>NC_064931.1:33176285-33799682 GCF_023897955.1 Schistocerca gregaria | reverse complement strand
ACCTTCAGAGTGTTGATGAAACACAGAAATTGCATCGGGATTGAATACAACTGGAACCATGCCGACTATTCTCCATGGGAGTAATTTCATAAGTTGTCTACGCTTTGATCGATTCCTCGGCGACCAGTAGTAGTATCCGAAGCACATCTGGAGGCATTCTGTAATCTGTGGACCTTCAGAGTGTTGATGAAACACAGAAATTGTATCGGGATTGAATACAACAGGCACCATGCTAACGTTTCTCCATGAGAGTAATGTCACAAACAGTCTACGCTTTGATCGATTCCTGTTAGACCAGTAGTAGCATCCGAAGCACATCTGGAGGCATTCTGTAATCTGTGGACCTTCAGAGTGTTGATGAAACACAGAAATTGCATCGGGATTGAATACAACTGGAACCATGGCGACTATTCTCCATGGGAGTAATTTCTCAAATTGTCTACGCTTTGATCGATTCATCGGCGACCAGTAGTAGTATCCGAAACACATCTGGAGGCATTCTGTAATCTGTGGACCTTCAGAGTGTTGATGAAACACAGAAATTGCATCGGGATTGAATGCAACTGGAACCATGCCGACTATTCTCCATGGGAGTAATTTCTCAAATTGTCTACGCTTTGATCGATTCCTCGGGGACCAGTAGTAGTATCCGAAGCACATCTGGAGGCATTCTGTAATCTGTGGACCTTCAGAGTGTTGATAAAACACAGAAATTGCATCGGGATTGAATACAACTGGAACCATGCCGACTATTCTCCATGGGAGTAATTTCATAAATTGTCTACGCTTTGATCGATTCCTCGGCGACCAGTAGTAGTATCCGAAGCACATCTGGAGGCATTCTGTAATCTGTGGACCTTCAGAGTGTTGATGAAACACAGAAATTGCATCGGGATTGAATACAACTGGAACCATGCAGACTATTCTCCATGGGAGTAATTTCATAAATTGTCTACGCTTTGATCGATTCCTCGGCGACCAGTAGTAGTATCCGAAGCACATCTGGAGGCATTCTGTAATCTGTGGACCTTCAGAGTGTTGATGAAACACAGAAATTGCATCGGGATTGAATACAACTGGAACCATGGCGACTATTCTCCATGGGAGTAATTTCTCAAATTGTCTACGCTTTGATCGATTCCTCGGCGACCAGTAGTAGTATCCGAAGCACATCTGGAGGCATTCTGTAATCTGTGGACCTTCAGAGTGTTGATGAAACACAGAAATTGCATCGGGATTGAATACACCTGGAACCATGGCGACTATTCTCCATGGGAGTAATTTCTCAAATTGTCTACGCTTTGATCGATTCCTCGGCGACCAGTAGTAGTATCCGAAGCACATCTGGAGGCATTCTGTAATCTGTGGACCTTCAGAGTGTTGATGAAACCCAGAGATTGCATCGGGATTGAAAACAACTGGAACCATGCCGACTATTCTCCATGGGAGTAATTTCTCAAATTGTCTACGCTTTGATCGATTCCTCGGGGACCAGTAGTAGTATCCGAAGCACATCTGGAGGCATTCTGTAATCTGTGGACCTTCAGAGTGTTGATGAAACACAGAAATTGCATCGGGATTGAATACAACTGGAACCATGCCGACTATTCTCCATGGGAGTAATTTCATAAATTGTCTACGCTTTGATCGATTCCTCGGCGACCAGTAGTAGTATCCGAAGCACATCTGGAGGCATTCTGTAATCTGTGGACCTTCAGAGTGTTGATGAAACACAGAAATTGCATCGGGATTGAATACAACTGGAACCATGGCGACTATTCTCCATGGGAGTAATTTCTCAAATTGTCTACGCTTTGATCGATTCCTCGGCGACCAGTAGTAGTATCCGAAGCACATCTGGAGGCATTCTGTAATCTGTGGACCTTCAGAGTGTTGATGAAACACAGAAATTGCATCGGGATTGAATACAAGTGGAACCATGCCGACTATTCTCCATGGGAGTAATTTCATAAATTGTCTACGCTTTGATCGATTCCTCGGCGACCAGTAGTAGTATCCGAAGCACATCTGGAGGCATTCTGTAATCTGTGGACTTTCAGAGTGTTGATGAAACACAGAAATTGCATCGGGATTGAATACAACTGGAACCATGCCGACTATTCTCCATGGGAGTAATTTCTCAAATTGTCTACGATTTGACCGATTCCTCGGCGACCAGTAGTAGTATCCGAAGCACATCTGGAGGCATTCTGTAATCTGTGGACCATCAGAGTGTTGATGAAATACAGAAATTGCATCGGGATTGAATACAACAAGCTCCATGCCGACTTTTCTCCATGGGAGTAATGTCCCAAACAGTCTACGCTTTGATCGATTCCTGTTAGACCAGTAGTAGCATCCGAAGCACATCTGGAGGCATTCTGTAATCTGTGGACCTTCAGAGTGTTGATGAAACACAGAAATTGCATCGGGATTGAATACAACTGGAACCATGCCGACTATTCTCCATGGGAGTAATTTCTCAAATTGTCTACGCTTTGATGGATTCCTCGGGGACCAGTAGTAGTATCCGAAGCACATCTGGAGGCATTGTGTAATCTGTGGACCTTCAGAGTGTTGATGAAACACAGAAATTGCATCGGGATTGAATACAACTGGAACCATGCCGACTATTCTCCATGGGAGTAATTTCTCAAATTGTCTACGCTTTGATCGATTCCTGTTAGACCAGTAGTAGTATCCGAAGCACATCTGGAGGCATTCTGTAATCTGTGGACCTTCAGAGTGTTGATGAAACACAGAAATTGCATCGGGATTGAATACAACTGGAACCATGCCGACTATTCTCCATGGGAGTAATTTCATAAATTGTCTACGCTTTGATCGATTCCTCGGCGACCAGTAGTAGTATCCGAAGCACATCTGGAGGCATTCTGTAATCTGTGGACCTTCAGAGTGTTGATGAAACACAGAAATTGCATCGGGATTGAATACAACTGGAACCATGGCGACTATTCTCCATGGGAGTAATTTCTCAAATTGTCTACGCTTTGATCGATTCCTCGGCGACCAGTAGTAGTATCCGAAGCACATCTGGAGGCATTCTGTAATCTGTGGACCTTCAGAGTGTTGATGAAACACAGAAATTGCATCGGGATTGAATACAACTGGAACCATGGCGACTATTCTCCATGGGAGTAATTTCTCAAATTGTCTACGCTTTGATCGATTCCTCGGCGACCAGTAGTAGTATCCGAAGCAGATCTGGAGGCATTCTGTAATCTGTGGACCATCAGAGTGTTGATGAAATACAGAAATTGCATCGGGATTGAATACAACAAGCACCATGCCGACTTTTCTCCATGGGAGTAATGTCCCAAACAGTCTACGCTTTGATCGATTCCTGTTAGACCAGTAGTAGTATCCGAAGCACATCTGGAGGCATTCTGTAATCTGAGGACCATCAGAGTGTTGATGAAACACAGAAATTGCATCGGGATTGAATACAACTGGAACCATGGCGACTATTCTCCATGGGAGTAATTTCTCAAATTGTCTACGCTTTGATCGATTCCTCGGCGACCAGTAGTAGTATCCGAAGCACATCTGGAGGCATTCTGTAATCTGTGGACCTTCAGAGTGTTGATGAAACACAGAAATTGCATCGGGATTGAATACAACTGGAACCATGGCGACTATTCTCCATGGGAGTAATTTCTCAAATTGTCTACGCTTTGATCGATTCCTCGGCGACCAGTAGTAGTATCAGAAGCACATCTGGAGGCATTCTGTAATCTGTGGACCTTCAGAGTGTTGATGAAACACAGAAATTGCATCGGGATTGAATACAACTGGAACCATGGCGACTATTCTCCATGGGAGTAATTTCATAACTTGTCTACGCTTTGATCGATTTCTCGGCGACCAGTAGTAGTATCCGAAGCACATCTGGAGGCATTCTGTAATCTGTGGACCTTCAGAGTGTTGATGAAACACAGAAATTGCATCGGGATTGAATACAACTGGAACCATGGCGACTATTCTCCATGGGAGTAATTTCTCAAATTGTCTACGCTTTGATCGATTCCTCGGCGACCAGTAGTAGTATCCGAAGCACATCTGGAGGCATTCTGTAATCTGTGGACCTTCAGAGTGTTGATGAAACACAGAAATTGCATCGGGATTGAATACAACTGGAACCATGGCGACTATTCTCCATGGGAGTAATTTCTCAAATTGTCTACGCTTTGATCGATTCCTCGGCGACCAGTAGTAGTATCCGAAGCACATCTGGAGGCATTCTGTAATCTGTGGACCATCAGAGTGTTGATGAAATACAGAAATTGCATCGGGATTGAATACAACAAGCACCATGCCGACTTTTCTCCATGGGAGTAATGTCCCAAACAGTCTACGCTTTGATCGATTCCTGTTAGACCAGTAGTAGTATCCGAAGCACATCTGGAGGCATTCTGTAATCTGTGGACCTTCAGAGTGTTGATGAAACACAGAAATTGCATCGGGATTGAATACAACTGGAACCATGCCGACTATTCTCCATGGGAGTAATTTCATAAATTGTCTACGCTTTGATCGATTCCTCGGCGACCAGTAGTAGTATCCGAAGCACATCTGGAGGCATTCTGTAATCTGTGGACCTTCAGAGTGTTGATGAAACACAGAAATTGCATCGGGATTGAATACAACTGGAACCATGCCGACTATTCTCCATGGGAGTAATTTCTCAAATTGTCTACGCTTTGATCGATTCCTCGGCGACCAGTAGTAGTATCCGAAGCACATCTGGAGGCATTCTGTAATCTGTGGACCTTCAGAGTGTTGATGAAACCCAGAGATTGCATCGGGATTGAAAACAACTGGAACCATGCCGACTATTCTCCATGGGAGTAATTTCTCAAATTGTCTACAATTTGATCGATTCCTCGGGGACCAGTAGTAGTATCCGAAGCACATCTGGAGGCATTCTGTAATCTGTGGACCTTCAGAGTGTTGATGAAACACAGAAATTGCATCGGGATTGAATACAACTGGAACCATGCCGACTATTCTCCATGGGAGTAATTTCATAAATTGTCTACGCTTTGATCGATTCCTCGGCGACCAGTAGTAGTATCCGAAGCACATCTGGAGGCATTCTGTAATCTGTGGACCTTCAGAGTGTTGATGAAACACAGAAATTGCATCGGGATTGAATACAACTGGAACCATGGCGACTATTCTCCATGGGAGTAATTTCTCAAATTGTCTACGCTTTGATCGATTCCTCGGCGACCAGTAGTAGTATCCGAAGCACATCTGGAGGCATTCTGTAATCTGTGGACCTTCAGAGTGTTGATGAAACACAGAAATTGCATCGGGATTGAATACAAGTGGAACCATGCCGACTATTCTCCATGGGAGTAATTTCATAAATTGTCTACGCTTTGATCGATTCCTCGGCGACCAGTAGTAGTATCCGAAGCACATCTGGAGGCATTCTGTAATCTGTGGACTTTCAGAGTGTTGATGAAACACAGAAATTGCATCGGGATTGAATACAACTGGAACCATGCCGACTATTCTCCATGGGAGTAATTTCTCAAATTGTCTACGATTTGACCGATTCCTCGGCGACCAGTAGTAGTATCCGAAGCACATCTGGAGGCATTCTGTAATCTGTGGACCATCAGAGTGTTGATGAAATACAGAAATTGCATCGGGATTGAATACAACAAGCTCCATGCCGACTTTTCTCCATGGGAGTAATGTCCCAAACAGTCTACGCTTTGATCGATTCCTGTTAGACCAGTAGTAGCATCCGAAGCACATCTGGAGGCATTCTGTAATCTGTGGACCTTCAGAGTGTTGATGAAACACAGAAATTGCATCGGGATTGAATACAACTGGAACCATGCCGACTATTCTCCATGGGAGTAATTTCTCAAATTGTCTACGCTTTGATGGATTCCTCGGGGACCAGTAGTAGTATCCGAAGCAAATCTGGAGGCATTCTGTAATCTGTGGACCTTCAGAGTGTTGATGAAACACAGATATTGCATCGGGATTGAATACAACAGGCACCATGCCGACTTTTCTCCATGGGAGTAATGTTCCAAACTGTCTACGCTTTGATCGATTAATGGGAGATCAGTAGTAGTAACCGAAGCATATCTGGTCTCATTCTGCAATCTGTGGACCTTCAGAGTGTTGATGAAACACAGAAATTGCATCCTGATTGAATACAACTGGCACAATTCCGACTTTTCTCCAAGGGAGTAATGTCCAAAACTGTCTACAATTTGATCGATTCCTGGGAGACCAGTAGTAGTATCCGAACCTCATCTTTAGGCATTCTGTAATCTGTGGACCTTCAGAGTGTTGATGAAACACAGAAATTGCATCCTGATTGAATACAGCTGGCACAATTCCGACTTTTCTCCAAGGGAGTAATGTCCAAAACTGTCTACAATTTGATCGATTCCTGGGAGACCAGTAGTAGTATCCGAACCTCATCTTTAGGCATTCTGTAATCTGTGGACCTTCAGAGTGATGATGAAACACAGAAATTGCATCGGGATTGAATACAACTGGCACCATTTCCACTTATCTCCATGGGAGTAATATATCAAACTGTCCACGCTTTGATCGATTCCAGGGAGACCAGTTGTAGTATCCGAAGCACATCTGGACTCATTCTGTAATCTGTGGATCTTCAGAGTGTTGATGAACACAGAAATTGCATCGGGACTAAATACAACAGGCACCATACCGACATTTCTCCATGGGAGTAATGTCCCAAACTGTCTACACTGTGATCGATTAATAGGAGACCACTAGTATTATCCGAAGCACATGGGGTCTCATTCTGTAAGCTGTGGACCTTCAGAGAGTTGATGAAAAACAGAGATTGCATCGGGATTGAATAGAGCAGGCACCATGCCGAATTTTCTCCATGGGAGCAATGTCCCAAACTGTCTACGCTTTGTTCGATTCCTGGGAGACCAGTAGTGGTATCCGAAGCACGTCTCGAGGCATTAAGTAATCTGTGGACCTTCAGAGTGTTGATGAAACACAGAAATAGCATCGGGATTGAATACAACAGGCACCATGCCGACTTTTCTCCATGGGAGTAATGTCCCAAGGTGTCTACGATTTGATTGATTCCTGGGTGACCAGTAGTAGTATCCGAAGCAAATCTGGAGGCATTCTGTAATCTGTGGACCTTCAGAGTGTTGATGAAACACAGATATTGCATCGGGATTGAATACAACAGGCACCATGCCGACTTCTCTCCATGGGATTAATGTCCCAAACAGTCTACTCTTTGATCGATTCCTGGGAGACCAGTAGTAGTATCCGAAGTACATCTGGAGGCATTCTGTAATCTGTGGACCTAGAGAGTGTTGGTGAAACACAGAAATTGCATCGGGATTGAATACAACAGGCACCATGCCGACTTTTCTCCATGGGAGTAATGTCCCAAGGTGTCTACGATTTGATCGATTCCTGGGTGACCAGTAGTAGTATCCGAAGCAAATCTGGAGGCATTCTGTAATCTGTGGACCTTCAGAGTGTTGATGAAACACAGATATTGTATCGGGATTGAATACAACAGGCACCATGCCGACTTTTTTCCATGGGATTAGTGTCCCAAACAGGCTACTCTTTGATCGATTCCTGGGAGACCAGTAGTAGTATCCGAAGTACATCTGGAGGCATTCTGTAATCTGTGGACCTTGAGAGTGTTGGTGAAACACAGAAATTGCATCGGGATTGAATACAACAGGCACCATGCCGACTTTTCTCCATGGGAGTAATGTCCCAAGGTGTCTACGATTTGATCGATTCCTGGGTGACCAGTAGTAGTATCCGAAGCAAATCTGGAGGCATTCTGTAATCTGTGGACCTTCAGAGTGTGGATGAAACACAGAAATTGTATCGGGATTGAATACAACAGGCACCATGCCAACTTTTCTCCATGCGAGTAATGTCACATACTGTCTACGCTTTTATCGATTCCTGGAAGTATAACAGTAGTATCCGTAGCGCATCTGGAGGCATTCTGTAATCTGTGGATCTTCAGTGTGTTGATGAAGTACAGAAATTGCATCGGGATTGAATACAACAGGCACCATGCCGACTTTTCTCCAAGGGAGTAATGTCCCAAACAGTCTACGCTTTGATCGATTCCTGTTAGACCAGTAGTAGTATCCGAAGCACATCTGGAGGCATTCTGTAATCTGTGGACCTTCAGAGTGTTGATGAAACACAGAAATTGCATCGGGATTGAATACAACTGGAACCATGCCGACTATTCTCCATGGGAGTAATTTCTCAAATTGTCTACGCTTTGATCGATTCCTCGGCGACCAGTAGTAGTATTCGAAGCACATCTGGAGGCATTCTGTAATCTGTGGACCATCAGAGTGTTGATGAAATACAGAAATTGCATCGGGATTGAATTCAACAAGCACCATGCCGACTTTTCTCCATGGGAGTAATGTCCCAAACAGTCTACGCTTTGATCGATTCCTGTTAGACCAGTAGTAGTATCCGAAGCACATCTGGAGGCATTCAGTAATCTGTGGACCTTCAGAGTGTTGATGAAACACAGAAATTGCATCGGGATTGAATACAACTGGAACCATGCCGACTATTCTCCATGGGAGTAATTTCATAAATTGTCTACGCTTTGATCGATTCCTCGGCGACCAGTAGTAGTATCCGAAGCACATCTGGAGGCATTCTGTAATCTGTGGACCTTCAGAGTGTTGATGAAACACAGAAATTGTATCGGGATTGAATACAACAGGCACCATGCTAACGTTTCTCCATGAGAGTAATGTCACAAACAGTCTACGCTTTGATCGATTCCTGTTAGACCAGTAGTAGCATCCGAAGCACATCTGGAGGCATTCTGTAATCTGTGGACCTTCAGAGTGTTGATGAAACACAGAAATTGCATCGGGATTGAATACAACTGGAACCATGGCGACTATTCTCCATGGGAGTAATTTCTCAAATTGTCTACGCTTTGATCGATTCATCGGCGACCAGTAGTAGTATCCGAAACACATCTGGAGGCATTCTGTAATCTGTGGACCTTCAGAGTGTTGATGAAACACAGAAATTGCATCGGGATTGAATGCAACTGGAACCATGCCGACTATTCTCCATGGGAGTAATTTCATAAATTGTCTACGCTTTGATCGATTCCTCGGCGACCAGTAGTAGTATCCGAAGCACATCTGGAGGCATTCTGTAATCTGTGGACCTTCAGAGTGTTGATGAAACACAGAAATTGCATCGGGATTGAATACAACTGGAACCATGCCGACTATTCTCCATGGGAGTAATTTCATAAATTGTCTACGCTTTGATCGATTCCTCGGCGACCAGTAGTAGTATCCGAAGCACGTCTGGAGGCATTTTGTAATCTGTGGACCTTCAGAGTGTTGATGAAACACAGAAATTGCATCGGGATTGAATACAACTGGAACCATGGCGACTATTCTCCATGGGAGTAATTTCTCAAATTGTCTACGCTTTGATCGATTCCTCGGCGACCAGTAGTAGTATCCGAAGCACATCTGGAGGCATTCTGTAATCTGTGGACCTTCAGAGTGTTGATGAAACACAGAAATTGCATCGGGATTGAATACACCTGGAACCATGGCGACTATTCTCCATGGGAGTAATTTCTCAAATTGTCTACGCTTTGATCGATTCCTCGGCGACCAGTAGTAGTATCCGAAGCACATCTGGAGGCATTCTGTAATCTGTGGACCTTCAGAGTGTTGATGAAACCCAGAGATTGCATCGGGATTGAAAACAACTGGATCCATACCGACTATTCTCTATGGGAGTAATTTCTCAAATTGTCTACGCTTTGATCGATTCCTCGGGGACCAGTAGTAGTATCCGAAGCACATCTGGAGGCATTCTGTAATCTGTGGACCTTCAGAGTGTTGATGAAACACAGAAATTGCATCGGGATTGAATACAACTGGAACCATGCCGACTATTCTCCATGGGAGTAATTTCATAAATTGTCTACGCTTTGATCGATTCCTCGGCGACCAGTAGTAGTATCCGAAGCACATCTGGAGGCATTCTGTAATCTGTGGACCTTCAGAGTGTTGATGAAACACAGAAATTGCATCGGGATTGAATACAACTGGAACCATGGCGACTATTCTCCATGGGAGTAATTTCTCAAATTGTCTACGCTTTGATCGATTCCTCGGCGACCAGTAGTAGTATCCGAAGCACATCTGGAGGCATTCTGTAATCTGTGGACCTTCAGAGTGTTGATGAAACACAGAAATTGCATCGGGATTGAATACAAGTGGAACCATGCCGACTATTCTCCATGGGAGTAATTTCATAAATTGTCTACGCTTTGATCGATTCCTCGGCGACCAGTAGTAGTATCCGAAGCACATCTGGAGGCATTCTGTAATCTGTGGACTTTCAGAGTGTTGATGAAACACAGAAATTGCATCGGGATTGAATACAACTGGAACCATGCCGACTATTCTCCATGGGAGTAATTTCTCAAATTGTCTACGATTTGACCGATTCCTCGGCGACCAGTAGTAGTATCCGAAGCACATCTGGAGGCATTCTGTAATCTGTGGACCATCAGAGTGTTGATGAAATACAGAAATTGCATCGGGATTGAATACAACAAGCTCCATGCCGACTTTTCTCCATGGGAGTAATGTCCCAAACAGTCTACGCTTTGATCGATTCCTGTTAGACCAGTAGTAGCATCCGAAGCACATCTGGAGGCATTCTGTAATATGTGGACCTTCAGAGTGTTGATGAAACACAGAAATTGCATCGGGATTGAATACAACTGGAACCATGCCGACTATTCTCCATGGGAGTAATTTCTCAAATTGTCTACGCTTTGATGGATTCCTCGGGGACCAGTAGTAGTATCCGAAGCACATCTGGAGGCATTGTGTAATCTGTGGACCTTCAGAGTGTTGATGAAACACAGAAATTGCATCGGGATTGAATACAACTGGAACCATGCCGACTATTCTCCATGGGAGTAATTTCTCAAATTGTCTACGCTTTGATCGATTCCTCGGGGACCAGTAGTAGTATCCGAAGCACATCTGGAGGCATTCTGTAATCTGTGGACCTTCAGAGTGTTGATGAAACACAGAAATTGCATCGGGATTGAATACAACTGGAACCATGCCGACTATTCTCCATGGGAGTAATTTCATAAATTGTCTACGCTTTGATCGATTCCTCGGCGACCAGTAGTAGTATCTGAAGCACATCTGGAGGCATTCTGTAATCTGTGGACCTTCAGAGTGTTGATGAAACACAGAAATTGCATCGGGATTGAATACAACTGGAACCATGGCGACTATTCTCCATGGGAGTAATTTCTCAAATTGTCTACGCTTTGATCGATTCCTCGGCGACCAGTAGTAGTATCCGAAGCACATCTGGAGGCATTCTGTAATCTGTGGACCTTCAGAGTGTTGATGAAACACAGAAATTGCATCGGGATTGAATACAACTGGAACCATGGCGACTATTCTCCATGGGAGTAATTTCTCAAATTGTCTACGCTTTGATCGATTCCTCGGCGACCAGTAGTAGTATCCGAAGCAGATCTGGAGGCATTCTGTAATCTGTGGACCATCAGAGTGTTGATGAAATACAGAAATTGCATCGGGATTGAATACAACAAGCACCATGCCGACTTTTCTCCATGGGAGTAATGTCCCAAACAGTCTACGCTTTGATCGATTCCTGTTAGACCAGTAGTAGTATCCGAAGCACATCTGGAGGCATTCTGTAATCTGAGGACCATCAGAGTGTTGATGAAACACAGAAATTGCATCGGGACTGAATACAACTGGAACCATGCCGACTATTCTCCATGGGAGTAATTTCATAAATTGTCTACGCTTTGATCGATTCCTCGGCGACCAGTAGTAGTATCCGAAGCACATCTGGAGGCATTCTGTAATCTGTGGACCTTCAGAGTGTTGATGAAACACAGAAATTGCATCGGGATTGAATACAACTGGAACCATGGCGACTATTCTCCATGGGAGTAATTTCTCAAATTGTCTACGCTTTGATCGATTCCTCGGCGACCAGTAGTAGTATCCGAAGCACATCTGGAGGCATTCTGTAATCTGTGGACCTTCAGAGTGTTGATGAAACACAGAAATTGCATCGGGATTGAATACAACTGGAACCATGGCGACTATTCTCCATGGGAGTAATTTCTCAAATTGTCTACGCTTTGATCGATTCCTCGGCGACCAGTAGTAGTATCCGAAGCACATCTGGAGGCATTCTGTAATCTGTGGACCTTCAGAGTGTTGATGAAACACAGAAATTGCATCGGGATTGAATACAACTGGAACCATGGCGACTATTCTCCATGGGAGTAATTTCATAACTTGTCTACGCTTTGATCGATTTCTCGGCGACCAGTAGTAGTATCCGAAGCACATCTGGAGGCATTCTGTAATCTGTGGACCTTCAGAGTGTTGATGAAACACAGAAATTGCATCGGGATTGAATACAACTGGAACCATGGCGACTATTCTCCATGGGAGTAATTTCATAAATTGTCTACGCTTTGATCGATTCCTCGGCGACCAGTAGTAGTATCCGAAGCACATCTGGAGGCATTCTGTAATCTGTGGACCTTCAGAGTGTTGATGAAACACAGAAATTGCATCGGGATTGAATACAACTGGAACCATGGCGACTATTCTCCATGGGAGTAATTTCTCAAATTGTCTACGCTTTGATCGATTCCTCGGCGACCAGTAGTAGTATCCGAAGCACATCTGGAGGCATTCTGTAATCTGTGGACCATCAGAGTGTTGATGAAATACAGAAATTGCATCGGGATTGAATACAACAAGCACCATGCCGACTTTTCTCCATGGGAGTAATGTCCCAAACAGTCTACGCTTTGATCGATTCCTGTTAGACCAGTAGTAGTATCCGAAGCACATCTGGAGGCATTCTGTAATCTGTGGACCTTCAGAGTGTTGATGAAACACAGAAATTGCATCGGGATTGAATACAACTGGAACCATGCCGACTATTCTCCATGGGAGTAATTTCATAAATTGTCTACGCTTTGATCGATTCCTCGGCGACCAGTAGTAGTATCCGAAGCACATCTGGAGGCATTCTGTAATCTGTGGACCTTCAGAGTGTTGATGAAACACAGAAATTGCATCGGGATTGAATACAACTGGAACCATGGCGACTATTCTCCATGGGAGTAATTTCTCAAATTGTCTACGCTTTGATCGATTCCTCGGCGACCAGTAGTAGTGTCCGAAGCACATCTGGAGGCATTCTGTAATCTGTGGACCTTCAGAGTGTTGATGAAACACAGAAATTGCATCGGGATTGAATACAACTGGAACCATGGCGACTATTCTCCATGGGAGTAATTTCTCAAATTGTCTACGCTTTGATCGATTCCTCGGCGACCAGTAGTAGTATCCGAAGCACATCTGGAGGCATTCTGTAATCTGTGGACCTTCAGAGTGTTGATGAAACACAGAAATTGCATCGGGATTGAATACAACTGGAACCATGCCGACTATTCTCCATGGGAGTAATTTCATAAATTGTCTACGCTTTGATCGATTCCTCGGCGACCAGTAGTAGTATCCGAAGCACATCTGGAGGCATTCTGTAATCTGTGGACCTTCAGAGTGTTGATGAAACACAGAAATTGCATCGGGATTGAATACAACTGGAACCATGGCGACTATTCTCCATGGGAGTAATTTCTCAAATTGTCTACGCTTTGATCGATTCCTCGGCGACCAGTAGTAGTATCCGAAGCACATCTGGAGGCATTCTGTAATCTGTGGACCTTCAGAGTGTTGATGAAACACAGAAATTGCATCGGGATTGAATACAACTGGAACCATGGCGACTATTCTCCATGGGAGTAATTTCTCAAATTGTCTACGCTTTGATCGATTCCTCGGCGACCAGTAGTAGTATCCGAAGCACATCTGGAGGCATTCTGTAATCTGTGGACCTTCAGAGTGTTGATGAAACACAGAAATTGCATCGGGATTGAATACAACTGGAACCATGGCGACTATTCTCCATGGGAGTAATTTCATAACTTGTCTACGCTTTGATCGATTTCTCGGCGACCAGTAGTAGTATCCGAAGCACATCTGGAGGCATTCTGTAATCTGTGGACCTTCAGAGTGTTGATGAAACACAGAAATTGCATCGGGATTGAATACAACTGGAACCATGCCGACTATTCTCCATGGGAGTAATTTCTCAAATTGTCTACGCTTTGATCGATTCCTCGGCGACCAGTAGTAGTATCCGAAGCACATCTGGAGGCATTCTGTAATCTGTGGACCTTCAGAGTGTTGATGAAACACAGAAATTGCATCGGGATTGAATACAACTGGAACCATGGCGACTATTCTCCATGGGAGTAATTTCTCAAATTGTCTACGCTTTGATCGATTCCTCGGCGACCAGTAGTAGTATCCGAAGCACATCTGGAGGCATTCTGTAATCTGTGGACCATCAGAGTGTTGATGAAATACAGAAATTGCATCGGGATTGAATACAACAAGCACCATGCCGACTTTTCTCCATGGGAGTAATGTCCCAAACAGTCTACGCTTTGATCGATTCCTGTTAGACCAGTAGTAGTATCCGAAGCACATCTGGAGGCATTCTGTAATCTGTGGACCTTCAGAGTGTTGATGAAACACAGAAATTGCATCGGGATTGAATACAACTGGAACCATGCCGACTATTCTCCATGGGAGTAATTTCATAAATTGTCTACGCTTTGATCGATTCCTCGGCGACCAGTAGTAGTATCCGAAGCACATCTGGAGGCATTCTGTAATCTGTGGACCTTCAGAGTGTTGATGAAACACAGAAATTGCATCGGGATTGAATACAACTGGAACCATGGCGACTATTCTCCATGGGAGTAATTTCTCAAATTGTCTACGCTTTGATCGATTCCTCGGCGACCAGTAGTAGTATCCGAAGCACATCTGGAGGCATTCTGTAATCTGTGGACCTTCAGAGTGTTGATGAAACACAGAAATTGCATCGGGATTGAATACAACTGGAACCATGGCGACTATTCTCCATGGGAGTAATTTCTCAAATTGTCTACGCTTTGATCGATTCCTCGGCGACCAGTAGTAGTATCCGAAGCACATCTGGAGGCATTCTGTAATCTGTGGACCTTCAGAGTGTTGATGAAACACAGAAATTGCATCGGGATTGAATACAACTGGAACCATGGCGACTATTCTCCATGGGAGTAGTTTCATAACTTGTCTACGCTTTGATCGATTTCTCGGCGACCAGTAGTAGTATCCGAAGCACATCTGGAGGCATTCTGTAATCTGTGGACCTTCAGAGTGTTGATGAAACACAGAAATTGCATCGGGATTGAATACAACTGGAACCATGCCGACTATTCTCCATGGGAGTAATTTCTCAAATTGTCTACGCTTTGATCGATTCCTCGGCGACCAGTAGTAGTATCCGAAGCACATCTGGAGGCATTCTGTAATCTGTGGACCTTCAGAGTGTTGATGAAACACAGAAATTGCATCGGGATTGAATACAACTGGAACCATGGCGACCATTCTCCATGGGAGTAATTTCTCAAATTGTCTACGCTTTGATCGATTCCTCGGCGACCAGTAGTAGTATCCGAAGCACATCTGGAGGCATTCTGTAATCTGTGGACCATCAGAGTGTTGATGAAATACAGAAATTGCATCGGGATTGAATACAACAAGCACCATGCCGACTTTTCTCCATGGGAGTAATGTCCCAAACAGTCTACGCTTTGATCGATTCCTGTTAGACCAGTAGTAGTATCCGAAGCACATCTGGAGGCATTCTGTAATCTGTGGACCTTCAGAGTGTTGATGAAACACAGAAATTGCATCGGGATTGAATACAACTGGAACCATGCCGACTATTCTCCATGGGAGTAATTTCATAAATTGTCTACGCTTTGATCGATTCCTCGGCGACCAGTAGTAGTATCCGAAGCACATCTGGAGGCATTCTGTAATCTGTGGACCTTCAGAGTGTTGATGAAACACAGAAATTGCATCGGGATTGAATACAACTGGAACCATGGCGACTATTCTCCATGGGAGTAATTTCTCAAATTGTCTACGCTTTGATCGATTCCTCGGCGACCAGTAGTAGTATCCGAAGCACATCTGGAGGCATTCTGTAATCTGTGGACCTTCAGAGTGTTGATGAAACACAGAAATTGCATCGGGATTGAATACAACTGGAACCATGCCGACTATTCTCCATGGGAGTAATTTCTCAAATTGTCTACGCTTTGATCGATTCCTCGGCGACCAGTAGTAGTATCCGAAGCACATCTGGAGGCATTCTGTAATCTGTGGACCTTCAGAGTGTTGATGAAACACAGAAATTGCATCGGGATTGAATACAACTGGAACCATGGCGACTATTCTCCATGGGAGTAATTTCTCAAATTGTCTACGCTTTGATCGATTCCTCGGCGACCAGTAGTAGTATCCGAAGCACATCTGGAGGCATTCTGTAATCTGTGGACCTTCAGAGTGTTGATGAAACACAGAAATTGCATCGGGATTGAATACAACTGGAACCATGGCGACTATTCTCCATGGGAGTAATTTCTCAAATTGTCTACGCTTTGATCGATTCCTCGGCGACCAGTAGTAGTATCCGAAGCACATCTGGAGGCATTCTGTAATCTGTGGACCTTCAGAGTGTTGATGAAACACAGAAATTGCATCGGGATTGAATACAACTGGAACCATGGCGACTATTCTCCATGGGAGTAATTTCATAACTTGTCTACGCTTTGATCGATTTCTCGGCGACCAGTAGTAGTATCCGAAGCACATCTGGAGGCATTCTGTAATCTGTGGACCTTCAGAGTGTTGATGAAACACAGAAATTGCATCGGGATTGAATACAACTGGAACCATGCCGACTATTCTCCATGGGAGTAATTTCTCAAATTGTCTACGCTTTGATCGATTCCTCGGCGACCAGTAGTAGTATCCGAAGCACATCTGGAGGCATTCTGTAATCTGTGGACCTTCAGAGTGTTGATGAAACACAGAAATTGCATCGGGATTGAATACAACTGGAACCATGGCGACTATTCTCCATGGGAGTAATTTCTCAAATTGTCTACGCTTTGATCGATTCCTCGGCGACCAGTAGTAGTATCCGAAGCACATCTGGAGGCATTCTGTAATCTGTGGACCATCAGAGTGTTGATGAAATACAGAAATTGCATCGGGATTGAATACAACAAGCACCATGCCGACTTTTCTCCATGGGAGTAATGTCCCAAACAGTCTACCCTTTGATCGATTCCTGTTAGACCAGTAGTAGTATCCGAAGCACATCTGGAGGCATTCTGTAATCTGTGGACCTTCAGAGTGTTGATGAAACACAGAAATTGCATCGGGATTGAATACAACTGGAACCATGCCGACTATTCTCCATGGGAGTAATTTCATAAATTGTCTACGCTTTGATCGATTCCTCGGCGACCAGTAGTAGTATCCGAAGCACATCTGGAGGCATTCTGTAATCTGTGGACCTTCAGAGTGTTGATGAAACACAGAAATTGCATCGGGATTGAATACAACTGGAACCATGGCGACTATTCTCCATGGGAGTAATTTCTCAAATTGTCTACGCTTTGATCGATTCCTCGGCGACCAGTAGTAGTATCCGAAGCACATCTGGAGGCATTCTGTAATCTGTGGACCTTCAGAGTGTTGATGAAACACAGAAATTGCATCGGGATTGAATACAACTGGAACCATGGCGACTATTCTCCATGGGAGTAATTTCTCAAATTGTCTACGCTTTGATCGATTCCTCGGCGACCAGTAGTAGTATCCGAAGCACATCTGGAGGCATTCTGTAATCTGTGGACCTTCAGAGTGTTGATGAAACACAGAAATTGCATCGGGATTGAATACAACTGGAACCATGCCGACTATTCTCCATGGGAGTAATTTCATAAATTGTCTACGTTTTGATCGATTCCTCGGCGACCAGTAGTAGTATCCGAAGCACATCTGGAGGCATTCTGTAATCTGTGGACCTTCAGAGTGTTGATGAAACACAGAAATTGCATCGGGATTGAATACAACTGGAACCATGGCGACTATTCTCCATGGGAGTAATTTCTCAAATTGTCTACGCTTTGATCGATTCCTCGGCGACCAGTAGTAGTATCCGAAGCACATCTGGAGGCATTCTGTAATCTGTGGACCATCAGAGTGTTGATGAAATACAGAAATTGCATCGGGATTGAATACAACAAGCACCATGCCGACTTTTCTCCATGGGAGTAATGTCCCAAACAGTCTACGCTTTGATCGATTCCTGTTAGACCAGTAGTAGTATCCGAAGCACATCTGGAGGCATTCTGTAATCTGTGGACCATCAGAGTGTTGATGAAATACAGAAATTGCATCGGGATTGAATACAACTGGATCCATGCCGACTAATCTCCATGGGAGTAATTTCTCAAATTGTCTACGCTTTGATCGATTCCTCGGGGACCAGTAGTAGTATCCGAAGCACATCTGGAGGCATTCTGTAATCTGTGGACCTTCAGAGTGTTGATGAAACACAGAAATTGCATCGGGATTGAATACAACTGGAACCATGGCGACTATTCTCCATGGGAGTAATTTCATAAATTGTCTACGCTTTGATCGATTCCTCGGCGACCAGTAGTAGTATCCGAAGCACATCTGGAGGCATTCTGTAATCTGTGGACCTTCAGAGTGTTGATGAAACACAGAAATTGCATCGGGATTGAATACAACTGGAACCATGCCGACTATTCTCCATGGGAGTAATTTCATAAATTGTCTACGCTTTGATCGATTCCTCGGCGACCAGTAGTAGTATCCGAAGCACATCTGGAGGCATTCTGTAATCTGTGGACCTTCAGAGTGTTGATGAAACACAGAAATTGCATCGGGATTTAATACAACTGGAACCATGGCGACTATTCTCCATGGGAGTAATTTCTCAAATTGTCTACGCTTTGATCGATTCCTCGGCGACCAGTAGTAGTATCCGAAGCACATCTGGAGGCATTCTGTAATCTGTGGACCTTCAGAGTGTTGATGAAACACAGAAATTGCATCGGGATTGAATACAACTGGAACCATGGCGACTATTCTCCATGGGAGTAATTTCTCAAATTGTCTACGCTTTGATCGATTCCTCGGCGACCAGTAGTAGTATCCGAAGCACATCTGGAGGCATTCTGTAATCTGTGGACCTTCAGAGTGTTGATGAAACACAGAAATTGCATCGGGATTGAATACAACTGGAACCATGCCGACTATTCTCCATGGGAGTAATTTCTCAAATTGTCTACGCTTTGATCGATTCCTCGGCGACCAGTAGTAGTATCCGAAGCACATCTGGAGGCATTCTGTAATCTGTGGACCTTCAGAGTGTTGATGAAACACAGAAATTGCATCGGGATTGAATACAACTGGAACCATGGCGACTATTCTCCATGGGAGTAATTTCTCAAATTGTCTACGCTTTGATCGATTCCTCGGCGACCAGTAGTAGTATCCGAAGCACATCTGGAGGCATTCTGTAATCTGTGGACCTTCAGAGTGTTGATGAAACACAGAAATTGCATCGGGATTGAATACAACTGGAACCATGGCGACTATTCTCCATGGGAGTAATTTCTCAAATTGTCTACGCTTTGATCGATTCCTCGGCGACCAGTAGTAGTATCCGAAGCACATCTGGAGGCATTCTGTAATCTGTGGACCTTCAGAGTGTTGATGAAACACAGAAATTGCATCGGGATTGAATACAACTGGAACCATGGCGACTATTCTCCATGGGAGTAATTTCATAACTTGTCTACGCTTTGATCGATTTCTCGGCGACCAGTAGTAGTATCCGAAGCACATCTGGAGGCATTCTGTAATCTGTGGACCTTCAGAGTGTTGATGAAACACAGAAATTGCATCGGGATTGAATACAACTGGAACCATGGCGACTATTCTCCATGGGAGTAATTTCTCAAATTGTCTACGCTTTGATCGATTCCTCGGCGACCAGTAGTAGTATCCGAAGCACATCTGGAGGCATTCTGTAATCTGTGGACCTTCAGAGTGTTGATGAAACACAGAAATTGCATCGGGATTGAATACAACTGGAACCATGGCGACTATTCTCCATGGGAGTAATTTCTCAAATTGTCTACGCTTTGATCGATTCCTCGGCGACCAGTAGTAGTATCCGAAGCACATCTGGAGGCATTCTGTAATCTGTGGACCATCAGAGTGTTGATGAAATACAGAAATTGCATCGGGATTGAATACAACAAGCACCATGCCGACTTTTCTCCATGGGAGTAATGTCCCAAACAGTCTACCCTTTGATCGATTCCTGTTAGACCAGTAGTAGTATCCGAAGCACATCTGGAGGCATTCTGTAATCTGTGGACCTTCAGAGTGTTGATGAAACACAGAAATTGCATCGGGATTGAATACAACTGGAACCATGCCGACTATTCTCCATGGGAGTAATTTCATAAATTGTCTACGCTTTGATCGATTCCTCGGCGACCAGTAGTAGTATCCGAAGCACATCTGGAGGCATTCTGTAATCTGTGGACCTTCAGAGTGTTGATGAAACACAGAAATTGCATCGGGATTGAATACAACTGGAACCATGGCGACTATTCTCCATGGGAGTAATTTCTCAAATTGTCTACGCTTTGATCGATTCCTCGGCGACCAGTAGTAGTATCCGAAGCACATCTGGAGGCATTCTGTAATCTGTGGACCTTCAGAGTGTTGATGAAACACAGAAATTGCATCGGGATTGAATACAACTGGAACCATGGCGACTATTCTCCATGGGAGTAATTTCTCAAATTGTCTACGCTTTGATCGATTCCTCGGCGACCAGTAGTAGTATCCGAAGCACATCTGGAGGCATTCTGTAATCTGTGGACCTTCAGAGTGTTGATGAAACACAGAAATTGCATCGGGATTGAATACAACTGGAACCATGCCGACTATTCTCCATGGGAGTAATTTCATAAATTGTCTACGTTTTGATCGATTCCTCGGCGACCAGTAGTAGTATCCGAAGCACATCTGGAGGCATTCTGTAATCTGTGGACCTTCAGAGTGTTGATGAAACACAGAAATTGCATCGGGATTGAATACAACTGGAACCATGGCGACTATTCTCCATGGGAGTAATTTCTCAAATTGTCTACGCTTTGATCGATTCCTCGGCGACCAGTAGTAGTATCCGAAGCACATCTGGAGGCATTCTGTAATCTGTGGACCATCAGAGTGTTGATGAAATACAGAAATTGCATCGGGATTGAATACAACAAGCACCATGCCGACTTTTCTCCATGGGAGTAATGTCCCAAACAGTCTACGCTTTGATCGATTCCTGTTAGACCAGTAGTAGTATCCGAAGCACATCTGGAGGCATTCTGTAATCTGTGGACCATCAGAGTGTTGATGAAATACAGAAATTGCATCGGGATTGAATACAACTGGATCCATGCCGACTAATCTCCATGGGAGTAATTTCTCAAATTGTCTACGCTTTGATCGATTCCTCGGGGACCAGTAGTAGTATCCGAAGCACATCTGGAGGCATTCTGTAATCTGTGGACCTTCAGAGTGTTGATGAAACACAGAAATTGCATCGGGATTGAATACAACTGGAACCATGGCGACTATTCTCCATGGGAGTAATTTCATAAATTGTCTACGCTTTGATCGATTCCTCGGCGACCAGTAGTAGTATCCGAAGCACATCTGGAGGCATTCTGTAATCTGTGGACCTTCAGAGTGTTGATGAAACACAGAAATTGCATCGGGATTGAATACAACTGGAACCATGCCGACTATTCTCCATGGGAGTAATTTCATAAATTGTCTACGCTTTGATCGATTCCTCGGCGACCAGTAGTAGTATCCGAAGCACATCTGGAGGCATTCTGTAATCTGTGGACCTTCAGAGTGTTGATGAAACACAGAAATTGCATCGGGATTGAATACAACTGGAACCATGCCGACTACTCTCCATGGGAGTGATTTCATAAATTGTCTACGCTTTGATCGATTCCTCGGCGACCAGTAGTAGTATCCGAAGCACATCTCGAGGCATTCTGTAATCTGTGGACCTTCAGAGTGTTGATGAAACACAGAAATTGCTTCGGGATTGAATACAACTGGAACCATGGCGACTATTCTCCATGGGAGTAATTTCTCAAATTGTCTACGCTTTGATCGATTCCTCGGCGACCAGTAGTAGTATCCGAAGCACATCTGGAGGCATTCTGTAATCTGTGGACCATCAGAGTGTTGATGAAATACAGAAATTGCATCGGAATTGAATACAACAAGCACCATGCCGACTTTTCTCCATGGGAGTAATGTCCCAAACAGTCTACGCTTTGATCGATTCCTGTTAGACCAGTAGTAGTATCCGAAGCACATCTGGAGGCATTCTGTAATCTGTGGACCTTCCGAGTGTTGATGAAACACAGAAATTGCATCGGGATTGAATACAACAAGCACCATACCGACTATTCTCCATGGGAGTAATTTCTCAAATTGTCTACGCTTTGATCGATTCCTCGGCGACCAGTAGTAGTGTCCGAAGCACATCTGGAGGCATTCTGTAATCTGTGGACCTTCAGAGTGTTGATGAAACACAGAAATTGCATCGGGATTGAATACAACTGGAACCATGCAGACTATTCTCCATGGGAGTAATTTCATAAACTGTCTACGCTTTGATCGATTCCTCGGCGACCAGTAGTAGTATCCGAAGCACATCTGGAGGCATTCTGTAATCTGTGGACCTTCAGAGTGTTGATGAAACACAGAAATTGCATCGGGATTGAATACAACTGGAACCATGCCGACTATTCTCCATGGGAGTAATTTCATAAATTGTCTACGCTTTGATCGATTCCTCGGCGACCAGTAGTAGTATCCGAAGCACATCTGGAGGCATTCTGTAATCTGTGGACCTTCAGAGTGTTGATGAAACACAGAAATTGCATTGGGATTGAATACAACTGGAACCATGGCGACTATTCTCCATGGGAGTAATTTCTCAAATTGTCTACGCTTTGATCGATTCCTCGGCGACCAGTAGTAGTATCCGAAGCACATCTGGAGGCATTCTGTAATCTGTGGACCTTCAGAGTGTTGATGAAACACAGAAATTGCATCGGGATTGAATACAACTGGAACCATGGCGACTATTCTCCATGGGAGTAATTTCATAAATTGTCTACGCTTTGATCGATTCCTCGGCGACCAGTAGTAGTATCCGAAGCACATCTGGAGGCATTCTGTAATCTGTGGACCTTCAGAGTGTTGATGAAACACAGAAATTGCATCGGGATTGAATACAACTGGAACCATGGCGACTATTCTCCATGGGAGTAATTTCTCAAATGGTCTACGCTTTGATCGATTCCTCGGCGACCAGTAGTAGTATCCGAAGCACATCTGGAGGCATTCTGTAATCTGTGGACCATCAGAGTGTTGATGAAATACAGAAATTGCATCGGGATTGAATACAACAAGCACCATGCCGACTTTTCTCCATGGGAGTAATGTCCCAAACAGTCTACGCTTTGATCGATTCCTGTTAGACCAGTAGTAGTATCCGAAGCACATCTGGAGGCATTCTGTAATCTGTGGACCATCAGAGTGTTGATGAAATACAGAAATTGCATCGGGATTGAATACAACAAGCTCCATGCCGACTTTTCTCCATGGGAGTAATGTCCCAAACAGTCTACGCTTTGATCGATTCCTATTAGACCAGTAGTAGCATCCGAAGCACATCTGGAGGCATTCTGTAATCTGTGGACCTTCAGAGTGTTGATGAAACACAGAAATTGCATCGGGATTGAATACAACTGGAACCATGGCGACTATTCTCCATGGGAGTAATTTCTCAAATTGTCTACGCTTTGATCGATTCCTCGGCGACCAGTAGTAGTATCCGAAGCACATCTGGAGGCATTCTGTAATCTGTGGACCTTCAGAGTGTTGATGAAACACAGAAATTGCATCGGGATTGAATACAACTGGAACCATGGCGACTATTCTCCATGGGAGTAATTTCTCAAATTGTCTACGCTTTGATCGATTCCTCGGCGACCAGTAGTAGTATCCGAAGCACATCTGGAGGCATTCTGTAATCTGTGGACCTTCAGAGTGTTGATGAAACACAGAAATTGCATCGGGATTGAATACAACTGGAACCATGGCGACTATTCTCCATGGGAGTAATTTCATAAATTGTCTACGCTTTGATCGATTCCTCGGCGACCAGTAGTAGTATCCGAAGCACATCTGGAGGCATTCTGTAATCTGTGGACCTTCAGAGTGTTGATGAAACACAGAAATTGCATCGGGATTGAATACAACTGGAACCATGGCGACTATTCTCCATGGGAGTAATTTCTCAAATTGTCTACGCTTTGATCGATTCCTCGGCGACCAGTAGTAGTATCCGAAGCACATCTGGAGGCATTCTGTAATCTGTGGACCTTCAGAGTGTTGATGAAACACAGAAATTGCATCGGGATTGAATACAACTGGAACCATGGCGACTATTCTCCATGGGAGTAATTTCTCAAATTGTCTACGCTTTGATCGATTCCTCGGCGACCAGTAGTAGTATCCGAAGCACATCTGGAGGCATTCTGTAATCTGTGGACCATCAGAGTGTTGATGAAATACAGAAATTGCATCGGGATTGAATACAACAAGCACCATGCCGACTTTTCTCCATGGGAGTAATGTCCCAAACAGTCTACGCTTTGATCGATTCCTGTTAGACCAGTAGTAGTATCCGAAGCACATCTGGAGGCATTCTGTAATCTGTGGACCTTCAGAGTGTTGATGAAACACAGAAATTGCATCGGGATTGAATACAACTGGAACCATGCCGACTATTCTCCATGGGAGTAATTTCATAAATTGTCTACGCTTTGATCGATTCCTCGGCGACCAGTAGTAGTATCCGAAGCACATCTGGAGGCATTCTGTAATCTGTGGACCTTCAGAGTGTTGATGAAACACAGAAATTGCATCGGGATTGAATACAACTGGAACCATGGCGACTATTCTCCATGGGAGTAATTTCTCAAATTGTCTACGCTTTGATCGATTCCTCGGCGACCAGTAGTAGTATCCGAAGCACATCTGGAGGCATTCTGTAATCTGTGGACCTTCAGAGTGTTGATGAAACACAGAAATTGCATCGGGATTGAATACAACTGGAACCATGGCGACTATTCTCCATGGGAGTAATTTCTCAAATGGTCTACGCTTTGATCGATTCCTCGGCGACCAGTAGTAGTATCCGAAGCACATCTGGAGGCATTCTGTAATCTGTGGACCTTCAGAGTGTTGATGAAACACAGAAATTGCATCGGGATTGAATACAACTGGAACCATGCCGACTATTCTCCATAGGAGTAATTTCATAAATTGTCTACGCTTTGATCGATTCCTCGGCGACCAGTAGTAGTATCCGAAGCACATCTGGAGGCATTCTGTAATCTGTGGACCTTCAGAGTGTTGATGAAACACAGAAATTGCATCGGGATTGAATACAACTGGAACCATGGCGACTATTCTCCATGGGAGTAATTTCTCAAATTGTCTACGCTTTGATCGATTCCTCGGCGACCAGTAGTAGTATCCGAAGCACATCTGGAGGCATTCTGTAATCTGTGGACCATCAGAGTGTTGATGAAATACAGAAATTGCATCGGGATTGAATACAACAAGCACCATGCCGACTTTTCTCCATGGGAGTAATGTCCCAAACAGTCTACGCTTTGATCGATTCCTGTTAGACCAGTAGTAGTATCCGAAGCACATCTGGAGGCATTCTGTAATCTGTGGACCTTCCGAGTGTTGATGAAACACAGAAATTGCATCGGGATTGATTACAACTGGAACCATGCCGACTATTCTCCATGGAAGTAATTTCTCAAATTGTCTACGCTTTGATCGATTCCTCGGCGACCAGTAGTAGTATCCGAAGCACATCTGGAGGCATTCTGTAATCTGTGGACCTTCAGAGTGTTGATGAAACACAGAAATTGCATCGGGATTGAATACAACTGGAACCATGCCGACTATTCTCCATGGGAGTAATTTCATAAATTGTCTACGCTTTGATCGATTCCTCGGCGACCAGTAGTAGTATCCGAAGCACATCTGGAGGCATTCTGTAATCTGTGGACTTTCAGAGTGTTGATGAAACACAGAAATTGCATCGGGATTGAATACAACTGGAACCATGCCGACTATTCTCCATGGGAGTAATTTCTCAAATTGTCTACGATTTGATCGATTCCTCGGCGACCAGTAGTAGTATCCGAAGCACATCTGGAGGCATTCTGTAATCTGTGGACCTTCAGAGTGTTGATGAAACACAGAAATTGCATCGGGATTGAATACAACTGGAACCATGCCGACTATTCTCCATGGGAGTAATTTCTCAAATTGTCTACGATTTGATCGATTCCTCGGCGACCAGTAGTAGTATCCGAAGCACATCTGGAGGCATTCTGTAATCTGTGGACCTTCAGAGTGTTGATGAAACACAGAAATTGTATCGGGATTGAATACAACAGGCACCATGCCAACTATTCTCCATGCGAGTAATGTCACAAACTGTCTACGCTTTTATCGATTCCTGGAAGTTAACAGTAGTATCCGAAGCACATCTGGAAGCATTCTGTAATCTGTGGACCATCAGAGTGTTGATGAAATACAGAAATTGCATCGGGATTGAATACAACAAGCACCATGCCGACTTTTCTCCATGGGAGTAATGTCCCAAACAGTCTACGCTTTGATCGATTCCTGTTAGACCAGTAGTAGTATCCGAAGCACATCTGGAGGCATTCTGTAATCTGTGGACCATCAGAGTGTTGATGAAATACAGAAATTGCATCGGGATTGAATACAACAAGCTCCATGCCGACTTTTCTCCATGGGAGTAATGTCCCAAACAGTCTACGCTTTGATCGATTCCTATTAGACCAGTAGTAGCATCCGAAGCACATCTGGAGGCATTCTGTAATCTGTGGACCTTCAGAGTGTTGATGAAACACAGAAATTGCATCGGGATTGAATACAACTGGAACCATGCCGACTATTCTCCATGGGAGTAATTTCATAAATTGTCTACGCTTTGATCGATTCCTCGGCGACCAGTAGTAGTATCCGAAGCACATCTGGAGGCATTCTGTAATCTGTGGACTTTCAGAGTGTTGATGAAACACAGAAATTGCATCGGGATTGAATACAACTGGAACCATGCCGACTATTCTCCATGGGAGTAATTTCTCAAATTGTCTACGATTTGATCGATTCCTCGGCGACCAGTAGTAGTATCCGAAGCACATCTGGAGGCATTCTGTAATCTGTGGACCTTCAGAGTGTTGATGAAACACAGAAATTGCATCGGGATTGAATACAACTGGAACCATGCCGACTATTCTCCATGGGAGTAATTTCTCAAATTGTCTACGATTTGATCGATTCCTCGGCGACCAGTAGTAGTATCCGAAGCACATCTGGAGGCATTCTGTAATCTGTGGACCTTCAGAGTGTTGATGAAACACAGAAATTGTATCGGGATTGAATACAACAGGCACCATGCCAACTATTCTCCATGCGAGTAATGTCACAAACTGTCTACGCTTTTATCGATTCCTGGAAGTTAACAGTAGTATCCGAAGCACATCTGGAAGCATTCTGTAATCTGTGGACCATCAGAGTGTTGATGAAATACAGAAATTGCATCGGGATTGAATACAACAAGCACCATGCCGACTTTTCTCCATGGGAGTAATGTCCCAAACAGTCTACGCTTTGATCGATTCCTGTTAGACCAGTAGTAGTATCCGAAGCACATCTGGAGGCATTCTGTAATCTGTGGACCATCAGAGTGTTGATGAAATACAGAAATTGCATCGGGATTGAATACAACAAGCTCCATGCCGACTTTTCTCCATGGGAGTAATGTCCCAAACAGTCTACGCTTTGATCGATTCCTATTAGACCAGTAGTAGCATCCGAAGCACATCTGGAGGCATTCTGTAATCTGTGGACCTTCAGAGTGTTGATGAAACACAGAAATTGCATCGGGATTGAATACAACTGGAACCATGGCGACTATTCTCCATGGGAGTAATTTCTCAAATTGTCTACGCTTTGATCGATTCCTCGGCGACCAGTAGTAGTATCCGAAGCACATCTGGAGGCATTCTGTAATCTGTGGACCTTCAGAGTGTTGATGAAACACAGAAATTGCATCGGGATTGAATACAACTGGAACCATGCCGACTATTCTCCATGGGAGTAATTTCTCAAATTGTCTACGCTTTGATCGATTCCTCGGCGACCAGTAGTAGTATCCGAAGCACATCTGGAGGCATTCTGTAATCTGTGGACCTTCAGAGTGTTGATGAAACACAGAAATTGCATCGGGATTGAATACAACTGGAACCATGGCGACTATTCTCCATGGGAGTAATTTCATAAATTGTCTACGCTTTGATCGATTCCTCGGCGACCAGTAGTAGTATCCGAAGCACATCTGGAGGCATTCTGTAATCTGTGGACCTTCAGAGTGTTGATGAAACACAGAAATTGCATCGGGATTGAATACAACTGGAACCATGCCGACTATTCTCCATGGGAGTAATTTCTCAAATTGTCTACGCTTTGATCGATTCCTCGGCGACCAGTAGTAGTATCCGAAGCACATCTGGAGGCATTCTGTAATCTGTGGACCTTCAGAGTGTTGATGAAACACAGAAATTGCATCGGGATTGAATACAACTGGAACCATGGCGACTATTCTCCATGGGAGTAATTTCTCAAATTGTCTACGCTTTGATCGATTCCTCGGCGACCAGTAGTAGTATCCGAAGCACATCTGGAGGCATTCTGTAATCTGTGGACCTTCAGAGTGTTGATGAAACACAGAAATTGCATCGGGATTGAATACAACTGGAACCATGCCGACTATTCTCCATGGGAGTAATTTCTCAAATTGTCTACGCTTTGATCGATTCCTCGGCGACCAGTAGTAGTATCCGAAGCACATCTGGAGGCATTCTGTAATCTGTGGACCTTCAGAGTGTTGATGAAACACAGAAATTGCATCGGGATTGAATACAACTGGAACCATGGCGACTATTCTCCATGGGAGTAATTTCATAAATTGTCTACGCTTTGATCGATTCCTCGGCGACCAGTAGTAGTATCCGAAGCACATCTGGAGGCATTCTGTAATCTGTGGACCTTCAGAGTGTTGATGAAACACAGAAATTGCATCGGGATTGAATACAACTGGAACCATGGCGACTATTCTCCATGGGAGTAATTTCTCAAATTGTCTACGCTTTGATCGATTCCTCGGCGACCAGTAGTAGTATCCGAAGCACATCTGGAGGCATTCTGTAATCTGTGGACCTTCAGAGTGTTGATGAAACACAGAAATTGCATCGGGATTGAATACAACTGGAACCATGGCGACTATTCTCCATGGGAGTAATTTCTCAAATTGTCTACGCTTTGATCGATTCCTCAGCGACCAGTAGTAGTATCCGAAGCACATCTGGAGGCATTCTGTAATCTGTGGACCATCAGAGTGTTGATGAAATACAGAAATTGCATCGGGATTGAATACAACAAGCACCATGCCGACTTTTCTCCATGGGAGTAATGTCCCAAACAGTCTACGCTTTGATCGATTCCTGTTAGACCAGTAGTAGTATCCGAAGCACATCTGGAGGCATTCTGTAATCTGTGGACCTTCAGAGTGTTGATGAAACACAGAAATTGCATCGGGATTGAATACAACTGGAACCATGCCGACTATTCTCCATGGGAGTAATTTCATAAATTGTCTACGCTTTGATCGATTCCTCGGCGACCAGTAGTAGTATCCGAAGCACATCTGGAGGCATTCTGTAATCTGTGGACCTTCAGAGTGTTGATGAAACACAGAAATTGCATCGGGATTGAATACAACTGGAACCATGGCGACTATTCTCCATGGGAGTAATTTCTCAAATTGTCTACGCTTTGATCGATTCCTCGGCGACCAGTAGTAGTATCCGAAGCACATCTGGAGGCATTCTGTAATCTGTGGACCTTCAGAGTGTTGATGAAACACAGAAATTGCATCGGGATTGAATACAACTGGAACCATGGCGACTATTCTCCATGGGAGTAATTTCTCAAATTGTCTACGCTTTGATCGATTCCTCGGCGACCAGTAGTAGTATCCGAAGCACATCTGGAGGCATTCTGTAATCTGTGGACCTTCAGAGTGTTGATGAAACACAGAAATTGCATCGGGATTGAATACAACTGGAACCATGCCGACTATTCTCCATGGGAGTAATTTCATAAATTGTCTACGCTTTGATCGATTCCTCGGCGACCAGTAGTAGTATCCGAAGCACATCTGGAGGCATTCTGTAATCTGTGGACCTTCAGAGTGTTGATGAAACACAGAAATTGCATCGGGATTGAATACAACTGGAACCATGGCGACTATTCTCCATGGGAGTAATTTCTCAAATTGTCTACGCTTTGATCGATTCCTCGGCGACCAGTAGTAGTATCCGAAGCACATCTGGAGGCATTCTGTAATCTGTGGACCATCAGAGTGTTGATGAAATACAGAAATTGCATCGGGATTGAATACAACAAGCACCATGCCGACTTTTCTCCATGGGAGTAATGTCCCAAACAGTCTACGCTTTGATCGATTCCTGTTAGACCAGTAGTAGTATCCGAAGCACATCTGGAGGCATTCTGTAATCTGTGGACCTTCCGAGTGTTGATGAAACACAGAAATTGCATCGGGATTGAATACAACTGGAACCATGCCGACTATTCTCCATGGAAGTAATTTCTCAAATTGTCTACGCTTTGATCGATTCCTCGGCGACCAGTAGTAGTATCCGAAGCACATCTGGAGGCATTCTGTAATCTGTGGACCTTCAGAGTGTTGATGAAACACAGAAATTGCATCGGGATTGAATACAACTGGAACCATGCCGACTATTCTCCATGGGAGTAATTTCATAAATTGTCTACGCTTTGATCGATTCCTCGGCGACCAGTAGTAGTATCCGAAGCACATCTGGAGGCATTCTGTAATCTGTGGACTTTCAGAGTGTTGATGAAACACAGAAATTGCATCGGGATTGAATACAACTGGAACCATGCCGACTATTCTCCATGGGAGTAATTTCTCAAATTGTCTACGATTTGATCGATTCCTCGGCGACCAGTAGTAGTATCCGAAGCACATCTGGAGGCATTCTGTAATCTGTGGACCTTCAGAGTGTTGATGAAACACAGAAATTGCATCGGGATTGAATACAACTGGAACCATGCCGACTATTCTCCATGGGAGTAATTTCTCAAATTGTCTACGATTTGATCGATTCCTCGGCGACCAGTAGTAGTATCCGAAGCACATCTGGAGGCATTCTGTAATCTGTGGACCTTCAGAGTGTTGATGAAACACAGAAATTGTATCGGGATTGAATACAACAGGCACCATGCCAACTATTCTCCATGCGAGTAATGTCACAAACTTTCTACGCTTTTATCGATTCCTGGAAGTTAACAGTAGTATCCGAACCACATCTGGAAGCATTCTGTAATCTGTGGACCATCAGAGTGTTGATGAAATACAGAAATTGCATCGGGATTGAATACAACAAGCACCATGCCGACTTTTCTCCATGGGAGTAATGTCCCAAACAGTCTACGCTTTGATCGATTCCTGTTAGACCAGTAGTAGTATCCGAAGCACATCTGGAGGCATTCTGTAATCTGTGGACCATCAGAGTGTTGATGAAATACAGAAATTGCATCGGGATTGAATACAACAAGCTCCATGCCGACTTTTCTCCATGGGAGTAATGTCCCAAACAGTCTACGCTTTGATCGATACCTATTAGACCAGTAGTAGCATCCGAAGCACATCTGGAGGCATTCTGTAATCTGTGGACCTTCAGAGTGTTGATGAAACACAGAAATTGCATCGGGATTGAATACAACTGGAACCATGGCGACTATTCTCCATGGGAGTAATTTCTCAAATTGTCTACGCTTTGATCGATTCCTCGGCGACCAGTAGTAGTATCCGAAGCACATCTGGAGGCATTCTGTAATCTGTGGACCTTCAGAGTGTTGATGAAACACAGAAATTGCATCGGGATTGAATACAACTGGAACCATGCCGACTATTCTCCATGGGAGTAATTTCTCAAATTGTCTACGCTTTGATCGATTCCTCGGCGACCAGTAGTAGTATCCGAAGCACATCTGGAGGCATTCTGTAATCTGTGGACCTTCAGAGTGTTGATGAAACACAGAAATTGCATCGGGATTGAATACAACTGGAACCATGGCGACTATTCTCCATGGGAGTAATTTCATAAATTGTCTACGCTTTGATCGATTCCTCGGCGACCAGTAGTAGTATCCGAAGCACATCTGGAGGCATTCTGTAATCTGTGGACCTTCAGAGTGTTGATGAAACACAGAAATTGCATCGGGATTGAATACAACTGGAACCATGGCGACTATTCTCCATGGGAGTAATTTCTCAAATTGTCTACGCTTTGATCGATTCCTTGGCGACCAGTAGTAGTACCCGAAGCACATCTGGAGGCATTCTGTAATCTGTGGACCTTCAGAGTGTTGATGAAACACAGAAATTGCATCGGGATTGAATACAACTGGAACCATGGCGACTATTCTCCATGGGAGTAATTTCTCAAATTGTCTACGCTTTGATCGATTCCTCGGCGACCAGTAGTAGTATCCGAAGCACATCTGGAGGCATTCTGTAATCTGTGGACCATCAGAGTGTTGATGAAATACAGAAATTGCATCGGGATTGAATACAACAAGCACCATGCCGACTTTTCTCCATGGGAGTAATGTCCCAAACAGTCTACGCTTTGATCGATTCCTGTTAGACCAGTAGTAGTATCCGAAGCACATCTGGAGGCATTCTGTAATCTGTGGACCTTCAGAGTGTTGATGAAACACAGAAATTGCATCGGGATTGAATACAACTGGAACCATGCCGACTATTCTCCATGGGAGTAATTTCATAAATTGTCTACGCTTTGATCGATTCCTCGGCGACCAGTAGTAGTATCCGAAGCACATCTGGAGGCATTCTGTAATCTGTGGACCTTCAGAGTGTTGATGAAACACAGAAATTGCATCGGGATTGAATACAACTGGAACCATGGCGACTATTCTCCATGGGAGTAATTTCTCAAATTGTCTACGCTTTGATCGATTCCTCGGCGACCAGTAGTAGTATCCGAAGCACATCTGGAGGCATTCTGTAATCTGTGGACCTTCAGAGTGTTGATGAAACACAGAAATTGCATCGGGATTGAATACAACTGGATCCATGGCGACTATTCTCCATGGGAGTAATTTCTCAAATTGTCTACGCTTTGATCGATTCCTCGGCGACCAGTAGTAGTATCCGAAGCACATCTGGAGGCATTCTGTAATCTGTGGACCTTCAGAGTGTTGATGAAACACAGAAATTGCATCGGGATTGAATACAACTGGAACCATGCCGACTATTCTCCATGGGAGTAATTTCATAAATTGTCTACGCTTTGATCGATTCCTCGGCGACCAGTAGTAGTATCCGAAGCACATCTGGAGGCATTCTGTAATCTGTGGACCTTCAGAGTGTTGATGAAACACAGAAATTGCATCGGGATTGAATACAACTGGAACCATGGCGACTATTCTCCATGGGAGTAATTTCTCAAATTGTCTACGCTTTGATCGATTCCTCGGCGACCAGTAGTAGTATCCGAAGCACATCTGGAGGCATTCTGTAATCTGTGGACCATCAGAGTGTTGATGAAATACAGAAATTGCATCGGGATTGAATACAAGAAGCACCATGCCGACTTTTCTCCATGGGAGTAATGTCCCAAACAGTCTACGCTTTGATCGATTCCTGTTAGACCAGTAGTAGTATCCGAAGCACATCTGGAGGCATTCTGTAATCTGTGGACCTTCCGAGTGTTGATGAAACACAGAAATTGCATCGGGATTGAATACAACTGGAACCATGCCGACTATTCTCCATGGAAGTAATTTCTCAAATTGTCTACGCTTTGATCGATTCCTCGGCGACCAGTAGTAGTATCCGAAGCACATCTGGAGGCATTCTGTAATCTGTGGACCTTCAGAGTGTTGATGAAACACAGAAATTGCATCGGGATTGAATACAACTGGAACCATGCCGACTATTCTCCATGGGAGTAATTTCATAAATTGTCTACGCTTTGATCGATTCCTCGGCGACCAGTAGTAGTATCCGAAGCACATCTGGAGGCATTCTGTAATCTGTGGACTTTCAGAGTGTTGATGAAACACAGAAATTGCATCGGGATTGAATACAACTGGAACCATGCCGACTATTCTCCATGGGAGTAATTTCTCAAATTGTCTACGATTTGATCGATTCCTCGGCGACCAGTAGTAGTATCCGAAGCACATCTGGAGGCATTCTGTAATCTGTGGACCTTCAGAGTGTTGATGAAACACAGAAATTGCATCGGGATTGAATACAACTGGAACCATGCCGACTATTCTCCATGGGAGTAATTTCTCAAATTGTCTACGATTTGATCGATTCCTCGGCGACCAGTAGTAGTATCCAAAGCACATCTGGAGGCATTCTGTAATCTGTGGACCTTCAGAGTGTTGATGAAACACAGAAATTGTATCGGGATTGAATACAACAGGCACCATGCCAACTATTCTCCATGCGAGTAATGTCACAAACTGTCTACGCTTTTATCGATTCCTGGAAGTTAACAGTAGTATCCGAAGCACATCTGGAAGCATTCTGTAATCTGTGGACCATCAGAGTGTTGATGAAATACAGAAATTGCATCGGGATTGAATACAACAAGCACCATGCCGACTTTTCTCCATGGGAGTAATGTCCCAAACAGTCTACGCTTTGATCGATTCCTGTTAGACCAGTAGTAGTATCCGAAGCACATCTGGAGGCATTCTGTAATCTGTGGACCATCAAAGTGTTGATGAAATACAGAAATTGCATCGGGATTGAATACAACAAGCTCCATGCCGACTTTTCTCCATGGGAGTAATGTCCCAAACAGTCTACGCTTTGATCGATTCCTCGGCGACCAGTAGTAGTATCCGAAGCACATCTGGAGGCATTCTGTAATCTGTGGACCTTCAGAGTGTTGATGAAACACAGAAATTGCATCGGGATTGAATACAACTGGAACCATGTCGACTATTCTCCATGGGAGTAATTTCATAAATTGTCTACGCTTTGATCGATTCCTCGGCGACCAGTAGTAGTATCCGAAGCACATCTGGAGGCATTCTGTAATCTGTGGACCATCAGAGTGTTGATGAAATACAGAAATTGCATCGGGATTGAATACAACAAGCACCATGCCGACTTTTCTCCATGGGAGTAATGTCCCAAACAGTCTACGCTTTGATCGATTCCTGTTAGACCAGTAGTAGTATCCGAAGCACATCTGGAGGCATTCTGTAATCTGTGGACCTTCAGAGTGTTGATGAAACACAGAAATTGCATCGGGATTGAATACAACTGGAACCATGCCGACTATTCTCCATGGGAGTAATTTCATAAATTGTCTACGCTTTGATCGATTCCTCGGCGACCAGTAGTAGTATCCGAAGCACATCTGGAGGCATTCTGTAATCTGTGGACCTTCAGAGTGTTGATGAAACACAGAAATTGCATCGGGATTGAATACAACTGGAACCATGGCGACTATTCTCCATGGGAGTAATTTCTCAAATTGTCTACGCTTTGATCGATTCCTCGGCGACCAGTAGTAGTATCCGAAGCACATCTGGAGGCATTCTGTAATCTGTGGACCTTCAGAGTGTTGATGAAACACAGAAATTGCATCGGGATTGAATACAACTGGAACCATGGCGACTATTCTCCATGGGAGTAATTTCTCAAATTGTCTACGCTTTGATCGATTCCTCGGCGACCAGTAGTAGTATCCGAAGCACATCTGGAGGCATTCTGTAATCTGTGGACCTTCAGAGTGTTGATGAAACACAGAAATTGCATCGGGATTGAATACAACTGGAACCATGCCGACTATTCTCCATGGGAGTAATTTCATAAATTGTCTACGCTTTGATCGATTCCTCGGCGACCAGTAGTAGTATCCGAAGCACATCTGGAGGCATTCTGTAATCTGTGGACCTTCAGAGTGTTGATGAAACACAGAAATTGCATCGGGATTGAATACAACTGGAACCATGGCGACTATTCTCCATGGGAGTAATTTCTCAAATTGTCTACGCTTTGATCGATTCCTCGGCGACCAGTAGTAGTATCCGAAGCACATCTGGAGGCATTCTGTAATCTGTGGACCATCAGAGTGTTGATGAAATACAGAAATTGCATCGGGATTGAATACAACAAGCACCATGCCGACTTTTCTCCATGGGAGTAATGTCCCAAACAGTCTACGCTTTGATCGATTCCTGTTAGACCAGTAGTAGTATCCGAAGCACATCTGGAGGCATTCTGTAATCTGTGGACCTTCCGAGTGTTGATGAAACACAGAAATTGCATCGGGATTGAATACAACTGGAACCATGCCGACTATTCTCCATGGAAGTAATTTCTCAAATTGTCTACGCTTTGATCGATTCCTCGGCGACCAGTAGTAGTATCCGAAGCACATCTGGAGGCATTCTGTAATCTGTGGACCTTCAGAGTGTTGATGAAACACAGAAATTGCATCGGGATTGAATACAACTGGAACCATGCCGACTATTCTCCATGGGAGTAATTTCATAAATTGTCTACGCTTTGATCGATTCCTCGGCGACCAGTAGTAGTATCCGAAGCACATCTGGAGGCATTCTGTAATCTGTGGACTTTCAGAGTGTTGATGAAACACAGAAATTGCATCGGGATTGAATACAACTGGAACCATGCCGACTATTCTCCATGGGAGTAATTTCTCAAATTGTCTACGATTTGATCGATTCCTCGGCGACCAGTAGTAGTATCCGAAGCACATCTGGAGGCATTCTGTAATCTGTGGACCTTCAGAGTGTTGATGAAACACAGAAATTGCATCGGGATTGAATACAACTGGAACCATGCCGACTATTCTCCATGGGAGTAATTTCTCAAATTGTCTACGATTTGATCGATTCCTCGGCGACCAGTAGTAGTATCCGAAGCACATCTGGAGGCATTCTGTAATCTGTGGACCTTCAGAGTGTTGATGAAACACAGAAATTGTATCGGGATTGAATACAACAGGCACCATGCCAACTATTCTCCATGCGAGTAATGTCACAAACTTTCTACGCTTTTATCGATTCCTGGAAGTTAACAGTAGTATCCGAAGCACATCTGGAAGCATTCTGTAATCTGTGGACCATCAGAGTGTTGATGAAATACAGAAATTGCATCGGGATTGAATACAACAAGCACCATGCCGACTTTTCTCCATGGGAGTAATGTCCCAAACAGTCTACGCTTTGATCGATTCCTGTTAGACCAGTAGTATATCCGAAGCACATCTGGAGGCATTCTGTAATCTGTGGACCATCAGAGTGTTGATGAAATACAGAAATTGCATCGGGATTGAATACAACAAGCTCCATGCCGACTTTTCTCCATGGGAGTAATGTCCCAAACAGTCTACGCTTTGATCGATTCCTATTAGACCAGTAGTAGCATCCGAAGCACATCTGGAGGCATTCTGTAATCTGTGGACCTTCAGAGTGTTGATGAAACACAGAAATTGCATCGGGATTGAATACAACTGGAACCATGGCGACTATTCTCCATGGGAGTAATTTCTCAAATTGTCTACGCTTTGATCGATTCCTCGGCGACCAGTAGTAGTATCCGAAGCACATCTGGAGGCATTCTGTAATCTGTGGACCTTCAGAGTGTTGATGAAACACAGAAATTGCATCGGGATTGAATACAACTGGAACCATGCCGACTATTCTCCATGGGAGTAATTTCTCAAATTGTCTACGCTTTGATCGATTCCTCGGCGACCAGTAGTAGTATCCGAAGCACATCTGGAGGCATTCTGTAATCTGTGGACCTTCAGAGTGTTGATGAAACACAGAAATTGCATCGGGATTGAATACAACTGGAACCATGGCGACTATTCTCCATGGGAGTAATTTCATAAATTGTCTACGCTTTGATCGATTCCTCGGCGACCAGTAGTAGTATCCGAAGCACATCTGGAGGCATTCTGTAATCTGTGGACCTTCAGAGTGTTGCTGAAACACAGAAATTGCATCGGGATTGAATACAACTGGAACCATGGCGACTATTCTCCATGGGAGTAATTTCTCAAATTGTCTACGCTTTGATCGATTCCTTGGCGACCAGTAGTAGTACCCGAAGCACATCTGGAGGCATTCTGTAATCTGTGGACCTTCAGAGTGTTGATGAAACACAGAAATTGCATCGGGATTGAATACAACTGGAACCATGGCGACTATTCTCCATGGGAGTAATTTCTCAAATTGTCTACGCTTTGATCGATTCCTCGGCGACCAGTAGTAGTATCCGAAGCACATCTGGAGGCATTCTGTAATCTGTGGACCATCAGAGTGTTGATGAAATACAGAAATTGCATCGGGATTGAATACAACAAGCACCATGCCGACTTTTCTCCATGGGAGTAATGTCCCAAACAGTCTACGCTTTGATCGATTCCTGTTAGACCAGTAGTAGTATCCGAAGCACATCTGGAGGCATTCTGTAATCTGTGGACCTTCAGAGTGTTGATGAAACACAGAAATTGCATCGGGATTGAATACAACTGGAACCATGCCGACTATTCTCCATGGGAGTAATTTCATAAATTGTCTACGCTTTGATCGATTCCTCGGCGACCAGTAGTAGTATCCGAAGCACATCTGGAGGCATTCTGTAATCTGTGGACCTTCAGAGTGTTGATGAAACACAGAAATTGCATCGGGATTGAATACAACTGGAACCATGGCGACTATTCTCCATGGGAGTAATTTCTCAAATTGTCTACGCTTTGATCGATTCCTCGGCGACCAGTAGTAGTATCCGAAGCACATCTGGAGGCATTCTGTAATCTGTGGACCTTCAGAGTGTTGATGAAACACAGAAATTGCATCGGGATTGAATACAACTGGATCCATGGCGACTATTCTCCATGGGAGTAATTTCTCAAATTGTCTACGCTTTGATCGATTCCTCGGCGACCAGTAGTAGTATCCGAAGCACATCTGGAGGCATTCTGTAATCTGTGGACCTTCAGAGTGTTGATGAAACACAGAAATTGCATCGGGATTGAATACAACTGGAACCATGCCGACTATTCTCCATGGGAGTAATTTCATAAATTGTCTACGCTTTGATCGATTCCTCGGCGACCAGTAGTAGTATCCGAAGCACATCTGGAGGCATTCTGTAATCTGTGGACCTTCAGAGTGTTGATGAAACACAGAAATTGCATCGGGATTGAATACAACTGGAACCATGGCGACTATTCTCCATGGGAGTAATTTCTCAAATTGTCTACGCTTTGATCGATTCCTCGGCGACCAGTAGTAGTATCCGAAGCACATCTGGAGGCATTCTGTAATCTGTGGACCATCAGAGTGTTGATGAAATACAGAAATTGCATCGGGATTGAATACAACAAGCACCATGCCGACTTTTCTCCATGGGAGTAATGTCCCAAACAGTCTACGCTTTGATCGATTCCTGTTAGACCAGTAGTAGTATCCGAAGCACATCTGGAGGCATTCTGTAATCTGTGGACCTTCCGAGTGTTGATGAAACACAGAAATTGCATCGGGATTGAATACAACTGGAACCATGCCGACTATTCTCCATGGAAGTAATTTCTCAAATTGTCTACGCTTTGATCGATTCCTCGGCGACCAGTAGTAGTATCCGAAGCACATCTGGAGGCATTCTGTAATCTGTGGACTTTCAGAGTGTTGATGAAACACAGAAATTGCATCGGGATTGAATACAACTGGAACCATGCCGACTATTCTCCATGGGAGTAATTTCTCAAATTGTCTACGATTTGATCGATTCCTCGGCGACCAGTAGTAGTATCCGAAGCACATCTGGAGGCATTCTGTAATCTGTGGACCTTCAGAGTGTTGATGAAACACAGAAATTGCATCGGGATTGAATACAACTGGAACCATGCCGACTATTCTCCATGGGAGTAATTTCTCAAATTGTCTACGATTTGATCGATTCCTCGGCGACCAGTAGTAGTATCCGAAGCACATCTGGAGGCATTCTGTAATCTGTGGACCTTCAGAGTGTTGATGAAACACAGAAATTGTATCGGGATTGAATACAACAGGCACCATGCCAACTATTCTCCATGCGAGTAATGTCACAAACTGTCTACGCTTTTATCGATTCCTGGAAGTTAACAGTAGTATCCGAAGCACATCTGGAAGCATTCTGTAATCTGTGGACCATCAGAGTGTTGATGAAATACAGAAATTGCATCGGGATTGAATACAACAAGCACCATGCCGACTTTTCTCCATGGGAGTAATGTCCCAAACAGTCTACGCTTTGATCGATTCCTGTTAGACCAGTAGTAGTATCCGAAGCACATCTGGAGGCATTCTGTAATCTGTGGACCATCAGAGTGTTGATGAAATACAGAAATTGCATCGGGATTGAATACAACAAGCTCCATGCCGACTTTTCTCCATAGGAGTAATGTCCCAAACAGTCTACGATTTGATCGATTCCTCGGCGACCAGTAGTAGTATCCGAAGCACATCTGGAGGCATTCTGTAATCTGTGGACCTTCAGAGTGTTGATGAAACACAGAAATTGCATCGGGATTGAATACAACTGGAACCATGTCGACTATTCTCCATGGGAGTAATTTCATAAATTGTCTACGCTTTGATCGATTCCTCGGCGACCAGTAGTAGTATCCGAAGCGCATCTGGAGGCATTCTGTAATCTGTGGACCTTCAGAGTGTTGATGAAACACAGAAATTGCATCGGGATTGAATACAACTGGAACCATGGCGACTATTCTCCATGGGAGTAATTTCTCAAATTGTCTACGCTTTGATTGATTCCTCGGCGACCAGTAGTAGTATCCGAAGCACATCTGGAGGCATTCTGTAATCTGTGGACCTTCAGAGTGTTGATGAAACACAGAAATTGCATCGGGATTGAATACAACTGGAACCATGCCGACTATTCTCCATGGGAGTAATTTCATAAATTGTCTACGCTTTGATCGATTCCTCGGCGACCAGTAGTAGTATCCGAAGCACATCTGGAGGCATTCTGTAATCTGTGGACCTTCAGAGTGTTGATGAAACACAGAAATTGCATCGGGATTGAATACAACTGGAACCATGGCGACTATTCTCCATGGGAGTAATTTCTCAAATGGTCTACGCTTTGATCGATTCCTCGGCGACCAGTAGTAGTATCCGAAGCACATCTGGAGGCATTCTGTAATCTGTGGACCATCAGAGTGTTGATGAAATACAGAAATTGCATCGGGATTGAATACAACAAGCACCATGCCGACTTTTCTCCATGGGAGTAATGTCCCAAACAGTCTACGCTTTGATCGATTCCTGTTAGACCAGTAGTAGCATCCGAAGCACATCTGGAGGCATTCTGTAATCTGTGGACCTTCAGAGTGTTGATGAAACACAGAAATTGCATCGGGATTGAATACAACTGGAACCATGGCGACTATTCTCCATGGGAGTAATTTCTCAAATTGTCTACGCTTTGATCGATTCCTCGGGGACCAGTAGTAGTATCCGAAGCACATCTGGAGGCATTGTGTAATCTGTGGACCTTCAGAGTGTTGATGAAACACAGAAATTGCATCGGGATTGAATACAACTGGAACCATGGCGACTATTCTCCATGGGATTAATTTCTCAAATTGTCTACGCTTTGATCGATTCCTCGGGGACCAGTAGTAGTATCCGAAGCACATCTGGAGGCATTCTGTAATCTGTGGACCTTCAGAGTGTTGATGAAACACAGAAATTGCATCGGGATTGAATACAACTGGAACCATGCCGACTATTCTCCATGGGAGTAATTTCATAAATTGTCTACGCTTTGATCGATTCCTCGGCGACCAGTAGTAGTATCCGAAGCACATCTGGAGGCATTCTGTAATCTGTGGACCTTCAGAGTGTTGATGAAACACAGAAATTGCATCGGGATTGAACACAACTGGAACCATGCCGACTATTCTCCATGGGAGTAATTTCTCAAATTGTCTACGCTTTGATCGATTCCTCGGCGACCAGTAGTAGTATCTGAAGCACATCTGGAGGCATTCTGTAATCTGTGGACCTTCAGAGTGTTGATGAAACACAGAAATTGCATCGGGATTGAATACAACTGGAACCATGGCGACTATTCTCCATGGGAGTAATTTCTCAAATTGTCTACGCTTTGATCGATTCCTCGGCGACCAGTAGTAGTATCCGAAGCACATCTGGAGGCATTCTGTAATCTGTGGACCATCAGAGTGTTGATGAAATACAGAAATTGCATCGGGATTGAATAAAACAAGCACCATGCCGACTTTTCTCCACGGGAGTAATGTCCCAAACAGTCTACGCTTTGATCGATTCCTGTTAGACCAGTAGTAGTATCGGAAGCAAATCTGGAGGCATTCTGTAATCTGTGGACCTTCAGAGTGTTGATGAAACACAGAAATTGCATCGGGATTGAATACAACTGGAACCATGCCGACTATTCTCCATGGGAGTAATTTCTCAAATTGTCTACGCTTTGATCGATTCCTCGGGGACCAGTAGTAGTATCCGAAGCACATCTGGAGGCATTCTGTAATCTGTGGACCTTCAGAGTGTTGATGAAACACAGAAATTGCATCGGGATTGAATACAACTGGAACCATGGCGACTATTCTCCATGGGAGTAATTTCATAAATTGTCTACTCTTTGATCGATTCCTCGGCGACCAGTAGTAGTATCCGAAGCACATCTGGAGGCATTCTGTAATCTGTGGACCTTCAGAGTGTTGATGAAACACAGAAATTGCATCGGGATTGAATACAACTGGAACCATGCCGACTATTCTCCATGGGAGTAATTTCTCAAATTGTCTACGCTTTGATCGATTCCTCGGCGACCAGTAGTAGTATCCGAAGCACATCTGGAGGCATTCTGTAATCTGTGGACCTTCAGAGTGTTGATGAAACACAGAAATTGCATCGGGATTGAATACAACTGGAACCATGGCGACTATTCTCCATGGCAGTAATTTCTCAAATTGTCTACGCTTTGATCGTTTCCTCGGCGACCAGTAGTAGTATCCGAAGCACATCTGGAGGCATTCTGTAATCTGTGGACCTTGAGAGTGTTGATGAAACACAGAAATTGCATCGGGATTGAATACAACTGGAACCATGCCGACTATTCTCCATGGGAGTAATTTCTCAAATTGTCTACGCTTTGATCGATTCCTCGGCGACCAGTAGTAGTATCCGAAGCACATCTGGAGGCATTCTGTAATCTGTGGACCTTCAGAGTGTTGATGAAACACAGAAATTGCATCGGGATTGAATACAACTGGAACCATGCCGACTATTCTCCATGGGAGTAATTTCATAAATTGTCTACGCTTTGATCGATTCCTCGGCGACCAGTAGTAGTATCCGAAGCACATCTGGAGGCATTCTGTAATCTGTGGACCTTCAGAGTGTTGATGAAACACAGAAATTGCATCGGGATTGAATACAACTGGAACCATGCCGACTATTCTCCATGGGAGTAATTTCTCAAATTGTCTACGATTTGATCGATTCCTCGGCGACCAGTAGTAGTATCCGAAGCACATCTGGAGGCATTCTGTAATCTGTGGACCTTCAGAGTGTTGATGAAACACAGAAATTGCATCGGGATTGAATACAACTGGAACCATGGCGACTATTCTCCATGGGAGTAATTTCTCAAATTGTCTACGCTTTGATCGATTCCTATGGGACCAGTAGTAGTATCCGAAGCACATCTGGAGGCATTCTGTAATCTGTGGACCTTCAGAGTGTTGATGAAACACAGAAATTGCATCGGGATTGAATACAACTGGAACCATGCCGACTATTCTCCATGGGAGTAATTTCATAAATTGTCTACGCTTTGATCGATTCCTCGGCGACCAGTAGTAGTATCCGAAGCACATCTGGAGGCATTCTGTAATCTGTGGACCTTCAGAGTGTTGATGAAATACAGAAATTGCATCGGGATTGAATACAACTGGAACCACGGCGACTATTCTCCATGGGAGTAATTTCTCAAATTGTCTACGCTTTGATCGATTCCTCGGCGACCAGTAGTAGTATCCGAAGCACATCTGGAGGCATTCTGTAATCTGTGGACCTTCAGAGTGTTGATGAAACACAGAAATTGCATCGGGATTGAATACAACTGGAACCACGGCGACTATTCTCCATGGGAGTAATTTCTCAAATTGTCTACGCTTTGATCGATTCCTCGGCGACCAGTAGTAGTATCCGAAGCACATCTGGAGGCATTCTGTAATCTGTGGACCTTCAGAGTGTTGATGAAACACAGAAATTGCATCGGGATTGAATACAACTGGAACCATGGCGACTATTCTCCATGGGAGTAATTTCTCAAATTGTCTACGCTTTGATCGATTCCTCGGCGACCAGTAGTAGTATCCGAAGCACATCTGGAGGCATTCTGTAATCTGTGGACCTTCAGAGTGTTGATGAAACACAGAAATTGCATCGGGATTGAATACAACTGGAACCATGCCGACTATTCTCCATGGGAGTAATTTCATAAATTGTCTACGCTTTGATCGATTCCTCGGCGACCAGTAGTAGTATCCGAAGCACATCTGGAGGCATTCTGTAATCTGTGGACCTTCAGAGTGTTGATGAAACACAGAAATTGCATCGGGATTGAATACAACTGGAACCATGGCGACTATTCTGCATGGGAGTAATTTCTCAAATTGTCTACGCTTTGATCGATTCCTCGGCGACCAGTAGTAGTATCCGAAGCACATCTGGAGGCATTCTGTAATCTGTGGACCATCAGAGTGTTGATGAAATACAGAAATTGCATCGGGATTGAATACAACAAGCACCATGCCGACTTTTCTCCATGGGAGTAATGTCCCAAACAGTCTACGCTTTGATCGATTCCTGTTAGACCAGTAGTAGTATCCGAAGCACATCTGGAGGCATTCTGTAATCTGTGGACCTTCCGAGTGTTGATGAAACACAGAAATTGCATCGGGATTGAATACAACTGGAACCATGCCGACTATTCTCCATGGAAGTAATTTCTCAAATTGTCTACGCTTTGATCGATTCCTCGGCGACCAGTAGTAGTATCCGAAGCACATCTGGAGGCATTCTGTAATCTGTGGACCTTCAGAGTGTTGATGAAACACAGAAATTGCATCGGGATTGAATACAACTGGAACCATGCCGACTATTCTCCATGGGAGTAATTTCATAAATTGTCTACGCTTTGATCGATTCCTCGGCGACCAGTAGTAGTATCCGAAGCACATCTGGAGGCATTCTGTAATCTGTGGACTTTCAGAGTGTTGATGAAACACAGAAATTGCATCGGGATTGAATACAACTGGAACCATGCCGACTATTCTCCATGGGAGTAATTTCTCAAATTGTCTACGATTTGATCGATTCCTCGGCGACCAGTAGTAGTATCCGAAGCACATCTGGAGGCATTCTGTAATCTGTGGACCTTCAGAGTGTTGATGAAACACAGAAATTGCATCGGGATTGAATACAACTGGAACCATGCCGACTATTCTCCATGGGAATAATTTCTCAAATTGTCTACGATTTGATCGATTCCTCGGCGACCAGTAGTAGTATCCGAAGCCCATCTGGAGGCATTCTGTAATCTGTGGACCTTCAGAGTGTTGATGAAACACAGAAATTGTATCGGGATTGAATACAACAGGCACCATGCCAACTTTTCTCCATGCGAGTAATGTCACAAACTGTCTACGCTTTTATCGATTCCTGGAAGTTAACAGTAGTATCCGAAGCACATCTGGAAGCATTCTGTAATCTGTGGACCATCAGAGTGTTGATGAAATACAGAAATTGCATCGTGATTGAATACAACAAGCACCATGCCGACTTTTCTCCATGGGAGTAATGTCCCAAACAGTCTACGCTTTGATCGATTCCTGTTAGACCAGTAGTAGTATCCGAAGCAAATCTGGAGGCATTCTGTAATCTGTGGACCTTCAGAGTGTTGATGAAACACAGAAATTGCATCGGGATTCAATACAACTGGAACCATGCCGACTATTCTCCATGGGAGTAATTTCTCAAATTGTCTACGCTTTGATCGATTCCTCGGGGACCAGTAGTAGTATCCGAAGCACATCTGGAGGCATTCTGTAATCTGTGGACCTTCAGAGTGTTGATGAAACACAGAAATTGCATCGGGATTGAATACAAGTGGAACCATGGCGACTATTCTCCATGGGAGTAATTTCTCAAATTGTCTACGCTTTGATCGATTCCTCGGCGACCAGTAGTAGTATCCGAAGCACATCTGGAGGCATTCTGTAATCTGTGGACTTTCAGAGTGTTGATGAAACACAGAAATTGCATCGGGATTGAATACAACTGGAACCATGGCGACTATTCTCCATGGGAGTAATTTCTCAAATTGTCTACGCTTTGATCGATTCCTCGGCGACCAGTAGTAGTATCCGAAGCACATCTGGAGGCATTCTGTAATCTGTGGACCTTCAGAGTGTTGATGAAACACAGAAATTGCATCGGGATTGAATACAACTGGAACCATGCCGACTATTCTCCATGGGAGTAATTTCATAAATTGTCTACGCTTTGATCGATTCCTCGGCGACCAGTAGTAGTATCCGAAGCACATCTGGAGGCATTCTGTAATCTGTGGACCTTCAGAGTGTTGATGAAACACAGAAATTGCATCGGGATTGAATACAACTGGAACCATGGCGACTATTCTCCATGGGAGTAATTTCTCAAATTGTCTACGCTTCGATCGATTCCTCGGCGACCAGTAGTAGTATCCGAAGCACATCTGGAGGCATTCTGTAATCTGTGGACCTTCAGAGTGTTGATGAAACACAGAAATTGCATCGGGATTGAATACAACTGGAACCATGCCGACTATTCTCCATGGGAGTAATTTCTCAAATTGTCTACGCTTTGATCGATTCCTCGGCGACCAGTAGTAGTATCCGAAGCACATCTGGAGGCATTCTGTAATCTGTGGACCTTCAGAGTGTTGATGAAACACAGAAATTGCATCGGGATTGAATACAACTGGAACCATGGCGCCTATTCTCCATGGGAGTAATTTCTCAAATTGTCTACGCTTTGATCGATTCCTCGGCGACCAGTAGTAGTATCCGAAGCACATCTGGAGGCATTCTGTAATCTGTGGACCTTGAGAGTGTTGATGAAACACAGAAATTGCATCGGGATTGAATACAACTGGAACCATGCCGACTATTCTCCATGGGAGTAATTTCTCAAATTGTCTACGCTTTGATCGATTCCTCGGCGACCAGTAGTAGTATCCGAAGCACATCTGGAGGCATTCTGTAATCTGTGGACCTTCAGAGTGTTGATGAAACACAGAAATTGCATCGGGATTGAATACAACTGGAACCATGCCGACTATTCTCCATGGGAGTAATTTCATAAATTGTCTACGCTTTGATCGATTCCTCGGCGACCAGTAGTAGTATCCGAAGCACATCTGGAGGCATTCTGTAATCTGTGGACCTTCAGAGTGTTGATGAAACACAGAAATTGCATCGGGATTGAATACAACTGGAACCATGCCGACTATTCTCCATGGGAGTAATTTCTCAAATTGTCTACGATTTGATCGATTCCTCGGCGACCAGTAGTAGTATCCGAAGCACATCTGGAGGCATTCTGTAATCTGTGGACCTTCAGAGTGTTGATGAAACACAGAAATTGTATCGGGATTGAATACAACAGGCACCATGCCAACTTTTCTCCATGCGAGTAATGTCACAAACTGTCTACGCTTTTATCGATTCCTGGAAGTTAACAGTAGTATCCGAAGCACATCTGGAAGCATTCTGTAATCTGTGGACCATCAGAGTGTTGATGAAATACAGAAATTGCATCGGGATTGAATACAACTGGAACCATGCCGACTATTCTACATGGGAGTAATTTCATAAATTGTCTACGCTTTGATCGATTCCTGTTAGACCAGTAGTAGTATCCGAAGCAAATCTGGAGGCATTCTGTAATCTGTGGACCTTCAGAGTGTTGATGAAACACAGAAATTGCATCGGGATTGAATACAACTGGAACCATGCCGACTATTCTCCATGGGAGTAATTTCTCAAATTGTCTACGCTTTGATCGATTCCTCGGGGACCAGTAGTAGTATCCGAAGCACATCTGGAGGCATTCTGTAATCTGTGGACCTTCAGAGTGTTGATGAAACACAGAAATTGCATCGGGATTGAATACAAGTGGAACCATGGCGACTATTCTCCATGGGAGTAATTTCTCAAATTGTCTACGCTTTGATCGATTCCTCGGCGACCAGTAGTAGTATCCGAAGCACATCTGGAGGCATTCTGTAATCTGTGGACTTTCAGAGTGTTGATGAAACACAGAAATTGCATCGGGATTGAATACAAGTGGAACCATGGCGACTATTCTCCATGGGAGTAATTTCTCAAATTGTCTACGCTTTGATCGATTCCTCGGCGACCAGTAGTAGTATCCGAAGCACATCTGGAGGCATTCTGTAATCTGTGGACCTTCAGAGTGTTGATGAAATACAGAAATTGCATCGGGATTGAATACAACTGGAACCATGCCGACTATTCTCCATGGGAGTAATTTCATAAATTGTCTACGCTTTGATCGATTCCTCGGCGACCAGTAGTAGTATCCGAAGCACATCTGGAGGCATTCTGTAATCTGTGGACCTTCAGAGTGTTGATGAAACACAGAAATTGCATCGGGATTGAATACAACTGGAACCATGGCGACTATTCTCCATGGGAGTAATTTCTCAAATTGTCTACGCTTTGATCGATTCCTCGGCGACCAGTAGTAGTATCCGAAGCACATCTGGAGGCATTCTGTAATCTGTGGACCTTCAGAGTGTTGATGAAACACAGAAATTGCATCGGGATTGAATACAACTGGAACCATGGCGACTATTCTCCATGGGAGTAATTTCTTAAATTGTCTACGCTTTGATCGATTCCTCGGCGACCAGTAGTAGTATCCGAAGCACATCTGGAGGCATTCTGTAATCTGTGGACCATCAGAGTGTTGATGAAATACAGAAATTGCATCGGGATTGAATACAACAAGCACCATGCCGACTTTTCTCCATGGGAGTAATGTTTCAAACAGTCTACGCTTTGATCGATTCCTGTTAGACCAGTAGTAGTATCCGAAACACATCTGGAGGCATTCTGTAATCTGTGGACCTTCAGAGTGTTGATGAAACACAGAAATTGCATCGGGATTGAATACAACTGGAACCACGGCGACTATTCTCCATGGGAGTAATTTCTCAAATTGTCTACGCTTTGATCGATTCCTCGGCGACCAGTAGTAGTATCCGAAGCACATCTGGAGGCATTCTGTAATCTGTGGACCTTCATAGTGTTGATGAAACACAGAAATTGCATCGGGATTGAATACAACTGGAACCACGGCGACTATTCTCCATGGGAGTAATTTCTCAAATTGTCTACGCTTTGATCGATTCCTCGGCGACCAGTAGTAGTATCCGAAGCACATCTGGAGGCATTCTGTAATCTGTGGACCTTCAGAGTGTTGATGAAACACAGAAATTGCATCGGGATTGAATACAACTGGAACCATGGCGCCTATTCTCCATGGGAGTAATTTCTCAAATTGTCTACGCTTTGATCGATTCCTCGGCGACCAGTAGTAGTATCCGAAGCACATCTGGAGGCATTCTGTAATCTGTGGACCTTGAGAGTGTTGATGAAACACAGAAATTGCATCGGGATTGAATACAACTGGAACCATGGCGACTATTCTCCATGGGAGTAATTTCTCAAATTGTCTACGCTTTGATCGATTCCTCGGCGACCAGTAGTAGTATCCGAAGCACATCTGGAGGCATTCTGTAATCTGTGGACCTTCAGAGTGTTGATGAAACACAGAAATTGCATCGGGATTGAATACAACTGGAACCATGCCGACTATTCTCCATGGGAGTAATTTCATAAATTGTCTACGCTTTGATCGATTCCTCGGCGACCAGTAGTAGTATCCGAAGCACATCTGGAGGCATTCTGTAATCTGTGCACCTTCAGAGTGTTGATGAAATACAGAAATTGCATCGGGATTGAATACAACTGGAACCATGGCGACTATTCTCCATGGGAGTAATTTCTCAAATTGTCTACGCTTTGATCGATTCCTCGGCGACCAGTAGTAGTATTCGAAGCACATCTGGAGGCATTCTGTAATCTGTGGACCATCAGAGTGTTGATGAAATACAGATATTGCATCGGGATTGAATACAACAAGCACCATGCCGACTTTTCTCCATGGGAGTAATGTCCCAAACAGTCTACGCTTTGATCGATTCCTGTTAGACCAGTAGTAGTATCCGAAGCACATCTGGAGGCATTCTGTAATCTGTGGACCTTCCGAGTGTTGATGAAACACAGAAATTGCATCGGGATTGAATACAACTGGAACCATGCCGACTATACTCCATGGAAGTAATTTCTCAAATTGTCTACGCTTTGATCGATTCCTCGGCGACCAGTAGTAGTATCCGAAGCACATCTGGAGGTATTCTGTAATCTGTGGACCTTCAGAGTGTTGATGAAACACAGAAATTGCATCGGGATTGAATACAACTGGAACCATGCCGACTATTCTCCATGGGAGTAATTTCATAAATTGTCTACGCTTTGATCGATTCCTCGGCGACCAGTAGTAGTATCCGAAGCCCATCTGGAGGCATTCTGTAATCTGTGGACTTTCAGAGTGTTGATGAAACACAGAAATTGCATCGGGATTGAATACAACTGGAACCATGCCGACTATTCTCCATGGGAGTAATTTCTCAAATTGTCTACGCTTTGATCGATTCCTCGGCGACCAGTAGTAGTATCCGAAGCACATCTGGAGGCATTCTGTAATCTGTGGACCTTCAGAGTGTTGATGAAACACAGAAATTGCATCGGGATTGAATACAACTGGAACCATGGCGCCTATTCTCCATGGGAGTAATTTCTCAAATTGTCTACGCTTTGATCGATTCCTCGGCGACCAGTAGTAGTATCCGAAGCACATCTGGAGGCATTCTGTAATCTGTGGACCTTGAGAGTGTTGATGAAACACAGAAATTGCATCGGGATTGAATACAACTGGAACCATGGCGACTATTCTCCATGGGAGTAATTTCTCAAATTGTCTACGCTTTGATCGATTCCTCGGCGACCAGTAGTAGTATCCGAAGCACATCTGGAGGCATTCTGTAATCTGTGGACCTTCAGAGTGTTGATGAAACACAGAAATTGCATCGGGATTGAATACAACTGGAACCATGGCGACTATTCTCCATGGGAGTAATTTCATAAATTGTCTACGCTTTGATCGATTCCTCGGCGACCAGTAGTAGTATCCGAAGCACATCTGGAGGCATTCTGTAATCTGTGCACCTTCAGAGTGTTGATGAAACACAGAAATTGCATCGGGATTGAATACAACTGGAACCATGGCGACTATTCTCCATGGGAGTAATTTCTCAAATTGTCTACGCTTTGATCGATTCCTCGGCGACCAGTAGTAGTATCCGAAGCACATCTGGAGGCATTCTGTAATCTGTGGACCATCAGAGTGTTGATGAAATACAGATATTGCATCGGGATTGAATACAACAAGCACCATGCCGACTTTTCTCCATGGGAGTAATGTCCCAAACAGTCTACGCTTTGATCGATTCCTGTTAGACCAGTAGTAGTATCCGAAGCACATCTGGAGGCATTCTGTAATCTGTGGACCTTCCGAGTGTTGATGAAACACAGAAATTGCATCGGGATTGAATACAACTGGAACCATGCCGACTATTCTCCATGGGAGTAATTTCATAAATTGTCTACGCTTTGATCGATTCCTCGGCGACCAGTAGTAGTATCCGAAGCACATCTGGAGGTATTCTGTAATCTGTGGACCTTCAGAGTGTTGATGAAACACAGAAATTGCATCGGGATTGAATACAACTGGAACCATGCCGACTATTCTCCATGGGAGTAATTTCATAAATTGTCTACGCTTTGATCGATTCCTCGGCGACCAGTAGTAGTATCCGAAGCCCATCTGGAGGCATTCTGTAATCTGTTTACTTTCAGAGTGTTGATGAAACACAGAAATTGCATCGGGATTGAATACAACTGGAACCATGCCGACTATTCTCCATGGGAGTAATTTCTCAAATTGTCTACGCTTTGATCGATTCCTCGGCGACCAGTAGTAGTATCCGAAGCACATCTGGAGGCATTCTGTAATCTGTGGACCTTCAGAGTGTTGATGAAACACAGAAATTGCATCGGGATTGAATACAACTGGAACCATGGCGCCTATGCTCCATGGGAGTAATTTCTCAAATTGTCTACGCTTTGATCGATTCCTCGGCGACCAGTAGTAGTATCCGAAGCACATCTGGAGGCATTCTGTAATCTGTGGACCTTGAGAGTGTTGATGAAACACAGAAATTGCATCGGGATTGAATACAACTGGAACCATGGCGACTATTCTCCATGGGAGTAATTTCTCAAATTGTCTACGCTTTGATCGATTCCTCGGCGACCAGTAGTAGTATCCGAAGCACATCTGGAGGCATTCTGTAATCTGTGGACCTTCAGAGTGTTGATGAAACACAGAAATTGCATCGGGATTGAATACAACTGGAACCATGCCGACTATTCTCCATGGGAGTAATTTCATAAATTGTCTACGCTTTGATCGATTCCTCGGCGACCAGTAGTAGTATCCGAAGCACATCTGGAGGCATTCTGTAATCTGTGCACCTTCAGAGTGTTGATGAAACACAGAAATTGCATCGGGATTGAATACAACTGGAACCATGGCGACTATTCTCCATGGGAGTAATTTCTCAAATTGTCTACGCTTTGATCGATTCCTCGGCGACCAGTAGTAGTATCCGAAGCACATCTGGAGGCATTCTGTAATCTGTGGACCATCAGAGTGTTGATGAAATACAGATATTGCATCGGGATTGAATACAACAAGCACCATGCCGACTTTTCTCCATGGGAGTAATGTCCCAAACAGTCTACGCTTTGATCGATTCCTGTTAGACCAGTAGTAGTATCCGAAGCACATCTGGAGGCATTCTGTAATCTGTGGACCTTCCGAGTGTTGATGAAACACAGAAATTGCATCGGGATTGAATACAACTGGAACCATGCCGACTATACTCCATGGAAGTAATTTCTCAAATTGTCTACGCTTTGATCGATTCCTCGGCGACCAGTAGTAGTATCCGAAGCACATCTGGAGGTATTCTGTAATCTGTGGACCTTCAGAGTGTTGATGAAACACAGAAATTGCATCGGGATTGAATACAACTGGAACCATGCCGACTATTCTCCATGGGAGTAATTTCATAAATTGTCTACGCTTTGATCGATTCCTCGGCGACCAGTAGTAGTATCCGAAGCCCATCTGGAGGCATTCTGTAATCTGTGGACTTTCAGAGTGTTGATGAAACACAGAAATTGCATCGGGATTGAATACAACTGGAACCATGCCGACTATTCTCCATGGGAGTAATTTCTCAAATTGTCTACGATTTGATCGATTCCTCGGCGACCAGTAGTAGTATCCGAAGCACATCTGGAGGCATTCTGTAATCTGTGGACCTTCAGAGTGTTGATGAAACACAGAAATTGCATCGGGATTGAATACAAGTGGAACCATGGCGACTATTCTCCATGGGAGTAATTTCTCAAATTGTCTACGCTTTGATCGATTCCTCGGCGACCAGTAGTAGTATCCGAAGCACATCTGGAGGCATTCTGTAATCTGTGGACCTTCAGAGTGTTGATGAAACACAGAAATTGCATCGGGATTGAATACAACTGGAACCATGCCGACTATTCTCCATGGGAGTAATTTCTCAAATTGTCTACGCTTTGATCGATTCCTCGGCGACCAGTAGTAGTATCCGAAGCACATCTGGAGGCATTCTGTAAGCTGTGGACCTTCAGAGTGTTGATGAAACACAGAAATTGCATCGGGATTGAATACAACTGGAACCATGCCGACTATTCTCCATGGGAGTAATTTCATAAATTGTCTACGATTTGATCGATTCCTCGGCGACCAGTAGTAGTATCCGAAGCACATCTGGAGGCATTCTGTAATCTGTGGACCTTCAGAGTGTTGATGAAACACAGAAATTGCATCGGGATTGAATACAACTGGAACCATGGCGACTATTCTCCATGGGAGTAATTTCTCAAATTGTCTACGCTTTGATCGATTCCTCGGCGACCAGTAGTAGTATCCGAAGCACATCTGGAGGCATTCTGTAATCTGTGGACCTTCAGAGTGTTGATGAAACACAGAAATTGCATCGGGATTGAATACAACTGGAACCATGCAGACTATTCTCCATGGGAGTAATTTCATAAATTGTCTACGCTTTGATCGATTCCTCGGCGACCAGTAGTAGTATCCGAAGCACATCTGGAGGCATTCTGTAATCTGTGGACTTTCAGAGTGTTGATGAAACACAGAAATTGCATCGGGATTGAATACAACTGGAACCATGCCGACTATTCTCCATGGGAGTAATTTCTCAAATTGTCTACGATTTGATCGATTCCTCGGCGACCAGTAGTAGTATCCGAAGCACATCTGGAGGCATTCTGTAATCTGTGGACCATCAGAGTGTTGATGAAATACAGAAATTGCATCGGGATTGAATACAACAAGCACCATGCCGACTTTTCTCCATGGGAGTAATGTCCCAAACAGTCTACGCTTTGATCGATTCCTGTTAGACCAGTAGTAGTATCCGAAGCAAATCTGGAGGCATTCTGTAATCTGTGGACCTTCAGAGTGTTGATGAAACACAGAAATTGCATCGGGATTGAATACAACTGGAACCATGCCGACTATTCTCCATGGGAGTAATTTCTCAAATTGTCTACGCTTTGATCGATTCCTCGGCGACCAGTAATAGTATCCGAAGCACATCTGGAGGCATTCTGTAATCTGTGGACCTTCAGAGTGTTGATGAAACACAGAAATTGCATCGGGATTGAATACAAGTGGAACCATGGCGACTATTCTCCGTGGGAGTAATTTCTCAAATTGTCTACGCTTTGATCGATTCCTCGGCGACCAGTAGTAGTATCCGAAGCACATCTGGAGGCATTCTGTAATCTGTGGACTTTCAGAGTGTTGATGAAACACAGAAATTGCATCGGGATTGAATACAACTGGAACCATGCCGACTATTCTCCATGGGAGTAATTTCTCAAATTTTCTACCCTTTGATCGATTCCTCGGCGACCAGTAGTAGTATCCGAAGCACATCTGGAGGCATTCTGTAATCTGTGGACCTTCAGAGTGTTGATCAAACACAGAAATTGCATCGGGATTGAATACAACTGGAACCATGCCGACTATTCTCCATGGGAGTAATTTCATAAATTGTCTACGCTTTGATCGATTCCTCGGCGACCAGTAGTAGTATCCGAAGCACATCTGGAGGCATTCTGTAATCTGTGGACCTTCAGAGTGTTGATGAAACACAGAAATTGCATCGGGATTGAATACAAGTGGAACCATGGCGACTATTCTCCATGGGAGTAATTTCTCAAATTGTCTACGCTTTGATCGATTCCTCGGCGACCAGTAGTAGTATCCGAAGCACATCTGGAGGCATTCTGTAATCTGTGGACTTTCAGAGTGTTGATGAAACACAGAAATTGCATCGGGATTGAATACAACTGGAACCATGCCGACTATTCTCCATGGGAGTAATTTCTCAAATTTTCTACCCTTTGATCGATTCCTCGGCGACCAGTAGTAGTATCCGAAGCACATCTGGAGGCATTCTGTAATCTGTGGACCTTCAGAGTGTTGATCAAACACAGAAATTGCATCGGGATTGAATACAACTGGAACCATGCCGACTATTCTCCATGGGAGTAATTTCATAAATTGTCTACGCTTTGATCGATTCCTCGGCGACCAGTAGTAGTATCCGAAGCACATCTGGAGGCATTCTGTAATCTGTGGACCTTCAGAGTGTTGATGAAACACAGAAATTGCATCGGGATTGAATACAAGTGGAACCATGGCGACTATTCTCCATGGGAGTAATTTCTCAAATTGTCTACGCTTTGATCGATTCCTCGGCGACCAGTAGTAGTATCCGAAGCACATCTGGAGGCATTCTGTAATCTGTGGACCATCAGAGTGTTGATGAAACACAGAAATTGCATCGGGATTGAATACAACAAGCACCATGCCGACTTTTCTCCATGGGAGTAATGTCCCAAACAGTCTACGCTTTGATCGATTCCTGTTAGACCAGTAGTAGTATCCGAAGCACATCTGGAGGCATTCTGTAATCTGTAGACCTTCAGAGTGTTGATGAAACACAGAAATTGCATCGGGATTGAATACAACTGGAACCATGCCGACTAATCTCCATGGGAGTAATTTCTCAAATTGTCTACGCTTTGATCGATTCCTCGGGGACCAGTAGTAGTATCCGAAGCACATCTGGAGGCATTCTGTAATCTGTGGACCTAGAGAGTGTTGGTGAAACACAGAAATTGCATCGGGATTGAATACAACAGGCACCATGCCGACTTTTCTCCATGGGAGTAATGTCCCAAGGTGTCTACGATTTGATCGATTCCTGGGTGACCAGTAGTAGTATCCGAAGCAAATCTGGAGGCATTCTGTAATCTGTGGACCTTCAGAGTGTTGATGAAACACAGAAATTGCATCGGGATTGAATACAACTGGAACCATGGCGACTATTCTCCATGGGAGTAATTTCTCAAATTGTCTACGCTTTGATCGATTCCTCGGCGACCAGTAGTAGTATCCGAAGCACATCTGGAGGCATTCTGTAATCTGTGGACCTTCAGAGTGTTGATGAAACACAGAAATTGCATCGGGATTGAATACAACTGGAACCATGCCGACTATTCTCCATGGGAGTAATTTCTCAAATTGTCTACGCTTTGATCGATTCGTCGGCGACCAGTAGTAGTATCCGAAGCACATCTGGAGGCATTCTGTAATCTGTGGACCTTCAGAGTGTTGATCAAACACAGAAATTGCATCGGGATTGAATACAACTGGAACCATGCCGACTATTCTCCATGGGAGTAATTTCATAAATTGTCTACGCTTTGATCGATTCCTCGGCGACCAGTAGTAGTATCCGAAGCACATCTGGAGGCATTCTGTAATCTGTGGACCTTCAGAGTGTTGATGAAACACAGAAATTGCATCGGGATTGAATACAAGTGGAACCATGGCGACTATTCTCCATGGGAGTAATTTCTCAAATTGTCTACGCTTTGATCGATTCCTCGGCGACCAGTAGTAGTATCCGAAGCACATCTGGAGGCATTCTGTAATCTGTGGACCATCAGAGTGTTGATGAAATACAGAAATTGCATCGGGATTGAATACAACAAGCACCATGCCGACTTTTCTCCATGGGAGTAATGTCCCAAACAGTCTACGCTTTGATCGATTCCTGTTAGACCAGTAGTAGTATCCGAAGCACATCTGGAGGCATTCTGTAATCTGTGGACCTTCCGAGTGTTGATGAAACACAGAAATTGCATCGGGATTGAATACAAGTGGAACCATGGCGACTATTCTCCGTGGGAGTAATTTCTCAAATTGTCTACGCTTTGATCGATTCCTCGGCGACCAGTAGTAGTATCCGAAGCACATCTGGAGGCATTCTGTAATCTGTGGACTTTCAGAGTGTTGATGAAACACAGAAATTGCATCGGGATTGAATACAACTGGAACCATGCCGACTATTCTCCATGGGAGTAATTTCTCAAATTTTCTACCCTTTGATCGATTCCTCGGCGACCAGTAGTAGTATCCGAAGCACATCTGGAGGCATTCTGTAATCTGTAGACCTTCAGAGTGTTGATGAAACACAGAAATTGCATCGGGATTGAATACAACTGGAACCATGCCGACTAATCTCCATGGGAGTAATTTCTCAAATTGTCTACGCTTTGATCGATTCCTCGGGGACCAGTAGTAGTATCCGAAGCACATCTGGAGGCATTCTGTAATCTGTGGACCTAGAGAGTGTTGGTGAAACACAGAAATTGCATCGGGATTGAATACAACAGGCACCATGCCGACTTTTCTCCATGGGAGTAATGTCCCAAGGTGTCTACGATTTGATCGATTCCTGGGTGACCAGTAGTAGTATCCGAAGCAAATCTGGAGGCATTCTGTAATCTGTGGACCTTCAGAGTGTTGATGAAACACAGAAATTGCATCGGGATTGAATACAACTGGAACCATGGCGACTATTCTCCATGGGAGTAATTTCTCAAATTGTCTACGCTTTGATCGATTCCTCGGCGACCAGTAGTAGTATCCGAAGCACATCTGGAGGCATTCTGTAATCTGTGGACCTTCAGAGTGTTGATGAAACACAGAAATTGCATCGGGATTGAATACAACTGGAACCATGCCGACTATTCTCCATGGGAGTAATTTCTCAAATTGTCTACGCTTTGATCGATTCGTCGGCGACCAGTAGTAGTATCCGAAGCACATCTGGAGGCATTCTGTAATCTGTGGACCTTCAGAGTGTTGATCAAACACAGAAATTGCATCGGGATTGAATACAACTGGAACCATGCCGACTATTCTCCATGGGAGTAATTTCATAAATTGTCTACGCTTTGATCGATTCCTCGGCGACCAGTAGTAGTATCCGAAGCACATCTGGAGGCATTCTGTAATCTGTGGACCTTCAGAGTGTTGATGAAACACAGAAATTGCATCGGGATTGAATACAAGTGGAACCATGGCGACTATTCTCCATGGGAGTAATTTCTCAAATTGTCTACGCTTTGATCGATTCCTCGGCGACCAGTAGTAGTATCCGAAGCACATCTGGAGGCATTCTGTAATCTGTGGACCATCAGAGTGTTGATGAAATACAGAAATTGCATCGGGATTGAATACAACAAGCACCATGCCGACTTTTCTCCATGGGAGTAATGTCCCAAACAGTCTACGCTTTGATCGATTCCTGTTAGACCAGTAGTAGTATCCGAAGCACATCTGGAGGCATTCTGTAATCTGTGGACCTTCCGAGTGTTGATGAAACACAGAAATTGCATCGGGATTGAATACAACTGAAACCATGCCGACTATTCTCCATGGAAGTAATTTCTCAAATTGTCTACGCTTTGATCGATTCCTCGGCGACCAGTAGTAGTATCCGAAGCACATCTGGAGGCATTCTGTAATCTGTGGACCTTCAGAGTGTTGATGAAACACAGAAATTGCATCGGGATTGAATACAACTGGAACCATGCCGACTATTCTCCATGGGAGTAATTTCATAAATTGTCTACGCTTTGATCGATTCCTCGGCGACCAGTAGTAGTATCCGAAGCACATCTGGAGGCATTCTGTAATCTGTGGACTTTCAGAGTGTTGATGAAACACAGAAATTGCATCGGGATTGAATACAACTGGAACCATGGCGACTATTCTCCATGGGAGTAATTTCTCAAATTGTCTACGATTTGATCGATTCCTCGGCGACCAGTAGTAGTATCCGAAGCACATCTGGAGGCATTCTGTAATCTGTGGACCTTCAGAGTGTTGATGAAACACAGAAATTGCATCGGGATTGAATACAACTGGAACCATGCCGACTATTCTCCATGGGAGTAATTTCTCAAATTGTCTACGATTTGATCGATTCCTCGGCGACCAGTAGTAGTATCCGAAGCACATCTGGAGGCATTCTGTAATCTGTGGACCTTCAGAGTGTTGATGAAACACAGAAATTGTATCGGGATTGAATACAACAGGCACCATGCCAACTTTTCTCCATGCGAGTAATGTCACAAACTGTCTACGCTTTTATCGATTCCTGGAAGTTAACAGTAGTATCCGAAGCACATCTGGAAGCATTCTGTAATCTGTGGACCATCAGAGTGTTGATGAAATACAGAAATTGCATCGGGATTGAATACAACAAGCACCATGCCGACTTTTCTCCATGGGAGTAATGTCCCAAACAGTCTACGCTTTGATCGATTCCTGTTAGACCAGTAGTAGTATCCGAAGCAAATCTGGAGGCATTCTGTAATCTGTGGACCTTCAGAGTGTTGATGAAACACAGAAATTGCATCGGGATTGAATACAACTGGAACCATGCCGACTATTCTCCATGGGAGTAATTTCTCAAATTGTCTACGCTTTGATCGATTCCTCGGGGACCAGTAGTAGTATCCGAAGCACATCTGGAGGCATTCTGTAATCTGTGGACCTTCAGAGTGTTGATGAAACACAGAAATTGCATCGGGATTGAATACAACTGGAACCATGCCGACTATTCTCCATGGGAGTAATTTCTCAAATTGTCTACGATTTGATCGATTCCTCGGCGACCAGTAGTAGTATCCGAAGCACATCTGGAGGCATTCTGTAATCTGTGGACTTTCAGAGTGTTGATGAAACACAGAAATTGCATCGGGATTGAATACAACTGGAACCATGCCGACTATTCTCCATGGGAGTAATTTCTCAAATTGTCTACGCTTTGATCGATTCCTCGGCGACCAGTAGTAGTATCCGAAGCACATCTGGAGGCATTCTGTAATCTGTGGACCTTCAGAGTGTTGATGAAACACAGAAATTGCATCGGGATTGAGTACAACTGGAACCATGCCGACTATTCTCCATGGGAGTAATTTCTCAAATTGTATACGCTTTGATCGATTCCTCGGCGACCAGTAGTAGTATCCGAAGCACATCTGGAGGCATTCTGTAATCTGTGGACCTTCAGAGTGTTGATGAAACACAGAAATTGCATCGGGATTGAATACAACTGGAACCATGCAGACTATTCTCCATGGGAGTAATTTCATAAATTGTCTACGCTTTGATCGATTCCTCGGCGACCAGTAGTAGTATCCGAAGCACATCTGGAGGCATTCTGTAATCTGTGGACTTTCAGAGTGTTGATGAAACACAGAAATTGCATCGGGATTGAATACAACTGGAACCATGCCGACTATTCTCCATGGGAGTAATTTCTCAAATTGTCTACGATTTGAAAGATTCCTCGGCGACCAGTAGTAGTATCCGAAGCACATCTGGAGCCATTCTGTAATCTGTGGACCATCAGAGTGTTGATGAAATACAGAAATTGCATCGGGATTGAATACAACAGGCACCATGCCGACTTTTCTCCATGGGAGTAATGTCCCAAACAGTCTACGCTTTGATCGATTCCAGTTAGACCAGTAGTAGTATCCGAAGCAAATCTGGAGGCATTCTGTAATCTGTGGACCTTCAGAGTGTTGATGAAACACAGAAATTGCATCGGGATTGAATACAACTGGAACCATGCCGACTATTCTCCATGGGAGTAATTTCTCAAATTGTCTACGCTTTGATCGATTCCTCGGCGACCAGTAGTAGTATCCGAAGCACATCTGGAGGCATTCTGTAATCTGTGGACCTAGAGAGTGTTGGTGAAACACAGAAATTGCATCGGGATTGAATACAACAGGCACCATGCCGACTTTTCTCCATGGGAGTAATGTCCCAAGGTGTCTACGATTTGATCGATTCCTGGGTGACCAGTAGTAGTATCCGAAGCAAATCTGGAGGCATTCTGTAATCTGTGGACCTTCAGAGTGTTGATGAAACACAGAAGTTGCATCGGGATTGAATACAACAGGCACCATGCCGACTTTTCTCCATGGGAGTAATGTCCCAAAGTGTCTACGATTTGATCGATTCCTGGGTGACCAGTAGTAGTATCCGAAGCAAATCTGGAGGCATTCTGTAATCTGTGGACCTTCAGAGTGTGGAAGTAACACAGAAATTGTATCGGGATTGAATACAACAGGCACCATGCCAACCTTTCTCCATGCGAGTAATGTCACATACTGTCTACGATTTTATCGATTCCTGGAAGTATAACAGTAGTATCCGTAGCACATCTGGAGGCATTCTGTAATCTGTGGATCTTCAGTGTGTGGATGAAGTACAGAAATTGCATCGGGATTGAATACAACAGGCACCATGCCGACTTTTCTCCAAGGGAGTAATGTCCCAAACAGTCTACGCTTTGATCGATTCCTGTTAGACCAGTAGTAGTATCAGAAGCAAATCTGGAAGCATTCTGTAATCTGTGGACCTTCAGAGTGTTGATGAAACACAGAAATTGCATCGGGATTGAATGCAACTGGAACCATGCCGACTATTCTCCATGGGAGTAATTTCATGAATTGTCTACGCTTTGATCGATTCCTCGGCGACCAGTAGTAGTATTCGAAGCACATCTGGAGGCATTCTGTAATCTGTGGACCTTCAGAGTGTTGATGAAACACAGAAATTGCATCGGGATTGAATACAACTGGAACCATGCCGACTATTCTCCATGGGAGTAATTTCTCAAATTGTCTACGCTTTGATCGATTCCTCGGCGACCAGTAGTAGTATCCGAAGCACATCTGGAGGCATTCTGTAATCTGTGGACCTTGAGAGTGTTGATGAAACACAGAAATTGCATCAGGATTGAATACAACTGGAACCATGCTGACTATTCTCCATGGGAGTAATTTCTCAAATTGTCTACGCTTTGATCGATTCCTCGGCGACCAGTAGTAGTATCCGAAGCACATCTGGAGGCATTCTGTAATCTGTGGACCTTGAGAGTGTTGATGAAACACAGAAATTGCATCGGGATTGAATACAACTGGAACCATGCCGACTATTCTCCATGGGAGTAATTTCTCAAATTGTCTACGCTTTGATCGATTCCTCGGCGACCAGTAGTAGTATCCGAAGCACATCTGCAGGCATTCTGTAATCTGGACTTTCAGAGTGTTGATGAAACACAGAAATTGCATCGGGATTGAATACAACTGGAACCATGCCGACTATTCTCCATGGGAGTAATTTCTCAAATTGTCTACGATTTGATCGATTCCTCGGCGACCAGTAGTAGTATCCGAAGCACATCTGGAGGCATTCTGTAATCTGTGGACCTTCAGAGTGTTGATGAAACACAGAAATTGTATCGGGATTGAATACAACAGGCACCATGCTAACTTTTCTCCATGCGAGTAATGTCACAAACTGTCTACGCTTTTATCGATTCCTGGAAGTTAACAGTAGTATCCGAAGCACATCTGGAGGCATTCTGTAATCTGTTGACCATCAGAGTGTTGATGAAATACAGAAATTGCATCGGGATTGAATACAACAAGCACCATGCCGACTTTTCTCCATGGGAGTAATGTCCCAATTAGTCTACGCGTTGATCGATTCCTGTTAGACCAGTAGTAGCATCCGAAGCACATCTGGAGGCATTCTGTAATCTGTGGACCTTCAGAGTGTTGATGAAACACAGAAATTGCATCGGGATTGAATACAACTGGAACCATGCCGACTATTCTCCATGGGAGTAATTTCTCAAATTGTCTACGCTTTGATCGATTCCTCGGCGACCAGTAGTAGTATCCGAAGCACATCTGGAGGCATTCTGTAATCTGTGGACCTTCAGAGTGTTGATGAAACACAGAAATTGCATCGGGATTGAATACAACTGGAACCATGCCGACTATTCTCCATGGGAGTAATTTCTCAAATTGTCTACGCTTTGATCGATTCCTCGGCGACCAGTAGTAGTATCTGAAGCACATCTGGAGGCATTCTGTAATCTGTGGACCATCAGAGTGTTGATGAAATACAGAAATTGCATCGGGATTGAATACAACAAGCACCATGCCGACTTTTCTCCATGGGAGTAATGTCCCAAACAGTCTACGCTTTGATCGATTCCTGTTAGACCAGTAGTAGTATCCGAAGCACATCTGGAGGCATTCTGTAATCTGTGGACCTTCAGAGTGTTGATGAAACACAGAAATTGCATCGGGATTGAATACAACTGGAACCATGCCGACTATTCTCCATGGGAGTAATTTCATAAATTGTCTACGCTTTGATCGATTCCTCGGCGACCAGTAGTAGTATCCGAAGCACATCTGGAGGCATTCTGTAATCTGTGGACCTTCAGAGTGTTGATGAAACACAGAAATTGCATCGGGATTGAATACAACTGGAACCATGGCGACTATTCTCCATGGGAGTAATTTCTCAAATTGTCTACGCTTTGATCGATTCCTCGGCGACCAGTAGTAGTATCCGAAGCACATCTGGAGGCATTCTGTAATCTGTGGACCTTCAGAGTGTTGATGAAACACAGAAATTGCATCGGGATTGAATACACCTGGAACCATGGCGACTATTCTCCATGGGAGTAATTTCTCAAATTGTCTACGCTTTGATCGGTTCCTCGGCGACCAGTAGTAGTATCCGAAGCACATCTGGAGGCATTCTGTAATCTGTGGACCTTCAGAGTGTTGATGAAACACAGAAATTGCATCGGGATTGAATACAACTGGAACCATGCCGACTATTCTCCATGGGAGTAATTTCTCAAATTGTCTACGCTTTGATCGATTCCTCGGGGACCAGTAGTAGTATCCGAAGCACATCTGGAGGCATTCTGTAATCTGTGGACCTTCAGAGTGTTGATGAAACACAGAAATTGCATCGGGATTGAATACAACTGGAACCATGCCGACTATTCTCCATGGGAGTAATTTCATAAATTGTCTACGCTTTGATCGATTCCTCGGCGACCAGTAGTAGTATCCGAAGCACATCTGGAGGCATTCTGTAATCTGTGGACCTTCAGAGTGTTGATGAAACACAGAAATTGCATCGGGATTGAATACAACTGGAACCATGGCGACTATTCTCCATGGGAGTAATTTCTCAAATTGTCTACGCTTTGATCGATTCCTCGGCGACCAGTAGTAGTATCCGAAGCACATCTGGAGGCATTCTGTAATCTGTGGACCTTCAGAGTGTTGATGAAACACAGAAATTGCATCGGGATTGAATACAACTGGAACCATGACGACTATTCTCCATGGGAGTAATTTCTCAAATTGTCTACGCTTTGATCGATTCCTCGGCGACCAGTAGTAGTATCCGAAGCACATCTGGAGGCATTCTGTAATCTGTGGACCTTCAGAGTGTTGATGAAACACAGAAATTGCATCAGGATTGAATACAACTGGAACCATGCTGACTATTCTCCATGGGAGTAATTTCATGAATTGTCTACGCTTTGATCGATTCCTCGGCGACCAGTAGTAGTATCCGAAGCACATCTGGAGGCATTCTGTAATCTGTGGACCTTCAGAGTGTTGATGAAACACAGAAATTGCATCGGGATTGAATACAACAGGCACCATGCCGACTATTCTCCATGGGAGTAATTTCATAAATTGTCTACGATTTGATCGATTCCTCGGCGACCAGTAGTAGTATCCGAAGCACATCTGGAGGCATTCTGTAATCTGTGGACTTTCAGAGTGTTGATGAAACACAGAAATTGCATCGGGATTGAATACAACTGGAACCATGCCGACTATTCTCCATGGGAGTAATTTCTCAAATTGTCTACGATTTGATCGATTCCTCGGCGACCAGTAGTAGTATCCGAAGCACATCTGAAGGCATTCTGTAATCTGTGGACCTTCAGAGTGTTGATGAAACACAGAAATTGCATCGGGATTGAATAAAACTGGAACCATGCCGACTATTCTCCATGGGAGTAATTTCTCAAATTGTCTACGATTTGATCGATTCCTCGGCGACCAGTAGTATTATCCGAAGCACATCTGGAGGCATTCTGTAATCTGTGGACCTTCAGAGTGTTGATGAAACACAGAAATTGTATCGGGATTGAATACAACAGGCACCATGCCAACTTTTCTCCATGCGAGTAATGTCACAAACTGTCTACGCTTTTATCGATTCCTGGAAGTTAACAGTAGTATCCGAAGCACATCTGGAAGCATTCTGTAATCTGTGGACCATCAGAGTGTTGATGAAATACAGAAATTGCATCGGGATTCAATACAACAAGCACCATGCCGACTTTTCTCCATGGGAGTAATGTCCCAAACAGTCTACGCTTTGATCGATTCCTGTTAGACCAGTAGTAGTATCCGAAGCAAATCTGGAGGCATTCTGTAATCTGTGGACCTTCAGAGTGTTGATGAAACACAGAAATTGCATCGGGATTGAATACAACTGGAACCATGCCGACTATTCTCCATGGGAGTAATTTCTCAAATTGTCTACGCTTTGATCGATTCCTCGGGGACCAGTAGTAATATCCGAAGCACATCTGGAGGCATTCTGTAATCTGTGGACCTTCAGAGTATAGATGAAACACAGAAATTGCATCGGGATTGAATACAAGTGGAACCATGGCGACTATTCTCCATGGGAGTAATTTCTCAAATTGTCTACGCTTTGATCGATTCCTCGGCGACCAGTAGTAGTATCCGAAGCACATCTGGAGGCATTCTGTAATCTGTGGACCTTCAGAGTGTTGATGAAACACAGAAATTGCATCGGGATTGAATACAACTGGAACCATGCCGACTATTCTCCATGGGAGTAATTTCTCAAATTGTCTACGCTTTGATCGATTCCTCGGGGACCAGTAGTAGTATCCGAAGCACATCTGGAGGCATTCTGTAATCTGTGGACCTTCAGAGTGTTGATGAAACACAGAAATTGCATCGGGATTGAATACAACTGGAACCATGCCGACTATTCTCCATGGGAGTTATTTCATAAATTGTCTACGCTTTGATCGATTCCTCGGCGACCAGTAGTAGTATCCGAAGCACATCTGGAGGCATTCTGTAATCTGTGGACCTTCAGAGTGTTGATGAAACACAGAAATTGCATCGGGATTGAATACAACTGGAACCATGGCGACTATTCTCCATGGGAGTAATTTCTCAAATTGTCTACGCTTTGATCGATTCCTCGGCGACCAGTAGTAGTATCCGAAGCACATCTGGAGGCATTCTGTAATCTGTGGACCTTCAGAGTGTTGATGAAACACAGAAATTGCATCGGGATTGAATACAACTGGAACCATGACGACTATTCTCCATGGGAGTAATTTCTCAAATTGTCTACGCTTTGATCGATTCCTCGGCGACCAGTAGTAGTATCCGAAGCACATCTGGAGGCATTCTGTAATCTGTGGACCTTCAGAGTGTTGATGAAACACAGAAATTGCATCAGGATTGAATACAACTGGAACCATGCTGACTATTCTCCATGGGAGTAATTTCATGAATTGTCTACGCTTTGATCGATTCCTCGGCGACCAGTAGTAGTATCCGAAGCACATCTGGAGGCATTCTGTAATCTGTGGACCTTCAGAGTGTTGATGAAACACAGAAATTGCATCGGGATTGAATACAACAGGCACCATGCCGACTATTCTCCATGGGAGTAATTTCATAAATTGTCTACGATTTGATCGATTCCTCGGCGACCAGTAGTAGTATCCGAAGCACATCTGGAGGCATTCTGTAATCTGTGGACTTTCAGAGTGTTGATGAAACACAGAAATTGCATCGGGATTGAATACAACTGGAACCATGCCGACTATTCTCCATGGGAGTAATTTCTCAAATTGTCTACGATTTGATCGATTCCTCGGCGACCAGTAGTAGTATCCGAAGCACATCTGAAGGCATTCTGTAATCTGTGGACCTTCAGAGTGTTGATGAAACACAGAAATTGCATCGGGATTGAATAAAACTGGAACCATGCCGACTATTCTCCATGGGAGTAATTTCTCAAATTGTCTACGATTTGATCGATTCCTCGGCGACCAGTAGTATTATCCGAAGCACATCTGGAGGCATTCTGTAATCTGTGGACCTTCAGAGTGTTGATGAAACACAGAAATTGTATCGGGATTGAATACAACAGGCACCATGCCAACTTTTCTCCATGCGAGTAATGTCACAAACTGTCTACGCTTTTATCGATTCCTGGAAGTTAACAGTAGTATCCGAAGCACATCTGGAAGCATTCTGTAATCTGTGGACCATCAGAGTGTTGATGAAATACAGAAATTGCATCGGGATTCAATACAACAAGCACCATGCCGACTTTTCTCCATGGGAGTAATGTCCCAAACAGTCTACGCTTTGATCGATTCCTGTTAGACCAGTAGTAGTATCCGAAGCAAATCTGGAGGCATTCTGTAATCTGTGGACCTTCAGAGTGTTGATGAAACACAGAAATTGCATCGGGATTGAATACAACTGGAACCATGCCGACTATTCTCCATGGGAGTAATTTCTCAAATTGTCTACGCTTTGATCGATTCCTCGGGGACCAGTAGTAATATCCGAAGCACATCTGGAGGCATTCTGTAATCTGTGGACCTTCAGAGTATAGATGAAACACAGAAATTGCATCGGGATTGAATACAAGTGGAACCATGGCGACTATTCTCCATGGGAGTAATTTCTCAAATTGTCTACGCTTTGATCGATTCCTCGGCGACCAGTAGTAGTATCCGAAGCACATCTGGAGGCATTCTGTAATCTGTGGACTTTCAGAGTGTTGATGAAACACAGAAATTGCATCGGGATTGAATACAACTAACTGGAACCATGCCGACTATTCCCCATGGGAGTAATTTCTCAAATTGTCTACGCTTTGATCGATTCCTCGGCGACCAGTAGTAGTATCCGAAGCACATCTGGAGGCATTCTGTAATCTGTGGACCTTCAGAGTGTTGATGAAACACAGAAATTGCATCGGGATTGAATACAACTGGAACCATGGCGACTATTCTCCATGGGAGTAATTTCATAAATTGTCTACGATTTGATCGATTCCTCGGCGACCAGTAGTAGTATCCGAAGCACATCTGGAGGCATTCTGTAATCTGTGGACCTTCAGAGTGTTGATGAAACACAGAAATTGCATCGGGATTGAATACAACTGGAACCATGCCGACTATTCTCCATGGGAGTAATTTCTCAAATTGTCTACGCTTTGATCGATTCCTATGGGACCAGTAGTAGTATCCGAAGCACATCTGGAGGCATTCTGTAATCTGTGGACCTTCAGAGTGTTGATGAAACACAGAAATTGCATCGGGATTGAATACAACTGGAACCATGCCGACTTTTCTCCATGGGAGTAATTTCTCAAATTCTCTACCCTTTGATCGATTCCTCGGCGACCAGTAGTAGTATCCGAAGCACATCTGGAGGCATTCTGTAATCTGTAGACCTTCAGAGTGTTGATGAAACACAGAAATTGCATCGGGATTGAATACAACTGGAACCATGCCGACTAATCTCCATGGGAGTAATTTCTCAAATTGTCTACGCTTTGATCGATTCCTCGGGGACCAGTAGTAGTATCCGAAGCACATCTGGAGGCAATCTGTAATCTGTGGACCTTCAGAGTGTTGATGAAACACAGAAATTGCATCGGGATTGAATACAACTGGAACCATGCCGACTATTCTCCATGGGAGTAATTTCTCAAATTGTCTACGATTTGATCGATTCCTCGGCGACCAGTAGTAGTATCCGAAGCACATCTCTAGGCATTCTGTAATCTGTGGACCTTCAGAGTGTTGATGAAACACAGAAATTGTATCGGGATTGAATACAACAGGCACCATGCTAACTTTTCTCCATGCGAGTAATGTCACAAACTGTCTACGCTTTTATCGATTCCTGGAAGTTAACAGTAGTATCCGAAGCACATCTGGAAGCATTCTGTAATCTGTGCACCATCAGAGTGTTGATGAAATACAGAAATTGCATCGGGATTGAATACAACAAGCACCATGCCGACTTTTCCCCATGGGAGTAATGTCCCAAACAGTCTACGCTTTGATCGATTCCTGTTAGACCAGTAGTAGTATCCGAAGCAAATCTGGAGGCATTCTGTAATCTGTGGACCTTCAGAGTGTTGATGAAACACAGAAATTGCATCGGGATTGAATACAACTGGAACCATGCCGACTATTCTCCATGGGAGTAATTTCTCAAATTGTCTACGCTTTGATCGATTCCTCGGGGACCAGTAGTAGTATCCGAAGCACATCTGGAGGCATTCTGTAATCTGTGGACCTTCAGAGTGTTGATGAAACACAGAAATTGCATCGGGATTGAATACAAGTGGAACCATGGCGACTATTCTCCATGGGAGTAATTTCTCAAATTGTCTACGCTTTGATCGATTCCTCGGCGACCAGTAGTAGTATCCGAAGCACATCTGGAGGCATTCTGTAATCTGTGGACTTTCAGAGTGTTGATGAAACACAGAAATTGCATCGGGATTGAATACAACTAACTGGAACCATGCCGACTATTCTCCATGGGAGTAATTTCTCAAATTGTCTACGCTTTGATCGATTCCTCGGCGACCAGTAGTAGTATCCGAAGCACATCTGGAGGGATTCTGTAATCTGTGGACCTTCAGAGTGTTGATGAAACACAGAAATTGCATCGGGATTGAATACAACTGGAACCATGCCGACTATTCTCCATGGGAGTAATTTCATAAATTGTCTACGATTTGATCGATTCCTCGGCGACCAGTAGTAGTATCCGAAGCACATCTGGAGGCATTCTGTAATCTGTGGACCTTCAGAGTGTTGATGAAACACAGAAATTGCATCGGGATTGAATACAACTGGAACCATGGCGACTATTCTCCATGGGAGTAATTTCTCAAATTGTCTACGCTTTGATCGATTCCTCGGCGACCAGTAGTAGTATCCGAAGCACATCTGGAGGCATTCTGTAATCTGTGGACCTTCAGAGTGTTGATGAAACACAGAAATTGCATCGGGATTGAATACAACTGGAACCATGCAGACTATTCTCCATGGGAGTAATTTCATAAATTGTCTACGCTTTGATCGATTCCTCGGCGACCAGTAGAAGTATCCGAAGCACATCTGGAGGCATTCTGTAATCTGTGGACCTTCAGAGTGTTGATGAAACACAGAAATTGCATCGGGATTGAATACAACTGGAACCATGCAGACTATTCTCCATGGGAGTAATTTCATAAATTGTCTACGCTTTGATCGATTCCTCGGCGACCAGTAGTAGTATCCGAAGCACATCTGGAGGCATTCTGTAATCTGTGGACCATCAGAGTGTTGATGAAATACAGAAATTGCATCGGGATTGAATACAACAAGCACCATGCCGACTTTTCTCCATGGGAGTAATGTCCCAAACAGTCTACGCTTTGATCGATTCCTGTTAGACCAGTAGTAGTATCCGAAGCAAATCTGGAGGCATTCTGTAATCTGTGGACCTTCAGAGTGTTGATGAAACACAGAAATTGCATCGGGATTGAATACAACTGGAACCATGCCGACTATTCTCCATGGGAGTAATTTCTCAAATTGTCTACGCTTTGATCGATTCCAATGGGACCAGTAGTAGTATCCGAAGCACATCTGGAGGCATTCTGTAATCTGTGGACCTTCAGAGTGTTGATGAAACACAGAAATTGCATCGGGATTGAATACAACTGGAACCATGCCGACTATTCTCCATGGGAGTAATTTCTCAAATTGTCTACCCTTTGATCGATTCCTCGGCGACCAGTAGTAGTATCCGAAGCACATCTGGAGGCATTCTGTAATCTGTAGACCTTCAGAGTGTTGATGAAACACAGAAATTGCATCGGGATTGAATACAACTGGAACCATGCCGACTAATCTCCATGGGAGTAATTTCTCAAATTGTCTACGTTTTGATCGATTCCTCGGGGACCAGTAGTAGTATCCGAAGCACATCTGGAGGCATTCTGTAATCTGTGGACCTAGAGAGTGTTGGTGAAACACAGAAATTGCATCGGGATTGAATACAACAGGCACCATGCCGACTTTTCTCCATGGGAGTAATGTCCCAAGGTGTCTACGATTTGATCGATTCCTGGGTGACCAGTAGTAGTATCCGAAGCAAATCTGGAGGCATTCTGTAATCTGTGGACCTTCAGAGTGTTGATGAAACACAGAAGTTGCATCGGGATTGAATACAACAGGCACCATGCCGACTTTTTTCCATGGGATTAGTGTCCCAAACAGGCTACTCTTTGATCGATTCCTGGGAGACCAGTAGTAGTATCCGAAGTACATCTGGAGGCATTCTGTAATCTGTGGACCTTGAGAGTGTTGGTGAAACACAGAAATTGCTTCGGGATTGAATACAACAGGCACCATGCCGACTTTTCTCCATGGGAGTAATGTCCCAAAGTGTCTACGATTTGATCGATTCCTGGGTGACCAGTAGTAGTATCCGAAGCAAATCTGGAGGCATTCTGTAATCTGTGGACCTTCAGAGTGTGGAAGAAACACAGAAATTGTATCGGGATTGAATACAACAGGCACCATGCCAACTTTTCTCCACGCGAGTAATGTCACATACTGTCTACGCTTTTATCGATTCCTGGAAGTATAACAGTAGTATCCGTAGCACATCTGGAGGCATTCTGTAATCTGTGGATCTTCCGTGTGTGGATGAAGCACAGAAATTGCATCGGGATTGAATACAACAGGCACCATGCCGACTTTTCTCCAAGGGAGTAATGTCCCAAACAGTCTACGCTTTGATCGATTCCTGTTAGACCAGTAGTAGTATCAGAAGCAAATCTGGAAGCATTCTGTAATCTGTGGACCTTCAGAGTGTTGATGAAACACAGAAATTGCATCGGGATTGAATGCAACTGGAACCAAGCCGACTATTCTCCATGGGAGTAATTTCATGAATTGTCTACGCTTTGATCGATTCCTCGGCGACCAGTAGTAGTATCCGAAGCACATCTGGAGGCATTCTGTAATCTGTGGACCTTCAGAGTGTTGATGAAACACAGAAATTGCATCGGGATTGAATACAACTGGAACCATGACGACTATTCTCCATGGGAGTAATTTCTCAAATTGTCTACGCTTTGATCGATTCCTCGGCGACCAGTAGTAGTATCCGAAGCACATCTGGAGGCATTCTGTAATCTGTGGACCTTGAGAGTGTTGATGAAACACAGAAATTGCATCAGGATTGAATACAACTGGAACCATGCTGACTATTCTCCATGGGAGTAATTTCTCAAATTGTCTACGCTTTGATCGATTCCTCGGGGACCAGTAGTAGTATCCGAAGCACATCTGGAGGCATTCTGTAATCTGTGGACCTTGAGAGTGTTGATGAAACACAGAAATTTCATCGGGATTGAATACAACTGGAACCATGCCGACTATTCTCCATGGGAGTAATTTCTCAAGTTGTCTACGCTTTGATCGATTCCTCGGCGACCAGTAGTAGTATCCGAAGCACATCTGCAGGCATTCTATAATCTGGACTTTCAGAGTGTTGATGAAACACAGAAATTGCATCGGGATTGAATACAACTGGAACCATGCCGACTATTCTCCATGGGAGTAATTTCTCAAATTGTCTACGATTTGATCGATTCCTCGGCGACCAGTAGTAGTATCCGAAGCACATCTGGAGGCATTCTGTAATCTGTGGACCTTCAGAGTGTTGATGAAACACAGAAATTGTATCGGGATTGAATACAACAGGCACCATGCTAACTTTTCTCCATGCGAGTAATGTCACAAACTGTCTACGCTTTTATCGATTCCTGGAAGTTAACAGTAGTATCCGAAGCACATCTGGAGGCATTCTGTAATATGTTGACCATCAGAGTGTTGATGAAATACAGAAATTGCATCGGGATTGAATACAACAAGCACCATGCCGACTTTTCTCCATGGGAGTAATGTCCCAATTAGTCTACGCGTTGATCGATTCCTGTTAGACCAGTAGTAGCATCCGAAGCACATCTGGAGGCATTCTGTAATCTGTGGACCTTTAGAGTGTTGATGAAACACAGAAATTGCATCAGGATTGAATACAACTGGAACCATGCCGACTGTTCTCCATGGGAGTAATTTCTCAAATTGTCTACGCTTTGATCGATTCCTCGGCGACCAGTAGTAGTATCCGAAGCACATCTGGAGGCATTCTGTAATCTGTGGACCTTCAGAGTGTTGATGAAATACAGAAATTGCATCGGGATTGAATACAACTGGAACCATGCCGACTATTCTCCATGGGAGTAATTTCTCAAATTGTCTACGCTTTGATCGATTCCTCGGCGACCAGTAGTAGTATCTGAAGCACATCTGGAGGCATTCTGTAATCTGTGGACCATCAGAGTGTTGATGAAATACAGAAATTGCATCGGGATTGAATACAACAAGCACCATGCCGACTTTTCTCCATGGGAGTAATGTCCCAAACAGTCTACGCTTTGATCGATTCCTGTTAGACCAGTAGTAGTATCCGAAGCACATCTGGAGGCATTCTGTAATCTGTGGACCTTCAGAGTGTTGATGAAACACAGAAATTGCATCGGGATTGAATACACCTGGAACCATGGCGACTATTCTCCATGGGAGTAATTTCTCAAATTGTCTACGCTTTGATCGATTCCTCGGCGACCAGTAGTAGTATCTGAAGCACATCTGGAGGCATTCTGTAATCTGTGGACCATCAGAGTGTTGATGAAATACAGAAATTGCATCGGGATTGAATACAACAAGCACCATGCCGACTTTTCTCCATGGGAGTAATGTCCCAAACAGTCTACGCTTTGATCGATTCCTGTTAGACCAGTAGTAGTATCCGAAGCACATCTGGAGGCATTCTGTAATCTGTGGACCTTCAGAGTGTTGATGAAACACAGAAATTGCATCGGGATTGAATACACCTGGAACCATGGCGACTATTCTCCATGGGAGTAATTTCTCAAATTGTCTACGCTTTGATCGATTCCTCGGCGACCAGTAGTAGTATCCGAAGCACATCTGGAGGCATTCTGTAATCTGTGGACCTTCAGAGTGTTGATGAAACACAGAAATTGCATCGGGATTGAATACAACTGGAACCATGCCGACTATTCTCCATGGGAGTAATTTCATAAATTGTCTACGCTTTGATCGATTCCTCGGCGACCAGTAGTAGTATCCGAAGCACATCTGGAGGCATTCTGTAATCTGTGGACCTTGAGAGTGTTGATGAAACACAGAAATTGCATCGGGATTGAATACAACTGGAACCATGGCGACTATTCTCCATGGGAGTAATTTCTCAAATTGTCTACGCTTTGATCGATTCCTCGGCGACCAGTAGTAGTATCCGAAGCACATCTGGAGGCATTCTGTAATCTGTGGACCTTCAGAGTGTTGATGAAACACAGAAATTGCATCGGGATTGAATACAACTGGAACCATGACGACTACTCTCCATGGGAGTAATTTCTCAAATTGTCTACGCTTTGATCGATTCCTCGGCGACCAGTAGTAGTATCCGAAGCACATCTGGAGGCATTCTGTAATCTGTGGACCTTCAGAGTGTTGATGAAACACAGAAATTGCATCAGGATTGAATACAACTGGAACCATGCCGACTATTCTCCATGGGAGTAATTTCTCAAATTGTCTACGCTTTGATCGATTCCTCGGGGACCAGTAGTAGTATCCGAAGCACATCTGGAGGCATTCTGTAATCTGTGGACCTTCAGAGTGTTGATGAAACACAGAAATTGCATCGGGATTGAATACAACTGGAACCATGCCGACTATTCTCCATGGGAGTAATTTCTCAAATTGTCTACGCTTTGATCGATTCCTCGGCGACCAGTAGTAGTATCCGAAGCACATCTGCAGGCATTCTGTAATCTGGACTTTCAGACTGTTGATGAAACACAGAAATTGCATCGGGATTGAATACAACTGGAACCATGCCGACTATTCTCCATGGGAGTAATTTCTCAAATTGTCTACGCTTTGATCGATTCCTCGGCGACCAGTAGTAGTATCCGAAGCACATCTGGAGGCATTCTGTAATCTGTGGACCATCAGAGTGTTGATGAAATACAGAAATTGCATCGGGATTGAATACAACAAGCACCATGCCGACTTTTCTCCATGGGAGTAATGTCCCAAACAGTCTACGCTTTGATCGATTCCTGTTAGACCAGTAGTAGTATCCGAAGCACATCTGGAGGCATTCTGTAATCTGTGAACCTTCAGAGTGTTGATGAAACACAGAAATTGCATCGGGATTGAATACAACTGGAACCATGCCGACTATTCTCCATGGGAGTAATTTCTCAAATTGTCTACGCTTTGATCGATTCCTCGGGGACCAGTAGTAGTATCCGAAGCACATCTGGAGGCATTCTGTAATCTGTGGACCTTCAGAGTGTTGATGAAACACAGAAATTGCATCGGGATTGAATACAAGTGGAACCATGGCGACTATTCTCCATGGGAGTAATTTCTCAAAGTGTCTACGCTTTGATCGATTCCTCGGCGACCAGTAGTAGTATCCGAAGCACATCTGGAGGCATTCTGTAATCTGTGGACCTTCAGAGTGTTGATGAAACACAGAAATTGCATCGGGATTGAATACAACTGGAACCATGGCGACTATTCTCCATGGGAGTAATTTCTCAAATTGTCTACGCTTTGATCGATTCCTCGGCGACCAGTAGTAGTATCCGAAGCACATCTGGAGGCATTCTGTAATCTGTGGACCTTCAGAGTGTTGATGAAACACAGAAATTGCATCGGGATTGAATACAACTGGAACCATGGCGACTATTCTCCATGGGAGTAATTTCTCAAATTGTCTACGCTTTGATCGATTCCTCGGGGACCAGTAGTAGTATCCGAAGCACATCTGGAGGCATTCTGTAATCTGTGGACCTTCAGAGTGTTGATGAAACACAGAAATTGCATCGGGATTGAATACAACTGGAACCATGCCGACTATTCTCCATGGGAGTAATTTCATAAATTGTCTACGCTTTGATCGATTCCTCGGCGACCAGTAGTAGTATCCGAAGCACATCTGGAGGCATTCTGTAATCTGTGGACCTTCAGAGTGTTGATGAAACACAGAAATTGCATCGGGATTGAATACAACTGGAACCATGGCGACTATTCTCCATGGGAGTAATTTCTCAAATTGTCTACGCTTTGATCGATTCCTCGGCGACCAGTAGTAGTATCCGAAGCACATCTGGAGGCATTCTGTAATCTGTGGACCTTCAGAGTGTTGATGAAACACAGAAATTGCATCGGGATTGAATACAAGTGGAACCATGGCGACTATTCTCCATGGGAGTAATTTCTCAAATTGTCTACGCTTTGATCGATTCCTCGGCGACCAGTAGTAGTATCCGAAGCACATCTGGAGGCATTCTGTAATCTGTGGACTTTCAGAGTGTTGATGAAACACAGAAATTGCATCGGGATTGAATACAACTGGAACCATGGCGACTATTCTCCATGGGAGTAATTTCTCAAATTGTCTACGCTTTGATCGATTCCTCGGCGACCAGTAGTAGTATCTGAAGCACATCTGGAGGCATTCTGTAATCTGTGGACCTTCAGAGTGTTGATGAAACACAGAAATTGCATCGGGATTGAATACAACTGGAACCATGCCGACTAATCTCCATGGGAGTAATTTCTCAAATTGTCTACGCTTTGATCGATTCCTCGGGGACCAGTAGTAGTATCCGAAGCACATCTGGAGGCATTCTGTAATCTGTGGACCTTCAGAGTGTTGATGAAACACAGAAATTGCATCGGGATTGAATACAACTGGAACCATGCCGACTATTCTCCATGGGAGTAATTTCTCAAATTGTCTACGATTTGATCGATTCCTCGGCGACCAGTAGTAGTATCCGAAGCACATCTGTAGGCATTCTGTAATCTGTGGACCTTCAGAGTGTTGATGAAACACAGAAATTGTATCGGGATTGAATACAACAGGCACAATGCTAACTTTTCTCCATGCGAGTAATGTCACAAACTGTCTACGCTTTTATCGATTCCTGGAAGTTAACAGTAGTATCCGAAGCACATCTGGAGGCATTCTGTAATCTGTGGACCTTCAGAGTGTTGATGAAACACAGAAATTGCATCGGGATTGAATACAACTGGAACCATGCCGACTATTCTCCATGGGAGTAATTTCATAAATTGTCTACGCTTTGATCGATTCCTCGGCGACCAGTAGTAGTATCCGAAGCACATCTGGAGGCATTCTGTAATCTGTAGACCTTCAGAGTGTTGATGAAACACAGAAATTGCATCGGGATTGAATACAACTGGAACCATGCCGACTAATCTCCATGGGAGTAATTTCTCAAATTGTCTACGTTTTGATCGATTCCTCGGGGACCAGTAGTAGTATCCGAAGCACATCTGGAGGCATTCTGTAATCTGTGGACCTAGAGAGTGTTGGTGAAACACAGAAATTGCATCGGGATTGAATACAACAGGCACCATGCCGACTTTTCTCCATGGGAGTAATGTCCCAAGGTGTCTACGATTTGATCGATTCCTGGGTGACCAGTAGTAGTATCCGAAGCAAATCTGGAGGCATTCTGTAATCTGTGGACCTTCAGAGTGTTGATGAAACACAGAAGTTGCATCGGGATTGAATACAACAGGCACCATGCCGACTTTTTTCCATGGGATTAGTGTCCCAAACAGGCTACTCTTTGATCGATTCCTGGGAGACCAGTAGTAGTATCCGAAGTACATCTGGAGGCATTCTGTAATCTGTGGACCTTGAGAGTGTTGGTGAAACACAGAAATTGCTTCGGGATTGAATACAACAGGCACCATGCCGACTTTTCTCCATGGGAGTAATGTCCCAAAGTGTCTACGATTTGATCGATTCCTGGGTGACCAGTAGTAGTATCCGAAGCAAATCTGGAGGCATTCTGTAATCTGTGGACCTTCAGAGTGTGGAAGAAACACAGAAATTGTATCGGGATTGAATACAACAGGCACCATGCCAACTTTTCTCCATGCGAGTAATGTCACATACTGTCTACGCTTTTATCGATTCCTGGAAGTATAACAGTAGTATCCGTAGCACATCTGGAGGCATTCTGTAATCTGTGGATCTTCAGTGTGTGGATGAAGTACAGAAATTGCATCGGGATTGAATACAACAGGCACCATGCCGACTTTTCTCCAAGGGAGTAATGTCCCAAACAGTCTACGCTTTGATCGATTCCTGTTAGACCAGTAGTAGTATCAGAAGCAAATCTGGAAGCATTCTGTAATCTGTGGACCTTCAGAGTGTTGATGAAACACAGAAATTGCATCGGGATTGAATGCAACTGGAACCAAGCCGACTATTCTCCATGGGAGTAATTTCATGAATTGTCTACGCTTTGATCGATTCCTCGGCGACCAGTAGTAGTATCCGAAGCACATCTGGAGGCATTCTGTAATCTGTGGACCTTCAGAGTGTTGATGAAACACAGAAATTGCATCGGGATTGAATACAACTGGAACCATGCCGACTATTCTCCATGGGAGTAATTTCTCAAATTGTCTACGCTTTGATCGATTCCTCGGCGACCAGTAGTAGTATCCGAAGCACATCTGGAGGCATTCTGTAATCTGTGGACCTTGAGAGTGTTGATGAAACACAGAAATTGCATCAGGATTGAATACAACTGGAACCATGCTGACTATTCTCCATGGGAGTAATTTCTCAAATTGTCTACGCTTTGATCGATTCCTCGGGGACCAGTAGTAGTATCCGAAGCACATCTGGAGGCATTCTGTAATCTGTGGACCTTGAGAGTGTTGATGAAACACAGAAATTGCATCGGGATTGAATACAACTGGAACCATGCCGACTATTCTCCATGGGAGTAATTTCTCAAATTGTCTACGATTTGATCGATTCCTCGGCGACCAGTAGTATTATCCGAAGCACATCTGGAGGCATTCTATAATCTGGACGCTCAGAGTGTTGATGAAACACAGAAATTGCATCGGGATTGAATACAACTGGAACCATGCCGACTATTCTCCATGGGAGTAATTTCTCAAATTGTCTACGATTTGATCGATTCCTCGGCGACCAGTAGTAGTATCCGAAGCACATCTGGAGGCATTCTGTAATCTGTGGACCTTCAGAGTGTTGATGAAACACAGAAATTGTATCGGGATTGAATACAACAGGCACCATGCTAACTTTTCTCCATGCGAGTAATGTCACAAACTGTCTACGCTTTTATCGATTCCTGGAAGTTAACAGTAGTATCCGAAGCACATCTGGAGGCATTCTGTAATCTGTTGACCATCAGAGTGTTGATGAAATACAGAAATTGCATCGGGATTGAATACAACAAGCACCATGCCGACTTTTCTCCATGGGAGTAATGTCCCAATTAGTCTACGCGTTGATCGATTCCTGTTAGACCAGTAGTAGCATCCGAAGCACATCTGGAGGCATTCTGTAATCTGTGGACCTTCAGAGTGTTGATGAAACACAGAAATTGCATCGGGATTGAAAACAACTGGAACCATGCCGACTATTCTCCATGGGAGTAATTTCTCAAATTGTCTACGCTTTGATCGATTCCTCGGCGACCAGTAGTAGTATCCGAAGCACATCTGGAGGCATTCTGTAATCTGTGGACCTTCAGAGTGTTGATGAAATACAGAAATTGCATCGGGATTGAATACAACTGGAACCATGCCGACTATTCTCCATGGGAGTAATTTCTCAAATTGTCTACGCTTTGATCGATTCCTCGGCGACCAGTAGCAGTATCTGAAGCACATCTGGAGGCATTCTGTAATCTGTGGACCATCAGAGTGTTGATGAAATACAGAAATTGCATCGGGATTGAATACAACAAGCACCATGCCGACTTTTCTCCATGGGAGTAATGTCCCAAACAGTCTACGCTTTGATCGATTCCTGTTAGACCAGTAGTAGTATCCGAAGCACATCTGGAGGCATTCTGTAATCTGTGGACCTTCAGAGTGTTGATGAAACACAGAAATTGCATCGGGATTGAATACACCTGGAACCATGGCGACTATTCTCCATGGGAGTAATTTCTCAAATTGTCTACGCTTTGATCGATTCCTCGGCGACCAGTAGTAGTATCTGAAGCACATCTTGAGGCATTCTGTAATCTGTGGACCATCAGAGTGTTGATGAAATACAGAAATTGCATCGGGATTGAATACAACTGGAACCATGCCGACTATTCTCCATGGGAGTAATTTCATAAATTGTCTACGCTTTGATCGATTCCTCGGCGACCAGTAGTAGTATCCGAAGCACATCTGGAGGCATTCTGTAATCTGTGGACCTTCAGAGTGTTGATGAAACACAGAAATTGCATCGGGATTGAATACAACTGGAACCATGGCGACTATTCTCCATGGGAGTAATTTCTCAAATTGTCTACGCTTTGATCGATTCCTCGGCGACCAGTAGTAGTATCCGAAGCACATCTGGAGGCATTCTGTAATCTGTGGACCTTCAGAGTGTTGATGAAACACAGAAATTGCATCGGGATTGAATACAACTGGAACCATGACGACTATTCTCCATGGGAGTAATTTCTCAAATTGTCTACGCTTTGATCGATTCCTCGGCGACCAGTAGTAGTATCCGAAGCACATCTGGAGGCATTCTGTAATCTGTGGACCTTCAGAGTGTTGATGAAACACAGAAATTGCATCAGGATTGAATACAACTGGAACCATGCCGACTATTCTCCATGGGAGTAATTTCTCAAATTGTCTACGCTTTGATCGATTCCTCGGGGACCAGTAGTAGTATCCGAAGCACATCTGGAGGCATTCTGTAATCTGTGGACCTTCAGAGTGTTGATGAAACACAGAAATTGCATCGGGATTGAATACAACTGGAACCATGCCGACTATTCTCCATGGGAGTAATTTCTCAAATTGTCTACGCTTTGATCGATTCCTCGGCGACCAGTAGTAGTATCCGAAGCACATCTGTAGGCATTCTGTAATCTGGACTTTCAGAGTGTTGATGAAACACAGAAATTGCATCGGGATTGAATACAACTGGAACCATGCCGACTATTCTCCATGGGAGTAATTTCTCAAATTGTCTACGCTTTGATCGATTCCTCGGCGACCAGTAGTAGTATCCGAAGCACATCTGGAGGCATTCTGTAATCTGTGGACCATCAGAGTGTTGATGAAATACAGAAATTGCATCGGGATTGAATACAACAAGCACCATGCCGACTTTTCTCCATGGGAGTAATGTCCCAAACAGTCTACGCTTTGATCGATTCCTGTTAGACCAGTAGTAGTATCCGAAGCACATCTGGAGGCATTCTGTAATCTGTGAACCTTCAGAGTGTTGATGAAACACAGAAATTGCATCGGGATTGAATACAACTGGAAACATGCCGACTATTCTCCATGGGAGTAATTTCTCAAATTGTCTACGCTTTGATCGATTCCTCGGGGACCAGTAGTAGTATCCGAAGCACATCTGGAGGCATTCTGTAATCTGTGGACCTTCAGAGTGTTGATGAAACACAGAAATTGCATCGGGATTGAATACAAGTGGAACCATGGCGACTATTCTCCATGGGAGTAATTTCTCAAAGTGTCTACGCTTTGATCGATTCCTCGGCGACCAGTAGTAGTATCCGAAGCACATCTGGAGGCATTCTGTAATCTGTGGACCTTGAGAGTGTTGATGAAACACAGAAATTGCATCGGGATTGAATACAACTGGAACCATGGCGACTATTCTCCATGGGAGTAATTTCTCAAATTGTCTACGCTTTGATCGATTCCTCGGCGACCAGTAGTAGTATCCGAAGCACATCTGGAGGCATTCTGTAATCTGTGGACCTTCAGAGTGTTGATGTAACACAGAAATTGCATCGGGATTGAATACAACTGGAACCATGGCGACTATTCTCCATGGGAGTAATTTCTCAAATTGTCTACGCTTTGATCCATTCCTCGGGGACCAGTAGTAGTATCCGAAGCACATCTGGAGGCATTCTGTAATCTGTGGACCTTCAGAGTGTTGATGAAACACAGAAATTGCATCGGGATTGAATACAACTGGAACCATGCCGACTATTCTCCATGGGAGTAATTTCATAAATTGTCTACGCTTTGATCGATTCCTCGGCGACCAGTAGTAGTATCCGAAGCACATCTGGAGGCATTCTGTAATCTGTTTACCTTCAGAGTGTTGATGAAACACAGAAATTGCATCGGGATTGAATACAACTGGAACCATGGCGACTATTCTCCATGGGAGTAATTTCTCAAATTGTCTACGCTTTGATCGATTCCTCGGCGACCAGTAGTAGTATCCGAAGCACATCTGGAGGCATTCTGTAATCTGTGAACCTTCAGAGTGTTGATGAAACACAGAAATTGCATCGGGATTGAATACAACTGGAACCATGCCGACTATTCTCCATGGGAGTAATTTTTCAAATTGTCTACGCTTTGATCGATTCCTCGGGGACCAGTAGTAGTATCCGAAGCACATCTGGAGGCATTCTGTAATCTGTGGACTTCAGAGTGTTGATGAAACACAGAAATTGCATCGGGATTGAATACAACTGGAACCATGGCGACTATTCCCCATGGGAGTAATTTCTCAAATTGTCTACGCTTTGATCGATTCCTCGGCGACCAGTAGTAGTATCCGAAGCACATCTGGAGGCATTCTGTAATCTGTGGACCTTGAGAGTGTTGATGAAACACAGAAATTGCATCGGGATTGAATACAACTGGAACCATGGCGACTATTCTCCATGGGAGTAATGTCTCAAATTGTCTACGCTTTGATCGATTCCTCGGCGACCAGTAGTAGTATCCGAAGCACATCTGGAGGCATTCTGTAATCTGTGGACCTTCAGAGTGTTGATGAAACACAGAAATTGCATCGGGATTGAATACAACTGGAACCATGGCGACTATTCTCCATGGGAGTAATTTCTCAAATTGTCTACGCTTTGATCGATTCCTCGGGGACCAGTAGTAGTATCCGAAGCACATCTGGAGGCATTCTGTAATCTGTGGACCTTCAGAGTGTTGATGAAACACAGACATTGCATCGGGATTGAATACAACTGGAACCATGCCGACTATTCTCCATGGGAGTAATGTCCCAAACAGTCTACGCTTTGATCGATTCCTCGGCGACCAGTAGTAGTATCCGAAGCACATCTGGAGGCATTCTTTAATCTGTGGACCTTGAGAGTGTTGATGAAACACAGAAATTGCATCGGGATTGAATACAACTGGAACCATGGCGACTATTCTCCATGGGAGTAATTTCTCAAATTGTCTACGCTTTGATCGATTCCTCGGCGACCAGTAGTAGTATCCGAAGCACATCTGGAGGCATTCTGTAATCTGTGGACCTTCAGAGTGTTGATGAAACACAGAAATTGCATCGGGATTGAATACAAGTGGAACCATGGCGACTATTCTCCATGGGAGTAATTTCTCAAATTGTCTACGCTTTGACCGATTCCTCGGCGACCAGTAGTAGTATCCGAAGCACATCTGGAGGCATTCTGTAATCTGTGGACTTTCAGAGCGTTGATGAAACACAGAAATTGCATCGGGATTGAATACAACTGGAACCATGCCGACTATTCTCCATGGGAGTAATTTCATAAATTGTCTACGCTTTGATCGATTCCTCGGCGACCAGTAGTAGTATCCGAAGCACATCTGGAGGCATTCTGTAATCTGTGGACCTTCAGAGTGTTGATGAAACACAGAAATTGCATCGGGATTGAATACAACTGGAACCATGGCGACTATTCTCCATGGGAGTAATTTCTCAAATTGTCTACGCTTTGATCGATTCCTCGGCGACCAGTAGTAGTATCCGAAGCACATCTGGAGGCATTCTGTAATCTGTGGACCTTCAGAGTGTTGATGAAACACAGAAATTGCATCGGGATTGAATACAACTGGAACCATGACGACTATTCTCCATGGGAGTAATTTCTCAAATTGTCTACGCTTTGATCGATTCCTCGGCGACCAGTAGTAGTATCCGAAGCACATCTGGAGGCATTCTGTAATCTGTGGACCTTCAGAGTGTTGATGAAACACAGAAATTGCATCAGGATTGAATACAACTGGAACCATGCCGACTATTCTCCATGGGAGTAATTTCTCAAATTGTCTACGCTTTGATCGATTCCTCGGGGACCAGTAGTAGTATCCGAAGCACATCTGGAGGCATTCTGTAATCTGTGGACCTTCAGAGTGTTGATGAAACACAGAAATTGCATCGGGATTGAATACAACTGGAACCATGCCGACTATTCTCCATGGGAGTAATTTCTCAAATTGTCTACGCTTTGATCGATTCCTCGGCGACCAGTAGTAGTATCCGAAGCACATCTGTAGGCATTCTGTAATCTGGACTTTCAGAGTGTTGATGAAACACAGAAATTGCATCGGGATTGAATACAACTGGAACCATGCCGACTATTCTCCATGGGAGTAATTTCTCAAATTGTCTACGCTTTGATCGATTCCTCGGCGACCAGTAGTAGTATCCGAAGCACATCTGGAGGCATTCTGTAATCTGTGGACCATCAGAGTGTTGATGAAATACAGAAATTGCATCGGGATTGAATACAACAAGCACCATGCCGACTTTTCTCCATGGGAGTAATGTCCCAAACAGTCTACGCTTTGATCGATTCCTGTTAGACCAGTAGTAGTATCCGGAGCACATCTGGAGGCATTCTGTAATCTGTGAACCTTCAGAGTGTTGATGAAACACAGAAATTGCATCGGGATTGAATACAACTGGAACCATGCCGACTATTCTCCATGGGAGTAATTTCTCAAATTGTCTACGCTTTGATCGATTCCTCGGGGACCAGTAGTAGTATCCGAAGCACATCTGGAGGCATTCTGTAATCTGTGGACCTTCAGAGTGTTGATGAAACACAGAAATTGCATCGGGATTGAATACAAGTGGAACCATGGCGACTATTCTCCATGGGAGTAATTTCTCAAAGTGTCTACGCTTTGATCGATTCCTCGGCGACCAGTAGTAGTATCCGAAGCACATCTGGAGGCATTCTGTAATCTGTGGACCTTGAGAGTGTTGATGAAACACAGAAATTGCATCGGGATTGAATACAACTGGAACCATGGCGACTATTCTCCATGGGAGTAATTTCTCAAATTGTCTACGCTTTGATCGATTCCTCGGCGACCAGTAGTAGTATCCGAAGCACATCTGGAGGCATTCTGTAATCTGTGGACCTTCAGAGTGTTGATGTAACACAGAAATTGCATCGGGATTGAATACAACTGGAACCATGGCGACTATTCTCCATGGGAGTAATTTCTCAAATTGTCTACGCTTTGATCCATTCCTCGGGGACCAGTAGTAGTATCCGAAGCACATCTGGAGGCATTCTGTAATCTGTGGACCTTCAGAGTGTTGATGAAACACAGAAATTGCATCGGGATTGAATACAACTGGAACCATGCCGACTATTCTCCATGGGAGTAATTTCATAAATTGTCTACGCTTTGATCGATTCCTCGGCGACCAGTAGTAGTATCCGAAGCACATCTGGAGGCATTCTGTAATCTGTTTACCTTCAGAGTGTTGATGAAACACAGAAATTGCATCGGGATTGAATACAACTGGAACCATGGCGACTATTCTCCATGGGAGTAATTTCTCAAATTGTCTACGCTTTGATCGATTCCTCGGCGACCAGTAGTAGTATCCGAAGCACATCTGGAGGCATTCTGTAATCTGTGAACCTTCAGAGTGTTGATGAAACACAGAAATTGCATCGGGATTGAATACAACTGGAACCATGCCGACTATTCTCCATGGGAGTAATTTTTCAAATTGTCTACGCTTTGATCGATTCCTCGGGGACCAGTAGTAGTATCCGAAGCACATCTGGAGGCATTCTGTAATCTGTGGACCTTCAGAGTGTTGATGAAACACAGAAATTGCATCGGGATTGAATACAACTGGAACCATGGCGACTATTCCCCATGGGAGTAATTTCTCAAATTGTCTACGCTTTGATCGATTCCTCGGCGACCAGTAGTAGTATCCGAAGCACATCTGGAGGCATTCTGTAATCTGTGGACCTTGAGAGTGTTGATGAAACACAGAAATTGCATCGGGATTGAATACAACTGGAACCATGGCGACTATTCTCCATGGGAGTAATGTCTCAAATTGTCTACGCTTTGATCGATTCCTCGGCGACCAGTAGTAGTATCCGAAGCACATCTGGAGGCATTCTGTAATCTGTGGACCTTCAGAGTGTTGATGAAACACAGAAATTGCATCGGGATTGAATACAACTGGAACCATGGCGACTATTCTCCATGGGAGTAATTTCTCAAATTGTCTACGCTTTGATCGATTCCTCGGGGACCAGTAGTAGTATCCGAAGCACATCTGGAGGCATTCTGTAATCTGTGGACCTTCAGAGTGTTGATGAAACACAGACATTGCATCGGGATTGAATACAACTGGAACCATGCCGACTATTCTCCATGGGAGTAATTTCATAAATTGTCTACGCTTTGATCGATTCCTCGGCGACCAGTAGTAGTATCCGAAGCACATCTGGAGGCATTCTTTAATCTGTGGACCTTGAGAGTGTTGATGAAACACAGAAATTGCATCGGGATTGAATACAACTGGAACCATGGCGACTATTCTCCATGGGAGTAATTTCTCAAATTGTCTACGCTTTGATCGATTCCTCGGCGACCAGTAGTAGTATCCGAAGCACATCTGGAGGCATTCTGTAATCTGTGGACCTTCAGAGTGTTGATGAAACACAGAAATTGCATCGGGATTGAATACAAGTGGAACCATGGCGACTATTCTCCATGGGAGTAATTTCTCAAATTGTCTACGCTTTGACCGATTCCTCGGCGACCAGTAGTAGTATCCGAAGCACATCTGGAGGCATTCTGTAATCTGTGGACTTTCAGAGCGTTGATGAAACACAGAAATTGCATCGGGATTGAATACAACTGGAACCATGCCGACTATTCTCCATGGGAGTAATTTCTCAAATTGTCTACGCTTTGATCGATTCCTCGGCGACCAGTAGTAGTATCTGAAGCACATCTGGAGGCATTCTGTAATCTGTGGACCTTCAGAGTGTTGATGAAACACAGAAATTGCATCGGGATTGAATACAACTGGGACCATGCCGACTAATCTCCATGGGAGTAATTTCTCAAATTGTCTACGCTTTGATCGATTCCTCGGGGACCAATAGTAGTATCCGAAGCACATCTGGAGGCATTCTGTAATCTGTGGACCTTCAGAGTGTTGATGAAACACAGAAATTGCATCGGGATTGAATACAACTGGAACCATGCCGACTATTCTCCATGGGAGTAAATTCTCAAATTGTCTACGATTTGATCGATTCCTCGGCGACCAGTAGTAGTATCCGAAGCACATCTGGAGGCATTCTGTAATCTGTGGACCTTCAGAGTGTTGATGAAACACAGAAATAGTATCGGGATTGAATACAACAGGCACAATGCTAACTTTTCTCCATGCGAGTAATGTCACAAACTGTCTACGGTTTTATCGATTCCTGGAAGTTAACAGTAGTATCCGAAGCACATCTGGAGGCATTCTGTAATCTGTGGACCATCAGAGTGTTGATGAAATACAGAAATTGCATCGGGATTGAATACAACAAGCACCGTGCCGACTTTTCTCCATGGGAGTAATGTCCCAAACAGTCTACGCTTTGATCGATTCCTGTTAGACCAGTAGTAGCATCCGAAGCACATCTGGAGGCATTCTGTAATCTGTGGACCTTCAGAGTGTTGATGAAACACAGAAATTGCGTCGGGATTGAATACAACTGGAACCATGCCGACTATTCTCCATGGGAGTAATTTCTCAAATTGTCTACGCTTTGATCGATTCCTCGGGGACCAGTAGTAGTATCCGAAGCACATCTGGAGGCATTCTGTAATCTGTGGACCTTCAGAGTGTTGATGAAACACAGACATTGCATCGGGATTGAATACAACTGGAACCATGCCGACTATTCTCCATGGGAGTAATTTCATAAATTGTCTACGCTTTGATCGATTCCTCGGCGACCAGTAGTAGTATCCGAAGCACATCTGGAGACATTCTTTAATCTGTGGACCTTGAGAGTGTTGATGAAACACAGAAATTGCATCGGGATTGAATACAACTGGAACCATGGCGACTATTCTCCATGGGAGTAATTTCTCAAATTGTCTACGCTTTGATCGATTCCTCGGCGACCAGTAGTAGTATCCGAAGCACATCTGGAGGCATTCTGTAATCTGTGGACCTTCAGAGTGTTGATGAAACACAGAAATTGCATCGGGATTGAATACAAGTGGAACCATGGCGACTATTCTCCATGGGAGTAATTTCTCAAATTGTCTACGCTTTGACCGATTCCTCGGCGACCAGTAGTAGTATCCGAAGCACATCTGGAGGCATTCTGTAATCTGTGGACTTTCAGAGCGTTGATGAAACACAGAAATTGCATCGGGATTGAATACAACTGGAACCATGGCGACTATTCTCCATGGGAGTAATTTCTCAAATTGTCTACGCTTTGATCGATTCCTCGGCGACCAGTAGTAGTATCTGAAGCACATCTGGAGGCATTCTGTAATCTGTGGACCTTCAGAGTGTTGATGAAACACAGAAATTGCATCGGGATTGAATACAACTGGAACCATGCCGACTAATCTCCATGGGAGAAATTTCTCAAATTGTCTACGCTTTGATCGATTCCTCGGGGACCAATAGTAGTATCCGAAGCACATCTGGAGGCATTCTGTAATCTGTGGACCTTCAGAGTGTTGATGAAACACAGAAATTGCATCGGGATTGAATACAACTGGAACCATGCCGACTATTCTCCATGGGAGTAAATTCTCAAATTGTCTACGATTTGATCGATTCCTCGGCGACCAGTAGTAGTATCCGAAGCACATCTGGAGGCATTCTGTAATCTGTGGACCTTCAGAGTGTTGATGAAACACAGAAATTGTATCGGGATTGAATACAACAGGCACAATGCTAACTTTTCTCCATGCGAGTAATGTCACAAACTGTCTACGCTTTTATCGATTCCTGGAAGTTAACAGTAGTATCCGAAGCACATCTGGAGGCATTCTGTAATCTGTGGACCATCAGAGTGTTGATGAAATACAGAAATTGCATCGGGATTGAATACAACAAGCACCGTGCCGACTTTTCTCCATGGGAGTAATGTCCCAAACAGTCTACGCTTTGATCGATTCCTGTTAGACCAGTAGTAGCATCCGAAGCACATCTGGAGGCATTCTGTAATCTGTGGACCTTCAGAGTGTTGATGAAACACAGAAATTGCGTCGGGATTGAATACAACTGGAACCATGCCGACTATTCTCCATGGGAGTAATTTCTCAAATTGTCTACGCTTTGATCGATTCCTCGGGGACCAGTAGTAGTATCCGAAGCACATCTGGAGGCATTCTGTAATCTGTGGACCTTCAGAGTGTTGATGAAACACAGAAATTGCATCGGGATTGAATACAACTGGAACCATGCCGACTATTCTCCATGGGAGTAATTTCTCAAATTGTCTACGCTTTGATCGATTCCTCGGCGACCAGTAGTAGTATCCGAAGCACATCTGGAGGCATTCTGTAATCTGTGGACCTTCAGAGTGTTGATGAAATACAAAAATTGCATCGGGATTGAATACAACAAGCACCAAGCCGACTTTTCTCCATGGGAGTAATGTCCCAAACAGTCTACGCTTTGATCGATTCCTGTTAGACCAGTAGTAGTATCCGAAGCACATCTGGAGGCATTCTGTAATCTGTGGACCTTCCGAGTGTTGATGAAACACAGAAATTGCATCGGGATTGAATACAACTGGAACCATGGCGACTATTCTCCATGGGAGTAATTTCTCAAATTGTCTACGCTTTGATCGATTCCTCGGGGACCAGTAGTAGTATCCGAAGCACATCTGGAGGCATTCTGTAATCTGTGGACCTTCAGAGTGTTGATGAAACACAGAAATTGCATCGGGATTGAATACAAGTGGAACCATGGCGACTATTCTCCATGGGAGTAATTTCTCAAATTGTCTACGCTTTGATCGATTCCTCGGCGACCAGTAGTAGTATCCGAAGCACATCTGGAGGCATTCTGTAATCTGTGGACCTTCAGAGTGTTGATGAAACACAGAAATTGCATCGGGATTGAATACAACTGGAACCATGCTGACTATTCTCCATGGGAGTAATTTCTCAAATTGTCTACGCTTTGATCGATTCCTCGGCGACCAGTAGTAGTATCCGAAGCACATCTGGAGGCATTCTGTAATCTGTGGACCTTCAAAGTGTTGATGAAACACAGAAATTGTATCGGGATTGAATACAACAGGCACCATGCCAACTTTTCTCCATGCGAGTAATGTCACAAACTGTCTACGCTTTTATCGTTTCCTGGAAGTTAACAGTAGTATCCGAAGCACATCAGGAGGCATTCTGTAATCTGTGGACCATCAGAGTGTTGATGAAATACAGAAATTGCATCGGGATTGAATACAACAAGCACCATGCCGACTTTTCTCCATGGGAGTAATGTCCCAAACAGTCTACGATTTGATCGATTCCTGTTAGACCAGTAGTAGTATCCGAAGCACATCTGGAGGCATTCTGTAATCTGTGGACCTTCAGAGTGTTGATGAAACACAGAAATTGCATCGGGATTGAATACAACTGGAACCATGCCGACTATTCTCCATGGGAGTAATTTCTCAAATTGTCTACGCTTTGATCGATTCCTCGGCGACCAGTAGTAGTATCCGAAGCACATCTGGAGGCATTCTGTAATCTGTGGACCTTCAGAGTGTTGATGAAACACAGAAATTGCTTCGGGATTGAATACAAGTGGAACCATGCCGACTATTCTCCATGGGAGTAATTTCTCAAATTGTCTACGCTTTGATCGATTCCTCGGCGACCAGTAGTAGTATCCGAAGCACATCTGGAGGCATTCTGTAATCTGTGGACCTTCAGAGTGTTGATGAAACACAGAAATTGTATCGGGATTGAATACAAGTGGAACCATGCCGACTATTCTCCATGGGAGTAATTTCTTAAATTGTCTACGCTTTGATCGATTCCTCGGCGACCAGTAGTAGTATCCGAAGCACATCTGGAGGCATTCTGTAATCTGTGGACCTTCAGAGTGTTGATGAAACACAGAAATTGCATCGGGATTGAATACAACTGGAACCATGCCGACTATTCTCCATGGGAGTAATTTCTCAAATTGTCTACGCTTTGATCGATTCCTCGGGGACCAGTAGTAGTATCCGAAGCACATCTGGAGGCATTCTGTAATCTGTGGACCTTCAGAGTGTTGATGAAACACAGAAATTGCATCGGGATTGAATACAACTGGAACCATGCCGACTATTCTCCATGGGAGTAATTTCTCAAATTGTCTACGCTTTGATCGATTCCTCGGCGGCCAGTGGTAGTATCCGAAGTACATCTGGAGGCATTCTGTAATCTGTGGACCTTCAGAGTGTTGATGAAACACAGAAATTGTATCGGGATTGAATACAACAGGCACCATGCCAACTTTTCTCCATGCGAGTAATGTCACAAACTGTCTACGCTTTTATCGATTCCTGGAAGTTAACAGTAGTATCCGAAGCACATCTGGAGGCATTCTGTAATCTGTGGACCATCAGAGTGTTGATGAAATACAGAAATTGCATCGGCATTTAATACAACAAGCACCATGCCGACTTTTCTCCATGGGAGTAATGTCCCAAACAGTCTACGCTTTGATCGATTCCTGTTAGACCAGTAGTAGTATCCGAAGCACATCTGGAGGCATTCTGTAATCTGTGGACCTTCAGAGTGTTGATGAAACACAGAAAGTGCATCGGGATTGAATACAACTGGAACCATGCCGACTATTCTCCATGGGAGTAATTTCTCAAGTTGTCTACGCTTTGATCGATTCCTCGGCGACCAGTAGTAGTATCCGAAGCACATCTGGAGGCATTCTGTAATCTGTGGACCTTCAGAGTGTTGATGAAACACAGAAATTGTATCGGGATTGAATACAACAGGCACCATCCCAACTTTTCTCCATGCGAGTAATGTCACAAACTGTCTACGCTTTTATCGATTCCTGGAAGTTAACACTAGTATCCGAAGCACATCTGGAGGCATTCTGTAATCTGTGGACCATCAGAGTGTAGATGAAATACAGAAATTGCATCGGGATTGAATACAACAAGCACCATGCCGACTTTTCTCCATGGGAGTAATGTCCCAAACAGTCTACGCTTTGATCGATTCCTGTTAGACCAGTAGTAGTATCCGAAGCACATCTGGAGGCATTCTGTAATCTGTGGACCTTCAGAGTGGTGGCATTCTGTAATCTGTGGTCCTTCGGAGTGTTGATGAGACACAGAAATTGCATCGGGATTGAATACAACAGGCACCATGCCGACTTTTCTCCATGGGAATAATGTTCCAAACTGTCTACGCTTTGATCGATTAATGGGAGATCAGTAGTAGTAACCGAAGCATATCTGGTCTCATTCTGCAATCTGTGGACCTTCAGAGTGTAATGAAACACAGAAATTGCATCGGGATTCATTACAACAGGAACCATGCCGACTTTTCTCCATGGGAGTAATTTCTCAAACTGTCTACGCTCCGATCGATTCCTGGGAGACCAGTAGTAGTATCCAAAGCACATCTAGAGGCATTCTGTAATCTGTGGACCTTCCGCGTGCTGATGAATCACTGAAACTGCATCTGGATTGAATACAACATGCTCCATGGCAACTTTCTCCATGGGAGTAATGACTCAAACTGTCAACGCTTTTATCTATTCCTGGAAGACCAGTAGTAGTATCCGAAGCACATCTGGAGGCATTCTGTAATCTGTGGACCTTCAACGTTTTGATGAAACACAGAAATAGCTTGGGGGTTGAATACAACAGGCACCATGCAGACTATTCTCCATTGGAGTAATGTCTCAAACTGTCTACGAATGGATCAATTCATGGAAGTCCAGTAGTAGTATCCGAAGCACATCTGGAGCCATTCTGTAATCTGTGGACCTTCAGAGTGTTGACGAAACACAGATATAGCATCGGGATTGAATACAACAGGCACCATGCCGACTTTTCTCCATGGGATTAATGTCCCAAACAGTCTACTCTTTGATCGATTCCTGGGAGACGAGTATTAGTATCCGAAGCTCATCTTTAGCCATGATGTAATCTGTCGATGATACAAAGAAATTGCAACGGGATTGAATAAAACAGCCACCATTTCCACCTTTCTCCATGGGAATAATGTCACAAGCTGTCTACGCATTGATCGATTGCTGGGAGAGAAGTAGTAGTGAAGCACATCTGGACTCATTCTGTAATCCGATTTCTTTCAGAGTGTTGATGAAAAACAGAAACTGCATCGGGATTGAATACAACAGACACCATGCCGACTTTTCTCCATGGGAGTAAAGTCCCAAACTGTCTACGGTTTCATCGATTTCTGCGAGACCGAAGCACATCTGGTGGCATTCTGTAATCTGTGGACCTTCGGAGTGTTAATGAAACACAGAAATTGCATCGGGATTGAATACAACAGGCACCATGCCGACTTTTCTCCATGGCAGTAATGTTCCAAACTGTCTACGCTTTGATCGATTAATGGGAGATCAGTAGTAGTAACCGAAGCATATCTGGTCTCATTCTGCAATCTGTGGACCTTCAGAGTGTTGATGAAACACAGAAATTGGATCCTGATTGAATACAACTGGCACAATGCCGACTTTTATCCAAGGGAGTAATGTCCAAAACTGTCTACAATTTGATCGATTCCTGGGAGACCAGTAGTAGTATCTGAAGCTCATCTTTAGGCATTCTGTAATCTGTGGACCTTCAGAGTGTTGATGAAACACAGAAATAGCATCGGGATTGAATACAACAGGCACCATGCCGACTATTCTCCATGGGAGTAATTTCTCAAATTGTATCTACGCTTTGATCGATTCCTCGGCGACCAGTAGTAGTATCCGAAGCACATCTGGAGGCATTCTGTAATCTGTGGACCATCAGAGTGTTGATGAAACACAGAAATTGCATCGGGATTGAATACAACTGGAACCATGCCGACTACTCTCCATGGGAGTAATTTCTCAAATTGTCTACGCTTTGATCGATTCCTCGGCGACCAGTAGTAGTATCCGAAGCACATCTGGAGGCATTCTGTAATCTGTGGACCTTCAGAGTGTTGATGAAACACAGAAATTGCATCGGCATTGAATACAACTGGAACCATGCCGACTATTCTCCATGGGAGTAACTTCTCAAATTGTCCACGCTTTGATCGATTCCTCGGGGACCAGTAGTAGTATCCGAAGCACATCTGGAGGCATTCTGTAATCTGTGGACCTTCAGAGTGTTGATGAAACACAGAAATTGCATCGGGATTGAATACAACTGGAACCATGCCGACTATTCTCCATGGGAGTAATTTCTCAAATTGTCTACGATTTGATCGATTCCTCGGCGACCAGTAGTAGTATCCGAAGCACATCTGGAGGCATTCTGTAATCTGTGGACCATCACAGTGTTGATGAAATACAGAAATTGCATCGGGATTGAATACAACTGGAACCATGCGGACTACTCTCCATGGGAGTAATTTCTCAAATTGTCTACGTTTTGATCGATTCCTTGGGGACTAGTAGTAGTATCCGAAGCACATCTGGAGGCATTCTGTAATCTGTGGACCTTCAGAGTGTTGATGAAACACAGAAATTGCATCGGGATTGAATACAACTGGAACCATGCCGACTATTCTCCATGGGAGTAATTTCTCAAATTGTATCTACGCTTTGATCGATTCCTCGGCGACCAGTAGTAGTATCCGAAGCACATCTGGAGGCATTCTGTAATCTGTGGACCTTCAGAGTGTTGATGAAACACAGAAATTGTATCGGGATTGAATACAACAGGAACCATGCCAACATTTCTCCATGCGAGTAATGTAACAAACTGTCTACGCTTTTATCGAATCCTGCAAGTTAACAGTAGTATCCGTAGCACATCTGGAGGCATTCTGTAATCTGTGGACCATCAGAGTGTTGATGAAATACAGAAATTGCATCGGGATTGAATACAACAAGCACCATGCCGACTTTTCTCCATGGGAGTAATGTCCCAAACAGTCTACGATTTGATCGATTCCTGTTAGACCAGTAGTAGTATCCGAAGCACATCTGGAGGCATTCTGTAATCTGTGGACCTTCAGAGTGTTGATGAAACACAGAAATTGCATCGGGATTGAATACAACTGGAACCATGCCGACTATTCTCCATGGGAGTAATTTCTCAAATTGTATCTACGCTTTGATCGATTCCTCGGCGACCAGTAGTAGTATCCGAAGCACATCTGGAGGCATTCTGTAATCTGTGGACCTTCAGAGTGTTGATGAAACACAGAAATTGCATCGGGATTGAATACAAGTGGAACCATGCCAACTATTCTCCATGGGAGTAATTTCTCAAATTGTCTACGCTTTGATCGATTCCTCGGCGACCAGTAGTAGTATCCGAAGCACATCTGGAGGCATTCTGTAATCTGTGGACCTTCAGAGTGTTGATGAAACACAGAAATTGTATCGGGATTGAATACAACAGGAACCATGCCAACATTTCTCCATGCGAGTAATGTAACAAACTGTCTACGCTTTTATCGAATCCTGCAAGTTAACAGTAGTATCCGTAGCACATCTGGAGGCATTCTGTAATCTGTGGACCTTCAGAGTGTTGATGAAATACAGAAATTGCATCGGGATTGAATACAACTGGAAACATGCGGACTATTCTCCATGGGAGTAATTTCTCAAATTGTCTACGTTTTGATCGATTCCTTGGGGACTAGTAGTAGTATCCGAAGCACATCTGGAGGCATTCTGTAATCTGTGGACCTTCAGAGTGTTGATGAAACACAGAAATTGCATCGGGATTGAATACAACTGGAACCATGCCGACTATTCTCCATGGGAGTAATTTCATAAATTGTCTACGCTTTGATCGATTCCTCGGCGACCGGTAGTAGTATCCGAAGCACATCTGGAGGCATTCTGTAATCTGTGGACCTTCAGAGTGTTGATGAAACACAGAAATTGTATCGGGATTGAATACAACAGGAACCATGCCAACATTTCTCCATGCGAGTAATGTAACAAACTGTCTACGTTTTTATCGAATCCTGCAAGTTAACAGTAGTATCCGTAGCACATCTGGAGGCATTCTGTAATCTGTGGACCTTCAGAGTGTTGATGAAATACAGAAATTGCATCGGGATTGAATACAACTGGAACCATGCGGACTATTCTCCATGGGAGTAATTTCTCAAATTGTCTACGTTTTGATCGATTCCTTTGGGACTAGTAGTAGTATCCGAAGCACATCTGGAGGCATTCTGTAATCTGTGGACCTTCAGAGTGTTGATGAAACACAGAAATTGCATCGGGATTGAATACAACTGGAACCATGCCGACTATTCTCCATGGGAGTAATTTCTCAAATTGTATCTACGCTTTGATCGATTCCTCGGCGACCAGTAGTAGTATCCGAAGCACATCTGGAGGCATTCTGTAATCTGTGGACCTTCAGAGTGTTGATGAAACACAGAAATTGCATCGGGATTGAATACAAGTGGAACCATGCCAACTATTCTCCATGGGAGTAATTTCTCAAATTGTCTACGTTTTGATCGATTCCTCGGCGACCAGTAGTAGTATCCGAAGCACATCTGGAGGCATTCTGTAATCTGTGGACCTTCAGAGTGTTGATGAAACACAGAAATTGTATCGGGATTGAATACAACAGGAACCATGCCAACATTTCTCCATGCGAGTAATGTAACAAACTGTCTACGCTTTTATCGAATCCTGCAAGTTAACAGTAGTATCCGTAGCACATCTGGAGGCATTCTGTAATCTGTGGACCTTCAGAGTGTTGATGAAATACAGAAATTGCATCGGGATTGAATACAACTGGAAACATGCGGACTATTCTCCATGGGAGTAATTTCTCAAATTGTCTACGTTTTGATCGATTCCTTGGGGACTAGTAGTAGTATCCGAAGCACATCTGGAGGCATTCTGTAATCTGTGGACCTTCAGAGTGTTGATGAAACACAGAAATTGCATCGGGATTGAATACAACTGGAACCATGCCGACTATTCTCCATGGGAGTAATTTCATAAATTGTCTACGCTTTGATCGATTCCTCGGCGACCGGTAGTAGTATCCGAAGCACATCTGGAGGCATTCTGTAATCTGTGGACCTTCAGAGTGTTGATGAAACACAGAAATTGTATCGGGATTGAATACAACAGGAACCATGCCAACATTTCTCCATGCGAGTAATGTAACAAACTTTCTACGTTTTTATCGAATCCTGCAAGTTAACAGTAGTATCCGTAGCACATCTGGAGGCATTCTGTAATCTGTGGACCTTCAGAGTGTTGATGAAATACAGAAATTGCATCGGGATTGAATACAACTGGAACCATGCGGACTATTCTCCATGGGAGTAATTTCTCAAATTGTCTACGTTTTGATCGATTCCTTGGGGACTAGTAGTAGTATCCGAAGCACATCTGGAGGCATTCTGTAATCTGTGGACCTTCAGAGTGTTGATGAAACACAGAAATTGCATCGGGATTGAATACAACTGGAACCATGCCGACTATTCTCCATGGGAGTAATTTCTCAAATTGTATCTACGCTTTGATCGATTCCTCGGCGACCAGTAGTAGTATCCGAAGCACATCTGGAGGCATTCTGTAATCTGTGGACCTTCAGAGTGTTGATGAAACACAGAAATTGCATCGGGATTGAATACAAGTGGAACCATGCCGACTATTCTCCATGGGAGTAATTTCTCAAATTGTCTACGCTTTGATCGATTCCTCGGCGACCAGTAGTAGTATCCGAAGCACATCTGGAGGCATTCTGTAATCTGTGGACCTTCAGAGTGTTGATGAAACACAGAAATTGCATCGGGATTGAATACAAGTGGAACCATGCCGACTATTCTCCATGGGAGTAATTTCTCAAATTGTCTACGCTTTGATCGATTCCTCGGCGAACAGTAGTAGTATCCGAAGCACATCTGGAGGCATTCTGTAATCTGTGGACCTTCAGAGTGTTGATGAAACACAGAAATTGTATCGGGATTGAATACAACAGGAACCATGCCAACATTTCTCCATGCGAGTAATGTAACAAACTGTCTACGCTTTTATCGAATCCTGCAAGTTAACAGTAGTATCCGTAGCACATCTGGAGGCATTCTGTAATCTGTGGACCATCAGAGTGTTGATGAAATACAGAAATTGCATCGGGATTGAATACAACAAGCACCATGCCGACTTTTCTCCATGGGAGTAATGTCCCAAACAGTCTACGCTTTGATCGATTCCTGTTAGACAGGTAGTAGTATCCGAAGCACATCTGGAGGCATTCTGTAATCTGTGGACCTTCAGAGTGTTGATGAAACACAGAAATTGCATCGGGATTGAATACAACTGGAACCATGCCGACTATTCCCCATGGGAGTAATTTCATAAAATGTCTACGCTTTGATCGATTCCTCGGCGACCGGTAGTAGTATCCGAAGCACATCTGGAGGATTTCCGTAATCTGTGGACCTTCAGAGTGTTGATGAAACACAGAAATTGCATCGGGATTGAATACAACTGGAACCATGCCGACTATTCTCCATGGGAGTAATTTCTCAAATTGTCTACGCTTTGATGGATTCCTCGGCGACCAGTAGTAGTATCCGAAGCACATCTGGAGGCATTCTGTAATCTGTTGACCTTCAGAGTGTTGATGAAACACAGAAATTGCATCGGGATTGAATACAACTGGAACCATGCCGACTATTCTCCATGGGAGTAATTTTTCAAATTGTCTACGATTTGATCGATTCCTCGGCGACCAGTAGTAGTATCCGAAGCACATCTGGAGGCATTCTGTAATCTGTGGACCTTCAGAGTGTTGATGAAACACAGAAATTGCATCGGGATTGAATACAACAGACACCATGCCGACTTTTCTCCATGGGAGTAAAGTCCCAAACTGTCTACGGTTTGATCAATTCATGGAAGTCCAGTAGTATTATCCGAAGCACATCTGGAGCCATTCTGTAATCTGTGGACCTTCAGAGTGTTGATGAAACACAGATATTGCATCGGGATTGAATACAACAGGCACCATGCCGACTTTTCTCCATGGGATTAATGTCCCAAACAGTCTACTCTTTGATCGATACCTGGGAGACGAGTATTAGTATCCGAAGCTCATCTTTAGCCATTGTGTAATCTGTGGACCATCAGAGTGTCGATGAAACAAAGAAATTGCAACGGGATTGAATAAAACAGCCACCATTTCCACTTTTCTCCATGGGAGTAATGTCACAAGCTGTCTACGCTTTGATCGATTGCTGGGAGAGAAGTAGTAGTGAAGCACATCTGGACTCATTCTGTAATCCGATTTCTTTCAGAGTGTTGATGAAACACAGAAACTGCGTCGGGATTGAATACAACAGACACCATGCCGACTTTTCTCCATGGGAGTAAAGTCCCAAACGGTCTACGGTTTCATCGATTTCTGCGAGACCAGTAGTAGTATCCGAAGCACATCTGGTGGCATTCTGTAATCTGTGGACCTTCGGAGTGTTGATGAGACACAGAAATTGCATCGGGATTGAATACAACAGGCACCATGCCGACTTTTCTCCATGGGAGTAATGTTCCAAACTGTCTACGCTTTGATCGATTAATGGGAGATCAGTAGTAGTAACCGAAGCATATCTGGTCTCATTCTCCAATCTGTGGACCTTCAGAGTGTAATGAAACACAGAAATTGCATCGGGATTCATTACAACAGGAACCATGCCGACTTTTCTCCATGGGAATAATTTCTCAAACTGTCTACGCTCTGATCGATTCCCGGGAGACCAGTAGTAGTATCCAAAGCACATCTAGAGGCATTCTGTAATCTGTGGACCTTCCGCGTGCTGATGAATCACTGAAACTGCATCTGGATTGAATACAACATGCTCCATGGCAACTTTCTCCATGGGAGTAATGACTCAAACTGTCAACGCTTTGATCTATTCCTGGAAGACCAGTAGTAGTATCCGAAGCACATCTGGAGGCATTCTGTAATCTGTGGACCTTCAACGTTTTGATGAAACACAGAAATAGCTTGGGGTTGAATACAACAGGCACCATGCAGACTATTCTCTATTGGAGTAATGTCTCAAACTGTCTACGATTTGATCAATTCATGGAAGTCCAGTAGTAGTATCCGAAGCACATCTGGAGCCATTCTGTAATCTGTGGACCTTCAGAGTGTTGATGAAATACAGAAATTGCATCGGGATTGAATACAACAGGCACCATGCCGACTTTTCTCCATGGGATTAATGTCCCAAACAGTCTACTCTTTGATCGATTCCTGGGAGACGAGTATTAGTATCCGAAGCTCATCTTTAGCCATGATGTAATCTGTAGACCATCAGAGTGTCGATGAAACAAAGAAATTGCAACGGGATTGTATAAAACAGCCACCATTTCCACCTTTCTCCATGGGAGTAATGTCACAAGCTGTCTACCCTTTGATCGATTGCTGGGAGAGAAGTAGTAGTGAAGCACATCTGGACTCATTCTGTAATCCGATTTCTTTCAGAGTGTTGATGAAACACAGAAACTGCATCGGGATTGAATACAACAGACACCATGCCGACTTTTCTCCATGGGAGTAAAGTCCCAAACTGTCTACGGTTTCATCGATTCCTGCGAGACCAGTAGTAGTATCCGAAGCACATCTGGTGGCATTCTGTAATCTGTGGTCCTTCGGAGTGTTGATGAGACACAGAAATTGCATCGGGATTGAATACAACAGGCACCATGCCGACTTTTCTCCATGGGAATAATGTTCCAAACTGTCTACGCTTTGATCGATTAGTGGGAGATCAGTAGTAGTAACCGAAGCATATCTGGTCACATTCTGCAATCTGTGGACCTTCAGAGTGTAATGAAACACAGAAATTGCATCGGGATTCATTACAACAGGAACCATGCCGACTTTTCTCCATGGGAGTAATTTCTCAAACTGTCTACGCTCCGATCGATTCCTGGGAGACCAGTAGTAGTATCCAAAGCACATCTAGAGGCATTCTGTAATCTGTCGACCTTCCGCGTGCTGATGAATCACTGAAACTGCATCTGGATTGAATACAACATGCTCCATGGCAACTTTCTCCATGGGAGTAATGACTCAAACTGTCAACGCTTTGATCTATTCCTGGAAGACCAGTAGTAGTATCCGAAGCACATCTGGAGGCATTCTGTAATCTGTGGACCTTCAACGTTTTGATGAAACACAGAAATAGCTTGGGGGTTGAATACAACAGGCACCATGCAGACTATTCTCCATTGGAGTAATGTCTCAAACTGTCTACGAATTGATCAATTCATGGAAGTCCAGTAGTAGTATCCGAAGCACATCTGGAGCCATTCTGTAATCTGTGGACCTTCAGAGTGTTGACGAAACACAGATATAGCATCGGGATTGAATACAACAGGCACCATGCCGACTTTTCTCCATGGGATTAATGTCCCAAACAGTCTACTCTTTGATCGATTCCTGGGAGACGAGTATTAGTATCCGAAGCTCATCTTTAGCCATGATGTAATCTGTAGACCATCAGAGTGTCGATGATACAAAGAAATTGCAACGGGATTGAATAAAACAGCCACCATTTCCACGTTTCTCCATGGGAATAATGTCACAAGCTGTCTACGCATTGATCGATTGCTGGGAGAGATGTAGTAGTGAAGCACATCTGGACTCATTCTGTAATCCGATTTCTTTCAGAGTGTTGATGAAAAACAGAAACTGCATCGGGATTGAATACAACAGACACCATGCCGACTTTTCTCCATGGGAGTAAAGTCCCAAACTGTCTACGGTTTCATCGATTTCTGCGAGACCGAAGCACATCTGGTGGCATTCTGTAATCTGTGGACCTTCGGAGTGTTAATGAAACACAGAAATTGCATCGGGATTGAATACAACAGGCACCATGCCGACTTTTCTCCATGGGAGTAATGTTCCAAACTGTCTACGCTTTGATCGATTAATGGGGGATCAGTAGTAGTAACCGAAGCATATCTGGTCTCATTCTGCAATCTGTGGACCTTCAGAGTGTTGATGAAACACAGAAATTGTATCGGGATTGAATACAACAGGAACCATGCCAACATTTCTCCATGCGAGTAATGTAACAAACTGTCTACGCTTTTATCGAATCCTGCAAGTTAACAGTAGTATCCGTAGCACATCTGGAGGCATTCTGTAATCTGTGGACCTTCAGAGTGTTGATGAAATACAGAAATTGCATCGGGATTGAATACAACTGGAAACATGCGGACTATTCTCCATGGGAGTAATTTCTCAAATTGTCTACGTTTTGATCGATTCCTTGGGGACTAGTAGTAGTATCCGAAGCACATCTGGAGGCATTCTGTAATCTGTGGACCTTCAGAGTGTTGATGAAACACAGAAATTGCATCGGGATTGAATACAACTGGAACCATGCCGACTATTCTCCATGGGAGTAATTTCATAAATTGTCTACGCTTTGATCGATTCCTCGGCGACCGGTAGTAGTATCCGAAGCACATCTGGAGGCATTCTGTAATCTGTGGACCTTCAGAGTGTTGATGAAACACAGAAATTGTATCGGGATTGAATACAACAGGAACCATGCCAACATTTCTCCATGCGAGTAATGTAACAAACTGTCTACGTTTTTATCGAATCCTGCAAGTTAACAGTAGTATCCGTAGCACATCTGGAGGCATTCTGTAATCTGTGGACCTTCAGAGTGTTGATGAAATACAGAAATTGCATCGGGATTGAATACAACTGGAACCATGCGGACTATTCTCCATGGGAGTAATTTCTCAAATTGTCTACGTTTTGATCGATTCCTTGGGGACTAGTAGTAGTATCCGAAGCACATCTGGAGGCATTCTGTAATCTGTGGACCTTCAGAGTGTTGATGAAACACAGAAATTGCATCGGGATTGAATACAACTGGAACCATGCCGACTATTCTCCATGGGAGTAATTTCTCAAATTGTATCTACGCTTTGATCGATTCCTCGGCGACCAGTAGTAGTATCCGAAGCACATCTGGAGGCATTCTGTAATCTGTGGACCTTCAGAGTGTTGATGAAACACAGAAATTGCATCGGGATTGAATACAAGTGGAACCATGCCGACTATTCTCCATGGGAGTAATTTCTCAAATTGTCTACGCTTTGATCGATTCCTCGGCGACCAGTAGTAGTATCCGAAGCACATCTGGAGGCATTCTGTAATCTGTGGACCTTCAGAGTGTTGATGAAACACAGAAATTGCATCGGGATTGAATACAAGTGGAACCATGCCGACTATTCTCCATGGGAGTAATTTCTCTAATTGTCTACGCTTTGATCGATTCCTCGGCGACCAGTAGTAGTATCCGAAGCACATCTGGAGGCATTCTGTAATCTGTGGACCTTCAGAGTGTTGATGAAACACAGAAATTGTATCGGGATTGAATACAACAGGAACCATGCCAACATTTCTCCATGCGAGTAATGTAACAAACTGTCTACGCTTTTATCGAATCCTGCAAGTTAACAGTAGTATCCGTAGCACATCTGGAGGCATTCTGTAATCTGTGGACCATCAGAGTGTTGATGAAATACAGAAATTGCATCGGGATTGAATACAACAAGCACCATGCCGACTTTTCTCCATGGGAGTAATGTCCCAAACAGTCTACGCTTTGATCGATTCCTGTTAGACAGGTAGTAGTATCCGAAGCACATCTGGAGGCATTCTGTAATCTGTGGACCTTCAGAGTGTTGATGAAACACAGAAATTGCATCGGGATTGAATACAACTGGAACCATGCCGACTATTCCCCATGGGAGTAATTTCATAAAATGTCTACGCTTTGATCGATTCCTCGGCGACCGGTAGTAGTATCCGAAGCACATCTGGAGGATTTCTGTAATCTGTGGACCTTCAGAGTGTTGATGAAACACAGAAATTGCATCGGGATTGAATACAACTGGAACCATGCCGACTATTCTCCATGGGAGTAATTTCTCAAATTGTCTACGCTTTGATGGATTCCTCGGCGACCAGTAGTAGTATCCGAAGCACATCTGGAGGCATTCTGTAATCTGTTGACCTTCAGAGTGTTGATGAAACACAGAAATTGCATCGGGATTGAATACAACTGGAACCATGCCGACTATTCTCCATGGGAGTAATTTTTCAAATTGTCTACGATTTGATCGATTCCTCGGCGACCAGTAGTAGTATCCGAAGCACATCTGGAGGCATTCTGTAATCTGTGGACCTTCAGAGTGTTGATGAAACACAGAAATTGCATCGGGATTGAATACAACAGACACCATGCCGACTTTTCTCCATGGGAGTAAAGTCCCAAACTGTCTACGGTTTGATCAATTCATGGAAGTCCAGTAGTATTATCCGAAGCACATCTGGAGCCATTCTGTAATCTGTGGACCTTCAGAGTGTTGATGAAACACAGATATTGCATCGGGATTGAATACAACAGGCACCATGCCGACTTTTCTCCATGGGATTAATGTCCCAAACAGTCTACTCTTTGATCGATACCTGGGAGACGAGTATTAGTATCCGAAGCTCATCTTTAGCCATTGTGTAATCTGTGGACCATCAGAGTGTTGATGAAACAAAGAAATTGCAACGGGATTGAATAAAACAGCCACCATTTCCACTTTTCTCCATGGGAGTAATGTCACAAGCTGTCTACGCTTTGATCGATTGCTGGGAGAGAAGTAGTAGTGAAGCACATCTGGACTCATTCTGTAATCCGATTTCTTTCAGAGTGTTGATGAAACACAGAAACTGCGTCGGGATTGAATACAACAGACACCATGCCGACTTTTCTCCATGGGAGTAAAGTCCCAAACGGTCTACGGTTTCATCGATTTCTGCGAGACCAGTAGTAGTATCCGAAGCACATCTGGTGGCATTCTGTAATCTGTGGACCTTCGGAGTGTTGATGAGACACAGAAATTGCATCGGGATTGAATACAACAGGCACCATGCCGACTTTTCTCCATGGGAGTAATGTTCCAAACTGTCTACGCTTTGATCGATTAATGGGAGATCAGTAGTAGTAACCGAAGCATATCTGGTCTCATTCTCCAATCTGTGGACCTTCAGAGTGTAATGAAACACAGAAATTGCATCGGGATTCATTACAACAGGAACCATGCCGACTTTTCTCCATGGGAATAATTTCTCAAACTGTCTACGCTCTGATCGATTCCCGGGAGACCAGTAGTAGTATCCAAAGCACATCTAGAGGCATTCTGTAATCTGTGGACCTTCCGCGTGCTGATGAATCACTGAAACTGCATCTGGATTGAATACAACATGCTCCATGGCAACTTTCTCCATGGGAGTAATGACTCAAACTGTCAACGCTTTGATCTATTCCTGGAAGACCAGTAGTAGTATCCGAAGCACATCTGGAGGCATTCTGTAATCTGTGGACCTTCAACGTTTTGATGAAACACAGAAATAGCTTGGGGTTGAATACAACAGGCACCATGCAGACTATTCTCTATTGGAGTAATGTCTCAAACTGTCTACGATTTGATCAATTCATGGAAGTCCAGTAGTAGTATCCGAAGCACATCTGGAGCCATTCTGTAATCTGTGGACCTTCAGAGTGTTGATGAAATACAGAAATTGCATCGGGATTGAATACAACAGGCACCATGCCGACTTTTCTCCATGGGATTAATGTCCCAAACAGTCTACTCTTTGATCGATTCCTGGGAGACGAGTATTAGTATCCGAAGCTCATCTTTAGCCATGATGTAATCTGTAGACCATCAGAGTGTCGATGAAACAAAGAAATTGCAACGGGATTGTATAAAACAGCCACCATTTCCACCTTTCTCCATGGGAGTAATGTCACAAGCTGTCTACCCTTCGATCGATTGCTGGGAGAGAAGTAGTAGTGAAGCACATCTGGACTCATTCTGTAATCCGATTTCTTTCAGAGTGTTGATGAAACACAGAAACTGCATCGGGATTGAATACAACAGACACCATGCCGACTTTTCTCCATGGGAGTAAAGTCCCAAACGGTCTACGGTTTCATCGATTTCTGCGAGACCAGTAGTAGTATCCGAAGCACATCTGGTGGCATTCTGTAATCTGTGGACCTTCGGAGTGTTAATGAAACACAGAAATTGCATCGGGATTGAATACAACAGGCACCATGCCGACCTTTCTCCATGGGAGTAATGTTCCAAACTGTCTACAATTTGATCGATTCCTGGGAGACCAGTAGTAGTATCCGAAGCTCATCTTTAGGCATTCTGTAATCTGTGGACCTTCAGAGTGATGATGAAACACAGAAATTGCATCGGGATTGAATACAACTGGCACCATTTCCACTTATCTCCATGGGAGTAATGTCTCAAACTGTCCACGCTTTGTTCGATTCCTGGGAGACCAGTAGTGGTATCCGAAGCGCGTCTCTAGGCATTAAGTAATCTGTGGACCTTCAGAGTGTTGATGAAACACAGAAATTGCATCGGGATTGAATACAACAAGCACCATGCCGACTATTCTCCATGGGAGTAATTTCTCAAATTGTCTACGATTTGATCGATTCCTCGGCGACCAGTAGTAGTATCCGAAGCACATCTGGAGGCATTCTGTAATCTGTGGACCTTCAGAGTGTTGATGAAACACAGAAATTGCATCGGGATTGAATACAACAGACACCATGCCGACTTTTCTCCATGGGAGTAAAGTCCCAAACTGTCTACGGTTTCATCGATTCCTGCGAGACCAGTAGTAGTATCCGAAGCACATCTGGTGGCATTCTGTAATCTGTGGTCCTTCGGAGTGTTGATGAGACACAGAAATTGCATCGGGATTGAATACAACAGGCACCATGCCGACTTTTCTCCATGGGAATAATGTTCCAAACTGTCTACGCTTTGATCGATTAGTGGGAGATCAGTAGTAGTAACCGAAGCATATCTGGTCACATTCTGCAATCTGTGGACCTTCAGAGTGTAATGAAACACAGAAATTGCATCGGGATTCATTACAACAGGAACCATGCCGACTTTTCTCCATGGGAGTAATTTCTCAAACTGTCTACGCTCCGATCGATTCCTGGGAGACCAGTAGTAGTATCCAAAGCACATCTAGAGGCATTCTGTAATCTGTGGACCTTCCGCGTGCTGATGAATCACTGAAACTGCATCTGGATTGAATACAACATGCTCCATGGCAACTTTCTCCATGGGAGTAATGACTCAAACTGTCAACGCTTTGATCTATTCCTGGAAGACCAGTAGTAGTATCCGAAGCACATCTGGAGGCATTCTGTAATCTGTGGACCTTCAGAGTGTTGATGAAATACAGAAATTGCATCGGGATTGAATACAACAGGCACCATGCCGACTTTTCTCCATGGGATTAATGTCCCAAACAGTCTACTCTTTGATCGATTCCTGGGAGACGAGTATTAGTATCCGAAGCTCATCTTTAGCCATGATGTAATCTGTAGACCATCAGAGTGTCGATGAAACAAAGAAATTGCAACGGGATTGTATAAAACAGCCACCATTTCCACCTTTCTCCATGGGAGTAATGTCACAAGCTGTCTACCCTTTGATCGATTGCTGGGAGAGAAGTAGTAGTGAAGCACATCTGGACTCATTCTGTAATCCGATTTCTTTCAGAGTGTTGATGAAAAACAGAAACTGCATCGGGATTGAATACAACAGACACCATGCCGACTTTTCTCCATGGGAGTAAAGTCCCAAACTGTCTACGGTTTCATCGATTTCTGCGAGACCGAAGCACATCTGGTGGCATTCTGTAATCTGTGGACCTTCGGAGTGTTAATGAAACACAGAAATTGCATCGGGATTGAATACAACAGGCACCATGCCGACTTTTCTCCATGGGAGTAATGTTCCAAACTGTCTACGCTTTGATCGATTAATGGGGGATCAGTAGTAGTAACCGAAGCATATCTGGTCTCATTCTGCAATCTGTGGACCTTCAGAGTGTTGATGAAACACAGAAATTGCATCCTGATTGAATACAACTGGCACAATGCCGACTTTTATCCAAGGGAGTAATGTCCAAAACTGTCTACAATTTGATCGATTCCTGGGAGACCAGTAGTAGTATCTGAAGCTCATCTTTAGGCATTCTGTAATCTGTGGACCTTCAGAGTGTTGATGAAACACAGAAATAGCATCGGGATTGAATACAACAGGCACCATGCCGACTATTCTCCATGGGAGTAATTTCTCAAATTGTACCTACGCTTTGATCGATTCCTCGGCGACCAGTAGTAGTATCCGAAGCACATCTGGAGGCATTCTGTAATCTGTGGACCTTCAGAGTGTTGATGAAACACAGAAATTGCATCGGGATTGAATACAACTGGAACCATGCCGACTATTCTCCATGGGAGTAATTTCTCAAATTGTACCTACGCTTTGATCGATTCCTCGGCGACCAGTAGTAGTATCCGAAGCACATCTGGAGGCATTCTGTAATCTGTGGAACTTCAGAGTGTTGATGAAACACAGAAATTGCATCGGGATTGAATACAAGTGGAACCATGCCGACTATTCTCCATGGGAGTAATTTCTCAAATTGTCTACGCTTTGATCGATTCCACGGCGACCAGTAGTAGTATCCGAAGAACATCTGGAGGCATTCTGTAATCTGTGGACCATCACAGTGTTGATGAAATACAGAAATTGCATCGGGATTGAATACAACTGGAACCATGCGGACTATTCTCCATGGGAGTAATTTCTCAAATTGTCTACGTTTTGATCGATTCCTCGGGGACCAGTAGTAGTATCCGAAGCACATCTGGAGGCATTCTGTAATCTGTGGACCTTCAGAGTGTTGATGAAACACAGAAATTGCATCAGGATTGAATACAACTGGAACCATGCGGACTATTCTCCATGGGAGTAATTTCTCAAATTGTCTACGTTTTGATCGATTCCTCGGGGACCAGTAGTAGTATCCGAAGCACATCTGGAGGCATTCTGTAGTCTGTGGACCTTCAGAGTGTTGATGAAACACAGAAATTGCATCGGGATTGAATACAACTGGAACCATGCCGACTATTCTCCATGGGAGTAATTTCTCAAATTGTCTACGCTTTGATCGATTCCTCGGCGACCAGTAGTAGTATCCGAAGCACATCTGGAGGCATTCTGTAATCTGTGGACCTTGAGAGTGTTGATGAAACACAGAAATTGCATCGGGATTGAATACAACTGGAACCATGCCGACTATTCTCCATGGGAGTAATTTCTCAAATTGTCTACGCTTTGATCGATTCCTCGGCGACCAGTAGTAGTATCCGAAGCACATCTGGAGGCATTCTGTAATCTGTGGACCTTCAGAGTGTTGATGAAACACAGAAATTGGATCGGGATTGAATACAACTGGAACCATGCCGACTATTCTCCATGGGAGTAATTTCTCAAATTGTACCTACGCTTTGATCGATTCCTCGGCGACCAGTAGTAGTATCCGAAGCACATCTGGAGGCAATCTGTAATCTGTGGAACTTCAGAGTGTTGATGAAAGACAGAAATTGCATCGGGATTCAATACAAGTGGAACCATGCCGACTATTCTCCATGGGAGTAATTTCTCAAATTGTCTACGCTTTGATCGATTCCACGGCGACCAGTAGTAGTATCCGAAGAACATCTGGAGGCATTCTGTAATCTGTGGACCATCACAGTGTTGATGAAATACAGAAATTGCATCGGGATTGAATACAACTGGAACCATGCGGACTATTCTCCATGGGAGTAATTTCTCAAATTGTCTACGTTTTGATCGATTCCTCGGGGACCAGTAGTAGTATCCGAAGCACATCTGGAGGCATTCTGTAATCTGTGGACCTTCAGAGTGTTGATGAAACACAGAAATTGCATCGGGATTGAATACAACTGGAACCATGCCGACTATTCTCCATGGGAGTAATTTCTCAAATTGTCTACGCTTTGATCGATTCCTTGGGGACTAGTAGTAGTATCCGAAGCACATCTGGAGGCATTCTGTAATCTGTGGACCTTCAGAGTGTTGATGAAACACAGAAATTGCATCGGGATTGAATACAACTGGAACCATGCCGACTATTCTCCATGGGAGTAATTTCTCAAATTGTCTACGCTTTGATGGATTCCTCGGCGACCAGTAGTAGTATCCGAAGCACATTTGGAGGCATTCTGTAATCTGTGGACCTTCAGAGTGTTGATGAAATACAGAAATTGCATCGGGATTGAATACAAGTGGAACCATGCCAACTATTCTCCATGGGAGTAATTTCTCAAATTGTCTACCATTTGATCGATTCCTCGGCGACCAGTAGTAGTATCCGAAGCACATCTGGAGGCATTCTGTAATCTGTGGACCTTCAGAGTGTTGATGAAACACAGAAATTGCATCGGGATTGAATACAACTGGAACCATGCCGACTATTCTCCATGGGAGTAATTTCTCAAATTGTCTACGCTTTGATGGATTCCTCGGCGACCAGTAGTAGTATCCGAAGCACATTTGGAGGCATTCTGTAATCTGTGGACCTTCAGAGTGTTGATGAAACACAGAAATTGCATCGGGATTGAATACAACTGGAACCATGCCGACTATTCTCCATGGGAGTAATTTCTCAAATTGTCTACCCTTTGATCGATTCCTCGGCGACCAGTAGTAGTATCCGAAGCACATCTGGAGGCATTCTGTAATCTGTGGACCTTCAGAGTGTTGATGAAATACAGAAATTGCATCGGGATTGAATACAACAAGCACCATGCCGACTTTTCTCCATGGGAGTAATGTCCCAAACAGTCTACGCTTTGATCGATTCCTGTTAGACCAGTAGTAGTATCCGAAGCACATCTGGAGGCATTCTGTAATCTGTGGACCTTCAGAGTGTTGATGAAACACAGAAATTGCATCGGGATTAAATACAAGTGGAACCATGCCGACTATTCTCCATGGGAGTAATTTCTCAAATTGTCTACCCTTTGATCGATTCCTCGGCGACCAGTAGTAGTATCCGAAGCACATCTGGAGGCATTCTGTAATCTGTGGACCTTCAGAGTGTTGATGAAACACAGAAATTGCATCGGGATTGAATACAACTGGAACCATTCCGACTATTCTCCATGGGAGTAATTTCATAAATTGTCTACGCTTTGATCGATTCCTCGGCGACCAGTAGTAGTATCCGAAGCACATCTGGAGGCATTCTGTAATCTGTGGACCTTCAGAGTGTTGATGAAACACAGAAATTGCATCGGGATTGAATACAACTGGAAACATGCCGACTATTCTCCATGGGAGTAATTTCTCAAATTGTCTACGCTTTGATCGATTCCTCGGCGACCAGTAGTAGTATCCGATGCACATCTGGAGGCATTCTGTAATCTGTGGACCTTCAGAGTGTTGATGAAACACAGAAATTGCATCGGGATTGAATACAACTGGAACCATGCCGACTATTCTCCATGGGAGTAATTTCTCAAATTGTCTACGCTTTGATCGATTCCTCGGCGACTAGTAGTAGTATCCGAAGCACATCTGGAGGCATTCTGTAATCTGTGGACCTTCAGAGTGTTGATGAAACACAGAAATTGCATCGGGATTGAATACAACTGGAACCATGCCGACTATTCTCCATGGGAGTAATTTCTCAAATTGTCTACGCTTTGATGGATTCCTCGGCGACCAGTAGTAGTATCCGAAGCACATTTGGAGGCATTCTGTAATCTGTGGACCTTCAGAGTGTTGATGAAACACAGAAATTGCATCGGGATTGAATACAACTGGAACCATGCCGACTATTCTCCATGGGAGTAATTTCTCAAATTGTCTACAATTTGATCGATTCCTCGGCGACCAGTAGTAGTATCCGAAGCACATCTGGAGGCATTCTGTAATCTGTGGACCTTGAGAGTGTTGGTGAAACACAGAAATTGCATCGGGATTGAATACAACTGGAACCATGCCGACTATTCTCCATGGGAGTAATTTCTCAAATTGTCTACCCTTTGATCGATTCCTCGGCGACCAGTAGTAGTATCCGAAGCACATCTGGAGGCATTCTGTAATCTGTGGACCTTCAGAGTGTCGTGAAACACAGAAATTGCATCGGGATTGAATACAAGTGGAACCATGCCGACAATTCTCCATGGGAGTAATTTCTCAAATTGTCTACCCTTTGATCGATTCCTCGGCGACCAGTAGTAGTATCCGAAGCACATTTGGAGGCATTCTGTAATCTGTGGACCTTCAGAGTGTTGATGAAACACAGAAATTGCATCGGGATTGAATACAACTGGAACCATGCCGACTATTCTCCATGGGAGTAATTTCTCAAATTGTCTACCCTTTGATCGATTCCTCGGCGACCAGTAGTAGTATCCGAAGCACATCTGGAGGCATTCTGTAATCTGTGGACCTTCAGAGTGTTGATGAAATACAGAAATTGCATCGGGATTGAATACAACAAGCACCATGCCGACTTTTCTCCATGGGAGTAATGTCCCAAACAGTCTACGCTTTGATCGATTTCTGTTAGACCAGTAGTAGTATCCGAAGCACATCTGGAGGCATTCTGTAATCTGTGGACCTTCAGAGTGTTGATGAAACACAGAAATTGCATCGGGATTAAATACAAGTGGAACCATGCCGACTATTCTCCATGGGAGTAATTTCTCAAATTGTCTACCCTTTGATCGATTCCTCGGCGACCAGTAGTAGTATCCGAAGCACATCTGGAGGCATTCTGTAATCTGTGGACCTTCAGAGTGTTGATGAAACACAGAAATTGCATCGGGATTGAATACAACTGGAACCATGCCGACTATTCTCCATGGGAGTAATTTCATAAATTGTCTACGCTTTGATCGATTCCTCGGCGACCAGTAGTAGTATCCGAAGCACATCTGGAGGCATTCTGTAATCTGTGGACCTTCAGAGTGTTGATGAAACACAGAAATTGCATCGGGATTGAATACAACTGGAAACATGGCGACTATTCTCCATGGGAGTAATTTCTCAAATTGTCTACGCTCTGATCGATTCCTCGGCGACCAGTAGTAGTATCCGATGCACATCTGGAGGCATTCTGTAATCTGTGGACCTTCAGAGTGTTGATGAAACACAGAAATTGCATCGGGATTGAATACAACTGGAACCATGCCGACTATTCTCCATGGGAGTAATTTCTCAAATTGTCTACGCTTTGATCGATTCCTCAGCGACTAGTAGTAGTATCCGAAGCACATCTGGAGGCATTCTGTAATCTGTGGACCTTCAGAGTGTTGATGAAACACAGAAATTGCATCGGGATTGAATACAACTGGAACCATGCCGACTATTCTCCATGGGAGTAATTTCTCAATTTGTCTACGCTTTGATCGATTCCTCGGCGACCAGTAGTAGTATCCGAAGCACATCTGGAGGCATTCTGTAATCTGTGGACCTTCAGAGTGTCGTGAAACACAGAAATTGCATCGGGATTGAATACAAGTGGAACCATGCCGACTATTCTCCATGGGAGTAATTTCTCAAATTGTCTACCCTTTGATCGATTCCTCGGCGACCAGTAGTAGTATCCGAAGCACATCTGGAGGCATTCTGTAATCTGTGGACCTTCAGAGTGTTGATGAAACACAGAAATTGCATCGTGATTGACTACAACTGGAACCATGCCGACTATTCTCCATGGGAGTAATTTCTCAAATTGTCTACGCTTTGATCGATTCCTCGGCGACCAGTAGTAGTATCCGAAGTACATCTGGAGGCATTCTGTAATCTGTGGACCTTCAGAGTGTTGATGAAACACAGAAATTGCATCGGGATTGAATACAACTGGAACCATGCCGACTATTCTCCATGGGAGTAATTTCTCAAATTGTCTACGCTTTGATCGATTCCTCGGCGACCAGTAGTAGTATCCGAAGCACATCTGGAGGCATTCTGTAATCTGTGGACCTTCAGAGTGTTGATGAAACACAGAAATTGCATCGGGATTGAATACAACAAGCACCATGCCGACTTTTCTCCATGGGAGTAATGTCCCAAACAGTCTACGCTTTGATCGATTCCTGTTAGACCAGTAGTAGTATCCGAAGCACATCTGGAGGCATTCTGTAATCTGTGGACCGTCAGAGTGTTGATGAAACACAGAAATTGCATCGGGATTGAATACAACTGGAACCATGCCGACTATTCTCCATGGGAGTAATTTCTCAAATTGTCTACGCTTTGATCGATTCCTCGGCGACCAGTAGTAGTATCCGAAGCACATCTGGAGGCATTCTGTAATCTGTGGACCGTCAGAGTGTTGATGAAACACAGAAATTGCATCGGGATTGAATACAACAAGCACCATGCCGACTTTTCTCCATGGGAGTAATGTCCCAAACAGTCTACGCTTTGATCGATTCCTGTTAGACCAGTAGTAGTATCCGAAGCACATCTGGAGGCATTCTGTAATCTGTGGACCTTCAGAGTGTTGATGAAACACAGAAATTGCATCGGGATTGAATACAACTGGAACCATGCCGACTATTCTCCATGGGAGTAATTTCATAAATTGTCTACGCTTTGATCGATTCCTCGGCGACTAGTAGTAGTATCCGAAGCACATCTGGAGGCATTCTGTAATCTGTGGACCTTCAGAGTGTTGATGAAACACAGAAATTGCATCGGGATTGAATACAACTGGAACCATGCCCACTATTCTCCATGGGAGTAATTTCTCAAATTGTCTACGCTTTCATCGATTCCTCGGAGACCAGTTGTAGTATCCGAAGCACATCTGGAGGCATTCTGTAATCTGTGGACCTTCAGAGTGTTGATGAAACACAGAAATTGCATCGGGATTGAATACAACTGGAACCATGCCGACTATTCTCCATGGGAGTAATTTCATAAATTGTCTACGCTTTGATCGATTCCTCGGCGACCGGTAGTAACATCCGAAGCACATCTGGAGGCATTCTGTAATCTGTGGACCTTCAGAGTGTTGATGAAACACAGAAATTGCATCGGGATTGAATACAACTGGAACCATGCCGACTATTCTCCATGGGAGTAATTTCTCAAATTGTCTACGCTTTCATCGATTCCTCGGCGACCAGTAGTAGTATCCGAAGCACATCTGGAGGCATTCTGTAATCTGTGGACCGTCAGAGTGTTGATGAAACACAGAAATTGCATCGGGATTGAATACAACTGGAACCATGCCGACTATTCTCCATGGGAGTAATTTCTCAAATTGTCTACGCTTTGATCGATTCCTCGGCGGCCAGTGGTAGTATCCGAAGTACATCTGGAGGCATTCTGTAATCTGTGGACCTTCAGAGTGTTGATGAAACACAGAAATTGCATCGGGATTGAATACAACTGGAACCATGCCGACTATTCTCCATGGGAGTAATTTCTCAAATTGTCTACGCTTTGATCGATTCCTCGGCGACCAGTAGTAGTATCCGAAGCACATCTGGAGGCATTCTGTAATCTGTGGACCTTCAGAGTGTTGATGAAACACAGAAATTGCATCGGGATTGAATACAACTGGAAACATGCCGACTATTCTCCATGGGAGTAATTTCTCAAATTGTCTACGCTTTGATCGATTCCTGTTAGACCAGTAGTAGTATCCGAAGCACATCTGGAGGCATTCTGTAATCTGTGGACCTTCAGAGTGTTGATGAAACACAGAAATTGCATCGGGATTGAATGCAACTGGAAACATGCCGACTATTCTCCATGGGAGTAATTTCATAAATTGTCTACGCTTTGATCGATTAATCGGCGACCGGTAGTAACATCCGAAGCACATCTGGAGGCATTCTGTAATCTGTGGACCTTCAGAGTGTTGATGAAACACAGAAATTGCATCGGGATTGAATACAACTGGAACCATGCCGACTATTCTCCATGGGAGTAATTTCTCAAATTGTCTACGCTTTCATCGATTCCTCGGAGACCAGTTGTAGTATCCGAAGCACATCTGGAGGCATTCTGTAATCTGTGGACCTTCAGAGTGTTGATGAAACACAGAAATTGCATCGGGATTGAATACAACTGGAACCATGCCGACTATTCTCCATGGGAGTAATTTCATAAATTGTCTACGCTTAGATCGATTCCTCGGCGACTAGTAGTAGTATCCGAAGCACATCTGGAGGCATTCTGTAATCTGTGGACCTTCAGAGTGTTGATGAAACACAGAAATTGCATCGGGATTGAATACAACTGGAACCATGGCGACTATTCTCCATGGGAGTAATTTCTCAAATTGTCTACGCTTTGATCGATTCCTCGGCGACCAGTAGTAGTATCCGAAGCACATCTGGAGGCATTCTGTAATCTGTGGACCTTCAGAGTGTTGATGAAACACAGAAATTGCATCGGGATTGAATACAACTGGAACCATGCCAACTATTCTCCATGGGAGTTATTTCTCAAATTGTCTACGCTTTGATCGATTCATCGGCGACTAGTAGTAGTATCCGAAGCACATCTGGAGGCATTCTGTAATCTGTGGACCTTCAGAGTGTTGATGAAACACAGAAATTGCATCGGGATTGAATACAACTGGAACCATGCCGACTATTCTCCATGGGAGTAATTTCTCAAATTGTCTACAATTTGATCGATTCCTCGGCGACCAGTAGTAGTATCCGAAGCACATCTGGAGGCATTCTGTAATCTGTGGACCTTCAGAGTGTTGGTGAAACACAGAAATTGCATCGGGATTGAATACAACTGGAACCATGCCGACTATTCTCCATGGGAGTAATTTCTCAAATTGTCTACGCTTTGATCGATTCCTCGGCGACCAGTAGTAGTATCCGAAGCACATCTGGAGGCATTCTGTAATCTGTGGACCTTCAGAGTGTTGATGAAATACAGAAATTGCATCGGGATTGAATACAACAAGCACCATGCCGACTTTTCTCCATGGGAGTAATGTCCCAAACAGTCTACGCTTTGATCGATTCCTGTTAGACCAGTAGTAGTATCCGAAGCACATCTGGAGGCATTCTGTAATCTGTGGACCTTCAGAGTGTTGATGAAACACAGAAATTGCATCGGGATTGAATACAACTGGAACCATGCCGACTATTCTCCATGGGAGTAATTTCTCAAATTGTCTACGCTTTGATCGATTCCTCGGCGACCAGTAGTAGTATCCGAAGCACATCTGGAGGCATTCTGTAATCTGTGGACCTTCAGAGTGTTGATGAAACACAGAAATTGCATCGGGATTGAATACAACTGGCACCATGCCGACTATTCTCCATGGGAGTAATTTCATAAATTGTCTACGCTTTGATCGATTCCTCGGCGACCGGTAGTAATATCCGAAGCACATCTGGAGGCACTCTGTAATCTGTGGACCATCAGAGTGTTGATGAAACACAGAAAATGCATCGGGATTGAATACAACTGGAACCATGCCGACTATTCTCCATGGGAGTAATTTCTCAAATTGTATCTACGCTTTGATCGATTCCTCGGCGACCAGTAGTAGTATCCGAAGCACATCTGGAGGCATTCTGTAATCTGTGGACCTTCAGAGTGTTGATGAAACACAGAAATTGCATCGGGATTGAATACAACTGGAACCATGCCCACTATTCTCCATGGGAGTAATTTCTCAAATTGTCTACGCTTTGATCGATTCCTCGGCGACCAGTAGTAGTATCCGAAGTACATCTGGAGGCATTCTGTAATCTGTGGACCTTCAGAGTGTTGATGAAACACAGAAATTGCATCGGGATTGAATACAACTGGAAACATGCCGACTATTCTCCATGGGAGTAATTTCTCAAATTGTCTACGCTTTCATCGATTCCTCGGAGACCAGTTGTAGTATCCGAAGCACATCTGGAGGCATTCTGTAATCTGTGGACCTTCAGAGTGTTGATGAAACACAGAAATTGCATCGGGATTGAATACAACTGGAACCATGCCGACTATTCTCCATGGGAGTAATTTCATAAATTGTCTACGCTTTGATCGATTCCTCGGCGACCGGTAGTAACATCCGAAGCACATCTGGAGGCATTCTGTAATCTGTGGACCTTCAGAGTGTTGATGAAACACAGAAATTGCATCGGGATTGAATACAACTGGAACCATGCCGACAATTCTCCATGGGAGTAATTTCTCAAATTGTCTACGCTTTCATCGATTCCTCGGCGACCAGTAGTAGTATCCGAAGCACATCTGGAGGCATTCTGTAATCTGTGGACCGTCAGAGTGTTGATGAAACACAGAAATTGCATCGGGATTGAATACAACTGGAACCATGCCGACTATTCTCCATGGGAGTAATTTCTCAAATTGTCTACGCTTTGATCGATTCCTCGGCGGCCAGTGGTAGTATCCGAAGTACATCTGGAGGCATTCTGTAATCTGTGGACCTTCAGAGTGTTGATGAAACACAGAAATTGCATCGGGATTGAATACAACTGGAACCATGCCGACTATTCTCCATGGGAGTAATTTCTCAAATTGTCTACGCTTTGATCGATTCCTCGGCGACCAGTAGTAGTATCCGAAGCACATCTGGAGGCATTCTGTAATCTGTGGACCTTCAGAGTGTTGATGAAACACAGAAATTGCATCGGGATTGAATACAACTGGAAACATGCCGACTATTCTCCATGGGAGTAATTTCTCAAATTGTCTACGCTTTGATCGATTCCTGTTAGACCAGTAGTAGTATCCGAAGCACATCTGGAGGCATTCTGTAATCTGTGGACCTTCAGAGTGTTGATGAAACACAGAAATTGCATCGGGATTGAATGCAACTGGAAACATGCCGACTATTCTCCATGGGAGTAATTTCATAAATTGTCTACGCTTTGATCGATTAATCGGCGACCGGTAGTAACATCCGAAGCACATCTGGAGGCATTCTGTAATCTGTGGACCTTCAGAGTGTTGATGAAACACAGAAATTGCATCGGGATTGAATACAACTGGAACCATGCCGACTATTCTCCATGGGAGTAATTTCTCAAATTGTCTACGCTTTCATCGATTCCTCGGAGACCAGTTGTAGTATCCGAAGCACATCTGGAGGCATTCTGTAATCTGTGGACCTTCAGAGTGTTGATGAAACACAGAAATTGCATCGGGATTGAATACAACTGGAACCATGCCGACTATTCTCCATGGGAGTAATTTCATAAATTGTCTACGCTTAGATCGATTCCTCGGCGACTAGTAGTAGTATCCGAAGCACATCTGGAGGCATTCTGTAATCTGTGGACCTTCAGAGTGTTGATGAAACACAGAAATTGCATCGGGATTGAATACAACTGGAACCATGGCGACTATTCTCCATGGGAGTAATTTCTCAAATTGTCTACGCTTTGATCGATTCCTCGGCGACCAGTAGTAGTATCCGAAGCACATCTGGAGGCATTCTGTAATCTGTGGACCTTCAGAGTGTTGATGAAACACAGAAATTGCATCGGGATTGAATACAACTGGAACCATGCCAACTATTCTCCATGGGAGTTATTTCTCAAATTGTCTACGCTTTGATCGATTCATCGGCGACTAGTAGTAGTATCCGAAGCACATCTGGAGGCATTCTGTAATCTGTGGACCTTCAGAGTGTTGATGAAACACAGAAATTGCATCGGGATTGAATACAACTGGAACCATGCCGACTATTCTCCATGGGAGTAATTTCTCAAATTGTCTACAATTTGATCGATTCCTCGGCGACCAGTAGTAGTATCCGAAGCACATCTGGAGGCATTCTGTAATCTGTGGACCTTCAGAGTGTTGGTGAAACACAGAAATTGCATCGGGATTGAATACAACTGGAACCATGCCGACTATTCTCCATGGGAGTAATTTCTCAAATTGTCTACGCTTTGATCGATTCCTCGGCGACCAGTAGTAGTATCCGAAGCACATCTGGAGGCATTCTGTAATCTGTGGACCTTCAGAGTGTTGATGAAATACAGAAATTGCATCGGGATTGAATACAACAAGCACCATGCCGACTTTTCTCCATGGCAGTAATGTCCCAAACAGTCTACGCTTTGATCGATTCCTGTTAGACCAGTAGTAGTATCCGAAGCACATCTGGAGGCATTCTGTAATCTGTGGACCTTCAGAGTGTTGATGAAACACAGAAATTGCATCGGGATTGAATACAACTGGAACCATGCCGACTATTCTCCATGGGAGTAATTTCTCAAATTGTCTACGCTTTGATCGATTCCTCGGCGACCAGTAGTAGTATCCGAAGCACATCTGGAGGCATTCTGTAATCTGTGGACCTTCAGAGTGTTGATGAAACACAGAAATTGCATCGGGATTGAATACAACTGGCACCATGCCGACTATTCTCCATGGGAGTAATTTCATAAATTGTCTACGCTTTGATCGATTCCTCGGCGACCGGTAGTAATATCCGAAGCACATCTGGAGGCACTCTGTAATCTGTGGACCATCAGAGTGTTGATGAAACACAGAAAATGCATCGGGATTGAATACAACTGGAACCATGCCGACTATTCTCCATGGGAGTAATTTCTCAAATTGTATCTACGCTTTGATCGATTCCTCGGCGACCAGTAGTAGTATCCGAAGCACATCTGGAGGCATTCTGTAATCTGTGGACCTTCAGAGTGTTGATGAAACACAGAAATTGCACCGGGATTGAATACAACTGGAACCATGCCAACTATTCTCCATGGGAGTAATTTCTCAAATTGTCTACGCTTTGATCGATTCCTCGGCGACTAGTAGTAGTATCCGAAGCACATCTGGAGGCATTCTGTAATCTGTGGACCTTCAGAGTGTTGATGAAACACAGAAATTGCATCGGGATTGAATACAACTGGAACCATGCCGACTATTCTCCATGGGAGTAATTTCTCAAATTGTCTACGCTTTGATTGATTCCTCGGCGACCAGTAGTAGTATCCGAAGCACATCTGGAGGCATTCTGTAATCTGTGGACCTTCAGAGTGTCGTGAAACACAGAAATTGCATCGGGATTGAATACAAGTGGAACCATGCCGACTATTCTCCATGGGAGTAATTTCTCAAATTGTCTACCCTTTGATCGATTCCTTGGCGACGAGTAGTAGTATCCGAAGCACATCTGGAGGCATTCTGTAATCTGTGGACCTTCAGAGTGTTGATGAAACACAGAAATTGCATCGGGATTGAATACAACTGGAACCATGCCGACTATTCTCCATGGGAGTAATTTCTCAAATTGTCTACGCTTTGATCGATTCCTCGGCGACCAGTAGTAGTATCCGAAGCACATCTGGAGGCATTCTGTAATCTGTGGACCTTCAGAGTGTTGATGAAATACAGAAATTGCATCGGGATTGAATACAACAAGCACCATGCCGACTTTTCTCCATGGGAGTAATGTCCCAAACAGTCTACGCTTTGATCGATTCCTGTTAGACCAGTAGTAGTATCCGAAGCACATCTGGAGGCATTCTGTAATCTGTGGACCTTCAGAGTGTTGATGAAACACAGAAATTGCATCGGGATTGAATACAACTGGAACCATGCCGACTATTCTCCATGGGAGTAATTTCTCAAATTGTCTACGCTTTGATCGATTCCTCGGCGACCAGTAGTAGTATCCGAAGCACATCTGGAGGCATTCTGTAATCTGTGGACCTTCAGAGTGTTGATGAAACACAGAAATTGCATCGGGATTGAATACAACTGGCACCATGCCGACTATTCTCCATGGGAGTAATTTCATAAATTGTCTACGCTTTGATCGATTCCTCGGCGACTAGTAGTAGTATCCGAAGCACATCTGGAGGCATTCTGTAATCTGTGGACCTTCAGAGTGTTGATGAAACACAGAAATTGCATCGGGATTGAATACAACTGGAACCATGCCGACTATTCTCCATGGGAGTAATTTCTCAAATTGTCTACGCTTTGATCGATTCCTCGGCGACCAGTAGTAGTATCCGAAGTACATCTGGAGGCATTCTGTAATCTGTGGACCTTCAGAGTGTTGATGAAACACAGAAATTGCATCGGGATTGAATACAACTGGAAACATGCCGACTATTCTCCATGGGAGTAATTTCTCAAATTGTCTACGCTTTCATCGATTCCTCGGAGACCAGTTGTAGTATCCGAAGCACATCTGGAGGCATTCTGTAATCTGTGGACCTTCAGAGTGTTGATGAAACACAGAAATTGCATCGGGATTGAATACAACTGGAACCATGCCGACTATTCTCCATGGGAGTAATTTCATAAATTGTCTACGCTTTGATCGATTCCTCGGCGACTAGTAGTAGTATCCGAAGCACATCTGGAGGCATTCTGTAATCTGTGGACCTTCAGAGTGTTGATGAAACACAGAAATTGCATCGGGATTGAATACAACTGGAACCATGCCGACTATTCTCCATGGGAGTAATTTCTCAAATTGTCTACGCTTTGATCGATTCCTCGGCGACCAGTAGTAGTATCCGAAGCACATCTGGAGGCATTCTGTGTTCTGTGGACCGTCAGAGTGTTGATGAAACACAGAAATTGCATCGGGATTGAATACAACTGGAACCATGCCGACTATTCTCCATGGGAGTAATTTCTCAAATTGTCTACGCTTTGATCGATTCCTCGGCGGCCAGTGGTAGTATCCGAAGTACATCTGGAGGCATTCTGTAATCTGTGGACCTTCAGAGTGTTGATGAAACACAGAAATTGCATCGGGATTGAATACAACTGGAACCATGCCGACTATTCTCCATGGGAGTAATTTCTCAAATTGTCTACGCTTTGATCGATTCCTCGGCGACCAGTAGTAGTATCAGAAGCACATCTGGAGGCATTCTGTAATCTGTGGACCTTCAGAGTGTTGATGAAACACAGAAATTGCATCGGGATTGAATACAACTGGAAACATGCCGACTATTCTCCATGGGAGTAATTTCTCAAATTGTCTACGCTTTGATCGATTCCTGTTAGACCAGTAGTAGTATCCGAAGCACATCTGGAGGCATTCTGTAATCTGTGGATCTTCAGAGTGTTGATGAAACACAGAAATTGCATCGGGATTGAATACAACTGGAAACATGCCGACTATTCTCCATGGGAGTAATTTCATAAATTGTCTACGCTTTGATCGATTCCTCGGCGACCGGTAGTAACATCCGAAGCACATCTGGAGGCATTCTGTAATCTGTGGACCTTCAGAGTGTTGATGAAACACAGAAATTGCATCGGGATTGAATACAACTGGAACCATGCCGACTATTCTCCATGGGAGTAATTTCTCAAATTGTCTACGCTTTCATCGATTCCTCGGAGACCAGTTGTAGTATCCGAAGCACATCTGGAGGCATTCTGTAATCTGTGGACCTTCAGAGTGTTGATGAAACACAGAAATTGCATCGGGATTGAATACAACTGGAACCATGCCGACTATTCTCCATGGGAGTAATTTCATAAATTGTCTACGCTTTGATCGATTCCTCGGCGACTAGTAGTAGTATCCGAAGCACATCTGGAGGCATTCTGTAATCTGTGGACCTTCAGAGTGTTGATGAAACACAGAAATTGCATCGGGATTGAATACAACTGGAACCATGCCGACTATTCTCCATGGGAGTAATTTCTCAAATTGTCTACGCTTTGATCGATTCCTCGGCGACCAGTAGTAGTATCCGAAGCACATCTGGAGGCATTCTGTAATCTGTGGACCTTCAGAGTGTTGATGAAACACAGAAATTGCATCGGGATTGAATACAACTGGAACCATGCCGACTATTCTCCATGGGAGTAATTTCTCAAATTGTCTACAATTTGATCGATTCCTCGGCGACCAGTAGTAGTATCCGAAGCACATCTGGAGGCATTCTGTAATCTGTGGACCTTCAGAGTGTTGGTGAAACACAGAAATTGCATCGGGATTGAATACAACTGGAACCATGCCGACTATTCTCCATGGGAGTAATTTCTCAAATTGTCTACGCTTTGATCGATTCCTCGGCGACCAGTAGTAGTATCCGAAGCACATCTGGAGGCATTCTGTAATCTGTGGACCTTCAGAGTGTTGATGAAATACAGAAATTGCATCGGGATTGAATACAACAAGCACCATGCCGACTTTTCTCCATGGGAGTAATGTCCCAAACAGTCTACGCTTTGATCGATTCCTGTTAGACCAGTAGTAGTATCCGAAGCACATCTGGAGGCATTCTGTAATCTGTGGACCTTCAGAGTGTTGATGAAACACAGAAATTGCACCGGGATTGAATACAACTGGAACCATGCCAACTATTCTCCATGGGAGTAATTTCTCAAATTGTCTACGCTTTGATCGATTCCTCGGCGACTAGTAGTAGTATCCGAAGCACATCTGGAGGCATTCTGTAATCTGTGGACCTTCAGAGTGTTGATGAAACACAGAAATTGCATCGGGATTGAATACAACTGGAACCATGCCGACTATTCTCCATGGGAGTAATTTCTCAAATTGTCTACGCTTTGATCGATTCCTCGGCGACCAGTAGTAGTATCCGAAGCACATCTGGAGGCATTCTGTAATCTGTGGACCTTCAGAGTGTCGTGAAACACAGAAATTGCATCGGGATTGAATACAACTGGAACCATGCCGACTATTCTCCATGGGAGTAATTTCTCAAATTGTCTACGCTTTGATCGATTCCTCGGCGACCGGTAGTAATATCCGAAGCACATCTGGAGGCATTCTGTAATCTGTGGACTATCAGAGTGTTGATGAAACACAGAAATTGCATCGGGATTGAATACAACTGGAACCATGCCGACTATTCTCCATGGGAGTATTTTCTCAAATTGTCTACGCTTTGATCGATTCCTGTTAGACCAGTAGTAGTATCCGAAGCACATCTGGAGGCATTCTGTAATCTGTGGACCTTCAGAGTGTTGATGAAACACAGAAATTGCATCGGGATTGAATACAACTGGAAACATGCCGACTATTCTCCATGGGAGTAATTTCATAAATTGTCTACGCTTTGATCGATTCCTCGGCGACCGGTAGTAATATCCGAAGCACATCTGGAGGCATTCTGTAATCTGTGGACCTTCAGAGTGTTGATGAAACACAGAAATTGCATCGGGATTGAATACAACTGGAACCATGCCGACTATTCTCCATGGGAGTAATTTCTCAAATTGTCTACGCTTTCATCGATTCCTCGGAGACCAGTTGTAGTATCCGAAGCACATCTGGAGGCATTCTGTAATCTGTGGACCTTCAGAGTGTTGATGAAACACAGAAATTGCATCGGGATTGAATACAACTGGAACCATGCCGACTATTCTCCATGGGAGTAATTTCATAAATTGTCTACGCTTTGATCGATTCCTCGGCGACCGGTAGTAATATCCGAACCACATCTGGAGGCATTCTGTAATCTGTGGACCTTCAGAGTGTTGATGAAACACAGAAATTGCATCGGGATTGAATACAACTGGAACCATGCCGACTATTCTCCATGGGAGTAATTTCTCAAATTGTATCTACGCTTTGATCGATTCCTCGGCGACCAGTAGTAGTATCCGAAGCACATCTGGAGGCATTCTGTAATCTGTGGACCTTCAGAGTGTTGATGAAACACAGAAATTGCACCGGGATTGAATACAACTGGAACCATGCCAACTATTCTCCATGGGAGTAATTTCTCAAATTGTCTACGCTTTGATCGATTCCTCGGCGACTAGTAGTAGTATCCGAAGCACATCTGGAGGCATTCTGTAATCTGTGGACCTTCAGAGTGTTGATGAAACACAGAAATTGCATCGGGATTGAATACAACTGGAACCATGCCGACTATTCTCCATGGGAGTAATTTCTCAAATTGTCTACGCTTTGATCGATTCCTCGGCGACCAGTAGTAGTATCCGAAGCACATCTGGAGGCATTCTGTAATCTGTGGACCTTCAGAGTGTCGTGAAACACAGAAATTGCATCGGGATTGAATACAAGTGGAACCATGCCGACTATTCTCCATGGGAGTAATTTCTCAAATTGTCTACGCTTTGATCGATTCCTCGGCGACCAGTAGTAGTATCCGAAGCACATCTGGAGGCATTCTGTAATCTGTGGACCTTCAGAGTGTTGGTGAAACACAGAAATTGCATCGGGATTGAATACAACTGGAACCATGCCGACTATTCTCCATGGGAGTAATTTCTCAAATTGTCTACGCTTTGATCGATTCCTCGGCGACCGGTAGTAATATCCGAAGCACATCTGGAGGCATTCTGTAATCTGTGGACTATCAGAGTGTTGATGAAACACAGAAATTGCATCGGGATTGAATACAACTGGAACCATGCCGACTATTCTCCATGGGAGTAATTTCTCAAATTGTCTACGCTTTGATCGATTCCTCGGCGGCCAGTGGTAGTATCCGAAGTACATCTGGAGGCATTCTGTAATCTGTGGACCTTCAGAGTGTTGATGAAACACAGAAATTGCATCGGGATTGAATACAACTGGAACCATGCCGACTATTCTCCATGGGAGTAATTTCTCAAATTGTCTACGCTTTGATCGATTCCTCGGCGACCAGTAGTAGTATCCGAAGCACATCTGGAGGCATTCTGTAATCTGTGGACCTTCAGAGTGTTGGTGAAACACAGAAATTGCATCGGGATTGAATACAACTGGAACCATGCCGACTATTCTCCATGGGAGTAATTTCTCAAATTGTCTACGCTTTGATCGATTCCTCGGCGACCAGTAGTAGTATCCGAAGCACATCTGGAGGCATTCTGTAATCTGTGGACCTTCAGAGTGTTGGTGAAACACAGAAATTGCATCGGGATTGAATACAACTGGAACCATGCCGACTATTCTCCATGGGAGTAATTTCTCAAATTGTCTACGCTTTGATCGATTCCTCGGCGACCGGTAGTAATATCCGAAGCACATCTGGAGGCATTCTGTAATCTGTGGACTATCAGAGTGTTGATGAAACACAGAAATTGCATCGGGATTGAATACAACTGGAACCATGCCGACTATTCTCCATGGGAGTAATTTCTCAAATTGTATCTACGCTTTGATCGATTCCTCGGCGACCAGTAGTAGTATCCGAAGCACATCTGGAGGCATTCTGTAATCTGTGGACCTTCAGAGTGTTGATGAAACACAGAAATTGCACCGGGATTGAATACAAGTGGAACCATGCCAACTATTCTCCATGGGAGTAATTTCTCAAATTGTCTACGCTTTGATCGATTCCTCGGCGACTAGTAGTAGTATCCGAAGCACATCTGGAGGCATTCTGTAATCTGTGGACCTTCAGAGTGTTGATGAAACACAGAAATTGCATCGGGATTGAATACAACTGGAACCATGCCGACTATTCTCCATGGGAGTAATTTCTCAAATTGTCTACGCTTTGATCGATTCCTCGGCGACTAGTAGTAGTATCCGAAGCACATCTGGAGGCATTCTGTAATCTGTGGACCTTCAGAGTGTCGTGAAACACAGAAATTGCATCGGGATTGAATACAAGTGGAACCATGCCGACTATTCTCCATGGGAGTAATTTCTCAAATTGTCTACCCTTTGATCGATTCCTTGGCGACCAGTAGTAGTATCCGAAGCACATCTGGAGGCATTCTGTAATCTGTGGACCTTCAGAGTGTTGATGAAACACAGAAATTGCATCGGGATTGAATACAACTGGAACCATGCCGACTATTCTCCATGGGAGTAATTTCTCAAATTGTCTACCCTTTGATCGATTCCTCGGCGACCAGTAGTAGTATCCGAAGCACATCTGGAGGCATTCTGTAATCTGTGGACCTTCAGAGTGTTGATGAAACACAGAAATTGCATCGGGATTGAATACAACAAGCACCATGCCGACTTTTCTCCATGGGAGTAATGTCCCAAACAGTCTACGCTTTGATCGATTCCTGTTAGACCAGTAGTAGTATCCGAAGCACATCTGGAGGCATTCTGTAATCTGTGGACCTTCAGAGTGTTGATGAAACACAGAAATTGCATCGGGATTGAATGCAACTGGAAACATGCCGACTATTCTCCATGGGAGTAATTTCTCAAATTGTCTACGCTTTGATCGATTCCTCGGCGACCAGTAGTAGTATCCGAAGTACATCTGGAGGCATTCTGTTACCTGTGGACCTTCAGAGTGTTGAAACACAGAAATTGCATCGGGATTGAATACAACTGGAAACATGCCGACTATTCTCCATGGGAGTAATTTCATAAATTGTCTACGCTTTGATCGATTCCTCGGCGACCGGTAGTAATATCCGAAGCACATCTGGAGGCATTCTGTAATCTGTGGACCTTCAGAGTGTTGATGAAACACAGAAATTGCATCGGGATTGAATACAACTGGAACCATGCCGACTATTCTCCATGGGAGTAATTTCTCAAATTGTCTACGCTTTGATGGATTCCTCGGCGTCCAGTACAAGTATCCGAAGCACATCTGGAGGCATTCTGTAATCTGTGGACCTTCAGAGTGTTGATGAAACACAGAAATTGCATCGGGATTGAATACAACTGGAACCATGCCGACTATTCTCCATGGGAGTAATTTCTCAAATTGTCTACGCTTTGATCGATTCCTCGGCGACCAGTAGTAGTATCCGAAGCACATCTGGAGGCATTCTGTAATCTGTGGACCTTCAGAGTGTTGATGAAACACAGAAATTGCATCGGGATTGAATACAACTGGAACCATGCCGACTATTCTCCATGGGAGTATTTTCTCAAATTGTCTACGCTTTGATCGATTCCTGTTAGACCAGTAGTAGTATCCGAAGCACATCTGGAGGCATTCTGTAATCTGTGGACCTTCAGAGTGTTGATGAAACACAGAAATTGCATCGGGATTGAATACAACTGGAAACATGCCGACTATTCTCCATGGGAGTAATTTCATAAATTGTCTACGCTTTGATCGATTCCTCGGCGACCGGTAGTAATATCCGAAGCACATCTGGAGGCATTCTGTAATCTGTGGACCTTCAGAGTGTTGATGAAACACAGAAATTGCATCGGGATTGAATACAACTGGAACCATGCCGACTATTCTCCATGGGAGTAATTTCTCAAATTGTCTACGCTTTCATCGATTCCTCGGAGACCAGTTGTAGTATCCGAAGCACATCTGGAGGCATTCTGTAATCTGTGGACCTTCAGAGTGTTGATGAAACACAGAAATTGCATCGGGATTGAATACAACTGGAACCATGCCGACTATTCTCCATGGGAGTAATTTCATAAATTGTCTACGCTTTGATCGATTCCTCGGCGACCGGTAGTAATATCCGAACCACATCTGGAGGCATTCTGTAATCTGTGGACCTTCAGAGTGTTGATGAAACACAGAAATTGCATCGGGATTGAATACAACTGGAACCATGCCGACTATTCTCCATGGGAGTAATTTCTCAAATTGTATCTACGCTTTGATCGATTCCTCGGCGACCAGTAGTAGTATCCGAAGCACATCTGGAGGCATTCTGTAATCTGTGGACCTTCAGAGTGTTGATGAAACACAGAAATTGCACCGGGATTGAATACAACTGGAACCATGCCAACTATTCTCCATGGGAGTAATTTCTCAAATTGTCTACGCTTTGATCGATTCCTCGGCGACTAGTAGTAGTATCCGAAGCACATCTGGAGGCATTCTGTAATCTGTGGACCTTCAGAGTGTTGATGAAACACAGAAATTGCATCGGGATTGAATACAACTGGAACCATGCCGACTATTCTCCATGGGAGTAATTTCTCAAATTGTCTACGCTTTGATCGATTCCTCGGCGACCAGTAGTAGTATCCGAAGCACATCTGGAGGCATTCTGTAATCTGTGGACCTTCAGAGTGTCGTGAAACACAGAAATTGCATCGGGATTGAATACAAGTGGAACCATGCCGACTATTCTCCATGGGAGTAATTTCTCAAATTGTCTACCCTTTGATCGATTCCTCGGCGACCAGTAGTAGTATCCGAAGCACATCTGGAGGCATTCTGTAATCTGTGGACCTTCAGAGTGTTGATGAAACACAGAAATTGCATCGGGATTGAATACAACTGGAAACATGCCGACTATTCTCCATGGGAGTAATTTCTCAAATTGTCTACGCTTTTGATCGATTCCTCGGCGACCAGTAGTAGTATCCGAAGCACATCTGGAGGCATTCTGTAATCTGTGGACCTTCAGAGTGTTGATGAAACACAGAAATTGCATCGGGATTGAATACAACTGGAACCATGCCGACTATTCTCCATGGGAGTAATTTCATAAATTGTCTACGCTTTGATCGATTCCTCGGCGACCGGTAGTAATATCCGAAGCACATCTGGAGGCATTCTGTAATCTGTGGACCATCAGAGTGCTGATGAAACACAGAAATTGCATCGGGATTGAATACAACTGGAACCATGCCGACTATTCTCCATGGGAGTAATTTCTCAAATTGTATCTACGCTTTGATCGATTCCTCGGCGACCAGTAGTAGTATCCGAAGCACATCTGGAGGCATTCTGTAATCTGTGGACCTTCAGAGTGTTGATGAAACACAGAAATTGCATCGGGATTGAATACAACGGGAACCATGCCGACTACCCTCCATGGGAGTAATTTCTCAAATTGTCTACGCTTTGAACGATTCCTCGGGGACCAGTAGTAGTATCCGAAGCACATCTGGAGGCATTCTGTAATCTGTGGACCTTCAGAGTGTTGATGAAACACAGAAATTGCATCGGGATTGAATACAACTGGAACCATGCCGACTATTCTCCATGGGAGTAATTTCTCAAATTGTCTACGCTTTGATCGATTCCTCGGCGACCAGTAGTAGTATCCGAAGCACATCTGGAGGCATTCTGTAATCTGTGGACCTTCAGAGTGTCGTGAAACACAGAAATTGCATCGGGATTGAATACAAGTGGAACCATGCCGACTATTCTCCATGGGAGTAATTTCTCAAATTGTCTACCCTTTGATCGATTCCTTGGCGACCAGTAGTAGTATCCGAAGCACATCTGGAGGCATTCTGTAATCTGTGGACCTTCAGAGTGTTGATGAAACACAGAAATTGCATCGGGATTGAATACAACTGGAACCATGCCGACTATTCTCCATGGGAGTAATTTCTCAAATTGTCTACCCTTTGATCGATTCCTCGGCGACCAGTAGTAGTATCCGAAGCACATCTGGAGGCATTCTGTAATCTGTGGACCTTCAGAGTGTTGATGAAACACAGAAATTGCATCGGGATTGAATACAACAAGCACCATGCCGACTTTTCTCCATGGGAGTAATGTCCCAAACAGTCTACGCTTTGATCGATTCCTGTTAGACCAGTAGTAGTATCCGAAGCACATCTGGAGGCATTCTGTAATCTGTGGACCTTCAGAGTGTTGATGAAACACAGAAATTGCATCGGGATTGAATGCAACTGGAAACATGCCGACTATTCTCCATGGGAGTAATTTCTCAAATTGTCTACGCTTTGATCGATTCCTCGGCGACCAGTAGTAGTATCCGAAGTACATCTGGAGGCATTCTGTTATCTGTGGACCTTCAGAGTGTTGATGAAACACAGAAATTGCATCGGGATTGAATACAACTGGAACCATGCCGACTATTTTCCATGGGAGTAATTTCATAAATTGTCTACGCTTTGATCGATTCCTCGGCGACCGGTAGTAGTATCCGAAGCACATCTGGAGGCATTCTGTAATCTGTGGACCTTCAGAGTTTTGATGAAACACAGAAATTGCATCGGGATTGAATACAACTGGAACCATGCCGACTATTCTCCATGGGAGTATTTTCTCAAATTGTCTACGCTTTGATCGATTCCTGTTAGACCAGTAGTAGTATCCGAAGCACATCTGGAGGCATTCTGTAATCTGTGGACCTTCAGAGTGTTGATGAAACACAGAAATTGCATCGGGATTGAATACAACTGGAAACATGCCGACTATTCTCCATGGGAGTAATTTCATAAATTGTCTACGCTTTGATCGATTCCTCGGCGACCGGTAGTAATATCCGAAGCACATCTGGAGGCATTCTGTAATCTGTGGACCTTCAGAGTGTTGATGAAACACAGAAATTGCATCGGGATTGAATACAACTGGAACCATGCCGACTATTCTCCATGGGAGTAATTTCTCAAATTGTCTACGCTTTCATCGATTCCTCGGAGACCAGTTGTAGTATCCGAAGCACATCTGGAGGCATTCTGTAATCTGTGGACCTTCAGAGTGTTGATGAAACACAGAAATTGCATCGGGATTGAATACAACTGGAACCATGCCGACTATTCTCCATGGGAGTAATTTCATAAATTGTCTACGCTTTGATCGATTCCTCGGCGACCGGTAGTAATATCCGAACCACATCTGGAGGCATTCTGTAATCTGTGGACCTTCAGAGTGTTGATGAAACACAGAAATTGCATCGGGATTGAATACAACTGGAACCATGCCGACTATTCTCCATGGGAGTAATTTCTCAAATTGTATCTACGCTTTGATCGATTCCTCGGCGACCAGTAGTAGTATCCGAAGCACATCTGGAGGCATTCTGTAATCTGTGGACCTTCAGAGTGTTGATGAAACACAGAAATTGCACCGGGATTGAATACAACTGGAACCATGCCAACTATTCTCCATGGGAGTAATTTCTCAAATTGTCTACGCTTTGATCGATTCCTCGGCGACTAGTAGTAGTATCCGAAGCACATCTGGAGGCATTCTGTAATCTGTGGACCTTCAGAGTGTTGATGAAACACAGAAATTGCATCGGGATTGAATACAACTGGAACCATGCCGACTATTCTCCATGGGAGTAATTTCTCAAATTGTCTACGCTTTGATCGATTCCTCGGCGACCAGTAGTAGTATCCGAAGCACATCTGGAGGCATTCTGTAATCTGTGGACCTTCAGAGTGTCGTGAAACACAGAAATTGCATCGGGATTGAATACAAGTGGAACCATGCCGACTATTCTCCATGGGAGTAATTTCTCAAATTGTCTACCCTTTGATCGATTCCTTGGCGACGAGTAGTAGTATCCGAAGCACATCTGGAGGCATTCTGTAATCTGTGGACCTTCAGAGTGTTGATGAAACACAGAAATTGCATCGGGATTGAATACAACTGGAAACATGCCGACTATTCTCCATGGGAGTAATTTCTCAAATTGTCTACGCTTTTGATCGATTCCTCGGCGACCAGTAGTAGTATCCGAAGCACATCTGGAGGCATTCTGTAATCTGTGGACCTTCAGAGTGTTGATGAAACACAGAAATTGCATCGGGATTGAATACAACTGGAACCATGCCGACTATTCTCCATGGGAGTAATTTCATAAATTGTCTACGCTTTGATCGATTCCTCGGCGACCGGTAGTAATATCCGAAGCACATCTGGAGGCATTCTGTAATCTGTGGACCATCAGAGTGCTGATGAAACACAGAAATTGCATCGGGATTGAATACAACTGGAACCATGCCGACTATTCTCCATGGGAGTAATTTCTCAAATTGTATCTACGCTTTGATCGATTCCTCGGCGACCAGTAGTAGTATCCGAAGCACATCTGGAGGCATTCTGTAATCTGTGGACCTTCAGAGTGTTGATGAAACACAGAAATTGCACCGGGATTGAATACAAGTGGAACCATGCCGACTATTCTCCATGGGAGTAATTTCTCAAATTGTCTACGCTTTGATCGATTCCTCGGCGACCAGTAGTAGTATCCGAAGCACATCTGGAGGCATTCTGTAATCTGTGGACCTTCAGAGTGTCGTGAAACACAGAAATTGCATCGGGATTGAATACAAGTGGAACCATGCCGACTATTCTCCATGGGAGTAATTTCTCAAATTGTCTACCGTTTGATCGATTCCTCGGCGACCAGTAGTAGTATCCGAAGCACATCTGGAGGCATTCTGTAATCTGTGGACCTTCAGAGTGTTGATGAAACACAGAAATTGCATCGGGATTGAATACAACGGGAACCATGCCGACTACCCTCCATGGGAGTAATTTCTCAAATTGTCTACGCTTTGAACGATTCCTCGGCGACCAGTAGTAGTATCCGAAGCACATCTGGAGGCATTCTGTAATCTGTGGACCTTCAGAGTGTTGATGAAACACAGAAATTGCATCGGGATTGAATACAACTGGAACCATGCCGACTATTCTCCATGGGAGTAATTTCATAAATTGTCTACGCTTTGATCGATTCCTCGGCGACCGGTAGTAGTATCCGAAGCACATCTGGAGGCATTCTGTAATCTGTGGACCTTCAGAGTGTTGATGAAACACAGAAATTGCATCGGGATTGAATACAACTGGAACCATGCCGACTATTCTCCATGGGAGTAATTTCTCAAATTGTCTACGCTTTGATCGATTCCTCGGCGACCAGTAGTAGTATCCGAAGCACATCTGGAGGCATTCTGTAATCTGTGGACCTTCAGAGTGTTGATGAAACACAGAAATTGCATCGGGATTGAATACAACTGGAACCATGCCGACTATTCTCCATGGGAGTAATTTCTCAAATTGTCTACGCTTTGATGGATTCCTCGGGGACCAGTAGTAGTATCCGAAGCACATCTGGAGGCATTCTGTAATCTGTGGACCTTCAGAGTGTTGATGAAACACAGAAATTGCATCGGGATTGAATACAACTGGAACCATGCCGACTATTCCCCATGGGAGTAATTTCTCAAATTGTCTACGCTTTGATCGATTCCTCGGCGACCAGTAGTAGTATCCGAAGCACATCTGGAGGCATTCTGTAATCTGTGGACCTTCCGAGTGTTGATGAAATACAGAAATTGCATCGGGATTGAATACAACTGGAACCATGCCGACTATTCTCCATGGGAGTAATTTCTCAAATTGTCTACGCTTTGATCGATTCCTCGGCGACCAGTAGTAGTATCCGAAGCACATCTGGAGGCATTCTGTTATCTGTGGACCTTCAGAGTGTTGATGAAACACAGAAATTGCTTCGGGATTGAATACAAGTGGAACCATGCCGACTATTCTCCATGGGAGTAATTTCTCAAATTGTCTACGCTTTGATCGATTCCTCGGCGACCAGTAGTAGTATCCGAAGCACATCTGGAGGCATTCTGTAATCTGTGGACCTTCAGAGTGTTGATGAAACACAGAAATTGCATCGGGATTGAATACAACTGGAACCATGCCGACTATTCTCCATGGGAGTAATTTCTCAAATTGTCTACCCTTTGATCGATTCCTCGGCGACCAGTAGTAGTATCCGAAGCACATCTGGAGGCATTCTGTAATCTGTGGACCTTCAGAGTGTTGATGAAACACAGAAATTGCATCGGGATTGAATACAACGGGAACCATGCCGACTACCCTCCATGGGAGTAATTTCTCAAATTGTCTACGCTTTGAACGATTCCTCGGGGACCAGTAGTAGTATCCGAAGCACATCTGGAGGCATTCTGTAATCTGTGGACCTTCAGAGTGTTGATGAAACACAGAAATTGCATCGGGATTGAATACAACTGGAACCATGCCGACTATTCTCCATGGGAGTAATTTCTCAAATTGTATCTACGCTTTGATCGATTTCTCGGCGACCAGTAGTAGTATCCGAAGCACATCTGGGGGCATTCTGTAATCTGTGGACCTTCAGAGTGTTGATGAAACACAGAAATTGCATCGGGATTGAATACAACTGGAACCATGCCGACTATTCTCCATGGGAGTAATTTCTCAAATTGTCTACGCTTTGATCGATTCCTCGGCGACCGGTAGTAATATCCGAAGCACATCTGGAGGCATTCTGTAATCTGTGGACCTTCAGAGTGTTGATGAAACACAGAAATTGCATCGGGATTGAATACAACTGGAACCATGCCGACTATTCTCCATGGGAGTAATTTCATAAATTGTCTACGCTTTGATCGATTCCTCGGCGACCGGTAGTAGTATCCGAAGCACATCTGGAGGCATTCTGTAATCTGTGGACCTTCAGAGTGTTGATGAAACACAGAAATTGCATCGGGATTGAATACAACTGGAACCATGCCGACTATTCCCCATGGAAGTAATTTCTCAAATTGTCTACGCTTTGATCGATTCCTCGGCGACCAGTAGTAGTACCCGAAGCACATCTGGAGGCATTCTGTAATCTGTGGACCTTCAGAGTGTTGATGAAATACAGAAATTGCATCGGGATTGAATACAACTGGAACCATGCCGACTATTCTCCATGGGAGTAATTTCTCAAATTGTCTACGCTTTGATCGATTCCTCGGCGACCAGTAGTAGTATCCGAAGCACATCTGGAGGCATTCTGTAATCTGTGGACCTTCAGAGTGTTGATGAAACACAGAAATTGCTTCGGGATTGAATACAAGTGGAACCATGCCGACTATTCTCCATGGGAGTAATTTCTCAAATTGTCTACGCTTTGATCGATTCCTCGGCGACCAGTAGTAGTATCCGAAGCACATCTGGAGGCATTCTGTAATCTGTGGACCTTCAGAGTGTTGATGAAACACAGAAATTGCATCGGGATTGAATACAACTGGAACCATGCCGACTATTCTCCATGGCAGTAATTTCTCAAATTGTCTACCCTTTGATCGATTCCTCGGCGACCAGTAGTAGTATCCGAAGCACATCTGGAGGCATTCTGTAATCTGTGGACCTTCAGAGTGTTGATGAAACACAGAAATTGCATCGGGATTGAATACAACGGGAACCATGCCGACTACCCTCCATGGGAGTAATTTCTCAAATTGTCTATGCTTTGAACGATTCCTCGGGGACCAGTAGTAGTATCCGAAGCACATCTGGAGGCATTCTGTAATCTGTGGACCTTCAGAGTGTTGATGAAACACAGAAATTGCATCGGGATTGAATACAACTGGAACCATGCCGACTATTCTCCATGGGAGTAATTTCTCAAATTGTATCTACGCTTTGATCGATTTCTCGGCGACCAGTAGTAGTATCCGAAGCACATCTGGAGGCATTCTGTAATCTGTGGACCTTCAGAGTGTTGATGAAACACAGAAATTGCATCGGGATTGAATACAACTGGAAACATGCCGACTATTCTCCATGGGAGTAATTTCATAAATTGTCTACGCTTTGATCGATTCCTCGGCGACCGGTAGTAATATCCGAAGCACATCTGGAGGCATTCTGTAATCTGTGGACCTTCAGAGTGTTGATGAAACACAGAAATTGAATCGGGATTGAATACAACTGGAACCATGCCGACTATTCTCCATGGGAGTAATTTCTCAAATTGTCTACGCTTTCATCGATTCCTCGGAGACCAGTTGTAGTATCCGAAGCACATCTGGAGGCATTCTGTAATCTGTGGACCTTCAGAGTGTTGATGAAACACAGAAATTGCATCGGGATTGAATACAACTGGAACCATGCCGACTATTCTACATGGGAGTAATTTCATAAATTGTCTACGCTTTGATCGATTCCTCGGCGACCGGTAGTAATATCCGAACCACATCTGGAGGCATTCTGTAATCTGTGGACCTTCAGAGTGTTGATGAAACACAGAAATTGCATCGGGATTGAATACAACTGGAACCATGCCGACTATTCTCCATGGGAGTAATGTCCCAAACAGTCTACGCTTTGATCGATTCCTGTTAGACCAGTAGTAGTATCCGAAGCACATCTGGAGGCATTCTGTAATCTGTGGACCTTCAGAGTGTTGAAGAAACACAGAAATTGCATCGGGATTGAATACAACTGGAACCATGCCAACTATTCTCCATGGGAGTTATTTCTCAAATTGTCTACGCTTTGATCGATTCCTCGGCGACTAGTAGTAGTATCCGAAGCACATCTGGAGGCATTCTGTAATCTGTGGACCTTCAGAGTGTTGATGAAACACAGAAATTGCATCGGGATTGAATACAACTGGAACCATGCCGACTATTCTCCATGGGAGTAATTTCTCAAATTCTCTACGCTTTGATCGATTCCTCGGTGACCAGTAGTAGTATGCGAAGCATATCTGGAGGCATTCTGTAATCTGTGGACCTTCAGAGTGTCGTGAAACACAGAAATTGCATCGGGATTGAATACAAGTGGAACCATGCCGACTTTTCTCCATGGGAGTAATGTCCCAAACAGTCTACGCTTTGATCGATTCCTGTTAGACCAGTAGTAGTATCCGAAGCACATCTGGAGGCATTCTGTAATCTGTGGACCTTCAGAGTGTTGATGAAACACAGAAATTGCATCGGGATTGAATACAACTGGAAACATGCCGACTATTCTCCATGGGAGTAATTTCTCAAATTGTCTACGCTTTGATCGATTCCTCGGCGACCAGTAGTAGTATCCGAAGCACATCTGGAGGCATTCTGTAATCTGTGGACCTTCAGAGTGTTGATGAAACACAGAAATTGCATCGGGATTGAATACAACTGGAACCATGCCGACTATTCTCCATGGGAGTAATTTCATAAATTGTCTACGCTTTGATCGATTCCTCGGCGACCGGTAGTAACATCCGAAGCACATCTGGAGGCATTCTGTAATCTGTGGACCATCAGAGTGTTGATGAAACACAGAAATTGCATCGGGATTGAATACAACTGGAACCATGCCGACTATTCTCCATGGGAGTAATTTCTCAAATTGTATCTACGCTTTGATCGATTCCTCGGCGACCAGTAGTAGTATCCGAAGCACATCTGGAGGCATTCTGTAATCTGTGGACCTTCAGAGTGTTGATGAAACACAGAAATTGCATCGGGATTGAATACAACTGGAACCATGCCGACTATTCTTCATGGGAGTAATGTCCCAAACAGTCTACGCTTTGATCGATTCCTGTTAGACCAGTAGTAGTATCCGAAGCACATCTGGAGGCATTCTGTAATCTGTGGACCTTCAGAGTGTTGAAGAAACACAGAAATTGCATCGGGATTGAATACAACTGGAACCATGCCAACTATTCTCCATGGGAGTTATTTCTCAAATTGTCTACGCTTTGATCGATTCCTCGGCGACTAGTAGTAGTATCCGAAGCACATCTGGAGGCATTCTGTAATCTGTGGACCTTCAGAGTGTTGATGAAACACAGAAATTGCATCGGGATTGAATACAACTGGAACCATGCCGACTATTCTCCATGGGAGTAATTTCTCAAATTGTCTACGCTTTGATCGATTCCTCGGTGACCAGTAGTAGTATACGAAGCATATCTGCAGGCATTCTGTAATCTGTGGACCTTCAGAGTGTCGTGAAACACAGAAATTGCATCGGGATTGAATACAAGTGGAACCATGCCGACTTTTCTCCATGGGAGTAATGTCCCAAACAGTCTACGCTTTGATCGATTCCTGTTAGACCAGTAGTAGTATCCGAAGCACATCTGGAGGCATTCTGTAATCTGTGGACCTTCAGAGTGTTGATGAAACACAGAAATTGCATCGGGATTGAATACAACTGGAAACATGCCGACTATTCTCCATGGGAGTAATTTCTCAAATTGTCTACGCTTTGATCGATTCCTCGGCGACCAGTAGTAGTATCCGAAGCACATCTGGAGGCATTCTGTAATCTGTGGACCTTCAGAGTGTTGATGAAACACAGAAATTGCATCGGGATTGAATACAACTGGAACCATGCCGACTATTCTCCATGGGAGTAATTTCATAAATTGTCTACGCTTTGATCGATTCCTCGGCGACCGGTAGTAACATCCGAAGCACATCTGGAGGCATTCTGTAATCTGTGGACCTTCAGAGTGTTGATGAAACACAGAAATTGCATCGGGATTGAATACAACTGGAACCATGCCGACTATTCTCCATGGGAGTAATTTCTCAAATTGTATCTACGCTTTGATCGATTCCTCGGCGACCAGTAGTAGTATCCGAAGCACATCTGGAGGCATTCTGTAATCTGTGGACCTTCAGAGTGTTGATGAAACACAGAAATTGCACCGGGATTGAATACAAGTGGAACCATGCCAACTATTCTCCATGGGAGTAATTTCTCAAATTGTCTACGCTTTGATCGATTCCTCGGCGACTAGTAGTAGTATCCGAAGCACATCTGGAGGCATTCTGTAATCTGTGGACCTTCAGAGTGTTGATGAAACACAGAAATTGCATCGGGATTGAATACAACTGGAACCATGCCGACTATTCTCCATGGGAGTAATTTCTCAAATTGTCTACGCTTTGATCGATTCCTCGGCGACCAGTAGTAGTATCCGAAGCACATCTGGAGGCATTCTGTAATCTGTGGACCTTCAGAGTGTCGTGAAACACAGAAATTGCATCGGGATTGAATACAAGTGGAACCATGCCGACTATTCTCCATGGGAGTAATTTCTCAAATTGTCTACCCTTTGATCGATTCCTCGGCGACCAGTAGTAGTATCCGAAGCACATCTGGAGGCATTCTGTAATCTGTGGACCTTCAGAATGTTGATGAAACACAGAAATTGCATCGGGATTGAATACAACGGGAACCATGCCGACTACCCTCCATGGGAGTAATTTCTCAAATTGTCTACGCTTTGAACGATTCCTCGGCGACCAGTAGTAATATCCGAAGCACATCTGGAGGCATTCTGTAATCTGTGGACCTTCAGATTGTTGATGAAACACAGAAATTGCATCGGGATTGAATACAACTGGAACCATGCCGACTATTCTCCATGGGAGTAATTTCATAAATTGTCTACGCTTTGATCGATTCCTCGGCGACCGGTAGTAGTATCCGAAGCACATCTGGAGGCATTCTGTAATCTGTGGACCTTCAGAGTGTTGATGAAACACAGAAATTGCATCGGGATTGAATACAACTGGAACCATGCCGACTATTCTCCATGGGAGTAATTTCTCAAATTGTCTACGCTTTGATCGATTCCTCGGCGACCAGTAGTAGTATCCGAAGCACATCTGGAGGCATTCTGTAATCTGTGGACCTTCAGAGTGTTGATGAAACACAGAAATTGCATCGGGATTGAATACAACTGGAACCATGCCGACTATTCTCCATGGGAGTAATTTCTCAAATTGTCTACGCTTTGATGGATTCCTCGGGGACCAGTAGTAGTATCCGAAGCACATCTGGAGGCATTCTGTAATCTGTGGACCTTCAGAGTGTTGATGAAACACAGAAATTGCATCGGGATTGAATACAACTGGAACCATGCCGACTATTCCCCATGGGAGTAATTTCTCAAATTGTCTACGCTTTGATCGATTCCTCGGCGACCAGTAGTAGTATCCGAAGCACATCTGGAGGCATTCTGTAATCTGTGGACCTTCCGAGTGTTGATGAAATACAGAAATTGCATCGGGATTGAATACAACTGGAACCATGCCGACTATTCTCCATGGGAGTAATTTCTCAAATTGTCTACGCTTTGATCGATTCCTCGGCGACCAGTAGTAGTATCCGAAGCACATCTGGAGGCATTCTGTAATCTGTGGACCTTCAGAGTGTTGATGAAACACAGAAATTGCTTCGGGATTGAATACAAGTGGAACCATGCCGACTATTCTCCATGGGAGTAATTTCTCAAATTGTCTACGCTTTGATCGATTCCTCGGCGACCAGTAGTAGTATCCGAAGCACATCTGGAGGCATTCTGTAATCTGTGGACCTTCAGAGTGTTGATGAAACACAGAAATTGCATCGGGATTGAATACAACTGGAACCATGCCGACTATTCCCCATGGGAGTAATTTCTCAAATTGTCTACGATTTGATCGATTCCTCGGCGACCAGTAGTAGTATCCGAAGCACATCTGGAGGCATTCTGTAATCTGTGGACCTTCAGAGTGTTGATGAAACACAGAAATTGCATCGGGATTGAATACAACTGGAACCATGCCGACTATTCTCCATGGGAGTAATTTCTCAAATTGTACCTACGCTTTGATCGATTCCTCGGCGACCAGTAGTAGTATCCGAAGCACATCTGGAGGCATTCTGTAATCTGTGGACCTTCAGAGTGTTGATGAAACACAGAAATTGCATCGGGATTGAATACAACTGGAACCATGCCGACTATTCTCCATGGGAGTAATTTCTCAAATTGTCTACGCTTTGATCGATTCCTCGGCGACCAGTAGTAGTATCCGAAGCACATCTGGAGGCATTCTGTAATCTGTGGACCTTCAGAGTGTTGATGAAACACAGAAATTGCATCGGGATTGAATACAACTGGAAACATGCCGACTATTCTCCATGGGAGTAATTTCTCAAATTGTCTACGCTTTGATGGATTCCTCGGCGTCCAGTACAAGTATCCGAAGCACATCTGGAGGCATTCTGTAATCTGTGGACCTTCAGAGTGTTGATGAAACACAGAAATTGCATCGGGATTGAATACAACTGGAACCATGCCGACTATTCTCCATGGGAGTAATTTCTCAAATTGTCTACGCTTTGATCGATTCCTCGGCGACCAGTAGTAGTATCCGAAGCACATCTGGAGGCATTCTGTAATCTGTGGACCTTCAGAGTGTTGATGAAACACAGAAATTGCATCGGGATTGAATACAACTGGAACCATGCCGACTATTCTCCATGGGAGTAATTTCTCAAATTGTCTACGCTTTGATGGATTCCTCGGGGACCAGTAGTAGTATCCGAAGCACATCTGGAGGCATTCTGTAATCTGTGGACCTTCAGAGTGTTGATGAAACACAGAAATTGCATCGGGATTGAATACAACTGGAACCATGCCGACTATTCCCCATGGGAGTAATTTCTCAAATTGTCTACGCTTTGATCGATTCCTCGGCGACCAGTAGTAGTATCCGAAGCACATCTGGAGGCATTCTGTAATCTGTGGACCTTCCGAGTGTTGATGAAATACAGAAATTGCATCGGGATTGAATACAACTGGAACCATGGCGACTATTCTCCATGGGAGTAATTTCTCAAATTGTCTACGCTTTGATCGATTCCTCGGCGACCAGTAGTAGTATCCGAAGCACATCTGGAGGCATTCTGTTATCTGTGGACCTTCAGAGTGTTGATGAAACACAGAAATTGCTTCGGGATTGAATACAAGTGGAACCATGCCGACTATTCTCCATGGGAGTAATTTCTCAAATTGTCTACGCTTTGATCGATTCCTCGGCGACCAGTAGTAGTATCCGAAGCACATCTGGAGGCATTCTGTAATCTGTGGACCTTCAGAGTGTTGATGAAACACAGAAATTGCATCGGGATTGAATACAACGGGAACCATGCCGACTACCCTCCATGGGAGTAATTTCTCAAATTGTCTACGCTTTGAACGATTCCTCGGGGACCAGTAGTAGTATCCGAAGCACATCTGGAGGCATTCTGTAATCTGTGGACCTTCAGAGTGTTGATGAAACACAGAAATTGCATCGGGATTGAATACAACTGGAACCATGCCGACTATTCTCCATGGGAGTAATTTCTCAAATTGTATCTACGCTTTGATCGATTTCTCGGCGACCAGTAGTAGTATCCGAAGCACATCTGGGGGCATTCTGTAATCTGTGGACCTTCAGAGTGTTGATGAAACACAGAAATTGCATCGGGATTGAATACAACTGGAACCATGCCGACTATTCTCCATGGGAGTAATTTCTCAAATTGTCTACGCTTTGATCGATTCCTCGGCGACCGGTAGTAATATCCGAAGCACATCTGGAGGCATTCTGTAATCTGTGGACCTTCAGAGTGTTGATGAAACACAGAAATTGCATCGGGATTGAATACAACTGGAACCATGCCGACTATTCTCCATGGGAGTAATTTCATAAATTGTCTACGCTTTGATCGATTCCTCGGCGACCGGTAGTAGTATCCGAAGCACATCTGGAGGCATTCTGTAATCTGTGGACCTTCAGAGTGTTGATGAAACACAGAAATTGCATCGGGATTGAATACAACTGGAACCATGCCGACTATTCTCCATGGGAGTAATTTCTCAAATTGTCTACGCTTTGATCGATTCCTCGGCGACCAGTAGTAGTATCCGAAGCACATCTGGAGGCATTCTGTAATCTGTGGACCTTCAGAGTGTTGATGAAACACAGAAATTGCTTCGGGATTGAATACAAGTGGAACCATGCCGACTATTCTCCATGGGAGTAATTTCTCAAATTGTCTACGCTTTGATCGATTCCTCGGCGACCAGTAGTAGTATCCGAAGCACATCTGGAGGCATTCTGTAATCTGTGGACCTTCAGAGTGTTGATGAAACACAGAAATTGCATCGGGATTGAATACAACTGGAACCATGCCGACTATTCTCCATGGCAGTAATTTCTCAAATTGTCTACCCTTTGATCGATTCCTCGGCGACCAGTAGTAGTATCCGAAGCACATCTGGAGGCATTCTGTAATCTGTGGACCTTCAGAGTGTTGATGAAACACAGAAATTGCATCGGGATTGAATACAACGGGAACCATGCCGACTACCCTCCATGGGAGTAATTTCTCAAATTGTCTACGCTTTGAACGATTCCTCGGGGACCAGTAGTAGTATCCGAAGCACATCTGGAGGCATTCTGTAATCTGTGGACCTTCAGAGTGTTGATGAAACACAGAAATTGCATCGGGATTGAATACAACTGGAACCATGCCGACTATTCTCCATGGGAGTAATTTCTCAAATTGTATCTACGCTTTGATCGATTTCTCGGCGACCAGTAGTAGTATCCGAAGCACATCTGGGGGCATACTGTAATCTGTGGACCTTCAGAGTGTTGATGAAACACAGAAATTGCATCGGGATTGAATACAACTGGAAACATGCCGACTATTCTCCATGGGAGTAATTTCATAAATTGTCTGCGCTTTGATCGATTCCTCGGCGACCGGTAGTAATATCCGAAGCACATCTGGAGGCATTCTGTAATCTGTGGACCTTCAGAGTGTTGATGAAACACAGAAATTGCATCGGGATTGAATACAACTGGAACCATGCCGACTATTCTCCATGGGAGTAATTTCTCAAATTGTCTACGCTTTCATCGATTCCTCGGAGACCAGTTGTAGTATCCGAAGCACATCTGGAGGCATTCTGTAATCTGTGGACCTTCAGAGTGTTGATGAAACACAGAAATTGCATCGGGATTGAATACAACTGGAACCATGCCGACTATTCTACATGGGAGTAATTTCATAAATTGTCTACGCTTTGATCGATTCCTCGGCGACCGGTAGTAATATCCGAACCACATCTGGAGGCATTCTGTAATCTGTGGACCTTCAGAGTGTTGATGAAACACAGAAATTGCATCGGGATTGAATACAACTGGAACCATGCCGACTATTCTCCATGGGAGTAATGTCCCAAACAGTCTACGCTTTGATCGATTCCTGTTAGACCAGTAGTAGTATCCGAAGCACATCTGGAGGCATTCTGTAATCTGTGGACCTTCAGAGTGTTGAAGAAACACAGAAATTGCATCGGGATTGAATACAACTGGAACCATGCCAACTATTCTCCATGGGAGTTATTTCTCAAATTGTCTACGCTTTGATCGATTCCTCGGCGACTAGTAGTAGTATCCGAAGCACATCTGGAGGCATTCTGTAATCTGTGGACCTTCAGAGTGTTGATGAAACACAGAAATTGCATCGGGATTGAATACAACTGGAACCATGCCGACTATTCTCCATGGGAGTAATTTCTCAAATTGTCTACGCTTTGATCGATTCCTCGGTGACCAGTAGTAGTATGCGAAGCATATCTGGAGGTATTCTGTAATCTGTGGACCTTCAGAGTGTCGTGAAACACAGAAATTGCATCGGGATTGAATACAAGTGGAACCATGCCGACTTTTCTCCATGGGAGTAATGTCCCAAACAGTCTACGCTTTGATCGATTCCTGTTAGACCAGTAGTAGTATCCGAAGCACATCTGGAGGCATTCTGTAATCTGTGGACCTTCAGAGTGTTGATGAAACACAGAAATTGCATCGGGATTGAATACAACTGGAAACATGCCGACTATTCTCCATGGGAGTAATTTCTCAAATTGTCTACGCTTTGATCGATTCCTCGGCGACCAGTAGTAGTATCCGAAGCACATCTGGAGGCATTCTGTAATCTGTGGACCTTCAGAGTGTTGATGAAACACAGAAATTGCATCGGGATTGAATACAACTGGAACCATGCCGACTATTCTCCATGGGAGTAATTTCATAAATTGTCTACGCTTTGATCGATTCCTCGGCGACCGGTAATAACATCCGAAGCACATCTGGAGGCATTCTGTAATCTGTGGACCATCAGAGTGTTGATGAAACACAGAAATTGCATCGGGATTGAATACAACTGGAACCATGCCGACTATTCTCCATGGGAGTAATTTCTCAAATTGTATCTACGCTTTGATCGATTCCTCGGCGACCACTAGTAGTATCCGAAGCACATCTGGAGGCATTCTGTAATCTGTGGACCTTCAGAGTGTTGATGAAACACAGAAATTGCACCGGGATTGAATACAAGTGGAACCATGCCAACTATTCTCCATGGGAGTAATTTCTCAAATTGTCTACGCTTTGATCGATTCCTCGGCGACTAGTAGTAGTATCCGAAGCACATCTGGAGGCATTCTGTAATCTGTGGACCTTCAGAGTGTTGATGAAACACAGAAATTGCATCGGGATTGAATACAACTGGAACCATGCCGACTATTCTCCATGGGAGTAATTTCTCAAATTGTCTACGCTTTGATCGATTCCTCGGCGACCAGTAGTAGTATCCGAAGCACATCTGGAGGCATTCTGTAATCTGTGGACCTTCAGAGTGTCGTGAAACACAGAAATTGCATCGGGATTGAATACAAGTGGAACCATGCCGACTATTCTCCATGGGAGTAATTTCTCAAATTGTCTACCCTTTGATCGATTCCTCGGCGACCAGTAGTAGTATCCGAAGCACATCTGGAGGCATTCTGTAATCTGTGGACCTTCAGAGTGTTGATGAAACACAGAAATTGCATCGGGATTGAATACAACGGGAACCATGCCGACTACCCTCCATGGGAGTAATTTCTCAAATTGTCTACGCTTTGAACGATTCCTCGGCGACCAGTAGTAGTATCCGAAGCACATCTGGAGGCATTCTGTAATCTGTGGACCTTCAGAGTGTTGATGAAACACAGAAATTGCATCGGGATTGAATACAACTGGAACCATGCCGACTATTCTCCATGGGAGTAATTTCTCAAATTGTATCTACGCTTTGATCGATTTCTCGGCGACCAGTAGTAGTATCCGAAGCACATCTGGGGGCATTCTGTAATCTGTGGACCTTCAGAGTGTTGATGAAACACAGAAATTGCATCGGGATTGAATACAACTGGAACCATGCCGACTATTCTCCATGGGAGTAATTTCATAAATTGTCTACGCTTTGATCGATTCCTCTTCGGCCGGTAGTAATATCCGAAGCACATCTGGAGGCATTCTGTAATCTGTGGACCTTCAGAGTGTTGATGAAACACAGAAATTGCATCGGGATTGAATACAACTGGAACCATGCCGACTATTCTCCATGGGAGTAATTTCATAAATTGTCTACGCTTTGATCGATTCCTCGGCGACCGGTAGTAGTATCCGAAGCACATCTGGAGGCATTCTGTAATCTGTGGACCTTCAGAGTGTTGATGAAACACAGAAATTGCATCGGGATTGAATACAACTGGAACCATGCCGACTATTCTCCATGGGAGTAATTTCTCAAATTGTCTACGCTTTGATCGATTCCTCGGCGACCAGTAGTAGTATCCGAAGCACATCTGGAGGCATTCTGTAATCTGTGGACCTTCAGAGTGTTGATGAAACACAGAAATTGCATCGGGATTGAATACAACTGGAACCATGCCGACTATTCTCCATGGGAGTAATTTCTCAAATTGTCTACGCTTTGATGGATTCCTCGGGGACCAGTAGTAGTATCCGAAGCACATCTGGAGGCATTCTGTAATCTGTGGACCTTCAGAGTGTTGATGAAACACAGAAATTGCATCGGGATTGAATACAACTGGAACCATGCCGACTATTCCCCATGGGAGTAATTTCTCAAATTGTCTACGCTTTGATCGATTCCTCGGCGACCAGTAGTAGTATCCGAAGCACATCTGGAGGCATTCTGTAATCTGTGGACCTTCCGAGTGTTGATGAAATACAGAAATTGCATCGGGATTGAATACAACTGGAACCATGCCGACTATTCTCCATGGGAGTAATTTCTCAAATTGTCTACGCTTTGATCGATTCCTCGGCGACCAGTAGTAGTATCCGAAGCACATCTGGAGGCATTCTGTAATCTGTGGACCTTCAGAGTGTTGATGAAACACAGAAATTGCTTCGGGATTGAATACAAGTGGAACCATGCCGACTATTCTCCATGGGAGTAATTTCTCAAATTGTCTACGCTTTGATCGATTCCTCGGCGACCAGTAGTAGTATCCGAAGCACATCTGGAGGCATTCTGTAATCTGTGGACCTTCAGAGTGTTGATGAAACACAGAAATTGCATCGGGATTGAATACAACTGGAACCATGCCGACTATTCTCCATGGGAGTAATTTCATAAATTGTCTACGCTTTGATCGATTCCTCGGCGACCGGTAGTAGTATCCGAAGCACATCTGGAGGCATTCTGTAATCTGTGGACCTTCAGAGTGTTGATGAAACACAGAAATTTCATCGGGATTGAATACAACTGGAACCATGCCGACTATTCTCCATGGGAGTAATTTCTCAAATTGTCTACGCTTTGATCGATTTCTCGGCGACCAGTAGTAGTATCCGAAGCACATCTGGAGGCATTCTGTAATCTGTGGACCTTCAGAGTGTTGATGAAACACAGAAATTGCATCGGGATTGAATACAACTGGAACCATGCCGACTATTCCCCATGGGAGTAATTTCTCAAATTGTCTACGATTTGATCGATTCCTCGGCGACCAGTAGTAGTATCCGAAGCACATCTGGAGGCATTCTGTAATCTGTGGACCTTCAGAGTGTTGATGAAACACAGAAATTGCATCGGGATTGAATACAACTGGAACCATGCCGACTATTCTCCATGGGAGTAATTTCTCAAATTGTACCTACGCTTTGATCGATTCCTCGGCGACCAGTAGTAGTATCCGAAGCACATCTGGAGGCATTCTGTAATCTGTGGACCTTCAGAGTGTTGATGAAACACAGAAATTGCATCGGGATTGAATACAACTGGAACCATGCCGACTAGTCTCCATGGGAGTAATTTCTCAAATTGTCTACGCGTTGATCGATTCCTCGGCGACCAGTAGTAGTATCCGAAGCAAATCTGGAGGAATTCTGTAATCTGTGGACCTTCTGAGTGTTGATGAAGTACAGAAATTGCATCGGGATTGAATACAACAGGCACCATGCCGACTTTTCTCCATGGGAGTAATGTCCCAAGCAGTCTACGCTTTTATCGATTCCTGTTAGACCAGTAGTAGTATCCGAAGCAAATCTGGAGGCATTCTGTAATCTGTGGACCTTCAGAGTGTTGATGAAACACAGAAATTGTATCGGGATTGAATACAACAAGCACCATGCCGACTACTCTCCATGGGAGTAATTTCTCTAATTGTCTACGCTTTGATCGATTCCTCGGCGACCAGTAGTAGTATCCGAAGCACATCTGGAGGCATTCTGTAATCTGTGGACCATCAGAGTGTTGATGAAACACAGAAATTGCATCGGGATTGAATACAACAGACACCCTGCCGACTTTTCTCCATGGGAGTAATGTCCCAAACAGTCTACGCTTTGATCGATTCCTGTTAGACCAGTAGTAGTATCCGAAGCAAATCTGGAGGCATTCTGTAATCTGTGGACCTTCGGAGTGTTGATGAAACACAGAAATTGCATCGGGATTGAATACAACAGACACCATGCCGACTTTTCTCCATGGGAGTAAAGTCCCAAACTGTCTACGGTTTGATCAATTCATGGAAGTCCAGTAGTATTATCCGAAGCACATCTGGAGCCATTCTGTAATCTGTGGACCTTCAGAGTGTTGATGAAACACAGATATTGGATCGGGATTGAATACAACAGGCACCATGCCGACTTTTCTCCATGGGATTAATGTCCCAAACAGTCTACTCTTTGATCGATTCCTGGGAGACGAGTATTAGTATCCGAAGCTCATCTTTAGCCATTGTGTAATCTGTGGACCATCAGAGTGTCGATGAAACAAAGAAATTGCAACGGGATTGAATAAAACAGCCGCCATTTCCACTTTTCTCCATGGGAGTAATGTCACAAGCTGTCTACGCTTTGATCGATTGCTGGGAGAGAAGTAGTAGTGAAGCACATCTGGACTCATTCTGTAATCCGATTTCTTTCAGAGTGTTGATGAAACACAGAAACTGCATCGGGATTGAATACAACAGACACCATGCCGACTTTTCTCCATGGGAGTAAAGTCCCAAACTGTCTACGGTTTCATCGATTCCTGCGAGACCAGTAGTAGTATCCGAAGCACATCTGGTGGCATTCTGTAATATGTGGACCTTCGGAGTGTTGATGAAACACTGAAATTGCATCGGGATTGAATACAACAGGCACCATGCCGACTTTTCTCCATGGGAGTAATGTTCCAAACTGTCTACGCTTTGATCGATTAATGGGAGACCAGTAGTAGTAACCGAAGCATATCTGGTCTCATTCTGCAATCTGTTGACCTTCAGAGTGTTGATGAAACACAGAAATTGCATCCTGATTGAATACAACTGGCACAATGCCGACTTTTCTCCAAGGGAGTAATGTCCAAAACTGTCTACAATTTGATCGATTCCTGGGAGACCAGTAGTAGTATCCGAAGCTCATTTTTATTCATTCTGTAATCTGTGGACCTTCAGAGTGATGATGAAACACAGAAACTGCATCGGGATTGAATACAACTGGCACCATTTCCACTTATCTCCATGGGAGTAATGTCTCAAACTGTCCACGCTTTGGTCGATTCCAGGGAGACCAGTTGTAGTATCCGAAGCACATCTGGACTCATTCTGTAATCTGTGGATCTTCAGAGTGTTGATGAAACACAGAAATTGCATCGGGACTAAATACAACAGGCATCATACCGACATTTCTCCATGGGAGTAATGTCCCAAACAGTCTACTCTGTGATCGATTAATAGGAGACCAGTAGTAGTATCCGAAGCAGATGGGGTCTCATTCTGTAAGCTGTGGACCTTCAGAGAATTGATGAAAAACAGAAATTGCATTGGGATTGAATACAGCAGGCACCATGGCGAATTTTCTCCATGGGAGCTATGTCCCAAACTGTCTACGATTTGTTCAATTCCTGGGAGACCAGTAGTGGTATCCGAAGCACATCTCGAGGCATTAAGTAATCTGTGGACCTTCAGAGTGTTGATGAAACACAGAAATAGCATCGGGATTGAATACAACATGCACCATGCCGACTTTTCTCCATGGGAGTAATGTCCCAAACAGTCTACGCTTTGATCGATTCCTGTTAGACCAGTAGTAGTATCCGAAGCAAATCTGGAGGCATTCTGTAATCTGTGGACCTTCGGAGTGTTGATGAAACACAGAAATTGCATCGGGATTGAATACAACAGACACCATGCCGACTTTTCTCCATGGGAGTAAAGTCCCAAACTGTCTACGGTTTGATCAATTCATGGAAGTCCAGTAGTATTATCCGAAGCACATCTGGAGCCATTCTGTAATCTGTGGACCTTCAGAGTGTTGATGAAACACAGATATTGGATTGGGATTGAATACAACAGGCACCATGCCGACTTTTCTCCATGGGATTAATGTCCCAAACAGTCTACTCTTTGATCGATTCCTGGGAGACGAGTATTAGTATCCGAAGCTCATCTTTAGCCATTGTGTAATCTGTGGACCATCAGAGTGTCGATGAAACAAAGAAATTGCAACGGGATTGAATAAAACAGCCGCCATTTCCACTTTTCTCCATGGGAGTAATGTCACAAGCTGTCTACGCTTTGATCGATTGCTGGGAGAGAAGTAGTAGTGAAGCACATCTGGACTCATTCTGTAATCCGATTTCTTTCAGAGTGTTGATGAAACACAGAAACTGCATCGGGATTGAATACAACAGACACCATGCCGACTTTTCTCCATGGGAGTAAAGTCCCAAACTGTCTACGGTTTCATCGATTCCTGCGAGACCAGTAGTAGTATCCGAAGCACATCTGGTGGCATTCTGTAATATGTGGACCTTCGGAGTGTTGATGAAACACTGAAATTGCATCGGGATTGAATACAACAGGCACCATGCCGACTTTTCTCCATGGGAGTAATGTTCCAAACTGTCTACGCTTTGATCGATTAATGGGAGACCAGTAGTAGTAACCGAAGCATATCTGGTCTCATTCTGCAATCTGTTGACCTTCAGAGTGTTGATGAAACACAGAAATTGCATCCTGATTGAATACAACTGGCACAATGCCGACTTTTCTCCAAGGGAGTAATGTCCAAAACTGTCTACAATTTGATCGATTCCTGGGAGACCATTAGTAGTATCCGAAGCTCATTTTTATTCATTCTGTAATCTGTGGACCTTCAGAGTGATGATGAAACACAGAAATTGCATCGGGATTGAATACAACTGGCACCATTTCCACTTATCTCCATGGGAGTAATGTCTCAAACTGTCCACGCTTTGGTCGATTCCAGGGAGACCAGTTGTAGTATCCGAAGCACATCTGGACTCATTCTGTAATCTGTGGATCTTCAGAGTGTTGATGAAACACAGAAATTGCATCGGGACTAAATACAACAGGCATCATACCGACATTTCTCCATGGGAGTAATGTCCCAAACAGTCTACTCTGTGATCGATTAATAGGAGACCAGTAGTAGTATCCGAAGCAGATGGGGTCTCATTCTGTAAGCTGTGGACCTTCAGAGAGTTGATGAAAAACAGAAATTGCATTGGGATTGAATACAGCAGGCACCATGGCGAATTTTCTCCATGCGAGCTATGTCCCAAACTGTCTACGATTTGTTCGATTCCTGGGAGACCAGTAGTGGTATCCGAAGCACATCTCGAGGCATTAAGTAATCTGTGGACCTTCAGAGTGTTGATGAAACACAGAAATAGCATCGGGATTGAATACAACATGCACCATGCCGACTTTTCTCCATGGGAGTAATGTCCCAAACAGTCTACGCTTTGATCGATTCCTGTTAGACCAGTAGTAGTATCCGAAGCAAATCTGGAGGCATTCTGTAATCTGTGGACCTTCGGAGTGTTGATGAAACACAGAAATTGCATCGGGATTGAATACAACAGACACCATGCCGACTTTTCTCCATGGGAGTAAAGTCCCAAACTGTCTACGGTTTGATCAATTCATGGAAGTCCAGTAGTATTATCCGAAGCACATCTGGAGCCATTCTGTAATCTGTGGACCTTCAGAGTGTTGATGAAACACAGATATTGCATCGGGATTGAATACAACAGGCACCATGCCGACTTTTCTCCATGGGATTAATGTCCCAAACAGTCTACTCTTTGATCGATTCCTGGGAGACGAGTATTAGTATCCGAAGCTCATCTTTAGCCATTGTGTAATCTGTGGACCATCAGAGTGTCGATGAAACAAAGAAATTGCAACGGGATTGAATAAAACAGCCACCATTTCCACTTTTCTCCATGGGAGTAATGTCACAAGCTGTCTACGCTTTGATCGATTGCTGGGAGAGAAGTAGTAGTGAAGCACATCTGGACTCATTCTGTAATCCGATTTCTTTCCGAGTGTTGATGAAACACAGAAACTGCATCGGGATTGAATACAACAGACACCATGCCGACTTTTCTCCATGGGAGTAAAGTCCCAAACTGTCTACGGTTTCATCGATTCCTGCGAGACCAGTAGTAGTATCCGAAGCACATCTGGTGGCATTCTGTAATATGTGGACCTTCGGAGTGTTGATGAAACACTGAAATTGCATCGGGATTGAATACAACAGGCACCATGCCGACTTTTCTCCATGGGAGTAATGTTCCAAACTGTCTACGCTTTGATCGATTAATGGGAGACCAGTAGTAGTAACCGAAGCATATCTGGTCTCATTCTGCAATCTGTTGACCTTCAGAGTGTTGATGAAACACAGAAATTGCATCCTGATTGAATACAACTGGCACAATGCCGACTTTTCTCCAAGGGAGTAATGTCCAAAACTGTCTACAATTTGATCGATTCCTGGGAGACCAGTAGTAGTATCCGAAGCTCATTTTTATTCATTCTGTAATCTGTGGACCTTCAGAGTGATGATGAAACACAGAAATTGCATCGGGATTGAATACAACTGGCACCATTTCCACTTATCTCCATGGGAGTAATGTCTCAAACTGTCCACGCTTTGGTCGATTCCAGGGAGACCAGTTGTAGTATCCGAAGCACATCTGGACTCATTCTGTAATCTGTGGATCTTCAGAGTGTTGATGAAACACAGAAATTGCATCGGGACTAAATACAACAGGCATCATACCGACATTTCTCCATGGGAGTAATGTCCCAAACAGTCTACTCTGTGATCGATTAATAGGAGACCAGTAGTAGTACCCGAAGCAGATGGGGTCTCATTCTGTAAGCTGTGGACCTTCAGAGAGTTGATGAAAAACAGAAATTGCATTGGGATTGAATACAGCAGGCACCATGGCGAATTTTCTCCATGGGAGCTATGTCCCAAACTGTCTACGCTTTGTTCGATTCCTGGGAGACCAGTAGTGGTATCCGAAGCACATCTCGAGGCATTAAGTAATCTGTGGACCTTCAGAGTGTTGATGAAACACAGAAATAGCATCGGGATTGAATACAACATGCACCATGCCGACTTTTCTCCGTGGGAGTAATGTCTCAAACTGTCTACGCTTTGATCAATTCATGGAAGTCCAGTAGTAGTATCCGAAGCACATCTGGAGGCATTCTGTAATCTGCGGACCTTCAGCGTGTTGATGAAACACAGATATTGCATCGGGATTGAATACAACAGGCACCATGCCGACTTTTCTCCGTGGGATTAATGTCCCAAACAGTCTACTCTTTGATCGATTCCTGGGAGACCAGTAGTAGTATCCGAAGTACATCTGGAGGCATTCTGTAATCTGTGGACCTTCAGAGTGTTGGTGAAACACAGAAATTGCATCGGGATTGAATACAACAGGCACCATGCCGACTTTTCTCCATGGGAGTAATGTCCCAAGGTGTCTACGATTTGATCGATTCCTGGGTGACCAGTAGTAGTATCCGAAGCAAATCTGGAGGCATTCTGTAATCTGTGGACCTTCAGAGTGTTGATGAAACACAGAAATTGTCTCGGGATTGAATACAACAGGCACCATGCCCACTTTTCTCCATGTGAGTAATGTCACATACTGTCTACGCTTTTATCGATTCCTGGAAGTATAACAGTAGTATCCGTAGCACATCTGGAGGCATTCTGTAATCTGTGGACCTTCAGAGTGTTGACGAAGTACAGAAATTGCATCGGGATTGAATACAACTGGAACCATGCCGACTATTCTCCATGGGAGTAATGTCCCAAACAGTCTACGCTTTGATCGATTCCTGTTAGACCAGTAGTAGTATCCGAAGCAAATCTGGAAGCATTCTGTAATCTGTGGACCTTCAGAGTGTTGATGAAACACAGAAATTGCATCGGGATTGAATACAACTGGAACCATGCCGACTATTCTCCATGGGAGTAATTTCTCAAATTGTCTACGCTTTGATGGATTCCTCGGCGACCAGTAGTAGTATCCGAAGCACATCTGGAGGCATTCTGTAATCTGTGGACCATCAGAGTGTTGATGAAATACAGAAATTGCATCGGGATTGAATACAACAAGCACCATGCCGACTTTTCTCCATGGGAGTAATGTCCCAAACAGTCTACGCTTTGATCGATTCCTGTTAGACCAGTAGTAGTATCCGAAGCACATCTGGAGGCATTCTGTAATCTGTGGACCTTCAGAGTGTTGATGAAACACAGAAATTGCATCGGGATTGAATACAACTGGAACCATGCCGACTATTCTCCATGGGAGTAATTTCATAAATTGTCTACGCTTTGATCGATTCCTCGGCGACCGGTAGTAGTATCCGAAGCACATCTGGAGGCATTCTGTAATCTGTGGACTTTCAGAGTGTTGATGAAATACAGAAATTGCATCGGTATTGAATACAACAAGCACCATGCCGACTTTTCTCCATGGGAGTAATGTCCCAAGCAGTCTACGCTTTGATCGATTCCTGTTAGACCAGTAGTAGTATCCGAAGCAAATCTGGAGGCATTCTGTAATCTGTGGACCATCTGAGTGTTGATGAAACACAGAAATTGCATCGGGATTGAATACAACTGGAACCATGCCGACTATTCTCCATGGGAGTAATTTCATAAATTGTCTACGCTTTGATCGATTCCTCGGCGACCAGTAGTAGTATCCGAAGCACATCTGGAGGCATTCTGTAATCAGTGTGGCCGAGCGGTTCTACGCGCTTCAGTCTGGTACCGCGCGACCGCTACGGTCGCAGGTTCGAATCCTGCCTCGGGCATGGATGTGTGTGATGTCCTTACGTTAGTTAGGTTTAAGTAGTTCTAAGTTCTAGGAGACTGATGACCACAGCATTTGAGTCCCATCGTGCCATTTGAACCATTTTTGAACAGAATCAGACCACTTAGTGACTTGCATTAACTTTACACACAATTTCAAACCTTAACGAAACTTTTTTGCTTGGTAATACAAAATAATGAAAGGATGAAAGTTTATCGATTACTGCATTTTCGATATTCATGCAGTAAACTGTCGCATGAAGCAAGACGATTTAATTTATTGTTTCTTTACTATTCACTTTATTCGCAGCACATTTTTCAGACAGTATTCACATATAACACTGAATGTACCATAAAAATTAAATCATTGTACAGTACGTAGTTCACGAAATACGATGTCATAAACATTGATATGCGTGAAACAGGAACTACGGGGCGAAATTCGTTAAAGATACTGGTAAAATATGTGTACAAATACATGTGAAATAATAAATGAAAAGCACCAGTTTGCTTTTGTTCTACAATATTACTTTTATTTCTAACCGGTTTTTGGCTTACAAGGCCATCTTCAGACATTTACTGAGTATTATCAGCAAAGAAGTTAAATGTTAGCAGACAACATTGGAAGAGAAGTAACACATCTAGACTGAAGTATAATTACATGGGGGGGGGGGGGGGGGGGGGGAGTGATGTAATGAAGAAGGATTGCCCACTGCTATCCTGTTTTGGTTTTACACTCCTTCAGTAACTTAGTTAAGCAATGAACTTTTATTTTTATTTTTTATATTTTCACTACTCAGATTCCGACTACAGATTCTGTGGCCTTCAGCCTCAGAGTACAGAATTCAGAAATAGTTTAAATAAAATTCCCTTGTAAAATCTATTATTTCAGTACATTCTAATGTCCATTCTGAAAGTAATGAGCTAATTAGTTTTGTTGGAAATGCATCATATTAACAGTTATGAAAAGTTGTAAGCCGAAAACCGGTTAGCAATAAAAGTAATATTATATAACAAAAGCAAACTGGTGGTTTTCATTTATTGTAATGTTGTTCTACCAAGAACCGACGGAAGATTCTGTTAACATGTGAAATATGTTAAATATATGCAAAATATATTTGATATGTGCGTAGGCGAACAAAGGCACGTGTTAAAAGCTCATTCTAATCCTCTGGAACGATTTCAATCAAATTTGGTGCTCATTTTAGTTACGATCTGGAAAAAAATGGTTCAAATGGCCCTGAAAAGTATGGGACTTAACATCTGAGGTCATCAGTCCCCTAGAACTTAGAACTACTTAAACCTAACTAACCTAAGGACATCACACACATCCATGCCCGAGGCAGGATTCGAACCTGCGACCGTAGCGGTCGCGCGGTTCCAGACTGCAGCGCCTAGAACCGCTCGGCCACACTGGCCGGCCTGGAAAAAAATGTTATGAGAGTAAGTGTTGTGGTTGGCAGAAGATCCAACACCGTGTTACTAGAGGAGGCCGAAATGCACGCGTTTTAGCTCACTCAGGCTGGCGTGAGGTCTGGAACATGACAAGGGAATTAGAATTTAGAAAAACGGAGGTAGCTGGTGGAATACTTAACTTTAATCCATTAATGACGAACGTCGCTCTTGACATTACATGATTCACAATATCAATGGTAACTGAATATGGCGTCTTTCTAGGTCTTAGCAAATAACGTAGCTGCAGGCTATGCTAACTATCGTCTCGGCAAATGAGAGAGTATTTAGTCAGTGAACCATCGCTAGCAAAGTCGGCTGTACAACTGGGGCGAGTGCTATTAAGTCTCTCTAGACCCGCCGTGTGGCGGCGCTCGGTCTGCAATCACTGACAGTGGCGACACGCGGGTCCGACGTATACTACCGGGCCGCGGCCGATTTAAAGGCTAACACCTAGCAAGTGTGATGTCTGGCGGTGACACCACAGTAAGAACCACGTGCCTCCTACTGGAGTGAGCGTGATAACGTAGAGAGAGAAGGGGGCAGGAGGAGATGGACATTGACAGAGGGAGGAGGAGAGAGAGGGGATGTAGGAGGCGGAGAGACAGAGGATGAAGGAAAAGATGGACGGAGAGGGAGGAAAAATGGACTAATAGAAGATTGAGATATATTTTGTCCGGGCAACGCTGGCTGATGAGTATTTAGATACGACACATGTCCGCGATGGAAATGCTGGACCTACAAAAAAATGCTGGACCTACTGCAGTCTGAACAGGTGACAGAACTGTTGAATGCGAGGCGCCGTTGTCTGTGGGACGGATTGGAGCTGCTGGCGGAGGTTTCACGCCGGCTGAGCACAAAACGATTACGGCCGCGATTAGGCATTACACGGCGCGCTGCGCGCAAAGGCGCGGACAGGCGCCCCGTGCTGCAGTGGCAGCAGCAGCCGACGCCGTTAAAAACACCGCAGCTTCTGCCCCCGCACATCCTGCGTACCTACTCCTAAAGCTACGTCGTAGTACGCTTAATTATGCTCGTTAACAAAAATTAAGGAAAAACCAGAAAAATGTGATAACCTATACTGAAGGAAACACACAAACGAAAATTGGTAGCTGTGTTTCTACATCTAAAAGGTCCTGTCTATTCAGATTTCGCTCCAGTTGTATAATAGCGGCGCTAGTAGCGCCACTATGAGGATGAAAATCGGGTTCACTATAAAGGGATAGACGGTCATAGCGTTAGTGACATTTCACATTGGACTTACTGATATGATGTTAGCCAAGAATGATTTTTAGGCGACAAAGACGTCATTAACAACACATAACTGAGTTTTAAAGGTATGGTGTAATAGGACTACGAAAAGCTGGACGTTTCTTCTGCGATATTGGAGAATAACTTGGCAGAGATGTAGGTACTGTACATGATTGCTGGCAGCGGTGGTTACGAGCATGTACAGTCGCAAGAAGATCTAGTTTCGGTGAGCCAGTTCGCATTACCGTGAGGAAAGACCGTCGTATTCGATGTACGGCTCTGGCGCATCATATTGCATTTGCAGCAGCAGTCTCAGAAGAAGTTGGCAAAATAGTGACACGACGAACTGTTACAAATCGATTATTTCAACTACAACGCCGAGCCAGACGCGCTGCAGAGTGCATTCCATTGACCCCAAACCACTGCCATTTGGACTTCCATGGTGTCAAACGAGACCACATTGGAGGGAAAACTGGAGGTGTGTTGTACACACATTTAAAAAAAGTTTTGCATCACTCCAATTTCCAGAACTCCTGAAGATAGACGTTGAGTGTGGATATTGTATCACAAACACAGTTCCTTTGAGTGTTCAAATGGTTCAAATGGCTCTGAGCACTATGGGACTCAACTGCTGTGGTCATTAGTCCCCTAGAACTTAGAACTACTTAAACCTAACTAACCTAAGGACATCACACACATCCATTCCCGAGGCAGGATTCTAACCTGCGACCGTAGCAGTCGCACGGTTCCGGACTACGCGCCTAGAACCGCGAGACCACCGCGGCCGGCTTTGAGTGTTCAGAGACGTCACTAAACCCGCTCACAGATGTAAATAACCATGCATAAGCAGAGCCTATTAGACGGAGGGAGTCCACTAGCCGATCATTTCCAGTCATTCCACTATGAAGGTACACTGCTAGTGTTGTCTGTAGTTCAACCATGCCTAGACGGTCAATACTGCGGTTTGATAGCGTACGCATTGTTGCTCTGTGCCAGGAAGAGCTCTCAACAAGGTAAGTGTCCAGGCGCCTCGGAGTGAACCAAAGAGATATTGTTCGTACATGTAGGAGATATGGAGAGACAGGTACTGTCGATGACATGTCTCACTCAAGCCGCTTAAGGGCTACTACTGCAGTGGATGACTGCTACATACGGATTATGGGTCGGAGGAATCCTGACAGCAACGCCAACATGCTGAATAATGCTTTTCGTGCAGCCACAGGATGTCGTGTTGCGACTCAAACTGTGCGCAGTAGGCTCATGATGAGCAACTTCACTTCCGACGTCCATGAGGAGGTGTATCTTCGCAACCACGACATGACGCAGTCCGGTATAAATGGGCCCAACAATATGCCGAATGGACCGCTCGGGATTATCATCGCGTTCTCTTCACCGCTAAGTGTCGCGTATGCCTTCAACCAGACAATCGTCGAAGGCATGTTTGGAGGCAACCCCAGGACATGAACCCTATCGAACATGCTTGGGATAGATTGAAACATCTACATCTACATCTATATCGATACTCCGCAAGCCACCTGACGGTGTGTGGCGGAGGGTACCCTGAGTACCTCTATCGGTTCTCCCTTTTATTCCAGTCTCGTATTGTACGTGGAAAGAAGGATTGTCGGTATGCTTCTGTGTGGGCTCTAATCTCTCTGATTTTATCCTCATGGTCTCTTCGCGAAATATACGTAGGAGGGAGCAATATACTGCTTGACTCTTCGGTGAAAGTATGTTCTCGAAACTTTAACAAAAGCCCGTACCGAGCTACTGAGCGTCTCTCCTGCAGAGCCTTCCACTGGAGTTTATATATCATCTCCGTAACGCTTTCGCGATTACTAAATGATCCTGTAACGAAGCGCGCTGCTCTCCGTTGGATCTTCTCTATCTCTTCTATCAACCCTATCTGGTGCGGATCCCACACTGCTGAGCAGTATTCAAGCAGTGGGCGAACAAGCGTACTGTAACCTACTTCCTTTGTTGTCGGATTGCATTTCCTTGGGATTCTGCCAATGAATCTCAGTCTGGCATCTGCTTTACCGACGATCAACTTTATATGATCATTCCATTTTAAATCACTCCTAATGCGTACTCCCAGATAATTTATGGAATTAACTGCTTCCAGTTGCTGACCTGCTATTCTGTAGCTAAATGATAAGGGACCTATCTTTCTATGTATTCGCATCACATTACACTTGTCTACATTGAGATTCAATTGCCATTCCGTGCACCATGCGTCAATTCGCTGCAGATCCTACTGCATTTCAGTACAATTTTCCATTGTTGCAACCTCTCGATATATCACAGCATCATCTGCAAAAAGCCTCAGTGAACTTCCGATGTCATCCACCAGGTCATTTATGTATATTGTGAATAGCAACGGTCCTATGACACTCCCCTGCGACACACCTGAAATCACTCTTACTTCGGAAGACTTCCCTCCATTGAGAATGACATGCTGCGTTCTGTTATCTAGGAACTCCTCAATCCAATCACACAATTGATCTGATAGTCCGTATGCTCTTACTTTGTTCATTAAACGACTGTGTGGAACTGTGTCAAACGCCTTGCGGAAGTCAAGAAACACGGCATCTACCTGTGAACCCGCGTCTAAGGCCCTCTGAGTCTCGTGGACGAATAGCGCGAGCTGCGTTTCACACGACCGTCTTTTTCGAAACCCATGCTGATTCCTACAGAGTAGATTTCTAGTCTCCAGAAAAGACATTATACTCGAACATAATACGTGTTCCATAATTCTACAACTGATCGACGGGGCTGTTTATGGACAACGTGACCAACCAAGCACTCTGATGGATCCACCGCGAATCGCCGTTGAGGAGTGGGATAATCTGGATCAACAGTGCCTTGATGAACTTGTGGATAGTGTACCACAACGAATACAGGCATGCATCAATGCAAGAGGATGTGCTGCTGGGTATTAGAGGTACCGGTGTGAATTGCAATCTGGGCCACCACCACTGAAGGTCTCGCTGTATGGTGGTACATCGTGCAATGTGTGGTTTTCAAGAGCAATAAAAAGGGCGGAAATGATCTCTATTCCAATTTTCTATGCAGATTCCGGAACTCTCGGAACCGAGGTGATGCAAAACTGTTTTGATGTGTGTGTTTTCTGATGCACACTGGTTCTGCCTCGTTGCCAGTGATGGCCCTATTCTGATTAGACGAAGACCAGTTCAGGGCGTGCAATCAACCTGTTTGCGTGCTATATACACAGGACCTACAGCTGTAGTTATGGTCTGCGGTGCTATTTCGTATGACAGCAGGCACACTCTCGTGGTTATCCCATGCATCCTGACTCAAAACTTGTATGTTAGTCTGGTGATATGACCTGTTGTGCTGCCATTCATGAACAGCACTCCAGAGGGTGTTTTCCAACAAGATAACCATCGCTCCCATATCGACTGTTGCCTTGCCCTGCTCAGTTACCAGATTTGTGTCCTGTCGAACACACAGGGGTCATCTACGACCACCATTAACCGTTCCTGTATTGACCGACCAAATGCAACAGACATGGAACACCTTCCCACAAACTGACATTCAGAGGCGGTTACACGGGTTATTAAAGCACCAACATTTCACATTGATCTTGCAGTGTTAACCAGTTAATCAATTACATGTTACCTATACAAATGTGTCCCGAAATTTCATTACTCTACATTAATTGTATTTGGTGTTATTATTTTTTCACGTCCGTGTTTAATAAACATCACAGTATTTGTTGGCGAAGAATTTTTCTCAGAAATTAAAATACACTCCTGGAAATGGAAAACAAACACATTGACACCGGTGTGTCAGACCCACCATACTTGCTCCGGACACTGCGAGAGGGCTGTACAAGCAATGATCACACGCACGGCACAGCGGACACACCAGGAACCGCGGTGTTGGCCGTCGAATGGCGCCAGCTGCGCAGCATTTGTGCACCGCCGCCGTCAGTGTCAGCCAGTTTGCCGTGGCATACGGAGCTCCAACGCAGTCTTTAACACTGGTAGCATGCCGCGATAGCGTGGACGTGAACCGTATGTGCACTTGACGGACTTTGAGCGAGGGCGTATAGTGGGCATGCGGGAGGCCGGGTGGACGTACCGCCGAATTGCTCAACACGTGGGGCGTGAGGTCTCCACAGTACATCGATGTTGTCGCCAGTGGTCGGCGGAAGGTGCACGTGCCCGTCGACCTGGGACCGGACCGCAGCGACGCACGGATGCACGCCAAGACCGTAGGATCCTACGCAGTACCGTAGGGGACCGCACCGCCACTTCCCAGCAAATTAGGGACACTGTTGCTCCTGGGGTATGGACGAGGACCATTCGCAACCGTCTCCATGAAGCTGGGCTACGGTCGCGCACACCGTTAGGCCGTCTTCCGCTCACGCCCCAACATCGTGCAGCCCGCCTCCAGTGGTGTCGCGACAGGCGTGAATGGAGGGACGAATGGAGACGTGTCGTCTTCAGCGATGAGAGTCGCTTCTGCCTTGGTGGCAATGATGGTCGTATGCGTGTTTGGCGCCGTGCAGGTGAGCACCACAATCAGGACTGCATACGACCGAGGCACACAGGGCCAACACCCGGCATCATGGTGTGGGAAGCGATCTCCTACATTGGCCGTACACCTCTGGTGATCGTCGAGGGGACACTGAATAGTGTACGGTGCATCCAAACCGTCATCGAACCCATCGTTCTACCACTCCTAGACCGCCAAGGGAACTTGCTGTTCCAACAGGACAATGCACGTCCGCATGTATCCCGTGCCACCCAACGTGCTCTAGAAGGTGTAAGTCAACTACCATGGCCAGCAAGATCTCCAGATCTGTCCCCCATTGAGCATGTTTGGCACTGGATGAAGCGTCGTCTCACGCGGTCTGCACGTCCAGCACGAACGCTGGTCCAACTGAGGCGCCAGGTGGAAATGGCATGGCAAGCCGTTCCACAGGACTACATCCAGCATCTCTACGATCGTCTCCATGGGAGAATAGCAGCCTGCATTGCTGCGAAAGGTGGATATACACTGTACTAGTGCCGACATTGTGCATGCTCTGTTGCCTGTGTCTATGTGCCTGTGGTTCTGTCAGTGTGATCATGTGATGTATCTGACCCCAGGAATGTGTCAATAAAGTTTCCCCTTCCTGATAGAATGAATTGACGGTGTTCTTATTTCAATTTCCAGGAGTGTATACGCCATGGCCTTGTCGTTTTGGTATAGCATGACAAATGATGTTTACTGTGATTACGGTGAACATCAACATAGCTTATCAGTGCTGAGCGAAAAGAAGGAAGATTTAGAGTTTAATATACGATAGACAATGAGGGCATTAGACACAGAGCAGAGGCTCGTATTGGGGAAGGATATGGAAGGTAATCGGCAGTGTTATTATCAAAGGAACTACCACAGTATTATCCTTAAGCGATTGAGGGAAATCACGAAAAACCTAAATCTTGATGCCAAGGAGCGAATTTGATCCGTCGTCCTCCCAAATGGGACTCCAATGTGCTATCCAGTGCGCCACCTTATTCGGTCAGTGCTGAGCGGTGTTAACCATGATGTTTATTGGTTCAACAAAATGTAAATAATATAACTTTTGCAAAGATTTTCTCAGAGATTAAAAGACAGCAGCTACACGCTCTCGACGGCAACCAGAATAACTCCTAACGAATTGAAGTTTCAAGACTGTGCTCTTTATTCCATATTTTGAATCCCGCGCCCACCGTTGAAATCACGTGGTTTCCTTATGAGTGGCAGAGGAAAACATTTCAGACATCCCTCCAGACAGAACCGACACGGTAATGGCTCAGGAGGTGGTACAAAGAATGTCAGTGAAACCACCACAACCCTAGGGGCAGGGCCGTGGCGGGAACACTAGGAACGGTTCAAAACCATTATACGCAATTAGAACGTGATCAAAACCAGCCAAGGGTGTTTATGCTTTTCCAGCGCTTCTATTTTGCACCCTACTGTGAAATAATCACAGAGACGTTCACGATCACAGAAAGATGCGACACTGACACATGGCTGAATAAATTCGCAAAGGGTCCCTCTAAAATCCTCAATTCGGCGAAACCCTCTTTTGCACCCACCCACCAACATTTACTCTGAATTTTAAAAATGAACGTGTACAGAGACAATTTGTAAAGCAGCTCGAGGCGATAGCAGGTAGGCAACTAGAATGGCAGGGGTGACAAGCAGTTGCCACCTTGGACTAATTCAGAGGTTATCTGTACACGTTCGTTTTTAATATTCCCACTAAAGGTTACCTACCGCACTGGAGGCTCTTAGAGCGAATCTTTGCGGGCTTATTCAAGCATGTGTGAATGACGCCCCTTTCCGTTCTCAGTCGACAGGAGGACGCGAATCAGCAACGGAGGTTCGAGTCCTCCCTCGGCCATGAGTGTGTGTGTTTGTCCTTAGGATAATTTAGGTTAAGTAGTGTGTAAGCTTAGGGACTGATGACCTTAGCAGTTAAGTCCCATAAGATTTCACTCACATTTGAACATTTCTGAACAGGAACGGAAAAGCATAAATATCCTTTGCAGTTTCGGATCATGTTCAGATTTTGTCGAAAGGTTTTATACGGTCCCTGGTGGTTTCAACATGGATACCAGAGCTAAAATTGCTCTTTCTCTGCACTCCAAAGGGCTTCGATAACATTTAACGTGGATGCAGCTCCACAATGTTCTAAGAGAAGTGTCGAAACGTCCGAGGGTGCCAGCAGCGTCCCAGGCTGTCAAGAATATCTTCCTGTTGCTGGGCGCACTGCGAACTGTTGTTTTCGGCCGGGAAGTGTGTCGGACTCAACGCCCCAGGGAAAGGGCTGGTTTCATTGGCGTCCTTTATGCTACCCAGTGAGGCCCCATTGTGCCCATCCTGAGTGTCTATGTGTCCGGAATGTTTTCCTTTGCTTCTCACAAGACAACCGCGTGATTCCAACGCTGGGAGTCGGGTTTACTGAGGTTATCAGTCCCCTAGAACTTAGAACTTGTTAAACCTAACCAACCTAAGGACATCACACACATCCATGCCCGAGGCAGGATTCGAACCTGCGACCGTAGCGGTCTCGCGGTTCCAGACTGTAGCGCCTACAACCGCACGGCCACTACGGGCCGGCTGGGAGTCGGGTTCTGTCCTCCAATGCAGAGTTGTCAAAAGTAGGGGTGATATATATGTGTTCAGGGGCTGTGACGACCTTTTCACTGTGTGATACGTCAGCCGTGGCATTGGTCAGAATTATTGGTGTCAATATCGCATCATTAACCCACCTTACACGTCACGTGAATTTCTGAGTTCAGACCTTTCTTTCGCGTTTGTCGACCCATCACTATTTGAAATATCGTCGAGCTCGAGGATGACGACATAAGGCACCACGCTTCTTCAACATTACGGAGGATGATTGCAGGCACCTTTGAGCCAAATTTCAAACTTCTGCGTCGTAATGGGAAACAATTACGGGGTTTCGAAAAAGTGATCCTTCAATTGTGTAGTGTAGTGTACGTAAGTATCGATTGAATTGGCGTCATTCTCACATTCAAACACACTTCTGTACTTCATTTCCATACTTCATTTAGAAGCAAAAAAAGTCAAATACAGTACTCCTTACAAACGTCACCTCTCGTATAAGGTAATTCAGGAGTTTGTGTTTATGAGAAACCAACAACTTTTTATGAAAACTTGGTTCCCATTTCTTTGTACGTGCACGCTCACATGAAAATCTGAGAAACGTAATAGGCACTCGAATATAGTTGGGAGACTGGAGAGAAAGAGAGAGAGAGAGACCTTGGGGTACTGTGAAGGAAACCTCGTCATGGCAGATGTGGGGTGATAGATTAGTTGCTAGAGAGGCAATGTATATTAACTATACAAGTGTTATGTCAAATTCCATCTCTCTCTTTCTCTCTCTCTCTCTCTCTCTCTTTCTCTCTCTCTCTCTCTCTTTCTCTCTCTGTAGTGCTTATTTGCATGAAGCACAAACAATATACTATATTACTCAGGGAATCGGAGGAAAAAATCAGACAAATTACATTATATATTGAAACTTCCTCGCAGGTTAAAACTGTGTGCCGAATTGAGACCCGTAACGGGGACCTTTGCCTTTCGCGTGCAAGTCCTCTACCAAACTAGCTACCCAAGCGCGACTCATGAGCCGTCCTCACACCTCTTATTCCACCAGTACCTAGTCTCATACCTGTAGAGCACTTGCATGCGAAAGGCAAAGGTCCCGAGTTCGAGTCTCGGTTCGGCACACAGTTTTTATCTCCCAAGAAGTTTCATATCAGCGCACACTCCGCTGCGGAGTGAAAATCTCATTCTAGAAACAATAGATATTGTGTTGCCGATGGAAGTGGTCCTAGGTTACAGGTGGTACCTCACGACAGCACAACGATCTAATCACTCTGTGATCGACGATTGAGACGGCAGCACCTACATAGTTCAGATCCGGCAGAGCTTGCGTTATTAGTCAGAACTGTTGAACATACACTGATACGAGGCTTTCCTTCAGTACTATTCAAGTGTAACAGATATCATAGTAATCATAGTACTCTGCGATAGTAATAAATATATATCTCATTCAAGTGGACATCTATGCATCTAAGTTAAGTGTCAGAGATTAAATGGTTTTACTCAAGTAACTAATATGTTTTTGTGTGTTGTGGTAACCGCTCGACCTCCTCCTGAATTTAATCTCGGCTTCCTGTGATACACAGAAGATACAAAACTTATTATAAATAAGATTAAATTCCAATGAAAGTTAGCTACACGCTTGGTTGACTGCACACATTTACATACACCGTTCAAATAGCCTATTACATACACTTTAGCTTTGAGGAAGGATATTCAGAGTTTAAATCGTACAATGTTTCTCCATTTTCACACACACACACTAAAATCGCTTATAAATCTTTCACTGTTTTTACGTTTTATATTTTTCACACAAACACAACATAATTAGTCATCATTTTTCAGGTGGTAATAAGCCTTACGTTAAGTTGTTTACAACAGTTACAAATCGTATTTAATATTTTTACACTTTCAGACATACACAATACAGCCAAATGTACTCCCACTTCACGCATTTCCTCTACTATAGAGCCACATGACTTCCTAGTTCTCCGTTGAGTGTGAAGTGAGTCCTTGTGCACGGGTCTTTGCTGTTTGTCGTCTAGTGTCCATGTTTGTGCATCCCTCACGCAGCTTTGTCTTGCGCCGTGATGTCCAAAATCTTCCCACGACTATGCCACGTACACGTGCTCTTAGCTTCAGTTACAATAAATCCATGTGGCACGTGCAGCTCGGCTCTTCAGAGGTACACGACTGGCTGGTGGACAAGATTAGTTGTACTACTGATCAGGTGCATACTGCATACTTTGATTCGGAATTATATTTTTTTTGTTAAATTTCCTGACCCACTTCAGGTCGACAGGATACTATTGAGTCACGGTTCTCCGGTTATTCTATTGAACGTTTGCATTTCTGCAAAGAGAAAGCCATTTACCTCATTCATAAATCCCCAATAAAGATTCTATTGGGCGATGATTTTAACTGTTTTCTCCGGCCTTTGGATCAGTCTCCTAATTTTAGTTTTAGTAAAGTACTCGATGACATGGTGTGCTCCTTGAACTACGTGACGCATATGTTTACCGGTTTCCTACCTTTTTCTGATACACTTATTTCACTGCCACTTCTAGCAGGCGATCTGATCGCACTTACCTTTGTGATTCCTCGTGCAGTCAGCCTTTGGACGTTGTCATTCCTGCCTTTTATATGACCATTGCACCGTAGCTGTCACATTTAATTATATGCAGCAGCCGATAAAATTGTATCGTCTTCCCTGGATGCTCAATACAGCCTATCTACAAACCATTCCAAAATTGTTGTCATTGAGGAAATATAGACCCTTTGCTCTCGTGCTATAGAACAGTACTCTTCTGTTCTCGAATGGTGGACAGTGCATGCTAAACCACAAATTCGTAAAGCTCCCACGCGTTTTGGTGTGGTAAAGGTGGCAGATGTCCGGCGGACCCAAGCATTCCATTACTTCGTACTACTCGTGCGTCAAATTTGTGATAACGCCAGGCAAGCTCATCTACTGATTATGGATGTACGATGAATTAAAGCCAAATTACTGTATCTAAAACGAAGGGACTCCGGACGAGATCTCGACCATCTTTCTTTTTACAACATAAGCTGACTCAGCCATTTGCGGGCCCGCGAAAAACGCGTTTGCATTCCATCCCTCACTAACACTGATCTAGTACCAACGTCTCACCGTCACATTTTCAAAATGGTTCAAATGGCTCTGAGCACATCTGAGGTCATCAGTCCCCTAGAACTTAGAACTACTTAAACCTAACTAACCTAACGACATCACACACATCCATGCCCGAGGCAGGATTCGAACCTGCGACCGTAGCGGTCGCGCAGTTCCAGGTTGAAGCGACTAGAACCGCTCGGCCACACCGGCCGGCTAACATTTTCAATTTAATTTTAGCTACTTTACTGAGTTGAATGATGCCCACGTTCCTGTTGAACATTTTCCTAGCGACTTTAACGCTTTGCTGGATTGCGTGGTCATCCCTCAATTAAATGACATTTTTGAGTGATTTCCACAAAGACAATGTATATGATATTGTTACCGGGTCTCAATCACGCTATTCACGTAGATTGCATGGTATTCCTAAAGAACTTTATTTTCATTTTTGGCACCTCGTAGGTGACACAGTAACATAGACAGTCAATAGAGTGATACGGGGTGCCTTGCTTCCTGATAATTTCAAGAAAGATAAAATGGTTGGCATCCCGAAAACCACGAGTCGATCTCATCTTGACTCATTTCATTCAATTGCTCCCCTTACGTTCGACTATTAAACTGGCGATCGAGCTATAAACGCCCGTCTCTCTAAATTGCTCGACAAAATTATTGCAGTTCACCAAAGTTCTGTGCCTGGACGCACGAGCTCACTTCTGTTATCGGATGTCGAGATGTCGTTTCAGTGGCTGCAGCCACTAATATCTTGGGTGTCATGCTTTTTCTCCACTTCCAAAAGGCATTTGAACGTGTCAGTAGCAGTTGTTTACTGAGTGTGTTAACCGATTTGAGTTTTACGCGTGCTACATGCCACGTATTAGCCAATATTTTCACTTGTATCCAAGCCTCATTGGTTGTGTATGGTCATCCTATCCGAGTACGTCTACGCCAGAGAAGCCCCTTATCCCTGTCACCCTTCGTTTTGCTTTTGGAACCCTTCATTCGCAGTATCGCCATGCAACTACGTGGCTGAGTTATATTGGGGGAACGATTTGCGGTCCGTGCGTACGCCGATGACGTCATGGTCTCAGTACGAAATGTCGACGACATTTCCGGTCTCAACGATACCATGGATTCTTTTTGTCGCCTTGCAGGTGCCCACACCAATGGTCGCAAATGCACGATCTTACTGTTGCGGGCTTCAACCAAGTGGTAATTCCTTCGGCCACAAGACTTTAGGGATCATAGTGGATAGCATCCCGACCAAGATGACGCAGCTTATCTGTCTTTCACCAATATCTGGAGACCACTCATTGGAAATGGGATGCCACGTTAGCGAGTACTTCCTGCAAATATGCTTTTTCTTGTCTTAAGCTGCTGGTTAAGTTCCCCAGTGATCTTTGATTCTTCCCTATTTCTGATGTCCAATCACATGAAGACTTGTTTTTTTTTTTCATTTTTCCTCCTCTTTAGGTATGTAAAAATAGAGACAATAGGTTCTGTGTTGGTTCCCTGCTTGAAGAGATTTTTTTCCCTTGTTTTCTTTATAATAATTATTTTGTTTCTCAATTTGCAGCTCATATTACATGATAATTCTGACTATGCTCCTCTGAATGTTCTTGAAAGTACTGAGTCAATCTGGTAATTATAGAATATGCTTAGCATTACTGCATCCGGTGCCGAAAAACCCATGTCGGGTTCCTGGTACCTCCGCAGATTTTTATGATGTGGATAGGTCTGAAACAGAGTTCATTCATCCTAGTGAGGTCAAATGAGGCAGCAGTAGTGACTCAGAGGCTGTTCCAGTTCAGATCAATCACAATTTTCAGGAGATAGCGACCTCATGCTAAGGTGCTCACATTAGTTAAACTTTCGAAAACATACACAAATCTAAGTTAAAAATCACATTAAAATATTTACATTTTCACACAAGCTAAGAGATTCACATCAGTTACAATTTACATTTTTCACATAAACACACACATAACTAAAATCAGTTATAAAATCACATTCTACATTTATTGCACACACACCCCATGACATCAGTCATCGTTATTTTGCAGGCCGTAGTGGCCCCAAGCCTTCACTTTATCTGCAGGTGCAAAATATTTATCATCCTGTGCAGAAAAACGTAGCCTGTGCCGTTTAACACTAGAAACTACATTGTCCAATTGGATAGTGCATAGTTGTTTTAACTTCAAAATTCAAACACAATGTATGTAATCACAGATATCAACCAACTGACAGAAGACTGTTTTACATCTCTTGTTCTGTGCACCAAGCATCACGAGTCAGTCTCAAGTGTATACAAGTTACCCTGTAGACCAACAAAACTCGACAATATGTTTACCATTCAATTCGTCTTCAATTAACCAACCTCCTTTTCTTTCACAAAGGTAATATACAAATCCCAGTTTCAATGCGAACGACAGACATCACAAATTAATAAGGACATATTTTCCTAAAGATGGCGAGTTAATTTAGTTAATCCGTATGAGTATGCAAGCAATGAATCGTTTTTGCTGGACGACCATTTACCTCCACATGAGAAGGTCAAACTTAAACTAACAGCTGAAACGATAACAAAAGGTGCGTACTAAAAGCTTACAATTTGTGGAATGTATTGAAGCATATGACACTAAGAGAGAATTACTATTTATATTTGAAAACAAGTCTTCAAACATTTGAACTAGATACCGCCTATTACATTATTTCATCTGGATTGGCATGGTATGCTCTACTGAAAATTACTAGAGCTGAATTGCAGCTTATTGCCGATACTGAACAACTTCAGTTTATTGAAAGAGGCATTAGGGGAGTATTGCTCATAGTTCATGCCAATATACTGTTGCAAATAACAAAAAAATGGCTCTGAGCACTATGGGACTTAACTTCTGAGGTCATCAGTCCCTCAGAACGTAGAACTACTTAAACCTAAGGACATCACACACATCCATGCCCGAGGCAGGATTCGAACCAGCGACCGTAGCGGTCGCGCTATTCCAGACTGTAGTGCCTAGAACCGCTCGGCTGGCCGGCCTGCAAATAACAGATTCATGGCCAGTTACGATGACAAAATGACGAATCTTACCTCATACACTGATGGAAAAAAGTGACAACACAAAACAATAATTAATGTAAAGTAATAATATTACGGGAATACATTTGTCTACGTAACATATTTTAAGTGATTAACATTCCGCTGGAGATGTCGTCCGTTGATATCCCATATGTTCTGTATTGGAGACAGATCTGTTGATCGAAAAGGCCAAGGCAACATGTCGGCACTCTGTAGAGTATGTTCGGTTACAACAAAGGTACGTGTGCGAGCGTTATCCTGTTGGTAAACTCCCCCTCGAATGCTGTTTATGAATGGCAGGACAACAGATGGAATCGCCAGAATGACGTTGAAATTTGCAGTCAGGGTGCGTAGGCTAATCTCGAGAGTGCTCCTGCTGTCGTACTAAATTGCATCGCAAAGCAGAACTACATGTGTAGGTCCAGTATGTCTATCATACAGACAGGTTGGTTGCAGACCCTCAACTGGACCCCTTCTAACAAACTCATGACCATCACTGGCACAAAGACAGAACCAGCGTTCATCAGAAAATACAACAGACCTCCACCCTGCCTGTCGCTCGCTACTACCGAGTTAGCAGATGGCAGTGGAATGCGCACCATAAGGCGTGTGGCTCGAGGTTGCCGTTGAAATAACCGATTTGTAACAGTTCGTTGTGTCACTGTTCAAATTGCTGCTGTAGATGCAGTACGATGGGCCAGAGCCATACGCCGAACTTGATGTTCTTCCCTCTCGGTAATGCCACGTAGCCGTCCGGAGCTCGGTCTCCTTGGGACCGTACATTCTCGTGGTCACCAGTGCCAGGAATCGTGTACAGTGGCTACATTCCTGTAAGTATTTCTGCAATATCGCAACATCAAGCTTCTCGTGGCCCTATTACACGACCCCTTTCAAACTCAGTGAGGTGTTGCTAATCTCGCCGTTGTCGCGTCAAAGACATTCTTGACCAAAATCAGCTCACCACGTCCAACCTCGGAGATAACTAACGCTCGCGACCGTTAAAGCGGGTATTTAAAGCAAACTTGATTTGCATCGTCATAGTGGCGTTACTAGAGCCACTGTTATCCGACTGGCGCGAAATTGGAATAGACATCATCTTTAAAATGTATAAACACGTCTACCAACTTCAGTTTATGTCGGAGAGCTCGTTCTAGGCGATGCGATTTCTTTTTTTTTTTTTTTTTTTTTTTTTCATCAGGTTATACTCTGATATGAATAGCCTTCACAGATGGTTACTGTCACAGTATCTTGTAGCATCCAACTTTGTACGGCTTTCCCGAGAGAATGTTGAAACCTTTAGTATGGGAAATATAGCAGACGATTCCGACACTGTTTACGTTGTAGGAGAGGATGTAGAGTATCCTGTGAGTAATCACCAGATTAATTCAGGTTTGCCTTTATGTCCTGAAAAAATTCCACCACCCCACAATAGTAATAAATCAAAGATAGCATAAGATAAGACACTGTTATTCACCACAGAAATCGGAAACGATGTTTGCAACGGAAACTGGCATTAGAAAAGATTCACAGAATATTGTCTCATCGATACACACCAGTGAAATGATTTTGGTATGTATGCTTAACATCACCCTCCTTAAACGGTCACCGCCAAATATTTCAGACCTCCGCTGAGCGAAACGCTAATTCTTCTTTGGGGTTTATTTCCGTCTATTTTTTCTGCAATAAAACTCATTCACAGTCTCAATAATTACATACAGCTGTTCAGTGAACCATTTCAGGCCACCATTGGCAAATTGCAATTTAAACTGGTAATATTGCTGCTCATAGTCACAACGTATGCAGCAAGAAAACTAAACGTTATATGCAGATACAATTCATCGGAATGCTGCTCAAGTTTCTGCTTCAGATGCAGTGCGATGCGCCGGAGCCATATGCAGAAGACGGTGGTCATCCCTCCGAATAGTGCCATGTGGCCGTCATGAGCCTGGTCTTCTTGCGACTGTACGTTTCCGTGACAACCGATGCCAGCAATCATGTACAGTGATAACATTTCTGCCAAGTCTTTCTGTAAAATCGCAGAAGGAACATCCAGCTTCTCGTAGCCCAATTACACTACCTCTTTCAAACTCAGTAGGTGTCGATAATAGTGTCTTTGCAGCTTCAATGGCGTTGTTGGCCAACATCTACTCAGCACGTCGAATCTCGAAGGTAACTAACACTCATGGTCATTAGAGCGTGTATTTAAAACAAACCCGCTTTGCATCCTCATAGTGTACCTACTAGTGCCACTCTTATGCGAGTGACGCGAGATTTGAATCAGTATCATCTATCACATGTAGAAGCGCTTTCACCAGCTTTCTTTTATGTCGCACAACTTATTTGTGCTGCAAATTTCTTTTCTTTTTTTCTTTTGCTGCCTGTGTATGTATGTACATATCTTTTTATAATTTGTATGGATTATAATTTTGTGGCGAAAATTAATTGCTGCTGTCTAACGCACGAGTGAGTCGTGATAAGCAAGTCTTGCGTACTGATAAGAAAGCTGAACCGTCAACTAGCTGCAGTTGCAACCGCTGTCCACCGCCAGCCGCCAACAGTTGTCCATCGACCGAGCATTCGTTGTTCTTAGGGGGCTGGGGAGCCTACTAATGTGTGCATTAAATTTTATGTTACGGAAATGCTTGTAACTACAAAGTAATGTGTTAATGTCATTTGCAGAGTTTAAAACTAATACACACAAAAGTGTATAACTTTTTAAAGTAAGATATTTTGAGAAAGAATAAAGAGCCCTGTTTTGTAAACAAGGCAGCTCAAAATGAAGGGATTGTCACAGCAGAGGAAACTGTGGTGAACCAGATCAGACCATTTAGAAGACTTAAGGTTGATAAACACTGGACGTCATTGTTAAGTGCAGGCGTATTCACAGTAGACGGAACATTACTCATACTTTTCTTAACGGATTCCCATGCGGAGAAGTGACGTTATGAGATTCCGTTTTCAAGGAATTTCTAAACTGTACCGTTCCATTACAAGATGCAAGATGACCACCACAGACTCCTCCCCCAGCAGTACTGGGTGGGGAGCAGTGATAACCAATACTGTTTATAGGAAAGGAAGTCACAGAAAATTGTAGTGAAATGCAGGTAGCCCTGCACAGAATCGCCAGTTGATGCAGGGATTGGCTGTTGATCCACAACGTGAATAAATCTAGCGCACTGAGCATAAACAGGCAAAAATACTAGTCACAGATTACACTATTGGCAACAAATCCCAGGAACCAATACCAAACGCAATAAAAGACGTAGGTTCAGTCACTTGGAGTGACCACATAAAGATATCAGTAGTGGTAAGAAAGGCAGAAGCCAGTCTGAGAGTCATTTTTCATGTCATTCAGTCACGAAAGAAGCGGCTTATAAAACATCCGTTCGACAAATTCATCACCATCCGTGCTCGTTCTGGAACCCTTAACATTTGGATCAAAGAGGAGGTGAATTCGTTTAGTATGCGTGAGAGTGTCACATACTCGTATATAGCAGTTAAATTCCAGAGACCGACAGTATGAGAAACAAGTGCATCAAAGACCTGTTTACCTCAAATATTCTGAGAGTGTATGTTTCACACAAATGTCACATCTCACTTAATCGAAGTTCTCAGAGGAACTGGTTTGAAATTAAATGTCAACAAACAATATATATATATATATATATATATATATATATATATATATATATATATATATATATATATTGCAGAAGTTTACCAGAAAACGTCTTGTTGAATGCCGCACGTGAATTTTTTATTTTATTTATGCGCTCAGACGTGTTACACTTATTAGCAAGACGTCTTCAGTAGGTGACGCACGGTTTTTCGGTTTTAGATTGAAAATGAAGAGGTACTTACAATATAATGTCTACTTCATTACTTGAAAACCATGCGATTTTCCCTCATATGGAACCCCGGTTGAAAGTTTTCATTTTTTCGTGTAGTTGCTGTAATTTGGGGGGGGGGGAGGGGTGCAGTGTACACTAACTGTGATACACTAACTGTGGAGAGTTGAGCGATAGGCGATAGGCGGATCGTGTATATAGTGTTTCCGCAGCAGTGGCATGAGTCGTCATTTTCTTTTCAAACATGAAGAATGTAATTTGGTGCATGTATCTAGCAATCAAGCTAACTCTGATATATTAGTGAGTTCCTCGATTCGATGTAGTTCATAGTGGGCAACGTATTAGCACAAAAAACTCAAATATTAAACAATATGAAACATTAAACCCGTGAATATAATGTATAATGCTTGCTTGCAAGAGCATAAAATGTGGGCTCTGACGGTATTTTTACATAAATTTATAATGAAAATGACGGGTGTTCATAGAACGCAAGGTAACTATTCGGAATACTCTAGGCTGAAGGTTTCTCTCTCAATGCAGAAGCGCAGCAGTGGCTAGCGAGAGTCGTGATTTATCGTGAGTCACTAGTAGCTGTGGCCATGAAAACAATCCTAGATTATTTACCGCTGCGTCGAGTTATCTGATACTGCAGTGGCCCCAATTTCTTCAATCGCAAAAGCCTTCTGTCCAGTGTCTCAGCTGCACTCAGCTCTAGGAATGTTAACATTATATCTTCCTCCAAACGGATTTTTCGGGCAACTAGACAGCTCGAGATGGTATTTCATCCGCGTGAGGTAATTGTCTTACCTGTACATATGTGCTCTCCGGATGGATTTCTTTGTTTTGGTCCTTGGGTGCTGGCGAATGTTGAGAGAGAAATCGCTTTTTATAAGCTTTTATCTACTGACTGTTAGTGTTTATGCACTAGCATGGATTGTTGCATTTGCTGCTGCTGCGGGTTGAACGAGGAGAGAACGAGGATGACGTCCATTGATCGTAAGGTCTTTTTTTACTGAATTTTATAGAAGTTTGCAGTTTGTTATAATTACTGTTGTTATTTTGCCCTTCAGTCTGAAGACTGGTTCGATGTTGATCTTAACGGTACTCTATCCTGTTCAATCTCTTGGTCTCAAATTATTATTCCAACCTACATCCATTTGAACATGCTTACTGTATTCATCTTTTAGTCTTCCTCTAATATACTAAACCGATGTTTCCTTGATGTTAGTCAAATTGTACCAGAAATTTCTTTTATCATTAGTTATGTTATCTACCCATCTAATCCAAACTACATACATCTGGACCTTCTTACTGCATTTATCTCTTTGTCTCTTGGTGTCAACGCTGTATCTGACGATCCACCTTCGTAACTACAAGTTAAGTTTTCCTATCAGCAGCAGAGAACTGGAAATTCATTGGAGAAGATGGTTCACTGTCAGGGTAGTACATTGGGGGCACCTCTAAACTTAGTATACCAAACCAAAGAAGCAAGTATTTCGGTCAATGAAATAAAATTTAATGGTTCCAGAGACCTTTAAAAGTCTAAAACATCTGCGACGTATGTATGCAGACTGAAGCAACGAACGAAGATTTGTACCAAGGCCAGTATTCGAACCCGTCCCGCCTGCTCACTAGGCAGGTGCGCCAACCACTACGCAACCCTGGCACGGCGGCGCTGCGCAACTGCACTGCAGCTCGCCTCTCTCCTCAATCCAAATTCTCACTAAAGCATCTACGCCTGGGTTTCAGGCAGGGTCCCCCATTTCGGTCGATGCTGAGGTGATATTTTAATACAGTTGGAGAGCCTCTTTAATGTTGTTTGAGTTTAGGGGAAATACCAAGTGGGCTGAGGCACAGACGGGAATTTGGGTTGAGGGGGGAGGCGTGCTATGGTAGCCCATGCACTTGTGGAAAGCCACTGAGCCAAGGTGGCGTAGTGGTTAGTGCCTCTGCTAGTGAGAAAGAGACCTGGGACCGTGCCCTGGCACAGGTACAAATTTTCATTCGCAGCTTCAGTCTGCATATATATGTCTTTCTCAGTAGGCGTATATAGGCCTTTCTCTGAACAGTATTGATGTAGCTCTTAAAATCAACATGTCATCTAGTACAGTTCATACTATGAGTCAGAGATACTCAATTTCAAACTTTTTGGTGGGTGCTCAGAATGCCAAGTATGTACAGATACAGTTAGAAAATAAAAACATGTTAAAAGAAAACTAACCTTGTTAGTATGCAATAATAATAATATTGGGAAGAATTACTGATATACACTCCTGGAAATTGAAATAAGAACACCGTGAATTCATTGTCCCAGGAAGGGGAAACTTTATTGACACATTCCTGGGGTCAGGTACATCACATGATCACACTGACAGAACCACAGGCACATAGACACAGGCAACAGAGCATGCACAATGTCGGCACTAGTACAGTGTATATCCACCTTTCGCAGCAATGCAGGCTGTTATTCTCCCATGGAGACGATCGTAGAGATGCTGGATGTAGTCCTGTGGAACGGCTTGCCATGCCATTTCCACCTGGCGCCTCAGTTGGACCAGCGTTCGTGCTGGACGTGCAGACCGCGTGAGACGACGCTTCATCCAGTCCCAAACATGCTCAATGGGGGACAGATCCGGAGATCTTGCTGGCCAGGGTAGTTGACTTACACCTTCTAGAGCACGTTGGGTGGCACGGGATACATGCGGACGTGCATTGTCCTGTTGGAACAGCAAGTTCCGTTGCCGGTCTAGGAATGGTAGAACGATTGGTTCGATGACGGTTTGGATGTACCGTGCACTATTCAGTGTCCCCTCGACGATCACCAGAGGTGTACGGCCAGTGTAGGAGATCGCTCCCCACACCATGATGCCGGGTGTTGGCCCTGTGTGCCTCGGTCGTATGCAGTCCTGATTGTGGCGTTCACCTGCACGGCGCCAAACACGCATACGACCATCATTGGCACCAAGGCAGAAGCGACTCTCATCGCTGTAGACGACACGTCTCCATTCGTCCCTCCATTCACGCCTGTCGCGACACCACTGGAGGCGGGCTGCACGATGTTGGGGCGTGAGCGGAAGACGGCCTAACGGTGTGCGGGACCGTAGCCCAGCTTCATGGAGACGGTTGCGAATGGTCCTCGCCGATACCCCAGGAGCAACAGTGTCCCTAATTTGCTGGGAAGTGGCGGTGCGGTCCCCTACGGCACTGCGTAGGATCCTACGGTCTTGGCGTGCATCCGTGCGTCGCTGCGGTCCGGTCCCAGGTCGACGGGCACGTGCACCTTCCGCCGACCACTGGCGACAACATCGATGTACAGTGGAGACCTCACGCCCCACGTGTTGAGCAATTCGGCGGTACGTCCACCCGGCCTCCCGCTTGCCCACTATACGCCCTCGCTCAAAGTCCGTCAACTGCACATACGGTTCACGTCCACGCTGTCGCGGCATGCTACCAGTGTTAAAGACTGCGATGGAGCTCCGTATGCCACGGCAAACTGGCTGACACTGACGGCGGCGGTGCACAAATGCTGCGCAGCTAGCGCCATTCGACGGCCAACACCGCGGTTCCTGGTGTGTCCGCTGTGCCGTGCGTGTGATCATTGCTTGTACAGCCCTCTCGCAGTGTCCGGAGCAAGTATGGTGGGTCTGACACACCGGTGTCAATGTGTTCTTTTTTCCATTTCCAGGAGTGTATTACAACGATCATAACACCAGATAAGAGCCTACGTAATGGAAACTTACAAACTCAAACATGAGTAAATTCCCCTGTAATAGTTAACTGGAAACTTCAACAAAAATGATCCGTCAGCAACAGGAATCGTTTTGCTCATCGAAGTCAGTCATTACTGAGCAGGTTATGTTTCCTCGATGATGGCTTCAATAGAGCTGGACTCATCCGGAAGTCAAAAGTAGTAGTTTTTAAGCTACAACACGACAGCGTTAGCTACATACAGATAATGCAGATACAGGCCACTATCAAAGTATACAACTTTATAATGTATTAACAGACGCAGTACGTACCTGTTCGTATTTTCCATATTAGTACATACTGTGTTGAGGAACATTCTTCATTTATTCGTCATCGAAGTGTGAATGTGGCGTTTCAATGAACAGATTAAAACACAACGGAATGAAACAGTATTCACACGTTATAAGGGCAACATGTGAACTTGCTACATTGTGTTCGGTGTATCCACACTGCAATAGTCCAATATCAAAAGTCACAATGACCACGCTATCAAATGAGGCGACAGGAACATCAACATCGTACCCGTACCTTTGGCACGCATATGTTAACATAGGTCTATACCTCGATATAGTGAGTTGGTTGTAGATAACAGAGTGAAGATGGATGATGAAGTGTCGATCATGTAATGTGGCCTGTGGTTTGTCAGTCTGTAAGCGTACAAAATTAACAGGACGTCTGGAATAGAGTTTGTTGGTTCAAAATGGCTCTGAGCACTATGGGACTCAACATCTGAGGTCATCAGTCCCCTACACCTTAGAACTACTTAAACTTAACTAACCTAAGGACATCACACACATCCATGCCCGAAGCAGGGTTCGAACCTGCGACCGTAGCGATCACGCGGTTCCAGGCTGAAGCGCCTAGAACCGCTCGGCCACCCCGGCCAGAAGAAATAAATGGTGGGTAAGAGTTTTTCCATTAGTTTAATAAACTCAACAGATACTCATGACAGAGATTTTAGTCATCAGTAACATTTTTTTTCTTCAATATTTACAGCAGTCTGCCAACGCTGGGGTAACTTTTCGGTTCCGAGACAATAGAAATCACATGGTTTTAAGGGCAAGAACTCGTCAAGGCATGTTCGGAGTGCATTTTCATCCTGAAAGGAAGTTTCTTGAAGGTTGTTCAATAGAGAGCGAAAAAAGTGGAAATCTGAGGGCGCAAGATCAGGTGAATAAGGTGGATGCAAAATAACTTCCCAGCTCAACTCTTGTATAGCGTCTTTTGTCAGTCTAGCAGAGGTCATCGGTCCCTAGACTTACACACTACTTAAACTTATGCTATGAACGGCAGACACACCCTTGCCCGAGGGAGGATTCCAACCTCCGGCGGGAAGGGCCGCGCAATCTGTGACAAGGCGCCTTAAACCTAGAGATCACTCTGCGCGCTGTCTAGCAGAATGCGGGCGGGCGTTGTCATGGTGTAGCACCACTTAACGCAGATTCCCTGGTCAATGTTCTTGGATTACGTCTGCAAAATGTATCAGTTGTCGATAATAAATGTCAGCAGTGATTCTTACACCTCGAGGTAGCTTTCAGTAATACAACACACCATCGCTGTTCCGCTAGATCCATAACATTACCTTTTGGGGTTATGCGTATGTCTTTGTACGGGGAGTTGCTGCTTCGTTCGGATTCAGCCAGTCTTTTCTTTTCATTATGTCAGCGTAAAGACACCATCTCCCGTCACCAGACAGGGGGGGGGCGGTGTTCTTCACGAGCCAACTGGTGACGAGCAAGTAGAGATGCACATATGGTCACCCGCTGATTTTTGTGATTTTGGCTTGGAACATGCCGTGTCCATACACCGGATTTTTGAACCTTCCCCATTGCACTCAAATGTTGCACGATGTTGGAATGATCATAGTTCATCAAACTTGCCAGATCTCGTGTACACTAAGGTGGATCATTGTGGATTAATGCGTTTAAACCATCCTTATTAAAGCCCGAAATTCTTCCTGAACGTGGTGGATCGATAATGTGAAAACGATCCTCCTTAAAAAGAGAGAACCATTTTGTTGTCGTGCTCTGTCTAGTCGCGTTATCCACATACACGGTGCCAATATTTCTGGCAGCCTCCAATGCTGTCACCCCTATACTGAACTGAAATAGAAGAATATGTCGGAAATTTCTGTACTTCGCATTCCATTTTCTAACGTCCATAGCTCCACTCACTATATCCAAATCACAAAATGGCAATATGAAAACTCAAATACCAACAGTTAACTACAAATAAAACATGACAATCGGTAAATAACCCAATAGCAACCAGAATACCAATATGAAAAACAAAAAAAGCAGCGAATTTATGCACCAACCTAATTCATCCAGAGGCTGGCAGTATTTGGTTGTCTATGGTGGCAGTATCCGTAACGTGATATTCTTGTTGGGAAAATATTCTTCTATTATACTGCAGTCATTGTGCCGTGATAATGAATCACAATGTAATAGACCATTCTCACCTACATGTTCACAAGGGACTGATCTGAAGTTTTGCATGCTCTCTTTGGTCATTTTTCCACTTTTATTCGCTTCAGTGTGGATGGTCCGTGGACACATTATTGCAAGTTTCTTTGATACCTGGGAACAAGGTCCCCTGTGTTTCCTCCAAACGAAAGTCATTTTTGTTCTCTAATCTACTATCCATCTACACAGCCATATCTATCGTGTAACTGTCTGAGGCACTATGAACAGATTGCACCACATAAGCCGCTGATTTCTCACCTTTGTGTGACGGTATTGCAGAAGGCAATAGTTCAATAAAAAATTGGCTCTGGTCATTATTCCACACGTGTACTTTAACAATGTTTTTGTCTTTAAATAACATATTTACATCTGCCACAAATGTTCCTACTCTCTTCCTAATAACGTGGTCTTCTTCAATCTCCTTGCGCGCCATAAGCGTAGTAATATGCCTGGACGAAACGTTATTTTTTCTTTGAAGACACTGACGAAATGCAGAGAAGCTTTAAAATCGTCTAGGGCAACTTCCCTGGCAGCAACAGAGCCCATGCTTGAATGTGCCAATAGTGGACTGCTGATTACAATCTCTGTCTTTTTACAACTGTACTCTGTAAGATTCTTTTATAGCTTTCAATTTTGATGTTTTGCTTTCCTTCAACTGAAGAGTGTCTTGCGTTTTGCATCCACATAATCTAACATTATCTTGAAGTTGGATTTATAACGGACGCAGCTATAATGGCTCTTAAGTTTTCTGTAAGAATAGTAACCGCCATTAAATCATATTTAAAGACTGCTGCCTGATGTTTTAGAAAGCAGGTCGTACATTACACAGCTTTACATGTAATAGTACAATGTTCCACATTACTAGCAAAATTTGTTTCGAGCCAGAAAACGGTGGTAATAGCCATGAGTCATAAAGTTACAATAATAAATGTTAGTAATTTTGGAAAAAATAATAGAGACGAGAAAGAGACTATCTGCAAATTTCCTTTTAATGTTAAAGCAAAACAGAGACACATAAATTATGGTTCTTGTTGTTACTATTCCAGGTGGGAGGGCTTTGGCAGAAACATCGCGCCTCTCCCTCTCCCACCTGAAGTAGCAAACAAAATTGTGTCTTCTTGTATTACTGAATGAAATACTTCATGAGTGATTATGTGTGTATTTGCTTCTACTATCTAGGAACTAGTACTGCTTATTACATATTTTAAGTGCTTATGTAGTTCGTACTCATTACACTATTTGTGCTACTATCTAGACGTAGATCTACATGTTATATGTATGCTCTTATGTTGTGTGTTTGTGTACATGGTGCTGTTTCCCTTGAGCAGTGCCATAGGCGGGAGGGCCTCGCCTCCCCATATGATGTATCCCTTAGATGTAATGATTGTTCATTTCTTTTATTAATCATTTTCCTTTACATTATTTAGTTGCCAGCCGTTGTGGACGAGTGGTTCTAAGCGCTTCAGTCCGCAACCGCGCGTCTGCTACGGCAGCAGGTTCGAATCCTGCCTCGGGCATGGATGTGGGTGATGTCCTTAGGCTAATTAGGTTTAAGTAGTTCTAAGTCTAGGGGACTAAAGACCTCAGATGCTAAGTCCCATAGTGTTTAGAGCCATTTGAACCATTTTGAACCATTATTTAGTTATCATATTTGATGTGCAGTTTGGATACATGAACCGATCACGTGCTATGTCTCCTTTCCTCATAATTATCTTATTTATATATTTTAGGTGTTGCACTCTTTATCTACACCTACACCTACATAATTAGTGTACAATTCACAATTAAGTGCCTGGTGGAGGGTTCATCGAATCACGTTTAAGCTACTTCTCTACCGTTCCACTTTCAAACAGCGCGCGGGAAAAAACGAACACTGAAATCTTTCCGTGCGAGTTCTGATTTCTCTTGTCTGAGTTTGATGATCATTTGTTCCTATGTGGGTGAGCGCCAACAAAATATTTTCTCACTGTGAGGGGACAGATGCTGATTGAAATCTCGTGAGAAGGTCCTGCCACTGTGGAAAAGTCTTTGTTTTAATGACTGTCACCCCAAATCGTGTATCATATGTGTGGACCTCTCTCCCTTACTTACTGATAATACAAAACTTGATGCCCTTCTTTGAACTTTATCAATGTCCTCCGTCAATCGTATCTCATGCGAATCCCTCACCGCACAGCAATACTCGAGAAGACGGCTTGACAAGCGTACTGTAAACAGTCTATTTACATTTTCTAAGTGTTCTGCCAATAAATCGCAGTCTTTGGTTTGATTTCTCCACAACCTATCTATGTGATCGTTCCAGGTTAAATTATTCGTAACTTTAATTGCTAAGTATTTAGTTGCGTTTACAGCCTCTAGATTTGTGTGACTTATCGTGTAATTGAAATTTAGAGGACTCCTTTTAGTGCTCATGTCGATAGCTTCACACTTTTCATAATTTAGAGTCAACTGTCGCTTTTTGCACCATACAGATATCTTGCCTAAATCATTTTGCAATTGTTTAGACCATTTAATGGCTTTACATGACGGTAAATGACAGCATAATCCGCAAACAGTCCAAGAGGGCAGCTCAGATTGTCACCAAATCGTTTATGCAGATCAGGAATAACAGAGGGCATCCTGTTTTAGTCTATGACTTCCCGTTACTTATTACGAAATGTGACCTTTGTGTGTCATTTTCTGTGTCTTCGTTTACATCAGCGTCTATGGCTGTGACTAAGTTTGTGTCCTCCCGAGAATTCTGTTGTGTTTGCTTTTTGTGCGAGATATGCCGTACAATTTTTTTTGTCTACAGACGTAATGCAGTGTTCTTGAAACCTTATTGGCGATGTTGCCTAGGGCACACATTTTATCTCGGCCCGGTAATGTTTCTTTGATGTCCTTGCATTCTGTTGAGGACACCCACATGTCTCACATATGCACGTAGCGCTCTGGCTAAGGCCAACGTTGTCCAATTGCGCGGCTCGGATCCGCGTGCTTCAGTGTCAGTCGTTGTCGTATACTGGGGAAGAAGGAGAAAAGACGACAGCCTTGGTCAGCCGCCTCCCACTTCCGTTGCCATGCGTCAAGGCGCCAGCTGTTTCATTGAAGCATGTCTACAATGTTTATGTTATTTAACGAACCCTGTCTTGCCTACCGCTCTGTAGTAACGTCAGTAGATCAAGTCCACAGAACCACACAGAAGGCTTCAACTGATGTGATGCCAAAAGCAGCCGACATTCTTATAAGAATGCTCCCCTGGGTCCCTAGCCACAGGCGGTGCACCCATGAACTTTCTGCCAAGCACGCTATGGCTTCCCCAAAAGCTGTGTGATACGTTCGTAGCGTCCTCAAAGGTACCACGTATTGTGTGGTGTTTAGCGTTCCAAGTTTGTGCGTCAGTTTCGTCGCTTTGTCAATCGGCAGTCTGGCCTGCACGTTGAAAGTAAGTCGTTCGCCAATATGTGTTCCTAAATATTGCCTTACTTTACGTTACTGTTATCCAGTTTAAAAATTTGGTTCCGTTTGATTGCCATTCCAGTAATAGATACACTGTTTTGTTTGCAGCTATTCCGTGTAGTTTCGTTTTATAGGTGTACTCGACAATTTGCTGACACAATAACTGATAAGTCATCTGCATAAACGACTATAGCTCAATAGCAATGACCCAAACTATTGCCCCGTAGATTGAGCCTTGCGGCCGTCCTTTCGTTATTTTATTGACTACTTTCTGGCGTCCTGCTTCCCACTCCGCTGTCTTATTTTTGCAATAATTTAGTAAGCTGTTATACAGGGCATTTGGTAGTTCAACCCAGTGAACAACGCAGCTGAGGGATGGTTATCGAAAGCACCTGCGATGTAGATTAGAATTGCAACTGCGTATGTATCGATTGTCGTATGTATTGTTTCTAATTGGCGATTGATGGCATCATCTATTGATCCTTTTGCCATAAAACCGTATTAGTGTGTACTTAGGCCGAAGGGCTGCATTTGTGATTGTAGTCAATCACAAAGTAGCCACTCCTGTATCTTATCCAACGTATTTATGCGGCAGATTGGCCTGTACGTTTTGGGGTCAGTTCGGTCCCTGTCCTCTTATTTATTAATAATGACAACGTTGGCTGCTTTCCAAATAGTAGGGACTCCTCCTTGTTATAAGACGTGGTTCAATAAGTCCGTTAAGAAGAGGATGATCTGTGTGATAGTATTTATAAGAGTTTACAATGTATTCAACCTGGGCCGGTCACCTTTCTATTTTTAAGTCTAGCTATCGCATGCGGTACCTCACCACGGGCGAAAGGGATAATAACACCGCCAATTGCGTAAAAATTGATCATTTGGTGACATAAATCCCCATGGTGTTGTTCATCGTCTATTTCTTTATCGTTATGGGGGAGCTTGCTCAGCAGAAACTCCATCGAGCATCTCCAGCCTTGTGTCATCGTTCCGTCTGCCCACTTCAATGTTGACAGAGCTGTTGCAGTCTCCATTCGTTCTGTCTCTAACCTAAATGTTCCTCGCTATACGTTGCTGTGTAGTTGTGTTTTAACAAAGTTGTCCCAATGGTCTTGTTTTGTTTAATTCTTTTCTGTATTTTTGTTTCGTCTCAAGGTACAGTTCAAGTCTGCGCTGTCATTTTTCTGCTGTCTTGGCTTTTTGGTAGTATCCTCTTTTTGGTAGTATCCTCTTTTGTCACTTGAATCTTTCCGTAGTCTTGTCAACTGTGTAGACCATGGTGGTTCATCTTTTTGCCTGGTTTTCGCTCGCAATGTATGCTGACTGCCCTCTTTGGAGTAAGTCTGATGAAACATGCGTTTTGGAGTATATGCTGTCTTAGAAAGCGTGTAGTGGAAAATCTTCTACTCTATCACTAATCTTCTGCCAGTTTGTCATACCTAGAAGTAACTGCTCACGTTATGAGGTCGTGTTATGTGTGTTCATGCACGTACCTGTGTGAAAAATTGTGGCACTGTGATTACTGTTTATTGTATTGTCCAGTACTTCCATTTTTTATGTGATCTAGTGAGTTTAAGCACAATATATTTGTTCTTGTCGTGCCTTGTTAAGTGCAAAAAGGTTGCACTCTGCTGTTATACACTGATGAGCCAAGACTTTATGACCACTGCCCTCCGCGACGTTGATGCCGCCTGCTGGCGTTGAGGGCACTTGTCGCGTTAACACAAGTATATGAGCGGAGCCGACACGGACGGGGTTCATCCTAGCGAAGATAACGGCTGCAAATGGGGAAATCGATTAAGATAAGCGACTTTGACAAAGGACAGATCACTATTACTCTGAGCCTATGAACGAGTGTCCCGAAAACGGCGAAGCTGGTCGAATATTCACGAGCTACTGTCGTGAGCATCCACGGAAAGATGTAAACGTCCATGACTCTTCACAGAGAGTAGAGGTCGGAGGCTTGTCTGTTCTGTAAAGCAGCATAGGTGATGATGATCTGTGACATGTCTGCCGACTGAGCACAATGCTGGTACACGCACAAGCGTTTCGGGCCACACCGTTCATCGTATATTGTTGAATATGGAGCTCCGCAGCAGACCACACCTTGTGTTCACATGTTGACACAACATCGTCAATTACGATTGCAGTGGGTACGGGACCATTGGGATTCGATTGTCGATCTATGGAAACGTGTCGGCTCTTCGAGCGAATCATATTTTTGTTACGCGAGGTAAATGGTCGTCTCCACAAACGCCGTCATCGAGGGGAAAAGCGATTCGAAACGTGCAGTGCACCACAGACGCAGGCTGGTGGGAGCAGTATTATTCTGTGAAAGACATTCTCCTGCGATTGCATGGGACCTGTGGAAATAATGGAAGACAGGCTGAAGTCTGTGATCCCAGTATAATTTTCCGTGTCTCGGAGCAAGAACCGTGCTACAGTGGTTTGAGAGGCATTATAGTGAACTCACGTGGATGTCCGTGAGACCAAATTTACCTGATGTAAATCCTGGGTCGCTGTTCAGGGGTCCATTATTTACTCGAATCACATGACCCTTGCGTAGGCACGTAATGCCACATAACTCCACGCACCTACCAACAGACTATCGAGCAGGTGGTTATAATGTTTTGGCTCATCAGTGCATCACCACTAGTATCATTTCTATCAGCATAATAGAGCACAGAACGGATGTTAATGTCTGTGACTATGGGTAGTCTTCTGCCTATGGAAAATTGTGCAATTTCTCGGATTAGGTCTACAAATACACTCCTGGAAATTGAAATAAGAACACCGTGAATTCACTGTCCCAGGAAGGGGAAACTTTATTGACACATTCCTGGGGTCAGATAGAACACATGATCACACTGACAGAACCACAGGCACATAGACACAGGCAACAGGGCATGCACAATGTCGGCACTAGTACAGTGTATATCCACCTTTCGCAGCAATGCAGGCTGCTATTCTCCCATAGAGACGATCGTAGAGATGCTGGATGTAGTCCTGTGGAACGGCTTGCCATGCCATTTCCACCTGGCGTCTCAGTTGGACCAGCGTTCGTGCTGGACGTGCAGACCGCGTGAGACGACGCTGCATCCAGTCCCAAACATGCTCAATGGGGGACAGATCCGGAGATCTTGCTGGCCAGGGTAGTTGACTTACACCTTCTAGAGCACGTTGGGTGGCACGGGATAAATGCGGACGTGCATTGTTCTGTTGGAACAGCAAGTTCCCCTGCCGGTCTACGAATGGTAGAACGATGGTTTCGATGACGGTTTGGATGTACCGTACACTATTCAGTGTCCCCTCGACGATCACCAGAGGTGTACGGCCAGTGTAGGAGATCGCTCCCCACACCATGATGCCGGGTGTTGGCCCTGTGTGCCTTGGTCGTATGCAGTCCTGATTGTGGCGCTTACCTGCAGGGCGCCAAACACGCATACGACCATCATTGGCACCAAGGCAGAAGCAACTCTCATCGCTGAAGACGACACGTCTCCATTCGTCCCTCCATTCACGCCTGTCGCGACACCACTGGAGGCGGGCTGCACGATGTTGGGGCGTGAGCGGAAGACGGCCTAACGGTGTGCGGAACCGTAGCCCAGCTTCATGGAGACGGTTGCGAATGGTCCTCGCCGATACCCCAGGAGCAACAGTGTCCCTAATTTGCTGGGAAGTGGCGGTGCGGTCCCCTACGGCAGTGCGTAGGATCCTACGGTCTTGGCGTGCATGCGTGCGTCGCTGCGGTCCGGTCCCAGGTCGACGGGCACGTGCACCTTCCGCCGACCACTGGCGACAACATCGATGTACAGTGGAGACCTCACGCCCCACGTGTTGAGCAATTCGGCGGTAATTCCACCCGGCCTCCCGCATGCCCACTATACGCCCTCGCTCAACGTCCGTCAACTGCACATACGGTTCACGTCCACGCTGTCGCGGCATGCTACCAGTGTTAAAGACTGCGATGGAGCTCCGTATGCCACGGCAAACAGGCTGACACTGACGGCGGCGGTGCACAAATGCTGCGCAGCTAGCGGCATTCGACGGCCAACACCGCGGTTCCTGGTGTGTCAGCTGTGCCGTGCGTGTGATCATTGTTTGTACAGCCCTGTCGCAGTGTCCGGAGCAAGTATGGTGGGTCTGACACACCGGTGTCAATGTGTTCTTTTTTCCATTTCCAGGACTGTAGTTCAATGTCTTAAGAGTATTGTGCGTACGTTGGTATGATTATCCACGTGTCGCGACCGTGATGATTTGAGCCTTTGCTATGTGCTCAGTAGAGAGCTGTGTAATCTTTGCTCCCGTGAAGGTCGTTTACTACAATCGCATAATCTGCGTCTTTTGCCTCTATGATTGTCATGTAAAGTTTTAGAATCCCTGGAATTTTTTTTCCATCACGCCCATATTGTTCCTGGAGACAGAGTACATCCGCTTCTACTTCGTCCAGAAGCCTACTAAATCCTATGACTACTAATGTACTCCTCATAAAGTTTTATTGTGTGCTCTAACAAAGTTCTGTCTGTGTTAGTGTGAGTCAGAAGAGTTTATGTATCCAGATGCATGGCTGTTTAATTAATTTCAGTGTTCTGGTGCAGAGCACTACGATTATTCCTTTGATGTTTCGGTATGTCTACATGTGTGCACGAATTATCAGTACCTAGATGGAAAACTTCCGCATCAAACTCCTCCATTCTGAGAAAGGGTTTGAAAGATGGCTCATTGATACATGACACGTTTGAGTTGTCTGGCTACATAGTATAATACGATACCTTGCACACATGCATCATCGATGTAGTCTGTGTTATGAAAATATCTCTGCTGAATTGTAGCACACGAATGAAGCAACGGTATTTTGCCTGTTTCTACCTCCACAATTGATTTAAGGTGGTGGTTGTTGTGTCATTTTGTATTTGTGAACGTTGTCCGTGATTTCATACTCCGTGGGTTCGATTTGACGTTCACATAAGTGCATGTATGTTGCGCATACAGATCCTGCAGCCTCGTCACAGGCCCTATTTCGATATTTGCACGGAAAGCACCCTACAGCTGTCGGATTATCAATACACTGCACCACAGTACGTCGTGATATTTGTGGGGATGACGGTGGTTATTCACTTTGACTTGCAGTTCCTACATTTGCTGGCGAGGACGTTCCAGAACCGTTGGAGCTCTCACACCGATGTGCAGATTTTTCTCCGCCGTCAGACTTACGATCACTATTCCTATCCAATGTGTCAATATGTATTTCTGTTAAACTCCTATAGTATTTTTTCATTACGATTTCACATAATATGCTCGCAAACGGCTCATCCTCCACTCCACTTACATATTAATTGGCTTCATCCTACTCGTGTTAGAAGTCAGTACGTGCACTTCACCTAACGCACGCTGCTCGTACAGTCTGTACAGCTATTGTTTTAGCCGTTCGAACTGCTGTAGTTCACCTGTAAGACAAAAAAACGCTCTACAAAGGAATTATCCGAATAGAACGGAAACTGGTAGTTGTGATGCACGTGTGCAGACAAACAAATGATTACTATTTCAGGAAAATTGTATGATTTATTGTGCAAGTCAAGAATGCGCTGGTCCATCTCTGGTTTTTACGCACGCAGTTATTTGCCTTGGAATTGGGGAGAGATCGGGGGACCTAGCTGGCCAACGTATGGTTTGGCAAGAGCGAAGACAAACACTACAGGCACTCGCGGTGGGTGGGCGGACTTATTTGCCTTGGAATTGGGGAGAGATCGGGGGACCTAGCTGGCCAACGTATGGTTTGGCAAGAGCGAAGACAAACACTACAGGCACTCGCGGTGGGTGGGCGGACTTATTTGCCTTGGAATTGGGGAGAGATCGGGGGACCTAGCTGGCCAACGTACGGTTTGGCAAGAGCGAAGACAAACACTACAGGCATTCGCGGTGGGTGGGCGGACTTATTTGCCTTGGAATTGGGGAGAGATCGGGGGACCTAGCTGGCCAACGTATGGTTTGGCAAGAGCGAAGACAAACACTACAGGCATTCGCGGTGGGTGGGCGGACTTATTTGCCTTGGAATTGGGGAGAGATCGGGGGACCTAGCTGGCCAATGTATGGTTTGGCAAGAGCGAAGACAAACACTACAGGCACTCGCGGTGGGTGGGCGGACTTATTTGCCTTGGAATTGGGGAGAGATCGGGGGACCTAGCTGGCCAACGTACGGTTTGGCAAGAGCGAAGACAAACACTACAGGCATTCGCGGTGGGTGGGCGGACTTATTTGCCTTGGAATTGGGGAGAGATCGGGGGACCTAGCTGGCCAACGTATGGTTTGGCAAGAGCGAAGACAAACACTACAGGCATTCGCAGTGGGTGGGCGGACTTATTTGCCTTGGAATTGGGGAGAGATCGGGGGACCTAGCTGGCCAACGTATGGTTTGGCAAGAGCGAAGACAAACACTACAGGCACTCGCGGTGGGTGGGCGGACTTATTTGCCTTGGAATTGGGGAGAGATCGGGGGACCTAGCTGGCCAACGTATGGTTTGGCAAGAGCGAAGACAAACACTACAGGCATTCGCGTTGGGTGGGCGGACTTATTTGCCTTGGAATTGGGGAGAGATCGGGGGACCTAGCTGGCCAACGTATGGTTTGGCAAGAGCGAAGACAAACACTACAGGCATTCGCGGTGGATGGGCGGACTTATTTGCCTTGGAATTGGGGAGAGATCGGGGGACCTAGCTGGCCAATGTATGGTTTGGCAAGAGCGAAGACAAACACTACAGGCACTCGCGGTGGGTGGGCGGACTTATTTGCCTTGGAATTGGGGAGAGATCGGGGGACCTAGCTGGCCAACGTATGGTTTGGCAAGAGCGAAGACAAACACTACAGGCATTCGTGGTGGGTGGGCGGACTTAATCTTTCTGGAATATTAGTCCAGGATGGCTTGCCGTGAAGGGCAACAAATCTGTGAGTAGACTATCGTCGACGTACCGCTGTGTCTTACGGGTTGCCGCGGATGACAAGGGGTCCTGCTATAAAAATAAATGTCACCTCAGATCATCAGTCCGGCTTGTCGGGCCGCGCGGTGGGCAACATGCAGGTTGATATCCACGTGCTGTCTGGGGCGTCTGCAAACACGTCTTCGGCCTGGAATTTCATTGACTGGAGAAGAACTGTGTTCAGTGATAAGTCCCGCTTCAATCTGAGTCCCGATGACCAGCAAAGACGAGTCTGGAGACTTTGGCCAGCAAGGTCGCCAGAACTCTCCCCAACTGAAAGTGTTTGGGCATAGTCGTCCACACAGTTCGAGATTCTGACTATCTAACGCGCCAATCGGACGTAATTTGCAGGACATCCAACAGCTCTGCCAATCAATACCAATCCGAATATCTGTATACATAAGGGCCAGAAGTGGATCGACGCGTTATTGACTTACGCAGTTTGTGGAGGTCTTTCTCTTAAATGAATCATCTAATTTTTCTGAAATTATTATCAATTATTTTTCTGTACATGTACATCATACACTATGTGATTAAAAGTATCCGGACACTTGGCTGAAAATGACTTACAAATTGGTGGCACCCTCCGTCGGTAATGCTGGAATTCAATTAGCCTTGATTACAGCTTCCACTCTAGCAGGCATACGTTCAGTCAGGTGCTTCAATGTTTCTTCTGGAATGGCAGCCCATTCTTCACACAGTGCTGCACTAAGTAGAGGTATAGATGTCGGCGTTCCAAAACATCCCAAAGGTGTTTTATAGGATTCAGGTCAGGACTCTGTGCAGGCCAGTCAATTTCAGGGATGTTATTGTCATGTAACCACTCCGACACAGGCCGTGCATTAAGAACAGGTGCTCGATCGTGTTGAAAGATGCAGTCGCCATCCGGGAATTGCTCTTCAGCAGTGGCAATCAAGAAGGTGCTTAAAACATCAATGTAGGCCTGTGCTGTGATAGTGCCACAACAACAATGGGTGCAAGCCCCCTCCATGAAAAACATGACCAAACCATAACACCACCGCCTCCGAATTTTACTGTTGGCACTACACACGCTGGCAGATGACGTTCACCGGGCACCCTGCCATCGGATCGCCATATTATGTACCGTGATTCGTCACTCCACACTACGTTTGTCCACTGTTAAATCGTCCAATGTTTACGCTCCTTCCACCAAGCGAGGCGTCGTTTGGCATTTACGGGCGTGATGTGTGGCTTGTGAGCATCCGGTTAACGATGAAATCCAAGTTTTTTCACCTCCCGCCTGAGTGTCACAGTGGATCCTAATACAGTTTGAAATTCCTGTGTGATGGTCTGGATAGATTTCTGCCTATTACACATTATGACCCTCTTCAACTGTCAGTGGTCTCTGTCAGCAAAACAGATGAGGTCGGTCTGTATGCTTTTGTGTTTTACGTGCCCCTTCACGTTTCCACTTCACTATCATATCGGAAACAGTGGACGTAGGGATGTTTAGGACTGTGGAAGTCTCGTGTACAGATGTATGACACACGTGACACCCAATCATCTGACCAAGTTCGAAGTCCGTGAGTTCCGAGGAGCGCCCATTCTGCTCTCTCACGATGTCTGATGGCTAGTGAGGTCACTGACATGGAGTAGCTATCAGTAGGCGGCAGCACAATGCACCTAATATGAAAAACGTATGTTTTTGGTGGTGTCCGGATACTTTTGATCACATAGTGTATCTACTGATTTTCGTCCCATTCGGATACTTCCTTCATAGTGCGTCGTTTTCTTTTTCTTTTTGTTTTCATATAGCGTATTTCTTATATCAGAAAGTCTGTAGCCAGCTGCTTATCTTAAAACATCATTTCCACAGTTTGTTTTCTTTGTCCCTTTCCAGCTGTTATTGCCCAGGTTTCACTGCCATAGACCGCAGATGGTATTGTCACTGCTTTTATAACTTCCTTAGTGTTTCTTTCCTCACAATTTTATTCAGTGTTGTGTATATGGTCCCATTAATATGACTGACTTTTTCAATTTTTTACGATATGACTTTTTCGTTTGTGAAGGGGACGCTATTTCTCAAGAATTGAATTCATTCAATAGCCCTCTTTTCTGGTCGTTTAATAAAATTTTGCTTGAGACCAGGTATTGACCTTTAAAAGCTATGACCTTTCTATTTCGATCGTATTTGTATTTCGTTCATAATATCTTGTTGAAGGTTATTCTTATTGTCAACTCTTAGAAATGCTTTATCCGCAAAGAGTGTCATTAGATTATTTCGTTCGCTAAGGTTATGTATGTAAAACTCACTTTCTTGTAGCCATTGTTTCAGTACTTCGTCAACTTACGTAGTGAAAAGTATAGGAGACAAACTCTAATTTATTTTACATTTTCTTCTCTGGCAATGAAAATTTTGGGGTCCTGTTATGTTTGTTGAACTACTCTTAGTAAGTAATGTTATATGCCTCTCCTGTCTAGTATTTTCTCTCAATTAATTATTTCCAAGATATTTTCTAATCTGAGGTAATGCTCTGATTGGTATCTCGTTGACCTTTAGGAATTACTAATATTTTATTTACTTTCTTTTTTATTTTTGAGGAAAGAAAAAGGACGTGCGAAGTAAAAATAATATATCTGCGATGTGATCGTGGATAAGAACATACATAAATGCATTTCTTCAGTAGTGTCAGCATTTCTGAGGTCTGGCGCCCAGCATAGTTGGCGACAAGAACATACCATACCTTTTGCCCTCCATCAGAGCGAGAAAGTGCCCTCGTACTTGATGGAAACAAATGAGAAAACTATGGTAATTTCTGGGACCTTCCCAGTCTGCAGAAATTTTAACTTCAGAAAAAAGCATTTGAGAAAGATATTATTCCCCCTAGCGACACTTAAAAAGAAATATCACTTGCCCCACCTTTGAATGGGCGCCTCAGCATTGTCGCTACCCATTTAAAGGAAAGTTCTCGCAACTAAGCAACTTGACACATTATCAAAAACCCAGGGAGGTGCAACAGGCTTCCAAAATATTCTTTTCTTTATACTTTCACTGCGAGTTCCAGTGCACCACACAGCAAAATACTCCTCACGTAAACATACAATCCAAGTCTACTGTTCGCCGTATTTTGCCTCGTAGACAACAGAAAGTGTGTCCCATTTGAACAGTAGGTTGAGTTTAAAACAAAAATACTCTCAATCAAATAACATACGATCCACCATTTGCGAGGAAAATGCTTATAAAGCACACGAACAAGCAACATTGTAGGAGATTTATTCAAGACAACTATGTTAAAAAACTGAAGCACTACAGTTAACTTCGATCTGCAGCATAGGATGCCCATGTTTGACTTTAGCAACACCTTTGAGACTACAACAGGAACCAATCAAACACTGTATTTGAATGAACAGCACACCACCAAACAGTCATAACTATCATTGGTGCCGGTTTGTAACAGAATGTTCGCAGTCAGATGATTCAGCTTTCAGAAGCACATATAGCCCTCCACAAAAACCTTCCTTTCCACCGATTGTAATCTGATATAGTCGCTTCCAGTATTTTGTCCGTTTATTCTTCTTCCAATAAATTTAAATTTTTTTCACTGTGTAAGTTATGCTACTGCAATAGTGCTAAAACTTGTATTTAACATATATATATATATATATATATATATATATATATATATATATATATATATATATATATCAAGAGTAAAGAATGTTGGGTGGGAAGCTAGTGTTGATGGCAAATTCACTTCACATGCCGAACTAGATAAACAACTAATACAAAAAATGAAACCCTTCATCTAATGGACTTTAATGGGTCCGGACTTGATATGTTCGAACTGCTATGCTATCCCTTTCATCTGTGATACGGATCTGTGCCTGTTGCTTGTGAGCCTTGAGATCAGCTCCAAACCAAGTTTTCCACCACTGCACTCGACGATGGACGTGAGAAAGAATATTGTCAGTACGTCTTCGAATAAACCAAATTTCTAGTCATTAGTAGTCGTTACGTGATAAATGTTGTTGTTGTGGTCTTCAGTCCTGAGACTGGTTTGATGCAGCTCTCCATGCTACTCTATCCTGTGCGAGCTTCTTCATCTCCCAGTACTTACTGCAACCTACATCCTTCTGAATCTGTTTTGTGTATTCATCTCTTGGTCTCCCTCTACGATTTTTACCCTCCATGCTGCCCTCCAATGCTAATTTGTGGTCCCTTGATGCCTCATAACATGTCCTACCAACCGATCCCTTCGTCTAGTCAAGTTGTACCACAAACTCCTCTTCTCCCCAATCCTATTCAATACTTCCTCATTAGTTATGTGATATACCCATCTAATCTTCAGCATTCTTCTGTAGCACCACATTTCTAAAGTTTCTATTCTCTTCTTGTCCAAACTATTTATCGTCCACGTTTCACTTCCATACATGGCTACACTCCATACAAATACTTTCAGAAACGACTTCTTAACACTTAAATCTATACTCGATGTTAACAAATTTCTCTTCTTCAGAAACGCTTTCCTTGCCATTGCCAGTCTACATTTTATATCCTCTCTACTTCGACCATCATCAGTTATTTTGCTCCCCAAATAACAAAACTCCTTTACTACTTTAAGTGTCTCACTTCCTAATCTAATTCCCTCAGCACCACCCGACTTAATTCGACTACATTCCATTATCCTCGTTTTGCTTTTGTTGATGTTCATCTTATATCCTCCTCTCAAGACACTGTCCATTCCATTCAACTGCTCTTCCAAGTCCTTTGCTGCCTCTGACAGAATTACAATGTCATCGGCGAACCTCAAAGTTTTTATTTCTTCTCCATGGATTTTAAAACCTACTCCAAATTTATCTTTTTTTTTCTTTACTGCTTGCTCAATATACAGATTGAATAACATCGGGGAGAGGCTACAACGCTGTCTTACTCCCTTCCCAACCACTGCTTCCCTTTCATGTCCCTCGACTCTTATAACTGCCATCTGGTTTCTGAACAAATTGTAAATAGCCTTTCGCTCCCTGTGTTTTACCCCTGCCACCTTTAGATTTTGAAAGTGAGTATTCCAGTCAACATTGTCAAAAGCTTCCTCTAAGTCTACAAATGCTATATACGTAGGTTTGCCTTTCCTTAATCTTTCTTCTAAGATAAGTCGTAAAGTCAGTATTGTCTCACGTGTTCCAGTATTTCTACGGAATCCAAACTGATCTTCCCCGAGGTCGGCTTCTACCAGTTTTTCCATTCGTCTGTAAAGAATTCGCGTTAGTATTTTGCAGCTGTGGCTTATTAAACTGATAGTTCGGTAATTTTCACATCTGTCAACACCTGCTTTCCTTGGGATTGCAATTATTATATTCTTCTTGAAGTCTGAGGGTATTTCGCCTGTTTCATACATCTTGCTCACCAGATGGTAGAGTTTTGTCAGGACTGGCTCTCCCAAGGCCGTCATTAGTCCCAATGGAATGTTGTCTACTCCGGGGGCCTTGTTTCGGCTCAGGTCTTTCACTGCTCTGTCAAACTCTTCCCGCAGTATCGTATCTCCCATTTCATCTTCATCTACATCCTCTTCCATTTCCATAATATTGTCCTCAAGTACATCGCCCTTTTATAGACCCTCTATATACTCCTTCCACCTTTCTGCTTTCCCTTCTTTGCTTCGAACTGGGTTTCCATCTGAGCTCTTGATGTTCATACAAGTGGTTCTGTTATCTCCAAAGGTCTCTTTAATTTTCCTGTAGGCAGTCTCTCTCTTACCCCTAGTGAGATAAGCCTCTACATGCTTACATTTGTCCTCTAGCCATCCCTGCTTAGCCATTTTGCACTTCCTGTCGATCTCATTTTTGAGACGTTTGTATTCCTTTTTGCCTGCTTCATTTACTGCATTTTTATATTGTCTCGTTTCATCAATTAAATTCAATATTTGTTCTGTTACCCAATGATTTCTACTAGCCCTCTTCTTTTTACCTACTTGATCCTCTGCTGCCTTCACTACTTCATCCCTCAAAGCTACCCATTCTTCTTCTACTGTATTTCTTTCTCCTATTCCTGTCAATTGTTCCCTTATGCTCTCCCTGAAACTCTGTACAATCTCTGGTTTAGTCAGTTTATCTAGGTCTCATCTCCTTAAATTCCCACCTTTTTGCAGTTTCTTCAGTTTTAATCTACAGGTCATAACCAACAGATTGTGGTCAGAGTCCACATCTGCCCCTGGAAATGTCTTACAATTTAAAACCTGGTTCCTAAATCTCTGTCTTACCATTATATAATCTATCTCCAGGGTTCTTCCATGTATACAACCTTCTTTCATGATTCTTAAACCAAGTGTTAGCTATGATTAAGTTGTGCTCTGTGCAAAATTCTACCAGGCGGCTTCCCCTTTCATTTCTTAGCCCCAATCCATATTCACCTACTATGTTTCCTTCTCTCCCTTTTGCTACTGACGAATTCCAGTCACCCATGACTATTAAATTTTCGTTTCACTTCACTATCTGAATAGTTTCTTTTATTTCGTCATACATTTCTTCAATTTCTTCGTCATCTGCAGAGCTAGTTGGCATATAAACTTGTACTACTGTAGTAGGTGTGGGCTTCGTATCTATCTTGGCCAAAATAATGCGTTCACCTACCACCACCCTGACGATTTTACCCATGCCGCCTCCTTTCTCCAGCAGACCTTCTCTGAGGCCGTGGAGGCCCATGTCCCTACTGTCGCCATCCATCTCCACGGTCCTACCTTACCCCCACAGGCCGTCCTCCTCCTCCGTGAATCCTGCCGTCTCTACCGTGCCTTCCTCCACACGCGTGACCCGGACACACTACGACGCCACCGGCAACTCCAGCGACACATCCGTAACTTGCTCGCAGCTAAGAAACGCCGGGACTGGTGACAGACATGCACCTCTTTAAATGCTACCCAACCTATAAACTCGTCCACGTTCTGGTCAGCCTTCCGTCGCCTTACCAGAACTAAACCCTCCCCCTACTATCCTCTTCTCCATGATGATCACCCCTTTCCTGACACCCTTAGTAAGGCCAATCACTTTGCCTCCTACCTTTCCGATGTCTTTTCCATCCCCGACAATTCCCAGTTCGATTACTCCCTCTTTCTGGATGTCCGCGATCAGACTGACACCTGTTTCTCTCCCCTCACACCTGGTTTCCAGTACTTGGACAACATTGCGCACACGGAACTGAATGCCCCCATCACTACACAGGATCTCATTGCTACACTCCGCACAAAACGCAACACTGCTCCTGTTCACGATTGTGTCACCTACCGCCACGTTCATGAAGCTCCTGTCTCTTTCCTTTCCACCATGGTCAGGCTCTACAATGGCGTCCTGTCCACCGTCTACTACCCCGACCTGTGGAAAACCTCCCGTATCCTGATCTTTCTTAAACCCGGTAAACCACCGTCCGCCGTCTCCTCCTACTGTCCCATCAGCCTTACCTCGGTCTTCAGCAAGGTCCTGGAATCCATCCCCACCCGACGCATACACCAGCATCTCTCCCAGCACCCCTTCCTTCCCGTTACCCAGTGTGGCTTTCAACTGTGCTGCTCTTCCGATGACCTTCTCCTCAACCTCACTCATCTCCTTTCCGAACAGCTAAATTCCCGTCGCTCCGCAATCTTCCTCGCCCTGGACCTCGAACGTGCCTATGACCGTGTATGGCATTCCGGTCTCCTCTTCAAGCTCCAAACCTTCGCCCTTCCCATTAACTACGTCCATCTGATCGATTCCTTTCTGTCCCACCGTCCTTCCTACGTCACCATCCATAACACGGATTCCTACACCTTTTTTCCATCCGCTAGTGTGCCGCAAGGCTCCGTCCTCTCCCCCCTTCTGTACCTTTTGTATATGGCGGACATGCCGCCGCCTTCACCCCCCATCCACCTTCTCCTGTTTGCCGATGACACCGCCTACCTTGCCCTCGCCCCCACCCTCCAACGTTCCCAACACCTTCTCCAATCCCATCTTGACTGGTTCAGCGCTTGGTGCAACCAGTGGTTGCTCAAGGTCAATTCCTCTAAAACCCAGGCGATCATTATAGGCAAAACCACCCCTTCCTTTCGCCTCCTCGATTTCTATCTCACCATGTATGGCCATCCTATCGCCCTTACCCCAACCCTTAAGTACCTTGGTGTCACCCTCGACCATTGCCTCTCCTGGACCTCCCATTTCCGGACAATTCAAGCCAAGGCACGCTCCCTACTCCGTCTCCTAAAGCTCCTTTCCGGCCGTACGTGGGGTCTGGACCCCTCCACCATCCTCCACACCTATAAATCCCTCATCCGCCCTATCCTCTGTTACGCCCATTCTGCCTGGATCTCCGACCCCCCCCCCCCCCCCACCTTTTACAAATCCCTTCAGATCCTTTGAACGTCCTGCTCTCCACCTCGCCTATCGCATCCGCCTCCCCTCCCCCACGCGGATCCTCTACGACCTCATTCCGTTCCCCCACCTTTTCCTTCAAAGGATACGGATCCTGTACACCTCCTGACAACTCGATCCTCCTCACCCTCTTGTCTCCCCCATCCTCTCCCACCCCCGCCCACTGCCGCACCTGTATTCCCACATTCCACCTGGTCTCCATCTCTTCACCCTCTTTGCCCTCTCCCAAGGTGGCTTCCGCCGTCTTCCCCTGCCTGATGATGCCCTCCTCCCCTCCATATACCCCTCCTACCAACTTTGATCCTCCCTTCCTCTTCCTGTGTTTGTTCCTTTGGGCACCCTCTCTCCCTCCTCCATTTCTCCCCACTCCTCCCCCGGTCTTCTCCTCCCCTGTCCCTCTACTCCTCCTCCCAACTCCTCAGCCATTGGCATCTTTGTTCTCCCTTCTCCACCCCCTCATCCTTCTTCCACTCTTGGCAGGTCCCCGGACTGGCCCACGCTACGTGGACTTTCGCGCGCCGGAGATCATCGCCATCAGTGTCTCGTGTGTGCCGTCGTGTTTAGTGTTCAGTGTTCACCGTCGCACTCCATCGTTCACCTGTGCCGTCGCCATCATCAGTGTTTGAGCGTTGTGTCAACAGTTTCCAGTGTTGATTATCGTCGAGTGTGAACGGCTCCGTGTTTCTCTTTATGTGTCTACTGTTTTATTGCCCACCATTATGTAACTTATGTGTACTCTTTCTGTTTTTTCTCATTGTGTATTCTATGGCTGAAGACCAGCGTAGAATGCTGCTGACAGCCTGCCTGTTGTACACGTTTTAAAATAACAATAAGGAAAAAAATTATACGTTATAAGCTCATTACAGACTTCAACTATTGCATCGACCGTTATTTTTGCTGTTCAATTAATTATTGGAAACTAGTATATGCCGACATTAGCGACATCTGGTGAACATACAACAGAAACATCTTGTGGGTACTATACGGCAACTTTTTTTGAACAGTAGTGCTACTGACAACACGACTCGTGCATATGGTGTTATTTATATATATTTGACGATGCTGGTGCTGATTCTGCATTTAACATTTGACGATGCCACTATGGCTGCAGTATTTTTTCATTGTTATTTTAACATCTTATACAGGGTAGGCCGGCAGCAGCGAGGCTGCAGTTCATTAAGACTTTGTTTTTATGAAACAGGTTTGCCTCCTCATACTTAAAGCGCACATATGCATATATTTGTCAGTAGTAAAAATGGATCAAATGGCTCTGAGCGCTATGAGACTTAACATCTCAGGTCATCAGTCCCCTAGAACTTAGAATTACTTAAACCTAACTAACCTAAGGACATCACACACATCGATGCCCGAGGCAGGATTCGAAGCTGCCACCGTAGCGGTCGCGCAGTTCCAAACTGAAGCGCCTAGTACCGCTCGGCCACACTGCCCGGCTGTCAGTAGTACTTTTCATTATGGTCTATGTATTGTTTTTAAGCTGTAGAGAATCTGCGAGTGTATTTATGCTTTTCCCATTTTCTGCTGCAGATCTGATGATGGTCATTATAGACCGAAACCGGTAATATGTTAACAAAAAGTTTTTGACCATAGACGTAAATCGAAGGTAACTAATTTGTTGTGATGTAGAGGCAGTCGGGTTGTGTGTAACGACGCGAACGGTACGTCGTTGCTCAGCAAGTTTCAGTGGTAGCGCTGTGTCGTCACGGTTTACATTTACGAGTAAAGTGACGTTCCGGTATCGTCACAGCTTTTGACCCGGAAGGCGAATGGTCCTCCGTATCGTGGCGGCCGCGGAGATGTGGACCGGGAGAAGATGTCTCGTGTCTCCTGGGGTGCCGGTGTCGTCTGCAATAACGCCGCGTCGGATGAGAGCAGAGAGTGTGGTTTGGGGCGGCGGGGTCGGAGGTGAGGACAGCGGCGGAGATGCGTCTCGGTGGCAGTGCTGGTCGCCGCGGCGGCTGATGTAATCACCGAGGTCGCAACGGATTACGTTGGCTCGGAAGTAGCTTCTCCCTGGTGGCCAGTCTGCTTCCGGCGCCACGCCTCGCCATTCCTCCGCTGTGGCTGCGGACGCTTTCTGAGTGTCCTCACAGACGACGCTGCATCGGAGAGGAATCGGGTGATCACGGCTGCCTTTAAGTGTCTCACCCGGGCACGTATCTAGACTAGGAGCCTGCAGACAACTAGAGCACCGCCTCTGAGTAGGAAAATTCATTTCCGTTGTTTGACATCGTCAGCGCCTGTACAAAGTCCCAATTTTTACAAATCCAATTTTTATACAATCCAATCTAGCCACTGTCACGAATGATGATGATGAAATGATGAGGACAACACAAACACCCAATCCCCGGGCAGAGAAATCCCCAACCTCGCCGGGAATCGAACCGGGGACCTTGTGATCCACAGGTAGCAACACTAGGCACTAGACGACAAGCTGCGGACATCATTCTGACGATGTGAAAGCACCGACGTCAGGTGAGTTACCTCATTCCACTGCCAGAATTGCTCCAAGTCATGAGGGACGAATTGAGGCACAATATCAGATATGAGGTTTTGCAGTAAGGTTCCATGGAAAATATATTTTGGCTCATTCCGAATCATTGCTACTGTTATTTTCTTATTGTTAAAATGGTTCAAATGGCTCTGAGCACTATGGGACTTAACTTCTAAGGTCATCAGTCCCCTAGAACTTAGAACTACTTAAACTTAACTAACCTAAGGACATCACACACATCCATGCCCGAGGCACGATTCGAACCTGCGACCGCAGCGGTCGCGCGGTTCCGGACTGTAGCGCCTAGAACCGCTCTGCCACCGTGGCCGGCTCTTATTGTTATTTTTCATATTCATGATACAGGGGGTTCGGAAATACCCGTTACAAATTTCTGGGACTTGTGGGGGCGAGGGTGTACGTAATATTTTTAATAGGAGCCCACCTCCGAAATCATGCCGTTTTCGTTCTACGACGGTTTCAATTCAGATGTATAACGCGTCCCCGTCTGTCGAGGAAAATAAAAAGTTTCAGAACTGCTTGTCCTGGTACGCAATTGTGTATGTATTCAACGTCAGACGATCACCTCATGTCATTTAACGTTGCATGCAAAGTTTAATTTACGATACTCCTGTAGAGAGCAGAGGAAGATCTGCTGGCACGAGTTCTGCCGCTGCGCAAGAAATTCAAGAGACACCAGGTGGGATGGAGAGTGTGTACGAGAATATGCTTCGTTGGTGCAGTGTCTGTAACAACGTTGATGATTTCCACATCAAGCCACCGTAATAATGCATCAGTGCTGGTCTGTACGTGTAGTATGCTCGATTCTGTTTTGTTTTTGAACAGTGTAGACAAAAAGTTCAAATGGCTTCGAGCACTATGGGATTTAACATCTGAGGTCATCAGACCCCTAGACTTAGAACTACTTCAACCTAACTAACCTAAGGACATCTCACACATCCTTGCCCGAGACAGAATTCGAACCTGCGACCGTAGCAGTCTCGCAGGTCCGGATTGAAGCGCCCAGAACCGCTCGCCCTCCACGGCCGGCTGACAGTGTAGACACGTAATGTTTAAGCATTAATACAAACAAATGTGCTTAAGCGATAAATGGATGTTTCGTATGTTTGTTTTCGAAATGTTGCCTAATAACACTACTGCGTCACGCCTAATTCAATTCCTCGAGCAGAAGTTGATGAGTTACACTTCTGAACTTAAACCGTCATAGAACGGGAACGGTACGTTTCCGGACGTGGGTTACTATTCAGAATATTATGTACGCATTCCCCTCTGCAAGTACTAGAAGTTGTGACGGGAATTTCCCAACACTCCGTAGAGGGGATATTACACAGAGCGTCCACAATGACTGTGTATGTTGGGTTTAAGTATTGAGCTACGTAACCAATGTAAATGCATTCCCTTGGTTTTGGCGGCGTAGGCCATGGTTAGGAAGTTGAGTGTGATGTTGTGCAGTTTTTGATATAGTACTGACACTTGTGTTCCTGGAGAGATCTGACAAGTGAACATACTGGTGTACCACTTTTTGCGTAAGTTATCCTCGGTTACTCCTTATGCAGTAGGATAACAACTTGCTATGGATCTACGTTGCACAAGTGATATTCTTGGGTAATAATTACCAGCGTCCGTTGTGAGATTGATTACGTAAGTCTCTGTGTGTAAGACGCCTGCACATTTAGATCACTGGGTACTCTTCGAGGCCACGTGTGCCTCAGGAATTCGATTACCGTTCTGTAGTTTCCACTATGGCTTTTGCAGCTACCAGGAAACCTTCCACAATAGAGTTCATGTCTCTATAAAACTTTAAACATACAGCATATTGTTTATCTAAGTCTGGCTGGGAGGCCATTGGCAAACAAATAAGTGTATCTGCGATTTCCACGCTCAGTGGTTTTCTTTCTTTCTTTCTTTGTTTCTTTCTTTCTCGGGGCCGTTGTCCCGCTGCAATGCGGGGTCGTCCTTGTTGCTATTGATTTGGCAGTGTTAGTTACAGAGGGTGGCCGAATGCCCTTCCTGCCGCCACCCCGAGCTCCCTCGGGACGAATTGAATGTACCCCAGCTGTCTGCGTCTAGCGTAAGCCGTGGAGTAGGTGAACGTTTTCAAATGTCTTCGAGTCGTGTAACTGAGGCGGAACGTGGGGACCAGCCTGGTATTCACCTAGCTGGATGAGGAAAATCGCCTAAAACCGCATTCGGGCTGGCCAGCATACCGGCCCTCGTCGTTAATCCGCCGGGCGGATTCGATCCGGGGCCGGCGCGCCTACTCGAGTCCAGGAAGCAGCGCGTTAGCGCTCTCTTCTACCCAGGCGGGTTTCCATACACAGTGGTTCATTTCTAGTAAATATGATAGTTTTACAGTCCGAGGAAATGTGGTCAGCGACGTAAGAGCTGAGCTAGACCTTCCACAATCCTATGCCAGACTACTAGTGATTTATGATTGACTACATGAAATTATATTCCATACAGGTGGAGATAATGCAACGGTTCGTGGTTTTCTACGACACTGTATTGTACAAGTTAGCCGGCCGGAGTGGCCGTGCGGTTCTAGGAGCTACAGTCTGGAGCCGAGCGACCGCTACGGTCGCAGGTTCGAATCCTGCCTCTGGCATAGATGTGTGTGATGTCCTTAGGTTAGTTAGGTTTAATTAATTCTAAGCTCTAGGCGACTGATGACCTCAGAAGTTAAGTCGCATAGTGCTCAGAGCCATTTGAACCATTTTTATACAAGTTAATCTAAAATGGTTTTTACAACTTCAATCATGCATATGTCAGTAACGGAGGTAGGTCGAAACGCGCAGGTTGCGGCATAATGTTCACTTTGTATTTTTTATATTTTTTATTTTTTTCCAGGTTAGTTAGTGACGAAAATCGCCACTCCCATTCCTGCAGATGGCACAGGGTGTGGAATGGTTCATAGAACCAAATCAGATAGAGAATACATACAAAGAAATATCCATTATCATTTAGCTACAATATAGCTGGTCAGCAACTGGAAGCAGTTAATGCCATAAATTATCTGGTAGTACGCATTAGGAGTGATGTAAAATGGAATAATCATATAAAGTTGATCGTCGGTAAAGCAGATGCCAGACTGAGATTCATTGGAAGAATCCGAAGGAAATGCAATCCGAAAACAAAGGAAGTAGGTTACAGTACGCTTGTTCGCCCGCTGCTTGAATACTGCTCAGTAGTGTGGGATCCGTACTAGATAGGGTTGATAGAAGAGATAGAGAAGATCCAACGGAGAGCAGCGCGCTTCTTTACAGGATCATTTAGTAATCGTGAAAGCGTTACGAAGATGATAGATAAACTCCAGTGGAAGACTCTGCAGGAGAGTAGCTCGGTACAGGCTTTTGTTGAAGTTTCGAGAACATACCTTCACCTAAGAGTCAAGCAGTATATTGCTCCCTCCTACGTATATCTCGCGAAGAGACCATGAGGATAAAATCAGAGAAATTAGAGCCCACACATAGGCATACCGACAATCCTTCTTTCCACGAACAATACCAGACTGGAATAGAAGGGAGAACCGATAGAGGTACTCAGGGTACCCTCCGCCACACACCGTCAGGTGGCTTGCGGAGTATGGATGTAGATGTAGATTTAGACTCTCAGCTACGTCGGAACATCCAGACAAGTTATAGAAGCACACCACAATCACGTCGGACCATCAGACGACGTTGAAGGAATCCGGAAGTGTTATGAAGAGACCGAGTTCTGGGCGTCCGTGCATGAGTAGTGTAGATGCGAAACGGGTGCAATAGGCATTTACCTGGAGCCCAACCAAGTCAACGAGTCAAACGCCTCGATAGTTGCTGCTACCACTAACTTCGGTGCACGGGGTGTTGCTTTAGAGACTGAAGCTGTATGCCTGCAACATGCACCCACTGCATGCACTTCAGCCTGATGAGAGACCAAAGCACAAATTATTTGCAATTGAGATTCTTAGTCGCATCAGCGAAAATTCAGACTATCTGAAAAAGGTGATAGTGGCTTGCTTTCATGTGTCTGGGAAGGTAACCCGACACAATGTGCCGATCTGGGGCTCTGTGAAACTCCACCTTAGCATGAAATTTGTGCGCGTCAGTCCAAAGGTTAAGGTGTGTTGTAGTCAGTTCCATGACCGTATGGTGACACCGTTTTTATTTTCCAAGACGTCATAACCTCGACTTTTTATCTGGACATGTTGGAAAAGTTTGCATTCCCACAAGTGGGAGAACTGCAACCTGATAACATGCTGCAGCGGGATGGTACTCCTCCTAAATCGACCTCTATTGTTAGGAAGGTTTCGGACGACATACTGCCAGGTCACCAAGTGACAGAGGAGGACCCCAGACATAAACCCAATAGATTATTTTCTTTGGACCTCTGTGAAAGATGCTGCCTGCGAGACACCAGTGTGGGACGTGCAGGAAATGTACACGTTAATGAGGACGTGCTAGGACCGACATGTGTGGAATTCAAATATCGCTTAGATATCCTGCGTGATAAGATGGCCCACACAATTAAGTGTCAAACGGCTACTAAAACTTGAAACATGACAGTCACATGTCGCTTGGTGCTTTCGCTGGAAGTGGGAAGTTACTCGATTCCTCGCAGGAAGGGAGTGAGTCTGGAGTGTTCATCAATGTACCATTTGGCCAGCAGAAGCCTTTCCCGGTGTCTCCAAGCAAGGAGTAGCAGCCTCATGGAAGGCACTCATTTTTCGCGATAGGGTCTTGTTTCCCAAAACGTTAGTGTGGTAAGTTCCTAGCGCTATATACTGTCGCAACAGGTGCGGTGCCGCGGCCTGCCACAACGTTCCCCTGTGGGTACATCAGTGTCAAATTTGCATTTCGTTCTAAACGTCAAAAAGAGCCACCTACAGGCGCAACCCTTTACACGTGAAAGAGTTCATTGGTTTTCCTCCAGTTTGCGGAGTGTCCAATCCACCACCAGACTCATGTTAACCAATGGACAGAGACTGTTCAGTACAAGTACCAACTTATTGACTCGTAATATGCATTTTTGTACGGCTTGAATGGAAGTTCCCGTAGCGTTCTCGTTTTGTGTGTGTGTGTAAACGCACATTCTCGTTTGTCACATTGGTAGTAGCGTTCTGTCACCCCTCCAAGTTGAGTTGGTGATTATGGGCAGTTCAGGAAAGAGAACTTGGATTTGGTATCTGTTCAATTCCTGGCTCTTTTCTCATCCTGACTGGTGCCCACTCGCTGTACCTAGAAAATGAAAGTGTCGCTCATGCTGTAGCACAATCCACCTTCCAAGCAGCTTGCCATTAACTAATTCTGCTGTGCATCCTTTGAATAAAAAGCAAGCCCCACAGTACATTTTTATTTTAGTCTACTTCATTTTTAAGAACAGTGCTTTGAGCTATTTTGAGATCAATTATTCGTTTGACTAGAACAATAAAAAGTTCTTTATTCGCAATTTTTACTTACTTTTTGAGATCCCTAAATTTCCTCAATTTCCCCACGGTTAGGTGACTCTTAAATAATAAATAATATCAACTGCATTTTTAGGATGTTGCTTCATAGTGATAAGTTTCCGTTGTGTGGCACAAGCTTTTGAGTCTTATTTTGGTCGCTTCCAGGTTTCTTATTGTACTATTATTAATATAAATCATGTCATACGTTGCATGTTGTAAGATCTGCATTCTTTCCTTTTAAATTCTGCATGCACTTATTGTAACTAATTATCTCTTTTGCTTCATTGGTGATCGTCCGACATAAATTGCTTCAGTTTACGACAAGCGCTTAGTTTTCATTGCGAAGTCCTTCCCAGAAACTAACCAGTTAACTTTCATTTTGGGCCTTTTGCGGGATAAACTTAGAAACAAACACGTAAATATCTGATAAATATTGTAAGGATAATTTGGAACACCCTGAATTAATCTGACGCACCGACTAATGGCTAACACAGCGGTAACTTTACTAAATTTGAGGCATATTTAAGCTTATCTTATAAAGAGTGGAATGTTACGTCGTTTCCTGGAGACTGTAAGTGGATGCGCATCCCTGGCCTCGCTGGAAATAAATTTAGCGAAATGAGGTCATCCGGTCCTGAGGAGAAGAATCATGACCTATATATCGTATCAGACAGTGAACTCCAGGGACTTGGTTACACTTTATTAAATTTCACAACCGATTTCGGCTTTGCAGGCAATATCACACCTATAAATGAGAAAATATAAACAAAAACGTATTAACATAGGATTGTTTGATTTCGCCTTTTACCAAAGCCACCTCACATTTCTGCGTAGCTACGCGTGCGGCATATGAGTTGTTCCTAATTGGCACAAAGGGAGTCCCTTGGGGAAATCAAACTCTAGGCACGAAGCATACACAGCCCTCGTTCGATCAATATTCGACTGTTGTTCGTCAGTCTGGAAGCTATACCAGACAGGACCGCTAGGAGTAATAAGTTCATATAGTAAGCACGAAAGCGTCATGGAGATGCTAGTCGAACCCCAGTGGCAGACGATACAAGAGAGGCTCTACCCACCTCGGTGTGCTTTACTGTTAACATTAAAAAAAAAAAAAGGCTCTGAGCACTATGGGACTTAACAGCTGAGGTCATCAGTCACCTAGAACTTAGAACTACTTGAACCTAACTAACCTAACGACATTACACACATCCATGCCCGAGGCAGGATTCGAACCTGCGACCGTAGCGGTGGCGCGGTTACAGACTGAAGCGCCTAGAACCACTGGGCCACACCGGCCGGCTGTTAAAATTTCAGTAGTGTACATTCCTAACAGGTTCGATCCATACATTGTATCCTACTACATACAGTATATATATTGTGTAGAAACCATGAAGGTAAAAATGTGAGACATTCGATCTCAACAATCGATCTTCCGGTAGACTATTGGAGTAACAGTTGTACACAAAGTATCCTCCACCACACATCATAAGGTGTCATGTTGAGTATAAATGTAGGTGATAGATGCAAATAACTGCACATAACTTTGCGACGATGAGCGATCATGCAGTTGGAAACAATAAAAAGAAATTAGATTGTACAGTTAGACGCATCTCGTTGACGGTAATTTGAAAGCTGCGCAGCATCGGGACAGGATTCTCTAGCCAGTTATCCTGGACAACTGTTAACATATTGGCGATTGGTTCGTCTTTCAAAACGCTTAAGCACGAGCACAGCAGACTTCCATTATGATCGCACTGCCCTAGCTAGCGAGAATCAAGCTGATGAAATGGCCACGGTTTCTACATCTACATCTACATTTATATTAATGAACGTGATTGAGCGATATTGACACAAACCAACTTACAGGAACCGTGGACACTGACTGGGTGACGTCAGTAATTGTAGAGAAGTCGAAGTGACACGCTTCTTCTTGGGCAGAAACGCTGAACTGACTGACTATCTGATCAAAAGTATCAGGACAGCTACTATTGAACATTAATTTTATGTACGTTCAGCGATGTCCTTTATGGCGGCCTTAACTCTGCTGAGGACACTTTTAAATGAGGTATCTGAATATCTGTGGTGGAATGGCAACACATTCTTCCTCAAGAGCCGAAACAAGAGAAGCTACGTGATGTTGGACGATGGAGTCCGAAGCGAAGTGGAGGTTCTAACTCAACCCAAAGATGTTCAAAAAATGCTCTAAGCACCTCGGTGTGCTTTACTGTTAAAATTTCAAACAAAAAAAATGGCTCTGAACACTATGGGACATCAGTCGCCTAGAACTTAGAACTACTTAAACCTAACTAACCTAAGGACATCACACACATCCATACCCGAGGCAGGATTCGAACCTGCTACCGTAGTTGTGGCGCGGTTCCAGACTGAAGCGCCTAGAACCACTCGACCACAGCGGCCGGCGCCAAAGATGTACCATTCGGTTCAGGTCGCGACTCTGGACGTTCCTCACTGTTGTTAACACACATGATGGGACGTAGCTCTCTTCAGCTGTTAGCCAAACACAATTCTTCCATCCGATTGCCGCGTGGTATAGCGTGATTCATCACTCCAGATCACTCATCAACAGTCATGCTCTTTGCATCATATCGCATTCAGTATAGAAATGTTTGGCTATTCTTTTTGACTACCTACGCACAGCAATTTGGCTAGCTGGATAGCTGGTAGCACTTTGAAAGTCATATGTGAGTCCTTCCACTGATTTCCTGCGATGTTTGCAACCACCCTCTGCAATGACGGTCCTCGTCCGCCAGTACATGAGGTCTGCGTAGCTTTGGTTTAGCTGTGGTTGTTCCTTCGCATTTCCACTTCTCAATCCCATCACCAACGGTCGACTTAGGAAGCTTTGATAGGGTTGAAATGTGGCTTATGAATCTGCTACTCAGATGGCATCCAATTACCAGCCTATGTTCGAAGTCACTGAGCTCTCATGACCGTCCCATTCTACTGTTCATGGTTTTCTATTGAGAACACAAACTCCCCGCCTGCTTTCATTCCGCTGCATCCACCTCTCGTGAGATGTAGTGGTGAATTCCGCATTACATAGAGTTGTTCGTATACTTTTGATCAGGTAGTATATTTGCCTGTTGAATTCTTGTGCCTCCACGCAGTGCTGACGATGAAAGGATCATTGCTGTGCTTCCGACAGTTTTAAGAAGGAAATGACTGTTTACTGCTGTGCACCCAGTTATAGTATGGAAATGTGCGCTTGTTACTTCAACTGTCTGTTAATCTAACGCCGAGTTACTTGCAATGTGTTGTTGGATAATGGAATGCACCCCGATTTATATCTGGGCCACGCTGAATAACAACGGCCGGATTAAATCTTACGAATACGATTCTTCAACTCAAGGCAGACAAATTTGATCTTGCAGTTTAATCCGCATAGAACTGCTATTCAGGTGTGATATAATTGATTACATAGCTTTTTATGCTGGTAAAAATTTAGTCTCCAAACAGTGACGTAGGTATTACTATCGAAATGTGTACTTTACAAGTCGCAAATTTCGTTAAATACGAAATTATCAGGTCTGCCAGGGACACAAGTTTCCGAAACAAGCTAAAATAATCTCAAAAAAGCAGTTCCCTCAAAAGCGGCACAATGTTGTCCAAGACGTCGAATGTATGCCTCTTAACCGTCTGTAGAAAACTCAAACGATGAAACCTACAGAGGCAGAATGTCAGGAAGAGGCCGTAAACGATGAAACCTACAGAGGCAGAATGTCAGGAAGAGGCCGTAGAGATGTGGAGATAGAGCTGATACTTTCTGTTATGGCTCAAATCAGTCATTCCAAAAGAGGATGATGTTATAGTTGTGGCATACCTGCTATAATTTCAAAAATTCTGGATTCTTAACTGTCACTTTCTGTTTTAGCCGTGAGGGTCTAATATTCATGGTACATGTTTTGCATTTAATAGAACAGGCTTTTATTAACTTTACGCAGTTACTGCTGCTTCTTCTACACACAAAAATCAGGTTAAAATAACCCCGATCCTAAATTAATGGGATTGCTGACTCGATCTTGATTGTGGTAGGCAGAAGTTTCGTGCGAAATATATTGTGCATACATAGGGAAAGAAATGCACCACTGCATAGCTGCACTATTGATCACAAACGGCTGGAAACTGTAATTGCCGTAAAATATCCAGTAGTAACTATCCAGGGTGACACGAAGTGGAATGACAACATAAAACCAATCGTGGCAAAAGCAGATGCCAGACTCAGATTCATAGGAAGGATGTTAAGGAAATGTAACTCACCCACGAAACTAGCGGCTTAAAAAAAAAGACGCTTGTTCGACCTATCCTTGAGTATTTTTCACCTATCTGGGATAGCTACCAGATAGGACTGGTAGAAGAGAGAGAGGAGATCCAACGAAGAGCGGCACGTTTCGTCACGAGATCATTTAATCGGCACGAGAGCGCTATGGAGATGCTTAACAAAATCCATTGCCAGACGTTACAAGAAAAGCAAGACTTCAAGAGAGCTCTTTCCGAGAAGAGTAGGACAACATATTACTTCCGCCCACATACGTCTCACGTAATGACCATGAGGAGAAAATTCGAGTCGATAGAGCCAATACAGAGGCTTACGGACAATCACTCTTCCCACGCGCTGTTCGCGAGTGGAACAGGTTTTGGTGGGCGCAGTCAGTGGTACGAAAAGTACCCTCTGCCACACACTATAAGGTGGCTTGCGGAGTATGACTTAGATGTAAATGAAAGACGGTCTTGCGTCGTCCATAGTAAATTTTAGAACCATTGTCTTTGAGAGTTGTGAAATTCATTGGTCATTTTATCAGCGTTAAATTGCCTAAGCATATCATAATTTCTTATTTTACCTTGCGGAGTCCTTACCGTGGTCTGTAGTAAAATTTATTTATGATGGTTATATACTCCTCTTATGTTATTGCATTTGTCTCTGTCTCTCACTTGCTTGATTAAAAACGACGTTATGCACTCTGATTTGTAACAAATTTCCTCGTGTTTTTTTCCAAGTTTATATTAACGCATTCATTCGGATAGGTTTTATAATTTCATATTGCTTTCTTCGTCAGCGTGAGACTGTTAACATATGTATTTCAACTCAAAGTTTAAATGAAGTTACCTGCTTCGTTGTTTTTTCATCACTCTATTGTTGGGAAGATACAAATAATGGCCGTTCTGATAATTTGGGGCACCGTAAGAACAGACGATCCCATCGTAAGGTAGATGATCGTCAGCAGCACTGACAGACCTGAGCATGAGGGACACCGAAGTCATTTCCTCCTTCCTATTCCATCTTCCAGTAGGAAGAGCGATGTTCAGTACAAACATCACTCCAGCAAAGGCCCGATGTGTGTCAGAAGAAGCAAAATGTTTGTTTACCTATACTGGAAGGAATAAGTGTATAACACCCTAGACCCCATGTTGTTAATGTTTGCTTTCGAAATCGAAGCCGTTATCACTCCAGCAAAGGCCCGATGTGTGTCAGAAGAAGCAAAATGTTTGTTTACCTATACTGGAAGGAATAAGTGTATAACACCCTAGACCCCATGTTGTTAATGTTTGCTTTCGAAATCGAAGCCGTTATCTCCCCTTTTTACACTTCCCTATGTCTCATAAATATGAATGAATCCATTTCCAAGCCTCAAATCAACGAAAAATCATTGGCATTACCTGAAATCGAACCCATGGCCTTGTTTTCTCAGTCAATCACATTGATTCCTCAGCTACAAAGGCTGACGGCAGCTTAAATGAATTCTTACTAGAACCCACGGCTCTTCATAATCAGCTGGCCGCTGTGGCCGAGCGGTTCTAGGGGCTTCAGCCTGGAACCGCGCGACTGCTACGGTCGCAAGTTCGAATACTGCCTCGGGCATGGATATGTAGTTCTAAGTTACAGGGGACTGATGACCTCAGATCTTAAGTCCCATAGTGCTTAGAGCCATTTGAACCATTTTTTCTTCACAATCTCTTCAAAAGGTACGACTTGGTAACGGTCCCAAATAGGACAGGCCGTAGGAGCATTTAAAAAGCTGTTTTTTTCTCAACTAAGACAGAATTTTCCAGTTGAACCCAATTTAAGTTTTTAGCCCTTCTTTTTTCTGATGTGCTCTCGCCTCTCTAGTTCGCAGCCCATAGAGTTTCGAAGACTCATTTACGGTCAAACCGTACTGTAGTGCTGCAGTGCTATTACTGAATGCTGTATGTCTTTTCGTTACATTGTGTTGTTTTCGAAATACTGGTCCAAGAATGAACGAAAAATAATTTTTGAGCAGCTGTTAGCTCTGTGTGTCACTTTAACCTTCATAGATACTCTATAGGAACCAAAGGGCACAAGCTTTCTATAAACAGCTCAAAAAGAATTTGCAATATCTGCACATCGGCGGAAGTGTGTGGGTTTAGACTCTAGAAGAGGGTGGAATCTAATAATAAGACTTATGAAACTATAAAAACCAGAACCTTAAAACTGGGACGTACAATGGCCATGTTGAAGGTAGTCAGATCGAAAGTTTAGGCTTCTGCAAATGTCTGAAATAAACATATGTAGCTAGGTAACATTTACTACCACGTTGCTCCACCTCGTGCATTGTAACGTAGTGTTGGATGTTCCTCGGTATGCTGTGCTCATGTTGGTCGCACGTTGCTGCTCAAACCTGCCTCACAACGCCAGCGACCCTCCTGACGTCACGACGGTTCCTGCGGGTTTCAATTGGTCTCAGTTTCGCTGAATCACGTACATATCAGCAGATACCGTATACCATTTCGTAGGGTAGATTCCTTCCTCCTAGGAGAAATTGTTCATAGCGGAAATGTTGACAGTAGCTTGGAGGATCCTTTCGCGATGCTGAACAGGCATCAAATTACCATCGACGAGAGGCAGCCGACAACGGCACATAACTGGCACCATGTCCCTGCTGATCCCGTGGCTGAACCCTGCCACTCCCTCCTACGGCCATCATCAGGCGTGAAAAAAATCCTATACTCATCGGTGAAAAGAACCCGACGCCACCGATTCAGGGGTTCCCGGGAATGTGACCCGGGCCCATTCGCTTAGCAATCCGCCACGCTGACCGTGCAGTTACCGAGAGGGACAGAATGAAGATTCGAATGACATCCCTGTGATGTACAGCTATTCGGTGAGACTCTTCTTGCATTGATAGCTTCTCTCGCCGTAAAGTAACAAAGCGCATACCGTCTAAGCTTTAAATGGACCTACGAGGAACGTTGACGGACTGCGCAACATACGCCAGAAATTGCCCCGTTATGCGTTCACTGCTGGAGACGCAGTGCGCCGTATGCAACTGCAGTGGGAATGCAGGTTCACTTTTACATCCATTACGCAGCGATTTGCCGTGATTGAAAGAGCACTGTGAAGACATTTACCATTTAAAAGAAATACAAGCTACGTAAATAATGATGGTAATGTAATACTTTTCTGAGCAATTTATTTTCTATCTGCTGTGCATAACGCAGGCAGACCAATGTTTGCTGCTCCGTCTTGGCATTTCCCGTAATAAAATGACATGAGCTATAATCACTATTTAGAACATAGTATCTTCACAATTCCTAGTACAGCCATGTGTATGGAATTAAGAATTTTCTTAATTTTGAAGTTAAAACGATTTATTGGTAGTTTCTAAGTAGATTTTTAGAACCATTGTGTGTCTTTCTTTATATGTCAACCAATGTAGATTTTGAAGTCTATCTGTCGGAATTTCCCACCACCCAGACCAGTTTATAACCAATCGCACTGCTTTTCTTTGTGTAGGCTCTGTTGGGTTAACCTGATACCGATTTCAATAGAGGTCGTACGAATGTTTTATAAGCAATGTCTTTCTCCTACAAATTCTGGCTTCCCAATGATGTGCTAATGAATAGAAGCCTGAAACATTCCTTGACCACAGATGACTGTATGTGCTCGATTCTCTTCGACACATAACATGCACTCTTGCTCCCAAGTCTTCACGTAATATGAGTGACTGCAGTTGAAGCTCCATGGTATAGTCAACGGCTGCCAAATGTTTAAGTTTCAGGAAGTGTATGGCTACATAACAGGATGATTCCGTGATGATGCTTCAAACTTTACACTCGAGGTAAGGAACACTGGTCCGGAAACGACCAAATCGGAAGTTATAAGCGACAGTCGTTCTGATACGTCTCAAAGTGGAAGACACACAGTTACTCTTATTGCTAAGAAATATAGCACTTGTTCATCTTCGATACTGTGAAACACATCTCTTCTAATGCAAGATCTTTGGTTTCTATACTTTTGGAAAAGGTAGTATGGAGCAGGAAAAATGAAAAGCGTACAGTAAGCAAAGACTCTAAATTACATATTCTAGAAGCTACGAGCACTTGTTCATCGTCACCATAATGAAACACATCTCGTCTACTGATCAAGGGTCCATTGTTTTGGTCTATTTAACCTCCTCCAAAGGAATTACAACCAAAGATCTTGCAGTGGAAGAGACGTGTTTCACGGAATCGAAGATAAAAAAAGTGCTCATTTCTCTTAACGTATGTATTTTAGAGTAAATGTTTAGTAGACTGTTTTTCTTGTTTTGGTCCATAATGCCACGTCTGAAAGTTACGTACCCTAAAATCTTAGCAACAATAATATCGGTACACGTCTCGACTGTCTGAGGTATTAGAAGGATTTTCACTTATAACTTTCGACTCAGTCACTTCCGGTCTAGGGTACCGTACCACAAACTGGCACATTTACCCTCTCCATCATCCCTGAAAGTTTGTAACATTATCACGGAATCACTCCTTGTTGCTATATATTAAGAAGTGGCAGTGCGGTTCTAGGCGCTACAGTCTGGAACCGCGAGACCGCTACGGTCGCAGGTTCGAGTCCTGCCTCGGGCATGGATGTGTGTGATGTCCTTAGGTTAGTTAGGTTTAACTAGTTCTAAGTTCTATGGGACTAATGACCTCAGATGTTGAGTCCCATAGTGCTCAGAGCCATTTGAACCATTTTTGAAACTTGTGAATTTTTCCTTGAGGGTGATATCTTGATAACATCTGTTCGAACGATATTACAGTTTTTATTGTATAATAATACCAGTGCGACCGCGAAAATTTGAAACTGCAGTTAAATACATCTGATAAGTTATTCATATGAAACACTCACGTTCATACGTTAACACATCTTTAGACCTGCGATTCAAGACGATATTGTGCCCCTGGCACCCTTGTCACGTGATGGAACGATACAGATACAAGCTGTGGTGTCATCGCCAGACACCACACTTGCTAGGTGGTAGCCTTTAAATCGGCCGCGGCCCGGTAGTATACGTCGGACCCGCGTGTCGCCACTATCAGTGATTGCAGACCGAGCGCCGCCACACGGCAGGTCTAGAGAGACTTCCTAGCACTCGCCCCAGTTGTACAGCCGACTTTGCTAGCGATGGTTCACTGACAAAATACGCTCTCATTTGCCGAGACGATAGTCAGCATAGCCTTCAGCTACGTTATTTGCTACGACCTACCAAGGCGCCATTATCAGTTATTATTGATACTGTGAATCATGTAATGTCAAGAGCGACGTTCCTCATTAATGGATTAAAGTTAAGTATTCCACCAGCTACGTCCGTTGTTTCTAAATTCTAATTTCCTTGCCCTGTTGCAGACCTGACGCCAGCCTGCGTGAGCTAAATCGCGTGCCTTCCAGTCTCCTCTAGTAACACGGTGTTGGCTCTCCTGCCAACCACAACACAAGCTATACCAGAAATCCAGCCATAGACAGGGGAAGATAGGAGAGGGGGGGAGGGAAAGGGGAGGGGGGTCTCTCACTGTGTCCGCCAGTCGCTGTGACGCAGGGCGGCAGTGCGGAGCATCATGCCCTTGCATGGCAACACAGGATAACAGCGCGAGCAGGCTATGGATGAGGCTGTTGAGCGCGGCTCGCCGTAAAACCGGACATTGCTGGACAAGCGCCCATAGGGATCTGCGGTAATCTGTGATAGCGGTGTCAAGTGCTGCAATCCCTCCTTTAGACCACTCCACACGTTCAGTCGGATTTAAATCCGGACAGTAATCTCGCCTCTCTAGGTTCGTCACATCGTCATGTTGTACGCACATGTCTGCTGGGTCAGGCCTGTGTGGAACTACACTGCCTGACCAAAAACAAAAGTGTAGCACCCAGAAGGACAGTAGGGAATGAAATAAACTTCACAGACTAAGCGCCAATGTTATATGATTATAAAATCGAGTCAATAATGAATTAAGAATGTGTCCGCCTTTCCGTAAGTACACAAATCGTTTTTTCTTAACGCCCAAACATGTTTCGCTGCAGTTGTGGCGTCCTCAGTGGGTTGTTTCTTTATTTTTCGGAAGTACATACATAAAGATTATGTTTAGATTAGGAAATAAGTTACATCGAATTCTGTTGTTATTTAAATTATATTTGCTCTTTACCTTTTGAAATGCGTAATGCAAAAGCCTGAGATAGTTACAATTTTCCAATCCTTCTCCCATGTCTATGTTTATTACTGGAAATAATAGCAATAAAAAACTGAAAACAGGTTATTTCCGAAACCGGTTATTCTGAGCGGTTTTAATAGTCAGGTTAAACTGGAGATGAAAAACAAATTGTATAACCAAACACCGGTTAGTTTAGCGAACTGGGCGACGACTCTCGCTTACCTATCTGAACCCGCAACTTGCCAGCCACATATCACTCGATTAAACCTTTCGTTCTTCGACTAATTTTTGTGTCAGTCATACCACTTACCAGCTGACATATTCCTGATTGTTGTAAGACTTACGTGCTGAACACATGTAATTCAGAATGGTGATCCATTCCAATCACAGATTTAGGAGGGATGGTCACGAAGTTTTAAGTAAAACGTCGAATAAATGAAGTTACTTCATGAACTGTAAGCAGCTATCTGTTTGCAGTGCTAGTACATATTGGAATACCCACACCACGGATCATAGCATGCAGCTAGAGGAGCCGAGACAAATTGACGCAGTCCGCTGATACGTAGGAGGATCCTACGGTAGTTCGTTTTCTGCACTTGCAGGAGAACAACGCTGCGACAAGTCATGCTGAGTTGGTGGAAGTACATCGGTGTGATATTATTCTATTCCACTAAGATCAATTGCGACCTATCGCTCTACTCCAAATTGACTGGCTCAGAGGAAAACTACTTTGCTCGTCATAATGTAAATTCTGCATAATAAAAATTTGTTCTTCTGTAAGACAACCGCCAGTTTCGGCCAGTACACAAAATTTCTTGGAATTCTCCTTTGCTTCCCATATCAGTATTTTTATTTAGCTCAGCTTCGTTCGTGTGTTTCAAATTTTCATATTTTGTTTGTCTTTTAGAAATTATCTCCAGCTTTACTAACAATTATTGGAAATCAGAATCAGCTCTTACCCGCAGTGACATAATAGCTTTTATAGGCGATGGTTTCCACCAACTAATCCTTCAAAACTTGGTATGGAAACACTGCTCATCTTATTTTTGACATATATTTAGAAAAGCCTTTTGAATCTATTAATAAATTTCAGCCGAAGCCAGAGATGAAAATACATCGATTCTGACAAGCAGTTTCACTCAAAGGACGATGTTTTAGTTACTACTACTTATCTATAACACAGATAAAGACATGTCAGTTCCTTTCATAATACTTTATCTGGAAAAAAATCAATTACAGTTACGTAATCGTTTGATGTAAATCAAAATGACATTATGTTTGATTTTTATTTTGGTATTTTTCTAGATGTTTTTGTGTCTATTTAGCCCTCCCAATCCCTTTCATCCTGGTCCAGTCAAAATATTGTACATCATTATACACAAAACTTGCATGCGATCAGAGCCGGAAATTTGTGAGAGATTCCCCAAGGTTATTTGGATGTACTTATTCATGTGTATTATTAATCATCAACATAACTTCAATTTACAATATACTTAATTTGAATCATTAGACACGTGGTAATTCTGACGTTCGGCTTTTCTGACGCCATGGGGATGATGTCACTACCCAGTAGAATAAAAGCAGCAGCCTCAGCTGAAGACGAGCACTTTTTGGCAGTGGCACACGTGTGGCTGCTTGTTGCGCTGGGCCGGCCGGAGTGGCCGAGCGGTTCTAGGCGCTATAGTCTGGAACCGCGCGACCGCTACGGTTGCATGTTCTAATCCTGCCTCAGCATGGATGTGTGTGATGTCTTTAGGTTAGTTAGTTTTAAGTAGTTCTAAGTTTTAGGGGACTGATGACCTCAGAAGTTACGTCCCATAGTGCTCAGGGCCATTTGAACCATTTTTTGTTGTGCTGAGAGTCTTCGCTGTATTGTTTTTGCCTACGGTGAAGATGGCAACACTGACTCACTCAGACGGCAATACATTTCAGTGCAAAACAGCAAACAAACGATAGTCGGAAACGCATCAGAAACGTACATTTGTGCAGCAAAGTCTGTGTCCAAACCCAAACAACATAGCGAGACGGCGTATTCAAAAATGAGCAGGCTGAAATGTGAGTAAACACTGTGCGAATACAAACATAATCCACGAATAACAAACTACACCAAATAGTTCACCGTACGTAAGATTCACAAAATTTTTACCGACGTCTGCAGGTCATTCCAACTACACAAAAAGAACTAAAACACGTTTGTAACACAATACAAAGCTGCCGAGGCTCAGGACTAACTACATCTACATCTACGTGATTACTCTGCTATTCACAATAAAGTGCCTGGCAGAGGGTTCAATGAACCACCTTCAAGCTGTCTCTCCACCGTTCCTATCTCGAAAGGCACGTGGGTAAAACGAGCACTTAAATTTTTCTGTTGGAGCCCTGATTTCTCTTATTTTATCGTGAAGATCATTTCTCCATATGTAGGTGGGTGCCAACAAAATGTTTCCGCAATCGGACGAGAAAACGTGATTGATACTTCATGAGAAGATCCCGTCGCAAAGAAAAACGCCTTTGTTTTAATGATTGCCACTCCAGTTCACGTATCATGCCTGTGACACTATCTCCCTTATTTCGCGATAATACAAAACGAGCTGCCCTTCTTTGTACTTTTTATGTCATCCATCAGTCCCACCTGATGCGTATCCCACACCGCACAGCAATACTCCAGAATAGGGTGGACAAGCGTGGTGAAACAGTCTCTTTAGTAGACCTGTAGCACCTTCTAAGTGTTTTGCAAATGAATCGCAGTCTTTGGTTTGCTCTACCCACAATATTATCTATGTTATCGTTCCAGTCTAGGTTATTTGTAATTGTAATCCCTAAGTATATAGCTGAATTTACAGCCTTCAGATTTGTGTGACTTATCGCGTAATCGAAATTTAGCTGATTTCTTCTAGTAGTCGTGTAAATATCTTCAGACTTTTCTTTATTGAGACTAAATTACCACTTTTCGCACCATACAGATGTCTTATTTAAATTATTTTGCAAGTCGTTTTGATCATCTGATGACTTTACAAGACGATAAATCACAGCATCATCTGCAAACAATATAAGACGGCTACTCAGATTGTCTCCTATGTCGTTAATATAGATCAGGAACAACAGAGGGCCTATAACACTTCCTTGGGGAACGCCGGATATTACATCTGTTTTACTCGATGACTTTGCGTCTATTACAACGAACTGTGACCTTTCTGACAGGAAATCACGAAGCCAGTCGCACAACTGAGGCGATACTCCATAGGCACGTAGTTTGCTTAGAAGACGCTTGTGAGGAACGGTGTCGAAAGCCTTCTGGAAATCTAAAAATATGGAATGAATTTGAGATCCCCTGTCGATAGCACTCATTACTTCATGAGTATAAGCAGCTAGTTATGTTTCACAGGAACGTTTTTTTTCTGAATACGTGCTGACTATGTGTCAATAAACCCTTTTCTTCGAAGTACTTCATAAAAAGGTGGGAAATTAAGGAGATGGGACCTGGATAAACTGAAAGAACCAGAGGTTGTACAGAGTTTCAGGGAGAGCATAAGGGAACAGTTGACAGAAATGAGGGAAAGAAATACAGTAGAAGAAGAATGGGTAGCTCTGAGGGATGTAGTAGTGAAGGCAGCAGAGGATCAAGTAGGTAAAACGACGAGGGCTAGTAGAACTCCTTGGGTAACAGAAGAAATATTGAACTTAATTGACGAAAGGTGAAAATATAAAAATGCAGTAAATGAAGCAGGCAAAAAGGAATACAGACGTCTCAAAAATGGGATCGACAGGAAGTGCAAAATGGCTAAGCAGGGATGGCTAGAGGACAAATGTAAGGACGTAGAGGCTTACCTCACTAGGGGTAAGATAGATACTGCCTACAGGAAAATTAAAGATACCTTTGGAGAAAGAGAGCCACTTGTATGAATATCAAGAGCTCAGATGGAAACCCAGTTCTAAGCAAAGAAGGGAAAGCAGGAAGGTGGAAGGAGTATATAGAGGGTCTATACAAGGCGGATGTACTTGAGGACAATATTATGGAAATGGAAGAGGATGTAGATGAAGATGAAATGGGAGATATGATACTGCGTGAAGAGTTTGACAGAGCACTGAAAGACCTGAGTCGAAACAAAGCCCCGGGAGTAGACAACATTCCATTAGAACTACTGACAGCCTTGGGACAGCCATCCCTGACAAAACTCTACCATCTGGTGAGAAAGATGTATGAGACAGGCGAAATACCCTCAGACTTCAAGAAGAATATAATAATTGCAATCCCAAAGAAATCAGGTGTTGACAGATGTGAAAATTACCGAACTATCAGTTTAATAAGTCTCAGCTGCAAAACACTAACGCGAATTATTTACATACGAATGGAAAAACTAGTAGAATCCGACCTTGGGGAAGATCAATTTGGATTCCGTAGAAATATTGGAACACGTGAGGCAATACTGACGTTACGACATATCTTAGAAGAAAGATTAAGGAAAGGCAAGCCTACGTTTCTAGCATTTGTAGACATAGAGGAAGCTTTTGACAATGTTGACTGGAATACTCTCTTTCAAATTCTAAAGGTGGCAGGTGTAAAATACATGGAGCGAAAGGCTATTTACAATTTGTACAGAAACCAGATGGCAGTTATAAGAGTCGAGGGGCATGAAAGGGAAGCAGTGGTTGGGAAGGGAGTGAGACAAGGCTCTCCCCGATGCTATTCCATCTGTATATTGAGAAAGAAGTAAAAGAAACAAAAGAAAAGTTCGCAGTAGGTATTAAAATCCATGGAGAAAAAATAAAAACTTTGAGGTTCGCCGATGACATTGTAATTCTGTCAGAGACAGCAAAGGACATGGAAGAGCAGTTGAATGGAATGGACAGTGACTTGAAAGGTGGGTATAAGTTAAACATCAACAAAAGCAACGCGAGGATAATCGAATGTAGTCGAATTAAGTCGGGTGATGCTGAGGGAATTAATTTAGGAAATGAGACACTTAAAGTAGTAAAGAAGTTTTGCTGTTTGGGGAGCAAAATAACTGATGATGGTCGAAGTAGAGAGGATATAAAATGTAAACAGGCAATGGGAAGGAAAGCGTTTCTGATGAAGAGAAATTTGTTAACATCGAGTATAGATTTAAGTGTCAGGAAGTCGTTTCTGAAAGTATTTGTATGGAGTGTAGCCATGTATGGAAGTGAAACATGGACGACAAATAGTTTGGACTAGAAGAGAATAGAAGCTTTCGAAATGTGGTGCTACAGAAGAATGCTGAAGATTAGATGGGTAGACCACATAACTAATGATGAAGTATTGAATAGAATTGGGGAGAAGAGGAGTATGTGGCACAACTTGACAAAAAGAAGGGACCGGTTAGTAGGACATGTTCTGAGGCATCAAGGGATCACAAATTAGCATTGGAGGGCAGCATGGAGGGTAAAAATCGTAGAGGGAGACCAAGAGATGAATACGCTAAGCAGATTCAGAAGGATGTGGGTCGCAGTAAGTAGTGGGGGATGAAGAAGCTTGCACAGGATAGGGCAGCATGGAGAGCTGCATCAAACCAGTCTCAGGACTGAAGTGCACAACACAACAACTTCATAATGTTTGAATACAGTATATGTTCCAAAACCCTAATGCAAATCGACGTTAGTGATATAGGCCTGTAATCCAGCGGATTACGTCTACTTCCCTTTTTGGGTATTGGTGTAACTTGAGCAATTTTCCAGTCTTTAGGTACGGATCTTTCTATGAGCAGTTGTATATAATTGCTAAATATAGAGCTATTTTATCATCATACTCTGAGAGGAATCTGACTAGTATACAATGTGGAGCGGAGTCCTTGCCTTTATTAAGTGATTTAAGCTCCTTTGTTACGCCGAGGATATCTACGTCTATGTTTCTCATCTTGGCAGTTGTTGAATGGAATTCAAGACTATTTACTTCGTCATCTCTGGTGAAGGAGTTTCTGAAAACCGTGTTTAATAACTCTGGTTTAGTGGCACTGTCATCAGTAACTTCACAATTGTTACCGCGCAGTGAAGGTATTGATTGCGTCTTGCCACTGGTCCGTGTTTAATAACTCTGGTTTAGTGGCACTGTCATCAGTAACTTCACCATTGTTACCGCGCAGTGAAGGTATTGATTGCGTCTTGCCACTGGTGTGCACTATGTATGACCAGAATCTCGTTGAGTTTTCTGCTAGATTCTGAGCGATGTGACCCGTATATGGGGTATCAGTACCATCACTTATTAATTTATGTAGTATATATCTCTCAATTGCTGTCGATACTATCTCATTGAAAACATTCCACAGCTTTTCTACACTTACAAGATCAGATCGGAAGAAGTGAAGACTGTCTTGAAAAGGCGTCAAGAGCAGCTTTCTTAAATAGATATACTTTACATTTCTATTTGGTGGTTGTAGGTGTTACGGATTCAGCCTAGCAGCAACTGCCTTGTGGTCACTAATCCGTGTATTCGTCACAATACTCACTATTTGTCCAGGATTATTTGTTGCTAAAAGGTCAAGTATGCTTTCGCAACCATTTACGCGTCGAGTGGGCTCATGAACTAATTGTTCAAAATTATTTCCTGAGAAAGCATTCAGTACAATTTCGGATGACGTTTTATGCCTGCCGCCGGTTTTAAACATATAACTTCTCCAGAATATGGAGGGTGGATTGAAGTCACCACCGACTATAGTTGATTTAGCAAGGTACTTATTTGAAATGAGACACAAGTTTTTTTTTAACAGTTCAGCAACTATATCTTCTGAGTTGAGGGGTGGGTAAAACGATCCAATTAATAGTTTAGTCCGATTATCAGGTAAAACCACTACCCATACTATTTCACACAAACTATCTACTTCAATTTCGCTACAAGGCAAACTACCTCTGACAGCAATAAATACTCTACCACCAACTGTATTTAATCTATCCTTTCTAAACACTGTTAGATTGTTTGAAAAAATTTCGGCTGAACTTATTTCCGGCTTTAGCCAGCTCTCTGTACCTACAACTATTCGAGCTTCACTGCTTTCTATTAGGGCTTGGTGCTTTGGTTCTTTCCCAACAAAGCTACGACAATTTACAACTACAATACCATTCGTTTCTACAACTACCTTACTGTATTTTACCTGCCCACTTTTAGATGGACGCCCCTTCTGTAGTTCCCTGAGACCCTCTAACCTAAAAAAAGCGCCCAGTCCCTTCCACACAGCCCCCGCTACCCGTTTAGCCGCCTCCTGTGTGTAGTGGAGTCCTGACCTATGAAGTGGAACCCGGAAACCTACCACCCAATGGCGCAAGCCAAAGGATCTGCAGCCTACACGGTTACAGAACCGCCTGATTCAGACCCTCCAATCGGCTCTGCACCAAAGGACCACAGTCGGTTCTATCGACGATGCTGCAGATGGTGAGCCCCGCCTTAATCTCGGAAGAAAAACTGGCAGTCTTTACCATTTCCGCTAGCCGCCCAAAACCAGACAGAATCTGCTCCGATCCAAAGCGACACACATCATCGATACCGACATAAGCCACCACCTGCAGTTGGCTGCACGCTGTACTCTTCATGGCATCCTGAAGCACCCTTTCCACTTCCGAAATTACTCCCCCCCGGAATGCTCACGCAGTGCACACTGGCTTACTTCCCGTCCTGAGCAGCCATGTTCCTAAGGGGCCCCATTACATGCCTAACGTTGGAGAACCAACTACAAGCAGACCCACCCTCTGCGACTGCCCAGCCTTGGGGGCCGAGATGGTTCCTCTGGAAGAGGGTGGACGATTGCATCTAGCTCAGAGACATCGTCACCGGCAGATAATGCCTGAAACCTGTCCGTCAAACGAACCAGGGAGGCCCTACGATCGGCCCCTCGGAAATTTTTTCGCTGCCTGCCAGACTTTGGAATGATCTCCCACTCGACCATGGGTGAGGGGTCGACCTCAGTGCAGTCAGTACCTGGGGTGGTCACAGCAGTTGACCAGTCGGAGGAAACGTGGGACGTGCTCGACGTCCCTCGAATCTCTGCGTCCGATCCCCCACAATGACGCCCCTTGGCAGTAGCCTCAAGCTGTGTGACAGAAGCCAACACAACCTGGAGCTGTGAGCGAAGCGTCGCCAACTCAACTCGCATCTGTACACAACAATCACAGTTACAATCTCAGTTCCTCCTATGTATTACTGTAGCCGCTCGTGTTTTAAGCTCGTAACAATGTGCAACAAACGAACGGTGTACTCGCGTTATTAGCAATGGGAAATCGAAGTGCTCTCTCTCTGACAGTCTGACACTGGGCTTTTCTAACCAAACAAGCAAACGCCTGTACGATACGAGGGTCGACACAATGGTCGATAGCAACGGCGGTACTGTACACTACACTGTTATGGAAGTAAAGGTTTGTGCCGAGTAAGTACTCGAACAAGCAAAAAATTACAAAAATAAACTAGTAACAACACAGACAACTGAAAATAATTCGCTCCTGTTTGAAGCTCGTAAAAATATGTAACAAGTGAATGATGTACTCGCCTTATTAGAAGCAGGAACTAGTGGTGCGCTCTTGCTGACGGTCTAACTGACACTAAATACTACATTCGTAAATCCAAAAACGGGCATATTCCACCATTTTTACCTGTGCATACTTTTTAAACATTAGATTACGAACGTAAACAAAACTTCATTGCTGATGGTGTCCTAACATCCCTCATGTTTGCAGATGACACGATGTAATACACTCCTGGAAATTGAAATAAGACCACCGTGAATTCATTGTCCCAGGAAGGGGAAACTTTATTGACACATTTCTGGGGTCAGATACATCACATGATCACACTGACAGAACCACAGGCACATAGACACAGGCAACAGAGCATGCACAATGTCGGCACTAGTACAGTGTATATCCACCTTTCGCAGCAATGCAGGCTGCTATTCTCCCATGGAGACGATCGTAGAGATGCTCGATGTAGTCCTGTGGAACGGCTTGCCATGCCATTTCCACCTGGCGCCTCAGTTGGACCAGCGTTCGTGCTCGACGTGCAGCCAACGTGAGACGACGCTTCATCCAGTCCCAAACATGCTCAATCGGGGACAGATCCGGAGATCTTGCTGGCCAGGGTAGTTGACTTACACCTTCTAGAGCACATTGGGTGGCACGGGATACATGCGGACGTGCATTGTCCTGTTGGAACAGCAAGTTCCCTTGCCGGTCTAGGAATGGTAGAACGATGGGTTCGATGACGGTTTGGATGTACCGTGCACTATTCAGTGTCCCCTCGACGATCACCAGAGGTGTACGCCCAGTGTCGGAGATCGTTCCCCACACCATGATGCCGGGTGTTGGCCCTGTGTGCCTCGGCCGTATGCAGTCCTGATTGTGGCGCTCACCTGCACGGCGCCAAACACGCATACGACCATCAATGGCACCTAGGCAGAAGCGACTCTCATCGCTGAAGACGACGCGTCTCCATTCGTCCCTCCATCCACGCCTGTCGCGACACCACTGGAGGCGGGCTGCACGATGTTGGGGCGTGAGCGGAAGACGGCCTAACGGTGTGCGGGACCGTAGCCCAGCTTCATGGAGACGGTTGCGAATGGTCCTCGCCGATACCCCAGGAGCAACAGTGTCCGTAATTTGCTGGGAAGTGGCGGTGCGGTCCCCTACGGCACTGCGTAGGATCCTACGGTCTTGGCGTGCATCCGTGCGTCGCTGCTGTCCGGTCCCAGGTCGACGGGCACGTGCACCTTCCGCCGACCACTGGCGACAACATCGATGTACTGTGGAGACCTCACGCCCCACGTGTTGAGCAATTCGGCGGTACGTCCACCCGGCCTCCCGCATGAACACTATACGCCCTCGCTCAAAGTCCGTCAACTGCACATACGCTTCACGTCCACGCTGTCGCGGCATGCTACCAGTGTTAAAGACTGCAATGGAGCTCCGTATGCCACGGCAAACTGGCTGACACTGACGGCGGCGGTGCACAAATGCTGCGCAGCTAGCGCCATTCGACGGCCAACACCGCGGTTCCTGGTGTGTCCGCTGTGCCGTGCGTGTGATCATTGCTTGTACAGCCCTCTCGCAGTGTCCGGAGCAAGTATGGTGGGTCTGACACACCGGTGTCAATGTGTTCTTTTTTCCATTTCCAGGAGTGTAGTTTAGACCAGTGGCTAAATTCAATTGGCAGCCACATGTAAAATAAAAGGTAAAGTGCTTATATAATTTAAATAACAACAAAATCAGATGTAACGTATTTTCTAACCAAAACATAATCTTTATGTACGTATTTCAGAAAAATAAAAGAGGAAACCCAGTGAGGATGCAACAGCTGTGGTGAACCATGTTTCAGTGTTAAAGTAAAAGATTAATTTGTATGCTTGCAAAAAGGCGAATCCATCCTTAACCTATTATTATTTTCTGCAACCAAGGGAACTGAGCTGAAAGCTCCAATATGATAAATCGAGTCTAATTGTTAAACCCCCTCTGGCGTTGATGCCTGCACTGATTCTGATTGGAAGGGTGTCATAAAGCTGTTGTATCCTATCCTCAGGCGAGGTGACCCACGGCTGTTGTAGCTGGCTCACGCAACCCTGTATGCTGTCCCTGGGACTGAATTGACGTCTGAGGTGGTTCCATACAAGCTTTATCGGGGATAGGTCTGGGGACACCTTGCTAGCCACGGCCGTACCTCAGCATCACACAGACAGTTCATAAAGACATGTTCCGTGTGTGGACGAGTGTTGTCCTGTTAAAAAATGGCATCTCGATATTGTCGCATCAGGCGTAACACGTGATGTGGTCGAATGTCCGCGGGGCATCGTGGTGCCGTCAGGGTTCCATGCCTGAAAATACGCCCGATGGCTCCCCGCATCATGACGCCGTTTCTTTCCTAAAGAGTGGAAAGGTGCGTTTACATGTGTGCGCCTTGCGGCTGCAGCTTGCCCCGCAAGGCAGCATAGGCGCCCACGTGCGAATGGGATATGTTGAGGATGAGACGTGCACCTTTACTTGGGCCTTTACTTGCGTATGGGGACAAGCTCAGTCGCACGGCGACTATGCGCAAGGCGTACAGGTGTAAACGTACCTGGAGAATTGGACTTCTCGCGAAGTCGCCGCCGTAGTCGCCAAAGATGGTCATCCGGTGTAGCGTACAAGCGCTATTCGTCACTAAACACCTTCATCACCAGGCCGTCCTTACAGGTCTCAGAATCACTCCATTTGTGTACTGATGTTAACGGCAGTAAACGCATGAGACGGCAATTCCCTAGTCCGGCTGCTACCAGTCTGCCATCAATGGTGCGTAATGACATGTAATCTTACAGAGTACATTAACTGTTCTTAAACGACAGGCGCAGGTGTGAAGGAGTTACGTTGCGCTTGGTGTAGAAAACGGCGATCGTCTCTTGTGGCCATCAGACGTGGTCGAAGGGACCCTTGACGACGAATATGCCAACCCTCACGTTCTCGTGAACACCGACATAGGGCCACTGTCACACCGGAATACTGCACAAATCTAGATACTGCTTGATTCGACCATCCGATCAAATAGAGATGCACAATAAGGCCCCTTTCAAACTCTGTCAGTTGCTCATCATACAACCTCTCCCCATTACACAACATCTTCGTATCCTTCATAGTAATCGTTCGAGCCGGCCGTAGTGGCCGAGCGGTTCTAGGCGCTACAGTCTGGAACCGCGCGACAGCTACGGTTGCAGGTTCGAATCCTGCCTCGGGCATGGAAGTGTGTGATGTCCTTAGGTTAGTTAGGTTTAAGTAGTTCTAAGTTCTAGGCGACTGATGACCTCAGAAGTTAAGTCCCATAGTGCTCAGAGCCATTTGAACCATTTTTGTATTCGTTCGACATCTGATGTTACTAAGCCTGATAACAACACTAAAAACGCACAGCTTTCATGCACTCTGGTGGCTGTTCTACATGTCTCAGAGAATGGCAACTCTCATCGTTTACATACCGGCCAGTGATATGTATTTGAACGAAGTTACATTGACATCCGAACATATGTTCTGCGTTCTTTTCTTTTTTTACATGTTATGTATCTTCCATCAAAATCACACAACATGAAATTCACCAAAAAAGAGTGGCATGTAGACACATCAACAATATTTTTGCGTCACCCAGGTTCCCAGAACTCCTGAAGATATACGTTGACTTTGGATATTGTATCACAGACTCAGTCCATTTGAGTGTTCAGAGATGTCACTAAATCCGCCCAAAGATGTAAACAATCGTGCATGAGCAGCGCCTACTAGATGGAGGGGGTCGGACAGCCGATCAGTTCCAGTCATTCCACCAGGAAGGAAGTACACCGCTCGTGTTGTCTGTAGTTCAACCATGCCTAGACGGTCAATATCGCGATTAGATCTCGTCTGCATTGTTACTTTGTGCCAGGAAGGGCTCTCAACAAGGGAAGTGTCCAGGCGTCTCGGAGTGAACAAAAGCGATGTTGTTCGGACATGGACGAGATACAGAGACACAGGAACTGTCGATGACATGCCTCGCTCAGGCCGCTCAAGGGTTACTACTGCAGTGGATGACCGCTACCTACGGATTATGGTTCGGAGGAACCCTGACAGCAACGCCACCATGTTGAACAATGCTTTTCGTGCAGCCACAGGACGTCATGTTACGACTCAAACTGTGCGCAATAGGATGCATGATGCGCAACTTCGCTCCCGACGTCCATGACGAGGTCCATTTTTGCAACCACTACGCCATGTAGCACGGTACAGACGGGCCTAACAATATACCGAATGCACCGTTCTGAATTGGCATCACGTTCTCTTCACCGATGAGTGTCACATATGCCTTCAACTAGACAATCGTCTGAGATTTGTTTGGAGGAAACCCGGTCAGGCTGAATGCCTAAGACACATTGTCCAGCCACTGCAGCAAGGTGGAGGTTCCTTGCTGTTTTGGAGTGGCGTTATGTGGGGCTGACGTACGCCGCTGGTGCTTATGGAAGGCGCCGTAACGGTTGTACGATACGTGAATGCCATCCTTTGACCTACAGTGCAACCATATCGGCAGGATATTGGTGAGGCATCCGTCTTCATATACGACAATTCGCGCCCCCATCGTGGACATCTTGTGAATGACTTCCTTCAGGATAACGGCATCGCTCGACTAGAGTGGCCAGCATGTTCTCCACACATGAACCCTACCGAACATGCCTGGGTTAAATTGAAAAGGGCTGTTTATGGAACATATGACCCACCAACCACTCTGAGGGATCTACGCCGAATCGCCCTTGAGGAGCGGGACAATCTGCACCAATAGTACCTTGATAAACTTGTGGATAATACGCCACGACGAATACAGGCATGTATCAGTGCAAGAGGACGTGCTACTGGGTATTAGAGGTACCGGTGCGTACAGCGATCTGGACCAATACCTCTGAAGTTCTGGCTGTATGGTGGTACAACATGCAATATGTGGTTTTCATGAGCAATAAAAATGGCGGAAATGATGTTTATTTTTATCTCTTTTCCAATTTTCTGTACAGGTTCCGGAACTATCGGAACCGAGGTGATGCAAAAGTTTTTTTGATGTGTGTACAAGCTGACATCACTACGGAATACAACTATCGTACTTCGCCTAGGAAAGATGAGTATTTGTGTACGTGCTCCTCACAGGACATTGCCCCAAATGAGTATTGTTTATGCCATGTCGTTCCCTTTCCACAACGTTTTCGGGGCTGTTGCTTGTCGCTGGAGCGCCCACGCGAAGCAACATCGAGAATCACGGTCCAGCCTAAACCGTGACTCATCTGTGAGCAGCTCACTGCACCCTGTTCTCGAGTCCGTTCACGACAGGAAAGCCACAACAATCGTTAGGCCAAAAGGTGTTTGTGTGAGGATGTCGGGTGGACAGCAACAAGTCCTCGAAGCCGGAGAGACTATGAGTAATGGGAGTTTTACGAGTGAGAGGCTGCTGTGAGGGCAGGTGCTACTCTGATCGGATGTCTTTGGATACTTAATCATCCTGGTACAATTACTTGACCTACCAGTAATGCTAATCAGTGATTAACGCCTCTTAGAGATCCTTCCCAGACACAAAATGACGCCTGCATGGTGTTCAACTTGTGACAGTGTTAATCTATCAAATGTTCCAACAATCCGCTCACATTTAATGTCCAGATGATTCAGACGTGTCATCATGCTTGCTTCCTACTCAAATAACCACACCAGGCAGAAGGGGTCACCAGCAGGAGACATTATGATAATACCGGCCCCATCATTCATAATAACCAGGAAGCGAATCCACAAGATTCTTCTAGTGTGCAATTTCATCCACTAATCCAAATAATCCAAGAGATTTTCTATAGATTAAGATCGGGCAATTTAGCATACTAGTCGAAGAACGATGAGCTGCCCGAGTGTTTATCAAAGGAGGGATATACGCATGCAGCCCTTTGAACACAGCTGTTGTCATCTTGGAAGATGAGAGTGTACACAACATGCACATCACTAAGATCTAGAAGAAAGGGCAGCACCTGGTCAAGGAGAACGTTGAAGTAAACCCCTTGGTCCATGTTCACGGTAACCTTAACGAGTGGATCGAAGTCACGGTACGAAAAACATCTCCAAAACATCACAGAACCACACGTGCCCTAAATTACACTCTCCAAACACAGCGGATAAATCGCCTTATTAGGCTTTCGATGCACTGGCTGCCTTGAATCTTTTGAAAAGACGTAAAATCGTGACACGTCAGACAAAACTACTCACCTCCGGTCAGCTGCTGCCCAGTTTCTGTGTTGTTTCGCCCATGAAAGACTTACAGCATTATGTGCCACTGTGCGCAACGACCGCTTCCGAGATACCTGAATCCAAATTTCTACTACATGCAGTTGCCTCCGCCATGTTCGCTAGAAAACTGATTGGGATGGTACTGCATTCACTGAAAGCAGCAATTCATGGTGGGTTTAAAGTCGATTGTCACTGACAAGGCGTGAATGTCACCTCCGGCCCGTGTAGATTAATATTTTCTTACGACCTTTGTTCTTATGGCGTGATACATGACTGCCAGCAGTACACCATTTTGTAGGCACATTGAACAATCCGCGTTGATACACCGAAAAATCGAACAATTTCACTGACGGTTTAGTTACGGGTTCTTCCAGACTCGATAGTTTCTTTCTGCTATTCTGTCACGTCCCCGATTCAACTAATATTACTCCGCTGATTGCTTGCAACCTACTGGCACATGAATACCACTTAAATGCCCAACTTACGTCAGTGGTGGAGAGAATGGGGGAGTTGGCACATGAAAACCTGGTACACCACAGGTGGCACCTCAAAACCGGCCAGTGTGCTCTGTTAAGCGATTGACTATTATTTAGACCGCTTAGTTTACTGTGTGCTACTCACTCATTGTACCCAAAGCCTGTGCCCACACGGGCAGTGCAGACTAGCTAGCCGGTATCGAACTGTCGTGCTATCTATGACACGTTTTTCATGTTGTAGAGCGACTGATTTTCCGTGCTTTTTGAAAGTTCCTTGAATCGTAGACGTTAATGTATAACATGGAGAGCAGTGTCCTTATTACACTTCACTACTTTCTAAGTCAGTTTTGTTTCACTATCTTCATATATGTGGGCTACTATCTCTACGACTTGCTGTAGTGCGTTGTGACTGATCTTCCTTCTGTTGGGAGCACTGCGCCAATACGCCGTGCTCTTCCTGCTGTAACCTCTGGCCTGTTTGCGCAGGCCCACGTGCCGCAATCGCCCTCACCTTTGCTGACCTGCTGTATGGCTGCTGGCTGACCGCTGTTGACCTGCAATCAAACCGCAGCTACACACAATAGCGGCAACGTACGTTCGAAATAGTACTAAAATAGCTTCCGATTCTGTTCGTAGGTGACTAGTCCTGGCATTCACTTACTTACTGTCACTCACAAATCGAATTACGTGTCCGTAACAAGCATCGCGTCTAACATCGCATACGGTCAGTGTTCAATATATCATAAAAAAACATTAAACTAACTTTACTTTACACACGTGTGGAGTGACTAAGTACCGCGGAAGTATACACAACTGTTTGAGGAAATCAAAGTATTGACTGTTCTGCATTTTATTTCAACAATTGGCGTTTCGGTCGTTCCCTCACCGTCAGATGTTTTAGAGTAGTCACTAGGTTACCCCCCAGTTGTCAACTCTAGTGTGTATGTTGTATCTTGCTTGTCCGAAATAATAATTACCTTAGCTACCCTGTTATTCAGGTCGGATTTAATTTAGTGCTACAGTCAATTTTCACTCATCTGCTGTTGTGCACATACACTGATGAGCCAAAAAGTTTTGACCATCACTCACGGTGAGACTGAATGCCACCGGCTGGTTTTGCAGACATGTGGCGTGGCAAGTAAATTCCGAAATCTACTGACATCAGCTACTTTGTCAAAGGACAGGTGTCCGAACATTTCGGAAACGACGAAGATGGTCCGCTGTTAGCCTGCTACTGGTGTGAGCATCCTAGGAAACTGACTGAAGAACGTTGGAACAACGAGTAGGCGACAAAGTGTTGGACATCCACGCTTCATCACAGAATGTGGACGTCGGAGGCTAGCTCGCTCTGTGAAGCAGACTGCCGACAGAGTACGATACTGGTAAAGGCACAAGTTTTTCGGAGCACACCGTTCAACGCACATTGTTGAACATGGAGCTCCGCAATAGACGATGCCTACGTTTTCCCACTTTGGCCCAACGATATATCCTATCCTAATTGCAGTGGACACGGGATCATTGAGACTGGACCATGGGTAAATGGAAATGCATCTCTGGGCCAGATAAATCACGTTTCTTGTTAGACCAAGCCGCTGGTTGAATCACAATATGCTGTTATCCGCGCAAGCTGCTGCTCGAGATGCACCGCATCACGGGCGTAGGTCAGTGGGGCACTATTATGCTGTGGGGGACATTCAAGTGGCTTTCATGCGACCTGCGTGGACTACATGAACATTATTACGGATTACCTGGATTCCCTCGTGGTTGATATCTTTCCCGACGTCGATGGCGTCTTCCAGCAGGATAACTCTCCGTGTCACAATACCAGAATCGTGCTGCAGCTGTTTGAGGGTCACGGTATTCAACACACGTTAATGTCGCGAGGAGCAGATTCACCTTATCTGAATGCGATGGAACAAATGTGGGTGTCAATCGGGTGCTAGATTCGCACTCACAAACCATCGGTCCGTAATTTCAGGGAATTGCGTGACCTGTGCGTAGACATTTGGTGCCTCATATTTCCGGTAACCTACCAAGGACGTACCGAAACCATGCCAAGCAGAAGCGCTGCTTTACTACTTGGGGCACACGTTTTTAAGCTAGTGCGTTCATTATTAAAAATTGGCTAACTTGTAAATACGTAAGTAAATGTAGACTTTTTTGCAGCACATAATGCTGACGGATTGTTCTCGGTTTTTCCATGAGAGTTAAAACGAGCTGACGTCCTAACTGACAGTCTGGGAGATATATTAGTCATAATTAATGGTGTACTCACCTTTCAATCAGCAACGGCCCTCTTCCAGTGTGTTACTTGGGCATAACGTTGTATGTTTCTGCCATCCAGACTTAAAAATGATAAGTCTCCTGATAGGAGTGTCGTGCTAAGAGAAGAGGGCTGCCACAATCAAAATCCTAAGATTGGTTTGAACTCCACAGTGGCACAATCCTGCTGAAGGTGGTATTGGAAAATTGGAAATTTGTGGTAAGGACTATGGGACCAAACTTCTGAGGTCATCGGTCCCTAGGCTTACGCACTACTTAATTTAACTTAAATTAACTTACGCTAAGGACAACACACACACCTGTGCCCGAGAGAGGACTCGAACCTCCGACGGGGGGAGCTGCGCGAATGTGGTATACTCTTCCTTCCTCTCACCTTTGAACTGAATTATCCATCTAGTTATAGGACGACCTACAGTTCAATATGAACTCCAGCGCATGGTGCAGTTAAGCTAACGAATATTGCCAGAGGTGAAATTACAGATGGAAGCCCTAGGGGGGTATTGAACTGGACACTTTTCAATCCCTAGTCTCACTTTACATTTTTTTTAATTACATGCTTTCACAAGGAATCACAGAACGAAACATTACAAATGTCCATAAAAGGCATAAAATTGTAAGACTAATATGATTCTTTTTTAAATTTTTTTACTAACAGAAAACGAACATATTTGAAGGTTATCTCATACTTTTCACAAGGAACCACATTTAAAATAAGGAAAAAATACAATACTCCATAAAAGGTAGCAAAACAAAACAATCAGGTACGCACTCCGGCAATAAGTGAAAATGAAAATAACTGTGATACGACGTGTCAGCCACACTTCCATCGCCTTTCCACACACTAAACGGTGTTCATCTGTGTCTATAACCCCGTAATGTGTGCAAAGGGGGAATCCGAATCAACCATGTTTACCACGTGCAGTCTGGCCCGGGTCATGTACTTGTGATTTACTAGAACGTACCATGAGGATCGACCAGCCGAGTTCAAGTACGAAGAATGGACAGCACGCCAGAGGATGAACCAGGCTAGCACCGGGAATCGCCGATCCATCACGAACTCGTCATGATACCTCATGAAGAGACGATAAATATGAGCCGTGCGGGGTAGCCACGTGCTCTAATGCATCTTGTCACGGAGCACGCGGCTCCCCCCGTCGGACGTTCGAGTCCTCCGTTGGGCATGGATGTGCGTGTAGTCCTTAGCGTAAGTTACTTTAAGTTAGAGGAAATAGTGTGTAAGCTTAGAAACCGATGACCTCAACAGTTTGGTCCCATAAGATCTTACCACAAATTTTCAAATTTACAATCGACATGAATGCCCATGGTAAGTCAAACACTGTGACATCACAGTGCACATGGCACGGTCTGATGGCCAGCACAAAAGGTCTACCGCCATCTCTCGATATTGCTTAGATTTCACTAAGTGAGGTCCCGCAGGATGTGGGAACAGCGATGTTTGCGTACGTCTTATTATAATTAACTATTAATACGCGCTCATCTGGAGATAGATTGGGTCGGAAGTTGAACGAAGAGTAGTGGTTTAAAAGACAGAGAATAAAAAGTGCCAAGACAAGGGCCAAGGGAAAAAAAAATTTGCGATGGTAGGGTCGGATTGTAAGATCAGTAGCGGTTTTCCGCTGCATGCGACAGGTCGTGCTAGGGTAGGCTTTGTTAGTAGTGGGTACCATGCAGGAGGATACTTTTGACGTTGTGGAGCTCTGTTACCCGGCGGCTTCAGCTGGGTAACGGTGTTGGGTTCTCGGTCAGCATCAGCATGCCTGTAACTCTTGGGTTCACCATAGTTTAGAGTAGGGTAGTGTTGGTGGTCTGTTTGTGCGCTAGTGTGGGAGCCTGTCGGCTTCCGTGCTGTAGCCTGTTGGTCGGCTTTAATAGCAGCTGGCATATCCAGTTACTGTTGCTGATTTGCAGGGGCTTGCCAATGTTGTCGCTTGTGAGTGTATGTTAGCTCACCATAGGTAGTTATGCTCTAGCTAGATGTGTCTTTAACCACTTATGCTTCCATCTATGGTTGTGATCATAGTTTCCCAGAGTAAGAATGAAAGGATTGTTCGAGTGTCTCGAGTTCCTGTATAGTGTGTGGAGAGTTTTTTTGAATACTTCCTTGAGGGTTTCAAGGCGGTATACATTGTGAATGTCCACGGTGTGGTGTAGGTGGAGCGTTGCTAATGATGCGTAGCACTTTGTTCTGTAGGATCTACAGGAGACGCAGGCGTGTAGGAGCTGCGTCTCCCCAAACGGGAGCTGCGTACGTCATCAGAGGTCTAATCGCCGGCCGGGATGACCGAGTTGTTCTAGGCGCTACGGTCTTGAACCGCGCGACCACTACGGTCGCAGGTTCGAATCCTGCTCGGGCATGGATGTGTGTGACGTCCTTAGGTTAGTTAGGTTTACGTAGTTCTAAGTTCTAGGGGACTGATGACCTCAGAAGTTAAGTCTCATAGTGCTCAGAGCCATTTGAACCATTTGAACCAGAGGTCTAATCAGTGTCATGTATATGGACCTCGACACCCTCCTATTCAGTGTATTTTCCCTGCTGATCATTGGGCAGAGTTGTTTGAGCCTCACGTGCGCTCTGTTAGCAATGTATTCGATGTGGTCGCCCCAAGTAAGTTTCCGGTCAAACTAGACACCAAGGTATCTGACTTTCTCTCGGAAACGTATTGGTCGTGTATGTAGTGTTACCTGTCTACAGTGTTGATGTTTGCGCTGTAGCTTCGGTCTGCGTGTGAACAGAACTGATTAGCACTTGTCGACTTTTACTTTAATACGCCATCCTCCCAACCAAGGTACGGCAGTTCTGACTGGTGTCAGTAATCGTGAATCTGTGTTCGACGGTTTACCGTCTTGCGCGAGGATGGCTGTTTCACCCGCGTAGATGGATAACCTCGAGTTTTGTGTTGTTGGAAATCCATTAATGTAGAGGTTGAACAACATGGGCCCCAGAATGCTTTCCTTGGATACTCCAGCTTGGATACCGTGTTCTGTCGATTGTTTACCCTGTACATCAGTGCTGAAACACCTGTTCGTGAGATATGAGTGTATGAAACACAGGAGACCGTCGAGGAAACCAGCATCGCTTAATTTGCGTGTAAGGCCGTTGTACCAGAGACGTGCGAAATCTTTTTCGATTCCCAGGAACATCACCCCTGTGTTCGTGTTGTAGCCGTGTGTTATATGTTCGACTACGCGGAGGGGTTGTTGTGTTGTTGAGTGGTGATTCCTGAAGCCGAATTGCTCCGGTCTTAGGGTGTCATTGGTGATGCAGTGTCTAGTGATGCATTTTAGTTTTGCCTTCTCAACAATCTTGCTGAGCGAGCACAGCAGACTGATGGATTGGTAATTTTGTGAGAGGGAGAGGATTTTCCCTGGCTTTATGAACATCAGGAGCTTGGCCACCTTCCAAAAATCAGGGAAGTGTTGGTGTTTTAAGATGGCATTCGTCATGTGTGCAAGGTATTCTGTGGCTCTATCTGTGAACTCCTAGAGGACACGGTTTTCAGTGTCATCGAACCCAGGGGCTTTCCTCGCGTTGGTATGCTTGATAGCCCGAGTAATTTCGTTTGTACTAGTATATGTGACTTCGTCACCCATGGGTGCGATACAAGTCGTGTAACCTCCTGGTCTGTTTGAAGTGTGAATACTAGGTCCGAAGGAGCCAGATTCGGCATGACCGACGCTGCGCTTGTTGTGGCCATAAGCTCTGCGTTCTCTATCGCTGAGTAAGCTGGATCTTCTGGTCCTTGTAGAGTAGAAATGTAATGTTTCTCCCTGGCGAAGTGCCTGGCTGGCTTCCATACACACCACGGAAGCCTTGCGAGTTTCTGCCCCCGTTGCTCGTTTGTAAATGCTTGTATTTTTCGCGTATTTGGTCCTGGAGTCTGTTGACGTACAGTTTATAGAACAGAGGCCTAGTACGCTGCCATTATTTCCTGAGGCGGTTTGCTCATTGAGATAAAGCCCAGGATTTCCAGGGACATGGCCGTCGAGTGGTGTTGTGTGTGGAATTCAAAGTGAGGTAGCATGAGCTATTTATGTAGGAATTTTTATCCATACATATATATACGATTATTAGTTTTAGAAAAATTAACGCTGCAAACTAGACAGCGCGGTGCTAAGTCTAAAATGGCATGAAATGCAAGCTAGTTTGCTTGTTAAAACAATTAATGGCGTATTTTAGTGCATTATACGTTTTAAGCGTTGTTCATGAAGCAGAAACCTTTCAAAAACGTAGCTACTGTAGGAAGCTTCTGTTTGCACTAGAGCACATCATCAGTGCTAGGAATGCTTTGACATTTTAAAACATTCGCACACTTGAAAAATTCATCGATGCAGTCAACAGAGAGAGATACTGGCACACTGCACTGCATAACCGTGTGATGTGGCTGTCTTGTGATACATGTCACAGTCCCTACAAACAGCCTTCTTACATGCGCCATGATTTGTGGCCACTGGTCCCTCGCATTTCTGCCAGCATCAGCGGCGCAGCTACCCATCCCTTCTTACATAAGCGGTGCCGTGCAGTGATCGGCACAACGCCAAGTGTATAGACTGCCAATTCATTGTTATTTCCCTAAATGCCACAGCCTGCTCCTGACACGAGTGCTGAAAAAGAAGTGAAGGCAGGTTTCCATCCTCACTGCACCTCAAGCCACAGTGCGCTCCTCGAGTACCACAGACATGCAACTTCTTAAAATCACTCCACATCAGCAGCTCTCATTTTCATCACATGTGAAATAGCGCACCCAAGTCTTCGATTCAGACCCTCACACAACCCTAGACACATAGGTTGAATTATACATACCAGACTTTGCTCCGGTACACAAATGAGCTCTCACACATACATGTCAGGGAAGTTGCATAATACATTGGTACATTTCTATTGTCTGTTAACCCACCAGGTTAGCTGAGGGTGCTAATATGCTGCTTCCTGGACTCGGGTAGGCACGCTGGCCCCGAATCGAATCCGCCCGGCGGATTAACGACGAGGGCCAGTGTGTTGGCCTGCCTGGATCTGGTTTTTAGGCGGTTTTCCACATCCCACTAGGTGAATACTGGGCTGTTCCCCATGTCCCTCCTCAGTTAAGCCGTCGGCACACGGGCCGTGAGTTCCAACGTTGGGCATTGAGCGTGCCTAGTCGGCTGTGCTGCTGAACGCTGAGGAACGATGCAACTTGTGCATACGGTACGCGCGTCCCATCGTGCTCACTTGCGACGGCAGCGCGCTCCATCGGAAAGTTGTTGGCTATAGTTGTAGCGCGCGAGCTAAACAGCACATAGACAAGTGTTTACGAAATGAGGAAGCGTAAACTGGCTGCTTTACATTTACTAGCAATTATCGATGACGAGAGGAAAGAAAAGCGGAGGAAACAGTAGACAAGAAAGTGGATTCAACGACGCAATGTTGGGACAGGATTTCTTGCCACTGGTGAAATTTCCAGTCGCTGGCGTATGCTACCAGAATAGCACCAAATACTCTATCACAGATAATTCCGGACACCCTTCAAGCAATACACTCCTGGAAATTGAAATAAGAACACCATGAATTCATTGTCCCAGGAAGGGGAAACTTTATTGACACATTCCTGGGATCAGATACATCACATGACCACACTGACAGAACCACAGGCACATAGACACAGGCAACAGAGCTGGCACAATGTCGGCACTAGTACAGTGTATATCCACCTTTCGCAGCAATTCAGGCTGATATTCTCCCATGGAGACGATCGTAGAGATGCTGGATATCGTCCTGTGGAACGGCTTGCCATGCCATTTCCACCTGGCGCCTCAGTTGGACCAGCGTTCGTGCTGGACGTGCAGACCGCGTGAGACGACGCTTCATCCAGTCCCAAACATGCTCAATGGGGGACAGATCCGGAGATCTTGCTGGCCAGGGTAGTTGACTTACACCTTCTAGAGCACGTTGGGTGGCACGGGATACATGCGGACGTGCATTGTCCTGTTGGAACAGCAAGTTCCCTTGCCGGTCTAGGAATGGTAGAACGATGGGTTCGATGACGGTTTGGATGTACCGTACACTATTCAGTGTCCCCTCGACGATCACCAGAGGTGTACGACCAGTGTAGGAGATCGCTCCCCACGCCATGATGCCGGGTGTTGGCCCTGTGTGCCTCGGTCGTATGCAGTCCTGATGTGGCGCTCACCTGCATGGCGCCAAACACGCATACGACCATCATTGGCACCAAGGCAGAAGCGACTCTCATCGTTGAAGACGACACGTCTCCATTCGTCCCTCCATTCACGCCTGTCGCGACACCACTGGAGGCGGGCTGCACGATGTTGGGGCGTGAGCGGAAGACGGCCTAACGGTGTGCGGGACCGTAGCCCAGCTTCATGGAGACGGTGCGTCGCTGCGGTCCGGTCGCTGCGGTCCGGTCCCAGGTCGACGGGCACGTGCACCTTCCGCCGACCACTGGCGACAACATCGATGTACTGTAGAGACCTCACGCCCCACGTGTTGAGCAATTCGGCGGTACGTCCACCCGGCCTCCCGCATGCCCACTATACGCCCTCGCTCAAAGTCCGTCAACTGCACATACAAAACGTCCACGCTGTCGCGGCATGCTACTAGTGTTAAAGACTGTGATGGAGCTCCGTATGCCACGGCAAACTGGCTGACACTGACGGCGGCGGTACACAAATGCTGCGCAGCTAGCGCCATTCGACGGCCAACACCTCGGTTCCTGGTGTGTCCTCTGTGCCGTACGTGTGATCATTGCTTGTACAGCCCTCTCGCAGTGTCCGGAGCAAGTATGGTGGGTCTGACACACCGGTGTCAATGTGTTCTTTTTTCCATTTCCAGGAGTGTATTAAACAATTTGGAGGATACCTGTATAAAGGTATGTGTACCTATTAGGTATTTATACAACCACATATTTAGACTAGCTGTGTAATCTTATTACGCAGCCTTGACTAACAGCTGGAGAAGTCATGAAATAGGATATACTACAACCAGAGATCCACTATCACACTCTAGCACCATCATGTTTTAAGTGAAACAGCATTTATAACATTTAGTTTAAGCAAAAATCACTCTACAAATCTCAGTAATATGATACTCACATAGCATTTCATGTGTAACTGATTCTGCACTCCTTGCAATAAGATGCTGAGTAGCAACACAGAATCTTTCTTTTGCACAGTGTAGTACTCCGAAATATTTCCTCCGTGCTAAGAATTATAACTTTAAATGAGAGTACCTCTCATGTGAAACAAACCTTCAGTTTTGTAACATAACATTGGTTATAGACTATTTCAAGGAAAACATTTTGTTTCAAAGAAACTGTTCCAAATATATCTCATTGTATTCAAATATTAAAATTAGCAACTGCATTTGTACTTCCATTTTTGTAAAAAATATATCTTGTTTCAGGTTCCAGCCTCTGCTAGTGAGTGGAAAACTATTGCTCATTCATTTAATGTGTCGTGGCAATTCCCTCATTGCATTGGTGCTATTGATGGAAAAAAGTTACCTTCAGAGCACCAAGACCTGCAGGTGCATACTTCAGAGACTACAAAGGAAACAACAGCATTGTTCTTCTCACAATTGTCGAGGCACACTATAAATATGTATATGTAAATATTAGTGCAAATGATAGGGTGAATGATGGGGCAATTTTCAATAACAGTAAATTGGCTGAAGCCTTGAATAATAAAAAAACTGAATTGGCCAGCACCAGAGAAGACAAAGTGTTTCAGTGACGTGGAACTGCCTTATGTGTTTGTTGCTGACGATGCATTTGCATTGAAAGAGTATATGATGAAGGGGTATCCCAAAAGAGACCTCACAAAGGAAAAAAGGGTGTTCAGTTATAGATTGAGCACAGCTCGAAGAGTCGTTCAAAATGCATTTGGCATGATGTCAAATAAATTTGGGGTTCTGCTCAGTCCTATTCGACTTTCAGCAAAGACTGTGGATATTGTTATAAGAGTTTATTGTGTGCTGCACAATTTTATTTTATAATAGAAATCCCAATGCTATATTCCACCTGAAATTGGCAACAGCACATTTGCATCTACTATGAAAGGCATTCAGCAAAAAAATGGACGGAATCCTACAGTAAATGCATTGAGGATTAGGGAACAATTCAGGAACTACTTCAACACTGTAGGTTTCGTGGCATGGCAACAGGAGTGTGTTGATGCAGGAAGGTGGTAGACGAATGTTAAAGCTCAATGGAAGCTCATGGGTTGTAATGAAATACTTGCTACAATAAAATACAAGGACGTATACTTGGACCATTCTTGTTTACAGTATATATTAATGACATAACACAGCCACAGAACTCCAAACTAGTGAACTATGCTGATGATACATCTTTTATTAGTTGGGGCTGTACAGAGCAGGCAGCATTCCAAAGCAACAAAGAGAACTTTGAAATGATCACAGAATATCTAACAGTGAGTAAGCTTACACTGAATAAGGACAAGACTGTAGTAATAAAGTTCTTGCTACATTTTAATAATACTCACACTCAATCACTTTCTACACTTGAAACATCTGACAAACATAAGCTTTTAGGCAGTTTGAATGATGAACATCTCACTTGGAAAGAGCATATCGGCTCCACCTGTAAAAAGGTTTCTAGTAATATTTACTTACTAAAACGTCTTGCAAATATAATAGCTCCCCTTGTCCTTAAACAAGTATATTATGGGTTAATACACTCACATCTGCAATATGGGATCGAGGTCCAGTGTGGGGCACCCACTGTGTATATGGATCGCATTTTCAGGCTTCAAAAGAGAGCAGTTAGGATAATTGCTAATATAAGCAAATGCCAGTCCTGTAGGGGACTATTTCAAAAGCAATAAATTACTGACTGTGTACTCATTGTATGTATTTAAGACCACAATGTTTGTAAAAGAGAACAAGGAAAATAGTGTAAAGAACTGTGACACCCATAATTACAGTACTCGAGCCAAAAGTGACTATCGTAGGATACGGACTAACAGGAAAGCTACAGACCACAGTCCATGTGTAACTGTGAGACCATTCTATAATAAGTTGCCAAAAAATATAAAGCAACTCCAAGGCAATCTTTTCAGTGGAAAGTTGAAAAATTTGTTAATAGAAAGATGTTTATACTTATAAGCTCCCGTCTCCTTGGAAATTATATGGGTTAATTGATTATTATGTTACATTCCTCTTGTTTTAGTTGACTATGTATATCAAGACTTCGTTCATTGTAAATGCAATGGTGTGGTACTAACTGATGGAGATGCATTAACAACTGGTAAAATTTAATTTATTTCCTTTATCACATTGCACAAACATAAACACACTATTACTCAAACTGTGTGCCACTACTATTAAACATAGAGATAAATTCTTCGCTATGCAACCACCTTTGGCTTACGCAGCTTACACCTTCTACAGCCTCTCAACAACTTCCTCTGCTTGCGACTCTCTGTGCCACTAGGCATTGTCGCCCTCCAAAGAGCAACCACTTACAGATACTACACGCCAGTACCCTCACATACTCATTAAAAGAATTCTGAGCTGCAGCACTGTTAGTTTATTCTTTTACATACTGCAGTATATTAGTAGTGGTATTGTTATAATTGGCTAATTGATGTATATAATCATTATATGTATTCAGTGTATATATAATGCGTTAATGTGTTTATAACATTATTGCATGGAATGATATACACTGTGCTACTTGATGTGTATATTCATTCTTGGAATGACATGATATTGATATAACTGTACAAAAAATGACAATGGTCAAGACTGTAAAGTTAACGTGGACAAATAAACGGTGTTATAATTTTGATACCAAATTAATTTTTTAAATTACATTATCTATAGCCTTTTGAGACCAGATGTACCTAAGTTCTACCCCAAACAGATATGTTTTGTATTATGTTTGTTGCTCCTTATTACGAACCATTTTATTTATCTGTAATGAAATCTTATTGGACTGCACAGCGACTGCTAATCAGTGCTACTGTTTTCATGTACATTGCTTTTATTGTGCACCTGAGTGGAAAACCTAATATTTGTCTCTCAAGCATCCAAACTTTCAAACATTTACGAATGTAATTTACACTGACTCACAAAAATTGCTGCTCTCAAGGTTATGTTTAACATAGGTAAAGTTAATTATCTGTGTGTCCTATAAATAACATTTACAATAAACATTATGATGTGGAACTTGTGAATTGAGCAAACATCAGACATATTTAAAAACAAGGTAAAAAACATAGATGGGTAATGCTGGTTGTTTATAGGCTTCTATTTCAGTATGAATGCTTGCTTCTGTTCAATAATTTCTCTAAGTTTAGGTGGCTTTATGAAGGAGAAACATCTTGAACTTACATTTGAATACACTTATGGCATTACCAGACATTTTAATGCCAAGGGTTGATTGTCAGAGTCTTATAGTTCCACATTACATTCATTTCTGTGCAACAGATTCATTGATGAGTAACGGAGATAATTTTTCCTTCTACTATGATCGTTTCGAACATCTCTATTACTCTCATCTCAAGTTGTTGAGAACAAACTATGTAAGTGAATGAAATAATGAACCTTGAGGCTGTGGTTAATAATTCCAGCTGCTGAAAGATATGTCCACAAGATGTATGTGCATGAACCCCACACACAGTCCTAATTATTTTCTTTTGTCCAATAAATATTTCTGCCTAAGAGATGGGATACCCCAAATTATTATCCTGTAATACATCAATGAATGAAAATATATTAACTCACTGAATTTTATATCCCTATTTTTGACAGTTATTACTATAACAAAATTAGCTAAACCTGAATGTTTCTAAAATAGGGTCACCAACTGATAACAGCTTACATGTGATTTTCTATCCTTCTGATTGTAAGGCATTTGGGCAAACAACTGACATCAGTTCCTTTCCAAATACTAGGATCTTCCAGATCAAATTAGCCACCCACTTATTTTGATGTGTATCCCCTAATAGTCTGGTGGAGGACGTTAATTCCCCTTTCCGTCTATTCTTGTTGTATCAACTGGGACTCCTTGTCAACTTAATTTCCTTTAACAATATAAGTCTAAATTTGACCTAAAGCCAAGTATAGCACTTTGTAACAGTAATCACATAATGTACTAGTGGACCACCTGATGTTTTATGTTGCATTTGGTAACTACACTGGTGCAATTTACCAAAAGACCTCTAGCTAAATGAGTACAATATACACTCACACTGTGCTTCTTGACTTACGTCTGTAACCTTTTGGGGTCTCATTGGGTAAAACTGTACAGGGAGCTCTCACTTTGAAATTTATGTTGCTAACACCTGTCACAAGTTATAATGGTGAGTTTCATATGACAAACAGCTAGATCCAGAGGGGCAGTGAATAGTGTAGAGATGTGGAGGATGAAGTTTATGAATGGCATTTTATTATCGACACCATTTTGAGGCCACATGCACCTCAGTTACATCCCAAAATTTTTGTTATATATGTTGCTGCTTATGTATAACCAGTATATTTTAATGTAGATAAATCTTGGGGGCCACAGCAATTTCCAATGAATGCCAGCTTTTTATGTGAATTGCATTCTGTGTACAACCTTATTGGGAACTTATTTTTTATGTGTGTGTACCAAGCATCCAAATTTAGATGACATATATATATGGTATAGCGCTAAAGAATACTAACAAATTACACCATAAGACCTTCCTTGTACATTCACCTCCTCCCACTTAAAATCCCTGAGCAGTTATCTTGGACTTTTGTTTATACCGTCGAAAAGAAATCTGCTAGCAAGTGAATGATTTGTAGAGTTTAATAAAAAACCAAGCCTAGTCTGTTCATTTGTGTCTGGATTCAGCTCCTACAAGAGCATCTGGCACAATACTACCATCTATTGAACTATTTTTTCTATTTTCTTCCCTACAATTCTGCAGTTTTACCAGAAAACACAGCACGTCAATACTAACAAAAAATCATTTCCATAGAAGCAAACTACATTACTTTGTTCAGTATACATTTGAGAGATTATATAATGTACTTGTACCTCTCTTCATCCAAAATTCATTATTTATTCTGTATATTACTGGCTCAATGTTTCTACTACTTGGTGAGTTTTCTTTACTCCTGTATTATTTACAAACTGACAAAACTTTCTATGCAAGTTTGTGTACTAGAACATGTAATCAGTCTTTGCAAACACGACACATAAGCTTACTACAGCAAACTGCTGCCCTTAACATTGTAATTATCATTTGCAAACTGACATAACATGACTATAACACTGAATGAAGCAAAAAGTTCAACAAGAATACTGAGGAACAGAGTGCATAATTTAGAAAAAAAATAGATATTAAGAAAAGGGATAGTACACTGATTCAAAATTACAAAGGAAGTCATAACAGATAAAGTGAAATTAAACTTACTGCAAAAAAAAAAAAGTGTGATTGGAAAATTGGTTAGGTGGGAAGGATTATAGAACTATAGCTCCAAAATGGTGAAAGAAACATGTATCAATAGGTGAACTTACACACTAGTTAATAGCAACAGGAGGATAGGAAATGTGACAATACCAGTTAAAAAACTGAAAATGTCTGGTATATTATATTTACGTAGTACTCACTGCCAAATTCCCTTTTATTTAGCTGAATAGAGAACTGCGATCATATTTTTGCCAAAGTTACACAACATGTTGCTTTCACATAAACAATGACATTTTAAATGGAAATACATGAAATGTTACCCTTTAATTATGTAGATGATTAAACTTATCATTTCACACTGTCAAGGAAATAGGTAGGCCTACCACAAAAAAAGAGCAGGTAAATTTCACCTCACTGAAAGCATGTTATCATACAAAACCAAAGTACATAAACATGAGAACTACCAGTATCATATAATGTTGCTATTAACCTTGAATTTAATTCTACCCAAATTAGGTTCTTATAATGTGATCTTTCACATGCTCCTATAATATGGTTCACCTTGGACGGCTGATTTTACTTAAACTGATCATTGTACACAAGAACAGTGATACAGCAGTCTGTTTTCCATTTGATAAGATTTAGAGGGATTCTCTGCACACTTAATTATTTAAAACTGCTTGTGAATAAATGCAGTCAGGTTGATCATATGAAGGAACACTGCCTGGAGACACAAATGGTAATGTTAGGATACAGGTAATGGGACAGCCACAGAATATAAATCCTTAGTCTAGAAGCATATTACATTTAAAAATTAAATTTATCCGTCTAATGCTTCCTACACTACTCTCATTAGCTCTAATCTTTTACGTCTTTTCCTTTTGTCGCATTTAATTTTTTAATTTCTGCTCCCAGAAATTTTACAAACAGATCTGTTTCATCACTATCATCGTCTTCCTGGAGAGCGTTTGCAACCAGGTGACCTGCAGACTCATATTCTTCATTTCCCTTTCTTTTCTTAGTTGAGAATGTAGGTGTGGACATTTGATTATCTATTGACTCCTGAACTGTTTGAGAGGATGCCTGATCATTTGGTAAAAACATACTGATGCTGCTGTTACTGTTACTGCAGACATCCTCAGTGTTCTTAGTTGCAGGGTCCACCTCCAGTTCACAATATACTGGAGCTGGATCACTATTCTTGGAGGTGCCACCATCATCTACCGGAAACATAAAATAAAGTTGTACACAAAACATCCAGGTTGAATTTAGTGAAGACTGTACAGAAATTATTCACTGAAAATTGCAATGAACAGAAATAAAACTTTATGACAGTTAACTATTGTTTGTTTGAGCTGGCTGTTTGATGAACCTCAACTGTAGTTTCTTCTGCACTTGTTCATTACATTACAAAAGTACCACAAGCAATAATTGGAAAGTAGACACTAATATACACTCCTGGAAATTGAAGTAAGAACACCGTGAATTCATTGTCCCAGGAAGGGGAAACTTTATTGACACATTCCTGGGGTCAGATACATCACACGATCACACTGACAGAACCACAGGCACATAGACACAGGCAACAGAGCTGGCACAATGTCGGCACTAGTACAGTGTATATCCACCTTTCGCAGCAATTCAGGCTGATATTCTCCCATGGAGACGATCGTAGAGATGCTGGATGTAGTCCTGTGGAACGGCTTGCCATGCCATTTCCACCTGGCGCCTCAGTTGGACCAGCGTTCGTGCTGGACGTGCAGACCGCGTGAGACGACGCTTCATCCAGTCCCAAACATGCACAATGGGGGACAGATCCGGAGATCTTGCTGGCCAGGGTAGTTGACTTACACCTTCTAGAACACGTTGGGTGGCACGGGATACATGCGGACGTGCATTGTCCTGTTGGAACAGCAAGTTCCCTTGCCCGTCTAGGAATGGTAGAACGATGGGTTCGATGACGGTTTGGATGTACCGTGCACTATTCAGTGTCCCCTCGACGATCACCAGAGGTGTACGGCCAGTGTAGGAGATCGCTCCCCAGACCATGATGCCAGGTGTTGGCCCTGTGTGCCTCGGTCGTATGCAGTCCTGATTGTGGCGCTCACCTGCACGGCGCCAAACACGCATACGACCATCATTGGCACCAAGGCAGAAGCGACTCTCATCGCTGAAGACGATACGTCTCCATTCGTCCCTCCATTCACGCCTGTCGCGACACCACTGGAGGCGGGCTGCACGATGTTGGGGCGTGAGCGGAAGACGGCCTAACGGTGTGCGGGACCGTAGCCCAGCTTCACGGAGACGGTTGCGAATGGTCCTCGCCGATACCCCAGGAGCAACAGTGTCCCAAATTTGCTGGGAAGTGGCGGTGCGGTCCCTTACGGCACTACGTAGGATCCTACGGTCTTGGCGTGCATCCTTGCGTCGCTGCGGTCCGGTCCCAGGTCGACGGGCACGTGCACCTTCCGCCGACCAATGGCGACAACATCGATGTACTGTGGAGACCTCACGCCCCACGTGTTGAGCAATTCGGCGGTACGTCCACCCGGCCTCCCGCATGCCCACTATACGCCCTCGCTCAAAGTCCGTCAACTGCACATACGGTTCACGTCCACGCTGTCGCGGCATGCTACCAGTGTTAAAGACTGCAATGGAGCTCCGTATGCCACGGCAAACTGGCTGACACTGACGGCGACGGTGCACAAATGCTGCGCAGCTAGCGCCATTCGACGGCCAACACCGCGGTTCCTGGTGTGTCCGCTGTGATCATTGCTTGTACGGCCCTCTCGCAGTGTCCGGAGCAAGTATGGTGGGTCTGACACACCGGTGTCAATGTGTTCTTTTTTCCATTTCCAGGAGTGAATATTTATGCCATCTGAACTGTCCCAATAAAAGTAAAGCGAAATGTCGTTGGAAATAAGGGCTTTACATATAAAACAAACAAACACATCTCCCTCCAAAAATATAATCAAAGTAACGGGACCATCGCGGGAAATTGGGCGGTTTTTGCGTGGGCACAAACTAAATATAAATACATACACACACAACCATCCCAAATTCCGCTACACTTAACAATATCGACAGGAATCGGTCACTTCCCTTCACCTACAAAGCTCAACCGCATTTATCCGTACCACGAAATAAAAACCAACTAGTCCTAAAATTATAATCACGCCGCAACTATCGATACCACAAAACCAACACCTAAAGCAACAAAATCTGGAATCAGACACTTCCCTTGACCTATATAGATCAACAACAGCTCACAATACCAAAACACACACACCTACGACAACAAATTGGAATCGGACACTTTCTATAATCTATATAGCTCGAATACTACTGACGATACTAAAAAATATTGAAATCGAGTGCTTCCCCTAAGATACACAAATGAACCACAAGAGCCGATACAAAAACCCCACCGAACATCATAACACGCGAACAACAGACCCGAAAAAGCGACTACTTACCAGAAAAAAATTCCGGCGCTACACATTAGGTCAGTCATCCCAATCACTCACTCACACACACACACACACACACACACACACACACACACACACACACACACACACAAACCATTGTGCAGGTGGCAAGATACATAAATATATAGACTAACTGCAACTAGAGTTTCTTCCCAAATTACGGTACCCCATAGTCGTAATTCTATTCAAATTAGTACGTTCCAGTAATAAATTAACATTAGTTTGTCGATTCCAAAATGTGGAGAAACATTTATCGATACAAGTATTTATACAAACCTGAAAATCGTGAAAAATTGCCATGAATGGCAACTCAGTTGCCATCGGTTTCCATGGCACATAATGTTCCTCCAGGAACAGCATATTTTTAAAATATCATAAACTTGGTGTGTATACCTAAAACAAAGGTGCAGCGATTTATTTATTTCGCTACTACATACTATAAAAACGCACAGCGGTTTATATCGCTAGTAAATGCTATAAAAGCAACGTGCTGCAATTTACTTAGATCGCTTGTATGATTATAACAGACAAATCTAAGGAAAATAAATACTTACATCATCTGTTCCTGATCCGGTTTTCATACTCTCTCTTCTCTTGTTTTTTTCCACGTTGAACATGTTTCTCATACTGGAAAACTTTATCTGGCATTCCTTTGGGTTCTGTAACTGCAGCCGAACACTTTTCACTTTCTGGAGCACTCTACTTAGAACTTCCGACCGGGAATCTATATTATGATAATTCTTGCATTTCACAGTATAATATTTCAGCTCCTCAGCACCAAATTAAAACGTTCCACTTCAATTTGTTTGCACTTATAGCGATCCCAGCTTCCTCAACCAAATTAAAACGTTGCATTAGGAGGTGTCTGCTTCGTGCAAAAGGTCTTGAGTTCATATTGACGACAACAAGTAATTCTTCATTACAGACGTTTATTTACAAAAAGAACTGACAGACTTCACAGACTCAACAACTGACTCTCAGAGCTAACCGCACTGCATATCCGAACTGGAAACTGACAACTCCTAGGTGTATTAATATCTTTCCAAACAATGAGAGTCTTTGACAATGTTTTGTTTATAATACGATAGCAATTCACGACTTAAAACTAAATTAGACATTACAGAATTTTAGTATAGATTAAAGTAAGTAAAAGGATCAGTACATATAAATTCTTACAAGCATAATTTCCAAATAGATTTTATAACATTTTTCTACCAGCTTCTGGATAACCTTCAACAGATTTGTACCGATGTTTCCAGAAATATCTTGACATTTGATTCTGAATATTTCTTGAGTGATTTAGAACAATTATTTATATGTAAAATGATTTAAATCGTGTTTCAAAACGTAAATAAACCTTTTTAGCAATATTTCTTGATACAAATCGTCTTTCGAAATTAGGTTATGAAACAGGTTTCACAAGTTTTCATATTTTTGCGATCATAATATAGAATTTCTACATAGAAAGTTCCAGAAGTGTGCATTAAACGTTCATTTACAGACTTTCTCTTTAGCTAGTGGGTTTTTAAAAGTATCTTGTCCATATTATACGAAATTATTTAGCTCAAAACTGATAATTTATGCAATTAATCAGAGCTACAGCAAACAGTGAGTCTTTCTTTTACAAAATGAAATATAATTACAAAATTGAATGAAAATAGGTTACTAACACTAATATACACTCCTGAAAATGGAAAAAAGAACACATTGACACCGGTGTGTCAGACCCACCATACTTGCTCCGGACACTGCGAGAGGGCTGTACAAGCAATGATCACACGCACGGCACAGGGAACACACCAGGAATCGCGGTGTTGGCCGTCGAATGGCGCTAGCTGCGCAGCATTTGTGCACCACCGCCGTCAGTGTCAGCCAATTTGCCGTGGCATACGGAGCTCCATCGCAGTCTTTAACACTGGTAGCATGCCGCGACAGCGTGGACGTTTTGTATGTGCAGTTGACGGACTTTGAGCGAGGGCGTATAGTGGGCATGTGGGAGGCCGGGTGGACGTACCGCCGAATTGCTCAACACGTGGGGCGTGAGGTCTCCACAGTACATCGATGTTGTCACCAGTGGTCGGCGGAAGGTGCACGTGCCCGTCGACCTGGCACCGGACCGCAGCGACGAACGGATGCACGCCAAGACCGTAGGATCCTACGCAGTGCCGTAGGGGACCGCACCGCCACTTCCCAGCAAATTAGGGACACTGTTGCTCCTGGGGTATCGGCGAGGACCATTCGCAACCGTCTCCATGAAGCTGGGCTACGGTCCCGCACACCGTTAGGCCGTCTTCCGCTCACGCCCCAACATCGTGCAGCCCGCCTCCAGTGGTGTCGCGACAGGCGTGAATGGAGGGACGAATGGAGACGTGTCGTCTTCAACGATGAGAGTCGCTTCTGCCTTGGTGCCAATGATGGTCGTATGCGTGTTTGGCGCCGTGCAGGTGAGCGCCACAATCAGGACTGCATATGACCGAGGCACACAGGGCCAACACCCGGCATCATGGTGTGGGGAGCGATCTCCTACACTGGCCGTACACCTCTGGTGATCGTCGAGGGGACACTGAATAGTGCACGGTACATCCAAACTGTCATCGAACCCATCGTTCTACCATTCCTAGACCGGCAACGGAACTTGCTGTTCCAACAGGACAATGCACGTCCGCATGTATCCCGTGCCACCCAACGTGCTCTAGAAGGTGTAAGTCAACTACCCTGGCCAGCAAGATCTCCGGATCTGTCCCCCATTGAGCATGTTTGGGACTGGATGAAGCGTCGTCTCACGCGGTCTGCACGTCCAGCACGAACGCTGGTCCAACTGAGTCGCCAGGTGGAAACGGCATGGCAAGCCGTTCCACAGGACTACATCCAGCATCTCTACGATCGTCTCCATGGGAGAATAGCAGCCTGCATTGCTGCGAAAGGTGGATATACACTGTACTAGTGCCGACATTGTGCCAGCTCTGTTGCCTGTGTCTATGTGCCTGTGGTTCTGTCAGTGTGATCATGTGATGTATCTGACCCCAGGAATGTGTCAATAATTTTCCCCTTCCTGGGACAATGAATTCACGGTGTTCTTATTTCAATTTCCAGGAGTGTATATTTACATTAATTTTATTTTTGTTCTTTCTGTGCAAAATGTCCTAATATTGACACAGTACAATATTTAAACATCACCAAAGTTTCCCTTTTCATTTTGCATATCTGTATCGACATCCCCTAAAAGTCTACAGTATCGAATACTTCAATATGTCCCAATATGTCCTGTAATGTTACACAACCCCCCCCCCCCCCCCCCCCATCAGCACTTCCATGTGAAACACGGAAGGGTTGATGTCCTTAAATTACAAAACAGAAAAGTTTTACACATATCTTTGGTGTCTTCTTTCTTGAAGACCGGTGATCTTCTTTCATGAAGGTCGGTGATCTTCTTCCTTAAAGGTCGGTATACCTCAATGCCACACACTGTATTTCAGTGTCATCTTCACAGTCTGTATGGTATCCATATACACTGCAGGCTATCACATGCTGCAATAGCACAGTCCGCTATGAATATACAGCATACAGTGGTCAAACCCAGTTAAACATTAGCAAAAGCATTTAATAGTCGGTGGACCGGTTTTTAAGGACACAGAAATTTAAATTCTCTAAGGTCTAATTACTCAAGAAAATTTACTCTAAATAATTTCTTAAAGCTAAGAGAGGATAGACTGACAGATGGAGAAAATTGATTATACAGGATCACAGAATAAGTGTAAGATGCAATGCCAGAATACGAAAATGAAATATGACAATTGCATAGCTAGGGGACCTAGTGCTCGCCAAACACTTAGCACGCAAAGAATGTATGCTCCCCTGAGGAATCAGATAAATACAACATAACAAAGTATACAAAAATATCCTGGTAAGATTACATATAAACGTCTATAAACATCTATTATCTAAAATACTTTTTTACATTTTTTATGCAATTTCAGTTCGGCCAAACAGTCTGCCAGAATTTGGGTAGACTAGACGGTAAGCATTCGGATGAGGATTGTCCTGATCTTGAAAGGTCCAATGTATATGTCAAAAACTTTTTTAATTCACCACTGATGGCTTTTGACTTCTCTTGTGTTTTAACAAGGGCCAAGTCTTCAATTTTAAATTGAGTAGGCTTCAATCTTTTGTCATGTCTACATTTCCTCTTATCACCTTGAGATTTCATGGTCTTTCCCACTATTTCCTCTCTCTCTCGAGTACTTAATGGTTTGCAGACTGGAAAATCAATGAAATCACTAATTGGATGTGGTGGTTTGCTATTATACTGTATTTCATAAGGCGAAAACCCTGTTGAGGAATGCTGTAGGCTGTTCACAACATCTTCGAATTTCTCAACATAGTCAATCCAACTAGCATGATCAGTATTGCAGTAGGTTCTAAAGAATCGCCCAATTTCCCTCATGTATCTCTCCGAAGGGTTTCCTGACGGATGATAAGCTGAAATAAGAATGTGACTTATATTTTCATCTTCAACAAAAGCTTTCCATACTCCAGAAGTAAATTGAGTCCCATTGTCTGATAAGATTTTCTGATGTTTTCCAACCCTGCCAAAATAGTCTCCTCTGATTTTTGAAATAATGCTCTTACTGTTTGCCTTGCGAAGAGGGTATAACTCAATGAATTTTTTAAAAAAAACATCAACCATAACAAAAATGTAGCAATAGCCTCCTCTGGTCTTCGGTAATGGTCCATATAAGTCGACAGCGACTAACTCGTGTTGTTCTTTTTAAGATGTTTTGCATCAATCCTCGACAAGTTTGGTTGGATACTTTTACTCTTTGGCACCTGTCACAACCCGTCAAAATTTTTCTAACCCTCCTGGCTATGTTGTTAAAGTACACATTTTCTTGGATTTTCTGGATACACTTTTGAATCCCACAATGACCAAAACTTTCATGAATGTACTTGATGAGTACATTGATGTACTGTTCAGGCCAACATAATTTCCATACATCGCTATCTACACTGTTTCTCTTGAATAGAATCCCCTTGTAGATTTTGTAATAATCTCCCACTTTTTCATGTCCCTTTTTCCCTAAATAACTTTTGAGCAGTTTATAGTTCTCATCGTGGTTCTGATTCCGTCGGATGTCATTACAAAAGTCTCTGATTTCTTGTTCATTGTCCACCCCTCTTAAATACATAATTTTGAATTCTTTTTCACATTCCCCACTGTCATCTTCAAAGTCACCCCCCACAGGTAGTCTAGATAAAGCATCAGCAACTACATTATCGGGTCCCCTAAGATATTTTATTGAGTAATTAAATTGTTGTAACAAGAGTGCCCACCTGGTAATCCTTCCATGATGCAACCTACATTCTTGAATATAAATTAATGCCTTATGGTCTGTGTAGACAACTACCTGGTTTCCCAATAAATAATTTCTGAATTTAGAAAATGCCCAGTAAATGCCCAAAAGCTCTTTCTCGGTAACAGTGTATTGCCTCTCATGTTTTTTCAAGGTTCAACTAGCAAAAGCAATAGACCTGTGTTCTATTTTCCCATTTATATTTACTTCTTGGAAAAGGTGAGCACCTAGGCCATAATCACTACTATCTGCCATAATGCAAAAAGGTAAACTTAAATCAGGACAGTACAAAATTTGACTGTTACATAACTGTGTTTTTATTTCTTCAAAAGCAGCTTCACATTCCTGATCCCAAACCCACATTGCGTTTTTCTTCAGCAATCTGTTAAGACTTGGAACACTTAGAGCTTGGGTACTAATGAACTTTCTGTAGTAACCGCACATCCCGAAAAATGACTTTAGTTGTTTCTTGGTTTTTGGAATTGGGAATTTTGCAATTGCCTCGAGTTTTTCAGGATCTGGCAAAATACCTTCCTCAGAAATACTGTGCCCCAGAAACTTCAATTTTTTCATACCAAACTTACGTTTAGATAATTTAAGTGACATTCCCCCTTTCCTTAATCTATTGCAAACCTCCCTCAAAGTATTAACATGTTCTTCCCAAGTTTCTCCAGTGATCAAAATGTCATCTACAGACACAGTTAATTTTGATAAAAGATCTTTTCCCAAAACAAAGTCAAGTGCTCTAATGAATTCGGCTACTGAGACATTCAGCCCAAATGGTACCACACAATACTGGTAACATCTTCCCCCAAACAAAAAGGCAGTATACTTTCTGGAATCATTTTCTAATTCTACTTGGTGAAATCCTGATGTGAGATCTAAACTGGTCATGTATTTCATTCTTTCAGATTTATGAAGTAATTCGTCTATATTCTCGGGATGATCGGTCTCTCTTTCCAGATACTTATTTAGGTGTCTTGAATCTAGTACAAGCCTGACACTGCCATCACGTTTTGCAACCACTACCAAAGGATTATTGTATTGGCTCTTACTTCTCTCAATGATGCCCCACTCTTCCATCTTTTGAAGTTCCTTTTCTACATCTTTTCTGTTTGCAATGGGTACACTATAAGGTTTTATAAAGAATGGCTCATGTGGTTTTAATCTGAGTTTACATTGATAATTCTTTACTCTGCCAGGTCTATCATCAAAAATATCACAGTAATTCCACAATAATCTTTCTAACTCTACCTTCTGTTCTTGGTTCAAATTATCTGATTCCCGTAATTTTTCTTGAACTATATCCCCATATTCTCCATCATCATAATCCTCAGTAATTTCCTCTACACAATAACCACTGTCTTTAGAAAATGTAACGTCCCTAATTTCAATTCCCTTATCAGCACAGTTTTGAACCGACATGTCAGTACTGGAACATACTCTCGTCTTAGGATCAATAAAGGTAAACAAACTCTTTTCCCAATCAAATGCTGCATTAGCTTTTAATATCCAGTCTATACCCAACAGTACATTCTCATTTAGGTCACTTATTACAAGACATCCTTGAGTAAACTGTACATCATTTATACTGAAGGACAACAACACCTTTCTATTAACAATTTTGCTCAGTTTGCCGGTAATGCCTCTAAGTTTTATTCCAACAACTGGTAATTCAACAAAGTCAGGATCATGCTTAATTATATCTCTTAATTTGCTTGAAATGGCACTAATTGGACTCCCTGTGTCAATCAAACAATACCCTTCCCAAACTGCGGCTTTAATTTTTATGTATGTACTACCAATAGTGGTGTTTTCCCTTTCTTCCTGTTCTTCATACAAAAGATCTTCTGCTATCTCATCATACCTCTGTTCCATATTTAGGTTTTCTTTATTAGGCAATACTTTCTTCAAACTTCTAGCTCTACTGGAATTTACTGGAATGTCTGGATTACTATTTACCTCACACACATCCTGACTAGTACCCCGTTTGATGATTTCATTAGGCTTAAAAGCAGAAACTGGTTCACAAATTTCCCTTAATTTGATCTTAACATCATTGTCATCACTGTAATCTTTAAATTTGTCCCAAACAGATTTCAAAATAATCTCAGATGCATCAGCACAATCAACCCCCCTGTCTCCTGATCTATTACTAAGCTGAACTGGCACAATCTGATTCTCATGTGGGATGTAGTTAGAGTTCCTGGCACAACTAATCTCAACACTATTGCTTATAACATCCTCCTTAACTTCAACATAAACTATTCCATCCAATTCACCATCAAAATCTTCTAGTACATAATCACCATTAGCCTCAACATCAACATTATCATCATCATTGCCTGAACTTACACTACAAACACTACTAGTATCACCAACATTACTCACAACACCATCTTCACCAACCACATCCACATGAATATCAGACTTTCCGGAAACTTCAGTACGAACATCATTATGACAACTTACATCTAAAACATCACCACACATAAGTTTGTACAATCCAAAATTATCAAAGTTATCCTTACCTTTCATTTCAGCATTAGGTGCTTCTTCTTGATTATATAAATTTGCAATTATATCATCTTCTAAGCCTACTTCATCAAAGGTAGCCTGGTTCCTATTACAGTTGTTTCTAATATTTTCTCTGATGACATTCCAAAATTTCCTGTCAAATTTAATTTTTTCATTACGTCTATCTACAGATCGATCATAAGCATACTGTCTATACTGGTTAGGTCTCTGATTATAGTGCTGTCTGTTCCGGGTGAAATTAGCCTGATTTTGAAAATTCCTTGCCCCAAACTGACAGACTCCCAGTGGAGCATTTAGTCGTTTAAAGGCCTATGTCTGTCGTTTCCCTGCCTCAGGTTACCTTCTCTCATGTCATTACCCCAGGACCTGTTTCGATTTTCCCATTCTCTGTTTGAATTAAAGTGCTGATCATTCCTACCAAAATTTCTTCTGTCATTGCTATTGTAATTATCCCTGTTGTTGTTAAAGTTTCTTCGTTCACTATTATTGTTATTATTTCCACGGTTCGGTTCCCACCCTCTGTGTGATGAACCTACAAAGTCGTTAAATCTGTTGTTTTGTTCAAAGGCTCTATCAAGTTTGTCCACATATTTCAAGAATTGTTCTATGGACTCATCTGGACCATATACTAAACCCCATTGTACTCTTTTCGGAAGTCTCCGTTTTAGTGCATCAATTTGAGTTAGCTCATCAAATGGCTTATCCAGATGCACTAATTTTTGCAACTGTTTCTCACAATAGGCTTTCATTGACCCATCACATTTTCTGTAACTAGGACCATTCAAGAATTCACTTTTGATTCGAGCTTGCTCAGTTTCAGACCAAAATTTGGTTAGAAAACATTTTTCGAAATCTTCAAAGGACATTTCCGCGGAACAATTCTGATTGGCCCACGAAAGCGCCTCACCATCAAGTAATTTCTTTACAAATTTTATCTTAACACTATCTGTCATTATGGACGTGAACTGCTCCTTGCAGAATTGCATGAAGTCTTTTGGGTGTATATTCTTGTCACCGGGATAAGTTTTAATGGGAAAATTTCCCCATACCCCATTACAACTATTACTAAAACCTTTTTGCAACATAGTTTCTTGTATTTCTACAAATTTTCTGTCTACAGTTTTTTCGACATTACCTACTCTACTACAAATTTCTGTGACCTTTTTGTCAGAATCAGATTTGAAAGATTCAATTTCGCTTTCAAAAAATCGTTTTGTCTGGTCAAATTCATTTCTCAATTGAGAATTTTCCACATTTACAAAATCAACAACTTTTTTAAGTTTTGACTGGTTATTTGAAATTTCGTTACTTAAATCAGTTTCAAGGACAGAAATTTTGCTCTCAACCGTGTCCACACGACAACTAAGTTCTTTTTGGTTTGACTCAAAAGTAATTCGCCATTCTCCGAGAACCTGATTAGTGTCAGCAATCTGTTCTGTATTTGAATTTATTTCTGATTTTAAATCACACACAGCCTTCGAAATCGACCTGTCCATCTGTTGTTGTGTCTGTTCAATTTGTAGACGTAATTCGGCACGAGAATCGTCCATCTTCGAGTTTATGTTATCCAACTTCGAGTGGAACTCTGAAAACATTTGTTTTAACATTTCCAACATTCCTACACTGTCAGAAGCACTTTCCCTAATAGGTGTACTCGCTACACCGCTGTCAATACTGAAATCTGCGTCTTTTTCCATTATTTTAGGAAGCAGGTACTTATCTTAGTGTCCGTCGGCGGTCGTTGGTGTCCGTGTTTTGCGAAATTTCTTCAATTCCAGGATGGTTTCGCTCGATTGATTCACTCCTCTTCTTGTGACCCCAGAATCGACGTATTTACTTCTGAAGAATGACTGGTCCGTCGTATATCCTATTCTTGTGGTCCCAAAACAGACGTATTTTCTTCTTGTGATCCCAGAAGAGACGTATTTTATTTTGAAGAATCATTGGGTGGTCGTCATATCCTCTGCTTCCTCCACCAAATTATAACATCCCAGCTCCTCCACCAAATTATAACATTTCAGCTCCTCAACACCAAATTAAAACGTTCCACTTCAATTTGTTTGCACTTATAGCGATCCCAGCTTCCTCAACCAAATTAAAACGTTGCATTAGGAGGTGTCTGCTTCGTGCAAAAGGTCTTGAGTTCATATTGACGACAACAAGTAATTCTTCATTACAGACGTTTATTTACAAACAGAACTGACAGACTTCACAGACTCAACAACTGACTCTCAGAGCTAACCGCACTGCATATCCGAACTGGAAACTGACAACTCCTAGGTGTATTAATATCTTTCCAAACAATGAGAGTCTTTGACAATGTTTTGTTTATAATACGATAGCAATTCACGACTTAAAACTAAATTAGACATTACAGAATTTTAGTACAGATTAAAGTAAGTAAAAGGATCAGTACATATAAATTCTTACAAGCATAATTTCCAAATAGATTTTATAACATTTTTCTACCAGCTTCTGGATAACCTTCACCAGATTTGTACCGATGTTTCCAGAAATATCTTGACATTTGATTCTGGATATTTCTTGAGTGATTTAGAACAACTATTTATATGTAAAATGATTTAAATCGTGTTTCAAAACGTAAATAAACCTTTTTAGCAATATTTCTTGATACAAATCGTCTTTCGAAATTAGGTTATGAAACAGGTTTCACAAGTTTTCGTATTTTTGCGATCATAATACAGAATTTCTCCATAGAAAGTTCCAGAAGTGTGCATTAAACGTTCATTTACAGACTTTCTCTTTAGCTGGTGAGTTTTTAAAAGTATCTTGTCCATATTATACGAAATAATTTAGCTCAAAACTGATAATTTATACAATTAATCAGAGCTACAGCAAACAGTGAGTCTTTCTTTTACAAAATGAAATATAATTACAAAATTGAATAAAAATAGGTTACTAACACTAATATATATTTACATTAATTCTATTTTTGTTCTTTCTGTGCAAAATGTCCTAATATTGACACAGTACAATATTTAAACATCACCAAAGTTCCCCTTTACATTTTGCATATCTGTATCGACATCCCCTAAAAGTCTACAGTATCGAATACTTCAATATGTCCCAATATGTCCTGTAATGTTACAACAGTATAGAAGCACTGCTCTTCCTTGAACGCGTCTATTAACAGACACAATTCATCGCGTGTCCAGGCGGCCATATTTCTCCTTCAAAAGTTCTGATACTACTGAATGCCGAGTGGAGAGACGACCTGGCTGTGACGTAGATGGCGTTCTTCCATCTCATTGGTCAACGTTCAAACGCAAGTTCAAAATATCTGGCATGCTAAACGTTGCCCTGCACGTTCGGAAAAACTCCCCATCGTGCTTTTTCCACGCTGTGACGTCAGAAACTCGGCATGCTCAACGTTGGAGTGCACGGACCGTGTGATGACGGCTTTACACTACTCCCAAACATCTGAAAACTTTCGCACTATTTCAGGGCTCACACTAGACACAGACAACTGTGGTACGCTAATTCCGTCCCGAGGGGTGCGGGCTGGCGACAGGAAGGGCATCCGGCAACCCCCTGACGCTAACATCGCCAAATCCATAGTAACAGGGCCGACCCCTCGTTGAAGTGGGACAAAGGCCCAAAGCAAATGACGATGAAATTTATATGGGCTGTTAAACATCATGTAGGCACGGACTGCACCACATATTCAGTATTATTTACCTATTTAACCTTCAGACAGCAGCCGCATACAATTCATTAAGGCATCATCGCATAAACTCAGTGTACCTGAATAAATATGCACTATGAGGTATCTGTCTAACGTCTAGACAAAGGCTGCATTCTATATATTAAGGGAGACTCTCATAGCTCCCTGACAGAGAAGTTCAGTATACATTGGTAAATTTGTATGGTCTGTTTATCATCCTCTACACACAGACTACAGGTCACATGCACAGTATAATTTGTCTATGTAATCTCCAGCTTGTGGCAGCATTCAATATCTCCAACATGTTAAGGGATCATCACACAAATGAAATGCACCTGAATAAACAGACGATATGTGTTTCTGTCTAACGTCCAGACAGCTAGTCCATTCTATACATATGGAGACTGTCTTCCAATCCTACAAGACAGATGGATAAGCACTGTCCCTCCTGTTCATCAAGGTCTTTTCTCCCACTGACTGGAAAAATGGCAGGCTGTTGTTATCCTGTTGGTTGGGTGCATAAGATTTGGTCCCCAGCAACACTAGCTATACGCACATGCATCTTGCCTCCCGCTCCACTTGACCCCCAGTGGCTATATGTACGAGGGTTGGAACTTTAATAGTGGCAACTATTTATTTACAGCTCGTACAAAACAGATACGTGTTTCAAAGTTTTACTAAGCTTCAAAGTAGTTACGAGCATTGTTTATAACCCGTTGCCAGCGATGTGGGAGTCGTAGGATACTCTTAGCAGTGCCAGTTGTATTTACAGTTCGAGCGGGGCAGTCTATTGCCCGAGGAATTTATAGCAGTTCTGAAGCGAATGCCGTGAACTGTTTCCTTCAGTTTAGAAATCGAGTTGAGCTCACGGGAGCTTAAGTCAGGGGAGTGCAGTAAGTGGTATAGCACTTTGCAGCCCCATCAGTCAAACAAATCAATAAAAGCTTGCACTGTACGTGCTTGAGCATTGTCCTGCAAACTGATGATCAGGTCCTGCAGAAAATATCATCTCTTCTGTCCCTAAGCTGGTCGTAACTAGTGTTCCAAAAACGAACAGCATAGAGACAGAAGTGATGACACTTTCTGCAGGATCTGACCATCATTTTGCTCTGACAATCATGGCTCTAAGCACTATGGGACTTAACATCTGAGGTCATCAGTCCCCTAGAACTTAGAACTACTTAAACCTAACTAACCTAAGGACATCACACACATCCATGCCAGAGACAGGATTCGAACCTGCGACCATAGCAGTCGCGCGGTTCCAGACTGAAGCGCCTAGAAACGCCCCGTCACACCTGCTGGCCAATTGTGTTTGTAAGTGCCAATCCTTATGCATATATCTCGAAAACTATACATCGGGTAGAAATAGTGGGCAAGACAAGTTCGTAAGATCAAAGAGGGACATCAAATGAAACTACACGCGACCTCCAGCCCCACACTCTTGGGTGGGGCGGTGGGCAACTTTTAAATCTAAAATGGAAACACCCATTTTTATTGCTGATTCGGACTCTCCATAAAAAGTAATTTGTCTGAAACATTTTTTAAACCATTGATATATGGCGCTGAAATCGAGAAAAAAGTATAATTGGGGGAGAACCCTGATTTATTTAGATATATACGAGAAAGTCGCATCAAATCGATAAAAAATGTGCACCAGTTCTTTCGTTACGTCAATTAAGCTATTTTTGTACAAAATGTACTGTATCCTACTTTTAGCGTTAGCCAGGAACAACGACATGGACGTAGTGGAATGATGTTCCATGGGGTGCTTCATTAGTGTGAGTCCCCTTGCCTCCCACAATTTGGGGTCAGTGTGATATGATCTGCATGATATTTATGTGCATTCAAAATCCTCAAAACAGTTGATTTCGGTATTCCAGTTTGTCTGTGAATCGCACTACTACTAGTTTCGGGATCCAGTTGAACACAGGCGTACGAATGTCATTTTCATTGTATTGGCGATGACGAGGTGGACGGTGCATGTATCCATTTAGACCTCGTTGAGTTCAAATGGTGCAAATGGCTCTGAGCGCTATGCGACTTAACTTCTGAGATCATCAGTCGCCTAGAACTTAGAACTAATTAAACCTAACCAACCTAAGGACATCACACTCATCCATGCCCAAAACAGGATTCGAACCTGCGACCGTAGCGTCGCTCGGCTCCAGACTGAAGCTCCTAGAACCGCACGGCCACTCCGGCCGGCTCGTTGAGTGCAATTTCGAATAATGGTTTCGCTTGTATGTCGTCTGTTTGGGAAAATATAAGCATACAATTGAGCAGCTGCAGCGTAATTGTTATGGCATTCACCTAAAATTAACATCATATCAACAATCTCTATAGGATGATAGTGAGCCATGTTTCCCTGAGGAATAATTTATTTTCGTCAGTTGAGGTTTACAGTTCACAATCTAAAAGTGAAGTGACGTCTGATTGCATTGCACCGAGCTTTATACTGATCCATAGTTCGCAGTTTGGCCACGGTAGCGCTACACAGCCGGGTGAGTAATGCAATTGTGAAAAGTTCCCTAACGAAATTTTAGTACCATTCCGCCTCCCTCTCTCAAAAACTGTGGCAGGTAGGATAGATTTTGTAAAAAAAAAAAAAAAAAAAACTTAATTTGGCAGTAGTAAAAGAATTGCTTCACATTTTTTATCGATCTGATGCGTCCTTCTTGGATCATTTCAAATAAATAGTTCTTCCCCAATTTCAATTTTTCTCGATTTCAGCGCTATCTGTCACTGGTTTGAAAACGTATTTCAGACAAAACTTGATTACTTGTTTATGGAGAATCCGAATCTGCAATAAGAAAAATGAGGTTTCCAATTTTAAAATCGCTACACCACGAAGATTACTTGCTACAGACGCGAAATTTAACCGACACGAAGAAGATACTGTGATATGCAAATGATTAGCTTTTCAGAAAATTCACACAAGGTTGGCACCGGTGGCGACACCTACAACGTGCTGACATGAGGAAAGTTTCCAACCGATGTCTCATACACAAACAGCAGTTGACCGGCGTTGCCTGGTGAAACGTTGTTGGTATGGGGTGCCATTAGTTACACGTCTCGGTCAGCTCTTGTTCGCATTGACGGCACTTTGAACAGTGGACGTTACATTTCAGATGTGTTACCACCCGTGGCTCTGCCCTTCATCGATCGTTGCGAAACGCTACATTTCAGCAGGATAATGCACGAACGCGTGGCGCAGGTCCTGTACGGGCCTTTCTGGATACAGAAAATGTTCAACTGCTGCCCTGGCCAGCACATTCGCCAGATCTCTCACTAATTGAAAACGTCTGGTCAATAGTGGCCGAGCAACTGGGTCGTCACAATACGCCAGTCATTACTCTTGATGAACTGTGGTATTGTGTTGAAGCTGCATGGGCAGCTGTGCCTGTACACGCCATCCAAGCTTTGTTTGACTCAATTACCAGGCGTATCAAGGCCGTTATTACGGCCAGAGGTGGTTGTTCTGGGTACTGATTTCTCAGGATCTATGCAATCGAACTACGTGAAAATGTAATCACATGTCAGTTGTAGTACAATATATTTGTCCTATGAATACCCGTTTACCATCTGCATTTCTTCTTGGTGTAGCAATTTTAATGGTCAGTAGTGTGTTGTGTGTGCGTATGTGTGTGCGTATGTGTGTGTTTTCTATATATTTATAATGATGGCTATCCAGGTCCCTAATGAGGCATCCAGGCCTTGTGTTGATGAGTATTTGGCAGTACATATTATGGGTGTCATTCTCAGCCATCCATTCACAGGGCTGAATTGTGGAAGAACGAATGCGTGAGTGGTACGTCTTAAAAGTGTTTCTATAATACTAACACTAATTTACATTTGCGTACAGTGCTTGTCTGATGTTTCTCATGTTTGTAGATACACCTGGTAATGACACATCTGTGTCAGAATGGAACAGTACCATGGCAAATGATGCAGAACATGACGACATTACCAACATTTTGTCAGCACAATTTATGACGCCATTCTTAGCCGTAAGTTCGCAGGGCTGGATTCTGATTGAGGAGGAACAAATATGTAAGTGATAATTCATGAAAGTATTTCTACGGTACTAACAATTCACACTTGTATACAATGTTTATCACGTATATCAGCTATGTTGAAATGGGTTCACACCACAGTTCAGTTAGGTACTGATGTGAGCTGAAGTCTGTAGTAAGCACCATACCCCAATTTCAGGCTCTCGATGAAGATATGAAATCTGAATGGACCAATACTGACATTAATGAAATCCAACATAAGTAACCAAAAAAATATTTAGCCTTACATATTATTCTTAGCCAACGTTTGTTTTCGCCTAGGAATCGTGACACATACACACACACACACACACACACACATACTTGCACAATATTAATACAAATCTATTTCATTTCTTCCACAGGAATGTTGGAACCATCAGGAGCTAGTCTTCTATCAGCAACACTTCAGCCTGGACCATTATGGTTGCCTTGCCCTGGGCAATCAACGTCATGATCACCTTGTCCTGGAATGAAGACATCATGATCACTTCCTGCGTCTGTAAGTTATTGTAATCCACCAGGTAACTGCAGTTATTGGCACGTCCTACTACAGTCGACGAGCACATTTGAGGCACATTTGAGGACATGATCCCCTATGCCCCCATCTATCATGCTCATCGGGTACAAATACCCATTCCATCTCCTAAACACATGTCCACCCCTTTTGGAAAAGGACCTTCCTAAAATCGTAAACAAAGAACGATATCGTGCCATTGAGTGTATTGTAGTGTTATGCTGAAAACACATCCTCCCCTGAACAGAATGCTCATGGTGAAGAACAAACCATTGTGCATGTATGGCATACATGGAGAGATATTGCAGGGTATATTCTGGGATCAGGCGCTGCAGACGCTGCAGACGTTGAATGCCTAACAGAGGAGATGGACTTATATGTCCGTTCGGGGGCACTGTGTCCGCTTGGTGCTGTACTCACAAGTTGAAAGCCCCACTGTCTAACGCCATGTGTGTACGGCGGCCAGTAGCATTCCATGCAGCTTGTATATAGACGGCCGCCAGCACACAGCTGCTCAGTTCAGTGCTTGTGCTTGATATTGTCGAATCTATCTTTGCTTTACTGGTACTGCTTGATGACTACCGTGCTTGTCACCTGGTTACTCTCTTTGGACGCATCTTGGTTTTGTCTCTCTGATGATCTGGGTTTTGTTGCCATCACTCTGGCAAAGGCTTTGCTTAGCGCCTCTTGGTCGTTTAGGTTGTTTGTCCTTGCCCTAGTCACTGACTGCCACATTTCGCTTATCTACTGTTAGTATCAGTTACTCTTCCACAGGCGGCTCTGCCACATGACGGCTTCCTCCATTTCTTCCTTTTCTTCCAGAGCTCCGACGTGTACACTAATATCTGGCTACCTGCGGATATAGCAGATTTCATCTTGAGGGTCATTCAGAGCCAATACTCTGAAATTCAGGTAAGAGGGTCTGGTAAAGCTCTAATGGAGTGCTTAAGTTTTACGTTTTGTCTCTGATCGATTAGATGGAGGGTCCTCTTACATCCCTCTTCTAAGTGATGTAGCTGCTGAAAAGGGCATTATTCATGTCCAAAATAACGACGACTTTCACTTTGTGATGTCACTTCTAATTTGCAAAAGAAATTACGAGACATACCTGGAGTGTACAACCGGATACCAGTCTTTTAATGTTTGTTTGCACAATAAGTTTGATGTATCGGTTTCCCCATGAAACTCCAGAAATTATTTAAATTTGAGAGGCACAATCACGGTAAGTTTATTCACTGATCCACTCTACTAACGCTGTATTTGAATATTGTGAGAATGCTTAACCTGCTCATCTGCATTAAACCACTTTTTTTTACATTTACAGCTAATTGTCATTCCTTACTCAAACTATAAATTTTGACTAATCTTCAAGTATCCTCCTACAGTTACTAAACGACGATTGCTTCCTGTACACTACAGCATCATCAACCGACAGCCGTAGATTTCTGCTCACCCTGCCTGTCAGATCATTTATGTATGTAGAGAATAACAGCACTCCTACCTGTCTTTGATGAATACAGGACAACGAGGACAACAGACTTCTTACTTAAGAAGTCTTCAAGCCACTTACATATCTGGGAACTGTTCCGTATGCTTTTATTTTCGTTAACAGTCTGCAGTGGGGCACCATGCCAACCTTTTTAGAAATCTAGGAAAATGGTATCTACCTTTGACCTTCCTCCATAGTTCACAGAATATGACGTGAGAAACGGGCAAGCTCAGTTTCAGACGAATGTTGCTTTCTAAGACTGTGATGATCTGGACAGGAGCTTTTCCATCTCAAGGAAATTTGTTATATTGGAACTGAGAATATATTCAAGAATTCTGCAGCAAACCGATTGCTTTTTAATTTTTCCCTTCTTGTATAAAGCAGTGGCCTGCACTTTTTCCTTTCACTTGGGACTTTCCTTTGGGCAAGATATACACATTTCCCTCGTAAAATTATCTCTCACGCTGCAAGCAGCTATAACTTTATTTAAATACACTCAAGAAGATACTGTACAAAAAATTATATGAAAGATAACGTACGGCGCCTGTCAACAGGCGTCCCCTCCAGCAGCAGGTGTGACTTTTCTGTGCGAACAGACCATGGCCAGTCTGAACATTAGATGCTGCTGTACACACCCTTCGCTGTCACACCAACACTAGTAACAGCAGCAGCGGAGGGAACAAAGCGCTCAACACAGTTTGTCACGTGCTGGTGTGTCGCATCATGGAAACGTTCACCCGGAGCGAGCAGCGTGACATGCATTTCACGTATGTTAGGGCAACGGGCACACAAGGATATCCCAATAGGTGTCAGTCGCTCTACTCCACGTTTGTGGCTGTCCGTCAGCATCTACGTGAAACGGGTGGTTTCACAAAGTGTCGACAGGACAGAGGTCGTGCGTGAAGTGTATACGCGCTATGGTTTGCGGAGGACGTATTAGAGAGGTTTGATGCAGACCCATCCGCAAGCACTCGCACTGTGGCACAGACGACGCAAAGCACCAGCTCAGTTGCTTGGAATGTGCTCCGCGAAGAAGAAAGGCATCCACTCCATCTTCAGACAAAATAGGCGCTGTTGGTCCACGATTTTGCCCAGTGTGTGGATTTCTGGCAGCTGTTCCTGTAGCACTGCACCAGGGTGCGTTCAAAGCTCACAACAGCCAAGTGTGGGCAGAGGTGAACCACTACACCACCCACAAACGAGGTCACCAGGAAAAGTTCACTATCAGAGTATGGGCCGCCGTAGTCCACGATTAGTTGACTGATCCCTACATGCCTCCCCCTCGACTCACAGGCAATAGCTATGCAAGTCATCAGGAGGTGCTGCGGGAAGTACTGGAATAGGTGCCACTTGTAGTCCGTTGACGCATTGATCCCAGCTTGATGAGGCACCCATAAAATTCAGTGGATTGCCAAAACCCACATCAGACCCATGTTTCGCGATCGCCGTATTGATCGAGGTGACCCTGAAATGCGGGCGGCTCTTCCACTTGACCTCAACCCTCTGACGTCTTCCTGCAGGGCCATCTAAAGAAATTTGTAGCAAGAAACCCCAATGGATTCAGCGCAAGACCTAGTGGCGAGGAAGGCTACATGTAGCTTGTGGCGTGGTCCAGAATCTCTGAGCGAGTAAGACAGATGTCAGGCATACTGCGATCCTGGAGGCAGGTGTTTTGAGCACTTATATAACTGTATTTAATTCTTAAGTTGTAAAAGCATTGTTGTGGGGAGTACCAGCGATCCGCTGAACTAATGTATTCAAGCGAGGAAAATAGTCTCGACTGCAACTGAACATTTAGTTTGTAACGTTTGTTTTACATCTTGTTTACTCTGTGCAATTTATTTACTTTTATGTACCGACAAAACACACTACTGCCCATTAAAATTGCTACACCAAGAAGATGACGTGCTACAGAGGCGAAATTTAACCGGTAGGAAGAAGATGCTGTGATATGCAAATGATTAGCTTTTCAGAGCATTCACACAAGATTGGCTCCGGTGGCGACACCTACAACGTGCTGAAATGAGGAAAGTTTCTAACCGATTTCTCATACACAAACAGCAGTTGACCGGCGTTGCATGGTGAAACGTTGTTGTGATGCCCCGTGTAAGGAGGAGAAATGCGTACAATTGCGTTTCCGATTTTCACAAAGGTCGGATTGTAGCCGATCGGGATTGCGGTTTCTCGTATCGCGACATTGCTTCTAGCTTTAGTCGAGATCCAATGACTGCTTGCAGAATATGGAATCGGTGGGTTCAGGAGGATAATACGGAACGCCGTGCTGGAATCCGACGGCCTCGTATCACTAGCAGTTGAGATGACAGGCATCTTATCCGCATGGCTGTAACGGATCGTGCAGCCACGTCTCCATCCCTGAGTCAACAGATGGGGTCGTTTGCAAGACAACAACCATCTGCACGAACAGTTCGACAACTTTCGCAGCAGCATGGACTATCAGCTCTGAGACCGTGGCTGGGGTTACCCTTGACGCTGCATCACAGACAGGATCGTCTGCGATGGTGTCCTCAACGTCGAACCTGGTTACACGAATGGCAACACGTCATTTTTTCGGATGAATCCATGTTCTGTTTACAGCATCATGATGGTCGCATCCGTGTTTGGCGACATCGCGGTGAACGCACGTTGGAAGCGTGTATTCCTCATCGCCATACTGGAGTATCACCCTGCGTGATGGTATGGGGTGCCATTGGTTACACGTCTCGTCACCTCTTGTTCGCATTTACGGCACTTTGAACAGTGGACGTTACATTTCAGACGTATTACGACCCGTGGCTCTGCCCTTCATTCGTTCCCTGCGAAACCTTACATTTCAGCAGGATAATGCACAATCGCATGTTGCAGGTCTTGTACGGCCCTTTCTGGATACAGAAAATGTTCGACTGCTGCCCTGGCCAGCACATTCTCCAGATCTCTCACCAACTGAAAATGTCTCGTAAGTGGTGGCCGAACAACTGGCTCGTCACAATACGCCAGTCACTACTCTTGTTGAATTGTGGTATCTTGTTGAAGCTGCAAGGGCAGCAGTGCCTGTACACGCCATCCAAGCTCTTTTTGACTCAATGCCCAGGCGTATGAAGGCCGTTATTACGGCCAGAGGTGGTTGTTCTGTGTACTGATTTCTCAGAATATATGCAACCAAATTGCGTGAAAATGTAATCACATGTCAGTTCTAGTATAATATATTTGTCCAATGAATACCCGTTTACCATCTACATTTCTCCTTTGTGGAGCAATTATAATGTCCAGTACTGTATATGGTAATTTACATTCCTTGGATCATGTTGTCTGATGCCTGCCACAGTATCTACAAATATGGTTCCTCAGCATTTCCTTGCATTCATGGTTCCTGTCCTTTAAATTCAGTAATGTCTGCCGTTATTCATGTAATGCGGCCGGTTGCACACTCCATGGGAGACAGTGTTGGCTGCTGTGTAGGCCGACATTCGCCCCCGGTAATATCGACGCGTTCTCTGCCTATTATATCCTGTATAATATACTGCAAAACACGGTTGTTTGTATAAAAGGTTGCGGGAGACAATACCCTGTGTACAGAAGCCCGTGTCCAACACAGTGAGCCACCTGGGCAACAGAGCATCACATTCATAGGGGACAAGGACTGTCTATGCCACAGATAGCTCCATTCGCTCCATTGGCGGTCGTAACATTCAATCACGATCACCGAATATCAAAAACCAGAGGTCTCGACCTGCCCGCAATCTGTTCACATACATCACCTTAATCAGTGTATTTGGAGTGACTGTTGTTACAATGCTGTTTCTAAAGTGGGGTAGAACAGCTGGTAGCGGAGGCGCAAACATATCATCCTTCATGAACGCCCAAAGGTAAAACTCACATGGCTTCAGATCGTGTATAAACGTGGAGGTCATGCAAAATAGGCTGTGTCATCTGGCCCCCTTACGGCCAATCCCCGGTCGAGTACAACGCCATTTAATCAGTCGCGTGCTGAGTTATGCCAGGGAAGCGGCACACCAATTGTAAGTTAAATGTAATAAATGCTACAAAGCCTTAAAACACCTATAATCATTTTGAAACACCCGGTATACATACATAGGGTGTTTCAGCACAGCGGTTACAAACTTTAAGGAGAGATGGGGTACACCTAGACGAGGGAAAATCACATAACAATGCGTGCTCGGAAACACTTTCCTGGCGTGGTAGTGACGACACAAAACACAAAAAGGAAAGGACACGAACAGGGTGAAAAAACATGTTTACTATGCTTAGTACAGTAGAAACGAAGACATAAGAACAGAAACAGACAACGATCGTCATCAAAGAAGGTGTTCGAAATTACTACCTCGGACTGTGAGCGCTATGGGACTTAACATCTGAGATCATCAGTCCCTAGAACTTAGAACTAATTAAGCCTAACTAACCCAAGGACATCACACACATCCATGCCTGAGGCAAGATTCGAACCTGCGACCGTAGCGGTCGCGCGGTTCCAGACTCAAGCGCCTAGAACCGCTCGGCCACCACGGCCCGCTGTGATGCAGGCGTCACATATCCAGCACATGGGCTTGCACGGTCCAGTGTCGTAATTTCTAACATCTTCTTTTTGACGATCATTGGCTGTTTTTGTTCTTGTTTCTTGGTTTTCTCACCCTGTTCATGTCCTTCCTTTCTTGTGTTTTGTGTCACCACTACCGCGCCAGGTAAGTGGTTACGACGATGCATTGATGTGTGATTTTCCACCGTCTAGGTGCATTCTGTCTCTCCCGGAAGTTTGTAACCGCTATGCTGAAACACCCTACATAAATTTTGTCGCTACATCAGCAGCAATCCAGAATTTGTGGCCTTATTTGTCGGGTCCGTCGGACATGAATTGAATGAATCTATTTTTTATTTTCTTCGGTAATTATTGCTCGTTTTTATTTATATTTTCTGTATGACAGATGGAAGTAATACTGTTTCCAAGTTTCAGATATAAGAGTGTATTTGTTGACTGACGTTCACCTCAGATTGCTTTTCCAGTGAAACGGAGAAATTTGAGAAGCTCCTGAACTCTGTCCGTGATGAAAATAGGCCCCCAAGAATGGGGCCAAAGATCATTCGCATACAAACTTTTTGTACACCCCGGCATATACGAACGGCAATAAACTTTTTCAGCTCGTCAAGTGGCACTATCCAATCATTGTTTCTTTTTTTTTTTTTTGCACTTTTATGTATTTCTTCAAAAGACATAACACTGCTTCATTAAAAACTGACGTTCAGCACTGATGACAAAGTCATCTATTTGTTGACAAGGGTATTTAGTGTATCTTCCTGTCTCCCTCAGAACTTTCACGAGGGAACTTCTTCTAGAAGATGAAAACATGGCAATCTCCCACTCGATTCCCTCCCTAGCGAGCAACTTTGTAGACGCATTCAATTGGTCTGCTGTGATGGATGAGGTACGAAGTGAACTACATCAGCATCTGAAGTCTCATCCGCTAATCCCACCTCGTTCACAACGTCTTCATATTCACTTGACACTGGTACTAAATCCTCATCTTCATCAGTGAAGTCGTTTTCCTATTCATTGTCGAATTTCTCTAAGGGCCATAACATTTCTGTATCGGAAAGCCCACACGGACGACACATGCTCATAAACATCTTTCTGGAGAAACAATGTCACCTGAATTATAAAGCATAAACTGTGGCAAATTAGAACGTGCATGTGCCAAGATGCAACAATGCTGCTGCTTATTGTTGGATTATTTATGTATTTTCAGAACAGACAAATTGACCCCTTCCGCCATTCTAGGTATATCGAGTGAAATGTTCCTTAAAAATAAATTCTTTGTAAATCCTAATACATCATCATAAAACAAGAAAAAAATTAGGAAAAGTCATATAATTTCATGAATGAAATAAAAGAATTTGGATATCACATTGAATAAAAAAGTATGAACTGGCCATTTTGACCCCTTCCGGCATTTTAGTATTAAATTCTTACATTTTGTCTTGCAGATGAGTGCACTCTGCCTCGTTGAAAAGTTTAGGCATTTGTGGGAAGTACTCTGCGGAGATCGTATGACCATCTAATTCACTGCGAGACTTTGAACACTTCCACTAAACATGGCAGTGATTTGCATCGAAGTAGCACGTAAACAAATCCATTCATCCAAGGATAGCGTGACTTTTCTATCACTATATCAAGGATGTTCGAAAACCACGACCAAGTAAAACTCACGACCCGAAGTAATCCCCACACTACTGTCAATACCGTTGTTGAACAAAGTAGCATTATTGATACAACATGTGATGTTTTCTATTAAGCCGGCCGCTGTGGTCGAGCGGTTCTAGGCGCTTCAGTCCGGAACCGTGCTGCTGCTACGGTCGCAGGTTAGAATCCTGCCTCGGGCATGGATGTGTGTGATGTCCTTAAGTTACTTAGGTTTAAGTAGTTCTAATTCTAGGGGACTGATGACTTCAGATGTTAAGTCCCATAGTGCTTAGAGCCATTTGAACCATTTTCTTTCCAAGAAATCTGCTAAGGCCAGTCATGCTAAATATTCTGGAAAAAATTATTATTTTCGTATGCCATGACGCTGCAGCTGGAAGATATGGATATGATGAGAAAGGAGAGAGTGTTAATCCTTAATACTTTTTCGCATGGCTTAAATCTGAAAATAATGTAAGCTGCATCTTAATATTTAACAAAAATTTATGGAAGAGTGACGTAATTTGAACGCAGTTGACTATTATTTTTTTCCTAAATAACTGATGACCCTGATATTGAACAAGTCACACGTCTTTCACAAGTTATCTCAAGTGTTTCAGAGTGACGTACCTATACCTTACTATGCTTACTTTTATAAGCATTATGATTTGAATGTAGAATGTAAAACTGATGGACCTCCTCCTATTAAACTGCGATATGACGGTTGCAAAAGGGAAAAAATCAAGTAATGTTTTTCACTGTATTATGTGTCTTTTTCTTTCTTAAAAAAATCTTACAAAAATGTGCAGTCGTAATAACTTAGCCAGTTGAGGAAATGACAGTAATGGGACTACTCTGTATTGTACAAACCTCTGTAATTACATTACTGACTAACCTACAATAATGACTGTGCATCTTTATAAACTTTTCAGTCACATTAGAAGTAAAAAAATAAAAAATGGATTGGACTTTGGGAAACACAATAATTTTATAATAAATATTACTATTATTCTATATTATATTTTTCGATACAGTTACTATTATCTCTACATAGCCGTCACCCATTGCAATATTTCACGATTAATTGTTTTTACATGAATTAAATTCACCCTGTTTTATGTCCAAACTCATAGCAGCAACAATATACTGAGTTATTCCATCTCTAAATTCGGCATGTGTGGGTTTCATATCTATGGGGGTAATGGTAGAAGACATCGGTGCTGTATGAATACATGAATGTATACATTGCTCTAACTCCTCATCACACGTACTATGCTCATCCACATGTGGGAAGTATGCTCACAAAATCACTGAATTGTGGTTTGACATACGGCTGCCACTGGTTCAATCTGTCTGTCACAATCCATAATGAACTGCATAGAGCACGCAAATTCACAATGCTTGAACGAGGTGTAAGCTCATTGCGAAGAGTCACCACATGTTACCTTCAGTGTTGGAGCTCCATACACATCGATAATGGATGTCTTCTTGGTAAAGATGTAGGTGTCTGAAGGAGGTTGAGATGGTTCATACACTGTAGTCGTCAGCCTCTCGATGTATTACATCCTGTTACATAGATACTGCCCCCCTCCCCCAGTCACAGTAAACTGCACTTTAGCGCCATACAGAACGTTCTAAATTTCTGTTGCTATGCCCACATTCACATGTTTCGATTTGCTGGCAGTCAACTGATGAGTAAGTTGAAGAGCAGTAACTGAATACACTTATCTATAGCTCGATGAGTGGTGGTGAAGATGATATAAATTGAATGTCTTAGAACAGTTCTGTGTCCTGCTCTGATATATCAGGTAGTATATCTGCTGATTTCTGGTCCAGTGCATCAGGGCACTGTTGTACAGAGGGCAAAATAATATTAAGAAATGAAAACACATTTACACAATGAATAAAAATGAGCAGCGAGACAGAAGAAAGGGTTGTTAAGACTTCCATTTCACTGTGTAAGTCAGTTTTTTATTCTATTTGGAGGTAGCTGTTGTTTGTTGACCTTCATAATGATCATTTCATTACAGTGTAAAGAGAACGAGTGCCGAATTCATGTGATGGTTAGCATGCGCAGACGCAAGAGTGAATTGCGGTTGTAGGTGACTAGAATGCCAGGGATATTGGATTAACTATTTTGGACTTGGTAGGTGGTTAGGGAATACCTTGGACAGCCATTTTTATTGTGGCAGCCGTATTAGGTCATAAATTATAATAATTAAGGTAAGGCTACCTTGGGAAAACATCACTGGCAGCAAACTTGGATAGTAAATTATATCCTATATAAACACAAAATAGCAGCCCAAGTGGCTTAAATAGAGAGTTGAAGAATGAGGGGAAGAGGAGGATGGTGGAGAAGGAGGTAGCCTTGAATGTAACGTGTCAACAGAATGATCGTAAATCATCGTCCTAACATTGGTTCTGCCCCACTACTAACATCAGACTTGTTGTTGTTACTTTCCTGCCATGGAATGATAGCTGCTGCCACGTATCTTGCCATCATTGTAGGAAAGGGTGAAAGTGCATAGTTTTAAAAAAAACACATTTTCTCATGCAGCACCCCACGGATAGTATTCGTTGACTCATCGGATTCTGAAGGGTGTGTGATTCCTGGTAAATGTAAGCTCGAACAATGGCAAGCATGCCTCCAGTCCAGCCAACAATACAGGACATGGAAACGTGTTGTAAACGGGTCCACACTGCAAACAATATGGAAGAGAACGTACTAAAAGGACTTTGATGCAGCCACATCTGTCCTCGCCCACTCTACTAAAGAGATTCGAGAAACCTGTAGTTCTTCGTGTGTCTTCACGTCTTTCATTGAACCCTGAAAGTTCTGGGTTTGGATCTTGGAGTAGTATAGACACGAGAGTACTAAACTAAATCGGAATTCGAACTCTCGACCTTCAGGGCACACAGACGTAATGGCACTTGAACTACATCCACTATTTTAAATTTCTTTAGATGAGCTGGTGAGAACACATGTGGTTGCATATTTCTTTTACTTTTCTATTTAATTTGTCAAGAAAAGGGCCATTAGGCTCTCTCTTGAATCTAATTCTACGTATTTTACATTACAGTCGTTACGATAAGCATAAGTTACATCGAATACAGAATGCAACATTTAGAAATTACTACGGTGCATAAGAAAAGAACAGTTTCCATTTGTTCATGAATAGTAAAATAATAAAGGCAAATTACAAATTACAGGAAGATAGTTTTAAACTATCATAGCTAGCAGCAATGGAAGTAAGAGAGGGTGGTGGAGGCAGAGAAAGAGTATCACGAAAAACTAGAAGTTAATTAAGATACTGTACTTTCCATACTACGTACCTGTACTCCGGGGGAACAAGACCACAAATTCTTATTCCCTACCAATAATAAGCTACTCCTATGGTAAATTCCTTTCCAGCCTAGTAAAGACGTAAAAGTCTTCTTCGTTTATGGTACAGTCTGTTACAGTCATGCAGAAAGGATGCCGGGTGGTCTGTGCTATACCTGCGTTACGGGATCCGTATGAGGTACCCACTCATCACTACCTGCGAAACTCTCTCAACCACTGATTCTGCAGGCATATACCTGGCTGAATTGAAATGTTACGGTCTGACAATATTCTGTCCCGATCTCACTCTCTCAAATACTGGAATTGCACTGTCCAAAGTCGACAGTGTACACTGGCAGTTTCTTAGAAGTCATCACTTCATTTGATGGCTCTTCGCCAAAGGAACTTCCAGTTAAACGAGAGACACCACTGCTGGGCGTATATGTAGCCCAGTTCTCTTCAGTCTGAAAATCACTTATTGTTGGTACACTTTTCCCCATAACCTTAGTAGGAACACCTTCAGTGTGAGGTCGCAAAAGGACAATGATGTTTATAGCACTCGATACCCCACATATTGTCTGTCATGAAATCACAATATTGGCTGCTAATGGCAATAGGGGGTGGGACTGAAGGTATGCAATGGTGAGTACAGCATGAGACTACAGTGTGTAGATCAACTGCTTAGTCCATGAGTAACTCACAACAGTGCTACAGTGCTAGTGGTATTGATACAAAGGAGAACAATGCCAACGAGAAATAAAGGGAACATTGCATTATATCTACAACAATACTTGCCGAAGTTGGCATTCCGTCAGAAGGAACCCAAGGAATTTCGAAGAGTGAGAAAGAAGCGGCAGATGAAATATTAACGTTTCTGCAAGATGAGTCAGTGGAATGTGTGGTTTCGTATACGCTCGAATGTGAGGACAATGTGCCTGAGGAGTACAATAACGACGATATGCTCTTAATAAGTGAAAGGGATACTGAAACAGGTGTCGAGCGATTTAGTTCATCATTCTTGTTGGACAGGGAGCCACAGATCTGCCTCCAATGAAACGTAGCAAAGGACAATCGTTGTCCAAGGAGTAGGTACTATACATAATTACTTACACGCAAGGTCACCCGCAGCATAATAATAAAAAAAATTATGAACAGATTTCGGTAAGTCCGCAGCAATACTGCCGTTAGTGTATAAGAAAAGCTCCAGATATTCGTGGGAGAACAAGTTACATTTGTTAGAAAAGCTGGTGTTTGTGCGTTTCACGGTTGGTCCATACAATTTACTGGATGTACGTGACAATGATCTAATACGTTACGCACACCAAACTGAGCGCGACATAGATGACAGTGATTTCAAGGGAAGCTGTGGATGGTTGCATAACTTCAAACAGTGATACAGAATTGGAAGACATAAGATAAATAAATATCAAACAAAACGTCAACTTGATGATACCCAGCAAACTGCGGAATCGGCTGGAAAATTTGTAGCTGACATAAACATACTTTTCCCGTCGTTCAGTGAGAAATTTTTTTCATCTCCAACCAATTTGTATTTGAAGAGGAAATGCATATGAAACGAACTCTCCAAATTAGAGGAACCAAGAGAGTTGTATCAAAATTAGCTAACATCAATACCTTAATGCATTCGTATACAATTAGGAGGTCTGTTCAAAAAATTCCGGAACTTCGTCCACAAAATTTTTCTTAAACTTTCACTTATTGTGCATGGTCTCCTTCGAAATACTTTTCTACGCAATTGATAAACCGCTTCCAACGCCGTTTCATCTTCCAGAAGCAGTCTTGGTACGACTCCTGTTGGATTGCGCGTAGAGCCTTGTGCGAATTTTCTTTTATCTCGTCTATCGTTGCAAATGTTCGTTCTTTTAACGGGGATTTCAGCTTTCGAAATAAAAAAAAATAAAATTCCGCAGGAGCCAGGTCTAGAGAGTACAGAGGATGAGGCAGCACAGTGATTTCGTTTGTTGTGCAGTAGTCACCCAACAACAGGGATGAACGTGTGGGTACGTTACTCACGATGCAAGAGCCACGAATTGTCTCGCCACATTTCAGGCCGTTTCCTTCTCACATTTTCTCGCAGGCGTCGCAACACGTCCCGATAGCACCAGCGATTAACAGTTTGTACCTGGGGCACGAATTCATAATGAACTAATACTTCAAAATAACTATCAACATGGATTTGACATTTGACTTGACGTGACGAGCTTTTTTTGGTCTTGGAGAACATTTCCCGACCCATTGTGAAGACTGAACCTTGGTCTTAACATCATAACCGTATACCGCCGTCTCATCACCAGTTGTGATTCTCTTAAAGAACATCTCGTTCTCATTTGCGCGATCGAAAAGCTTTTCACAGATTGCAAGGCGAAGGTCTTTCTGGTCTTGACTCACGAGCCGTGAGGCAACACGATGCATTCCAAGATGCTGTGTCAGGACTCATGACATGATCCAACTGAGGTGTTACATTCATCTGCAATCTCTCGGACAGTCAGTCTTCGATTGGCAGGTACAACTTCGTTGGCGTTCCTGACATCAGCGACATCGGTAGACTTCGAAGGGCGTCCTGAACGAGGGCCATCTTTAACTTCCGTCCGGCCATTTTTAAACCATGTGAATCATTCGTAGCACCGAAGTATAGGCAGTTTCACGATATGCTCCACGACAGACTGTTTCGTATTTGGTTGCAAGCCGACGCATTCCATGGGTTATCATCACCCCTTTACACCAATATGATTGTATATGCATTCTTTAATGAGAATGGATACCTAGATGAACTTCCTGCACGGTTTTCAACTCCCAAAGAGTTCGCCTTCGATCTCGGTGGAGTGAATTTTTGTGGTCGCTATGGGGGGTATGTTTCATTTGCTGTTCAGGGTGCAAGTTAATGGTTTGTTCTGAACATTTTTTAAATGTCGATTGTGTCTATTTTGTGAAGTGTAGCACATACATCCCATAGAAGGTTGATTGCTGCATGTCCTGGACATGTCGCCCTCCTGATGCACATGGTGAATCATTAGCAGCAAATAGTTATCCTGCCATAATTGTTAACCCTACACTTTCAGATGAGCCTTACTAAAGATTGAACGTGTGACCTCACACTCTAGGGATTCCTTCTCAGTGCTCTCGGCCACACAGACGTTAGTGCTTTTCAATGAATTAATTTATTGAGTTGCATATTTCCTTTGATAGTTTCCAAATGAACAATAACTTGCCGAGCACACTAAACTCAATAGATCCACTAAAATAAAACCAACAATTTCTAACCTGCGTCAGCATGATAGTAGATACACCTGTTTATATTACTAAGAGTATATCTATCTGAACATCTTTAATTTGCTATCAGTGTGTTACTTCATCATTCGCTTTGTTGTAACAAGTACAGGTGCAAGTTTTACTAACCCACAGCTCTAGCAGAGCCAAAACTTAGCTCTGCTTCTCACAACCCTTACATCCTTATCTCTGAATCCCAGCCATAATTGTACATTGTTGGCGACATAGTTAATGTACATTCTTCAGTTTTGCAGCACGTCACCTAATTATGCAAATGAGTGCGAAATTTAAACTTTATGATTGTGACACAAAAGTATTTGTATACCGCTTGAATCCTATAAAACTTATTCTGAAAAAATACTGTTTTTTTACTACGTATTCTTTGAAGCACGTCATGTTAATGTTACTGATTTGCTATATGCTCTTTCCATCTACTAGTTTCCAGACACCATCTTTGTTTACAAATTATAGCTGTTTTTATGTGATGTGCTACGACAGAGAAAGGAGCCCTTGACCACTGGAGGTTTTCTATTTTAGCTGTTTTAATTTTCACACTTGTGTTTTACATATGTTTGGTTTTTAATCGAGAACCTCTTCAGACCATGTCCTGGAATATCTGTCGTACTAACAATGTAAATCCTCCTGATGACGGAGATTTTAAACCTTCGAAACACACTGCGGATCTAAATAGTGACTAGTATCAGAAAGTTGTTATTTAATTAGTTTATTAATAAGTTCTCAAGGCACATTTTATCCTCACAGCGCTTATAGAGAATGTAAAATTAGGATTACCCTCAATACTGCTACAGAGGTTTTCACCAACGTAGACTGCAAGTATTCGACGGCCAGTAGGAGAAGCTGTTTCAGGAGAACTACACTCCTGGAAATGGAAAAAAGAACACATTGACACCGGTGTGTCAGACCCACCATACTTGCTCCGGACACTGCGAGAGGGCTGTACAAGCAATGATCACACGCACGGCACAGCGGACACACCAGGAACCGCGGTGTTGGCCGTCGAATGGCGCTAGCTGCGCAGCATTTGTGCACCGCCGCCGTCAGTGTCAGCCAGTTTGCCGTGGCATACGGAGCTCCATCGCAGTCTTTAACACTGGTAGCATGCCGCGACAGCATGGACGTGAACCGTATGTGCAGTTGACGGACTTTGAGTGAGGGCGTATAGTGGACATGCGGGAGGCCGGGTGGACGTACCGCCGAATTGCTCAACACGTGGGGCGTGAGGTCTCCACAGTACATCGATGTTGTCGCCAGTGGTCGGCGGAAGGTGCACGAGCCCGTCGACCTGGGACCGGACCGCAGCGACGCAAGGATGCACGCCAAGACCGTAGGATCCTACGCAGTGCCGTAGGGGACCGCACCGCCACTTCCCAGCAAATTAGGGACACTGTTGCTCCTGGGGTATCAGCGAGGACCATTCGCAACCGTCTCCATGAAGCTGGGCTACGGTCCCGCACACCGTTAGGCCGTCTTCCGCTCACGCCCCAACATAGTGCAGCCCGCCTCCAGTGGTGTCGCGACAGGCGTGAATGGAGGGACGAATGGAGACGTGTCGTCTTCAGCGATGAGAGTCGCTTCTGCCTTGGTGCCAATGATGGTCGTATGCGTGTTTGGCGCCGTGCAGGTGAGGGCCACAATCAGGACTGCATACGACCCAGGCACACAGGGCCAACACCCGGCATCATGGTGTGGGGAGCGATCTCCTACACTGGCCGTACACCTCTGGTGATCGTCGAGGGGACACTGAATAGTGCACGGTACATCCAAACCGTCATAGAACTCATCGTTCTACCATTCCTAGACCGGCAAGGGAACTTGCTGTTCCAACAGGACAATGCACGTCCGCATGTATCCCGTGCCACCAAACGTGCTCTAGAAGGTGTAAGTCAACTACCCTGGCCAACAAGATCTCTGGATCTGTCCCCCATTGAGCATGTTTGGGACTGGATGAAGCGTCGTCTCAGGCGGTCTGCACGTCCAGCATGAACGCTGGTCCAACTGAGGCGCCAGGTGGAAATGGCATGGCAAGCCGTTCCACAGGACTACATCCAGCATCTCTACGATCGTCTCCATGGGAGAATAGCAGCCTGCATTGCTGCGAAAGGTGGATATACACTGTACTAGTGCCGGCATTGTGCATGCTCTGTTGGCTGTGTCTATGTGCCTGTGGTTCTGTCAGTGTGATCATGTGATTTATCTGACCCCAGGAATGTGTCAATAAAGTTTCCCCTTCCTGGGACAATGAATTCACGGTGTTCTTATTTCAATTTCCAGGAGTGTATTTTAGCATTACATATTTTCTCGCTTCCTGCCCTTGATCTATGCAGCATATATTAATAAACGTACAGTGAGTAATAAACATTCAGATTTCAAAGTTTCAAATACATCATGACCACCAATGCTTCTGTTTCAATAATAATCCACGTTTACATCTGCAGCCATAGCCTTCAAACCACTGTTAAATTTATGGGAAGTTTATGGGAAAAGGTACTTCCCATTGTATTAATTAATATTGATTCTTTCCATTCCATTTACGTATGGAGCGCAGAAAGACTTATTGTTTAGCTACAGCACACATAAAGGTGTTTGATCTAATCCTGTCCTCAAGATACGGGCGGCTGTGATGCGTAAGGGATTCTAGCACATTATTGGATTCATCACTTGCACTTGGTTCCACAAACTATGTAATCACCTTCTCACTGGATAGTTTGCATTTATCTTCAAGCCCCTGCCAGTTCAGTTCTTGTAAAGTCTGTAGACCACTCTTCCGTGGGTCAAACAAATCGTGAGCATTCTTGCTGTTATCGTTTGTATCCGTTCAACGCACTGTCCTAACGAATAAGTTCGTAGTACGTCCAAAATTGATTTCTGCGGTTATTTCAAGCAGAGTTGCTTGTCTTTTAACACTGGCAGCTCTACAATCGTCGCTATTCTCGGTCATTTGTTGAAGATCGTCGGCCATTACGTTGTCTATGGTGAGAGGTAATGCCTGAAATTTAGTATTCTCGGTGCATTCTTGGCACTGTGGATCTCGGAATATTGAATTCCCTAACGATTTCCGAAATGGAATGTCCCTTGCGTCTAGCTCCAACTACCATTTCGCGTTCTAAGTATGTTAATTCCCGTCGCGCGGCCATATTCACGCCGGACACCTTTTCACTTGAATCACCTGCGTACAAATGACAGCTCTGCCAACGCACCAATCTTTTTTATCTTTCTTACGCCATACTACCGCAATCTGTATAAGTGCGTTACTCTGTACCACGACTTATGTGCCGCGTGGGGTAGTCGCGCGTTATAGGCGCCTTGTCACAGTTCGCGCGGCTCCTCCCGTCGGAGGTTCGAGTCCTCCCTTGGGCATGGATGTGTGTGTGTGTGTGTGTGTGTGTGTGTGTGTGTGTGTGTGTGTGTTGTCCTTAGCATAGTATTAAGTAGTGTAAGCCTAGGGACCGATGACCTCAGTAGTTTGGTCCCATAGGAACTTACCACAAATTTCCATGACTTTTGCCACCTCAGTGTAAATCATTTATTGTAGCAATCAAAATTATTAACGGTTACTCTCTTCGTGAGGAAAGAATAATTTATTGTAGAGAAAAGGGTGTTAGTCAACCGCCAAACTAGGGAAGCCAATACGTCTTTAAACTGCTACGATTTTTTCCTTGTCGTTTCCTCTTTGTAGGAGAAGTACGCAGTAGGGTGACCACAGCGGATACAGTAGCTGCAATGTACGTCTTTGGCCTTCTCTTTCCCGTTTTCTGGAATGCCTTTTCTATGGATGAGGAGTGCGCCTAGCGCACAGCAACGAACAGAGTGCCTAATAGGCAGGGTATGTGTAAAGTTCACATAAAAGTCCACTCTATAAGAATACGAATGTTGTTCTTAAAAATGTTGTAAATTGTGGAAGGAGTCTCATAAAAATTGGAGCCTTGGATGCAAGATATTTCCTGGCAAAAGTCGGTGCTGCAATAATTTCAGCACTCACTTTATATTTTGTAATTACTACTGTTACAGGAGAGACAGACATTTTAGATAAGGAGTCTTGGGACTGTTTAGTTGGGAAACAATATACTAATAATTTGTAGCAAATGGTGCTACAATCTTTTACAATCACGTTTTGATTATTTTTGCCTCATACCTATACAGATATTATTCGTTAGGTGAAAAGAGATCTCTGTCCATGTAAAGTTTTGTGTGGTAAAATTATATAAGAAACTGCTGAAGTACAAATTTTATGGGCAACATTGCAATACTTGGGGAGAATGTTTTACCTTGGAACACTTTTCGTACTTTCGCCTCTATCCAGTTCTGTAACAGGGGTCTAATATATTTTCTTATCCTCTTTTTAAATGATGCTGCTGATTTTTTGTGTGCTGCAGTCTTTTTCTTGATTTACAAAAATTACTCCGAACAGTTAAGGTAGCTTCAGATGTGAAAACATGTTCCAAGGTAAAACATGGTCATCTACCTATGAACAAATGTTCAACTGAAATTTAAAAGCATTGAAATCGAGAACATTTTGCCAGTATTGCATTTATTCGTCTTTCAGTTACAATATTAGTCTATTACACACCGATAATATAGCAACTGGAATCAAATTAAGCGGAAGTATTATGAAAGACCAGTAAACCAGTTACACGTTAAATACAGTAGTGTGCAAAAGTCCAGGACGGAAGTAACTGTCGCATGATACGTCACTGCGAAGTAACAAAACTTGCACCATACATAGAAAGAACTGCTAGAGTATAGTACAGAAGGTGACTGTAAGAAATATGCAATGAGACGAACAGAAATGACACTTTTATTCAAGGACAATAATCACACGGAAATTAACGCCCTTCAAAATGTTCCGTCGCCATTACAAATGAAAAGACATGGTTCTTAATAGGGTATGTGATCAGATAGACGGCAGCGCATGCTCTGCAACGTGCTCGCATGCTAGCCACAAGGTTGATAAGAAAATGCCATAAGTATGAAGTCGTGGCTGAATGCACCCCTGAAAACATGCACTCGGGGCAGGAGTACAATGTCGCGATAAAGTTGACCGGTGAGTGTACAGTGTACAAAGATTTGGAAGTCAGTACACGCATGCCACCTCACACCATAACATGTAGACCACCAAAGCGATCACGTTCGACAATGTTCCTAGGTGCATTATGCTGTGGCCGTCCACTACATACACTCCTGGAAATGGAAAAAAGAACACATTGACACCGGTGTGTCAGACCCACCATACTTGCTCCGGACACTGCGAGAGGGCTGTACAAGCAATGATCACACGCATGGCACAGCGGACACACCAGGAACCGCGGTGTTGGCCGTCGAATGGCGCTAGCTGCGCAGCATTTGTGCACCGCCGCCGTCAGTGTCAGCCAGTTTGCCGTGGCATATGGAGCTCCATCGCAGTCTATAACACTGGTAGCATGCCGCGACAGCGTGGACGTGAACCGTATGTGCAGTTGACGGACTTTGAGCGAGGGCGTATAGTGGGCATGCGGGAGGCCGGGTGGACGTACCGCCGAATTGCTCAACACGTGGGGCGTGAGGTCTCCACAGTACATCGTTGTTGTCGCCAGTGGTCGGCGGAAGGTGCACGTGCCCGTCGACCTGGGACTGGACCGCAGCGACGCACGGATGTACGCCGAGACCGTAGGATCCTACTCAGTGCCGTAGGGGACCGCACCGCCACTTCCCAGCAGATTAGGGACACTGTTGCTCCTGCGGTATCGGCGAGGACCATTCGCAACCGTCTCCATGAAGCTGGGCTACGGTCCCGCACACCGTTAGGCCATCTTCCACTCACGCCCCAACATCGTGCAGCCCGCCTCCAGTGGTGATGCGACAGGCGTGAATGGACGGACGAATGGAGACGTGTCGTCTTCAGCGATGAGAGTCGCTTCGGCCTTTGTGCCAATGATGGTCGTATGCGTGTTTGGCGCCGTGCAGGTGAGCGCCACAATCAGGACTGCATACGACCGAGGCACACAGGGCCAACACCCGGCATCATGGTGTGGGGAGCGATCTCCTACACTGGCCGTACACCTCTGGTGATCGTCGAGGGGACACTGAATAGTGCACGGTACATCCAAACCGTCATCGAACCCATCGTTCTACCATTCCTAGACCGGCAAGGGAACTTGCTGTTCCAACAGGACAATGCACGTCCGCATGTATCCCGTGCCACCCAACGTGCTCTAGAAGGTGTAAGTCAACTACCCTGGCCAGCAAGATCTCCGGATCTGTCCCCCATTGAGCATGTTTGGGTCTGGATGAAGCGTCGTCTCAGGCGGTCTGCACGTCCAGCACGAACGCTTGTCCAACTGAGGCGCCAGGTGGAAATGGCATGGCAAGCCGTTCCACAGGACTACATCCAGCATCTCTACGATCGTCTCCATGGGAGAATAGCAGCCTGCATTGCTGCGAAAGGTGGATATACACTGTACTAGTGCCGACATTGTGCATGCTCTGTTGCCTGTGTGTATGTGCCTGTGGTTCTGTCAGTGTGATCATGTGATGTATCTGACGCCAGGAATGTGTCAATAAAGTTTCCCCTTCCTGGGACAATGAATTCACGGTGTTCTTATTTCAATTTCCAGGAGTGTACATAGTAGCGCCTACTTCATCGGCATCCCACTTCACGTCTAACCAACACTGAATGCCTGCATCACAGGGCGTACATTCACCAGGAAACCTACGTCGTCTGTGTTGTCACTCAAGTATTTACCGACGTCCTCCACACAACACAACATCAGGTCTCCACCAACGGCTTACAGGGACCGCTACCCGTTCACAGAGCCTGCAGAACACCTTCACCAGAGGTTACAGCTAGCCCAGGAACTACTTTGATGGGCCAGGCACGAGATCGCATATAGATCCGGCAGATACATCCGCCAAACTGGCTTTAAAGGGAGGCGCACTAGCGGCAAAGGGTAATCCGACGCACTGCTTGGAAGTCTATAGAGCTGCAGTCGAAAAACCTCTTGATATTGTACAATTGTTTCATTGTGATCTCTCCCCATGAAGAGACGGGAGTTTTCTATTGTAATGGAAATGAAGTCCCACGCTTCTTGACAGAGCTTAGGGGAACGATGCGGGAAACCCGCACCACTGTACTAAGCTAGGTGTTAATGGAGATGGTTTGTCTGTGCCTTCCTCCGACATGATGATGATGAAGACGACACAACAACACCCAGTCATCTTGGGGCAGCTGAAAATCCCTGACCCTGCCAGGAATCGAACCCGGGACCACGTGCTCGGGAAGCGAGAACGCTACCGCGTGACCACGAGCGGAGGACTCCTTTCTATTATTGTTTGTTATTTTATATTTGTGACGATCCAGAGTTGGGATCGAGTCTGTTGTTCTTTTGGAGATTGTATTGTTTTTTCGTTTTGGTGAGTCCAATAAAGTGTTTTCGAACTTGTGTTTTCCGCATTTCTATTTTGCTAGCGCAGATACTTCACATTAAATATTCCGACGTCTCGCTACATGAGGGGGCGTCCATCATAGACGAACATCCACTATCCGCGAGTTACGCCTTGCCTGCTGACAAAGGCAATGCTACAGTACTGCTCCTGCACTCAGAATATAAGAGAAAAATATACGAACTTCTCGATGACGCAGTGTATAGATGGGTAGAAGGAGACCCGACAAGTCGCCTTCAAAGAAGAACCGTTGAACTTCTTCGCAGTACCTTTGATGGAAAAACTGTCAAGAAACTTCGACCACGAGCGTCTGCACCGCCACGACTGTATGGGCGACCAAAGGTCCACAAGGACGGGACACCTATGCGTCCAATAGTCAGCAACATAGGAGCAGAAATCTATGAATCGGCCCAACACCTGACGGGTCTCCTTAGTCCATTTGTGGGAAAATGCGAACACCACATCCTCAATTCCATCCACTTTGTGCAACGTGTACAAGAACTTCGGCTCCAGGATAGCGAATTGTTAGTGAGCTTCGACGTAGTGTCCCTCTTCACTATGGTACCACTGAAAGACTCCGTCGATTTGATAAGCAAGAAATTCGACAACAACCTAACAAGGCTCTTGGAATTCGTGCTCACCTCAACATACTTCCTGTTCGACGGAAATTATTATGAACAGACAGATGGCGTGCCCGTTTTCACCGGTTGTAGCCTACTTTCTTATGGAGAATTTCGAGGAGAAGGCACTAGAACAAGCCAAACAAAAACCAACTTGTTTCTTCCGCTACATGGATGAAACGTTCGTTGTTTGGCCACATGGTCGGGACAGCTTAAATGAATTTCTCGAACACCTTAACTCGCTGCACCCCAACATACAGTTCACGATGGAGGTGGAGCAGGATGGTGCCCTACCGTTTCTTGACGTCCTGGTGAAACGGAAACCTGACGGAAAGCTAGGACACAGTGTATGCAGAAATCCTACACACACCGATTTGTACCTAAATGCCTTCAGTTGCCACCACAGCTCCCCAGCGAGAAGGCGTTTTGCACACACTTGTTCACAGGGCACGATTGATCTGCGATTAGGAGAGCCTTCCAGCAGAACTGCAGCACCTAGAGACAACATTTCGGAAAAATGGGTACAACCAGAAGCAAATAAGACACGCACTCAGACAAACTGCGCCAAGAGAAGAAGAAGAAGAAGAAACAGAAGAACACAAGTCGTTGGCGTGCATTCTGTTTGTCGGAAACACTTCCAGGGTTGAGCTGTTTCTTCACAAGGGTTCAAACACCTGGGGAAACACAATGTGAAATGTGTATTCCGAACCCCTGCAAAAACCTTGACTCTACTGGGTTCAGTGAAAGATGACCAAGGCCTTCGAAAGCCAGACGTTTATCAAATTCCCTGTCAGTGTGGAAAATCATACATTGGGGAGACAGTCCGCACTGTAGAAGAGAGGTGCCGCCAACACAAGCGCCATACCGAATTACGCCAGGCCACTAAATCAGCCGTGGCTGACCATTGTATAAAGACTGGCCATACTATGGACTATGAAAAAACAAAAATACTCTGTCAATCCTCCTACTTCTGGGACTGCGTTACTAAAGAGGCCATCGAAATCCGACTACAGGACGATCTAATTAATAAAGACAGCGGCCTTCAACTTAGTCAGGCTTGGAACCCTGCACTCAGCCTGGAGAGAAAGATGCGGTCCCAGACATCGAGGACCGCCGCCGAGGTCGGCAGCGGGGAGACTGCAGACCCCAGTTCAGACCCAGGCGCCGCTTCCCCCACCACCTCTAGTACCCGCCGCGCCGGCCGCACCAAAGATACCAGGAAAGGGTCGGCGAAGGGGGTAACGGCTAGTATATATAGGGCGCAGATAGGAACAGCACAGCATTCGTCAGGAACCACCTGAAGATGGTAGCGTGTACCTCTGCCGAAATATTGTGGAGAAATTATGACGCTACCCGGTCGAATACCCGAGAACTGTTCAAATTGGAAATTCGCAGGTACAACGTCAGATCGCATATACACGAACATGATTGTTTTGGGGTCCAAATGTTATGGTGTGGTGACGCATAATGTTGCATGAGCGTACGGATTGCCAAATCTTTGAACATGGTACTCTCACCGATCAATGTTATTGGACACTGAACTCCATCCCCATGTTCGTCTTTTCATGGGTACTTTCATTTGTGAATGACAATGTGCGATCACATCCAACAGCGCAGGTTGGAGAGCTCTTGGAAAGAAGGGATATTCGGCCAGTGGCCTGGCCTGCCGGCTTAAATCCCATCGAGCACGTGTGGGATGCGTTGAGGAGGCGTGCTGCAGCACTAAGTTGCCAACCGCGCTAATGCATGAATGGAACTCCCCACCACAACAATTCCTTACCAGACTTGTCCCAGAGCATGCACTGCTGTCCATAGTGATCGCAAACCCTATTAAGCATCATCTTCCGCCGTTTGTAATGTCCAGGGAACAGTCACGAATCGCGGTGTCTTCCATGCAATTATGCTTCTTGAATAGAAGTGTCTCTTCTGTTCGTCCCACTACGTATTTCTTTGTGTTACCTTCTATTCTATATGTATAATTTTTTCTCTGTATGTTCCAAGTTTCATCAAGCCATATTACTTGGCAGTGACACGCCATGTGAAAGTTACTTTCGCCCTCATGTTTTGCGCAACAGTGTACATTTTGTAGTTGAAGCTACTGGAAACTAACACAAATTTCCATTTTTAAAACAAACAAAATTGTTAAGACATTAACAAAACTCAATTAATTTGCGAATACGACAAATATGACATTCCTCTGTTTCAAGGTTCAAGAAGTTGCACGACCGACGAAGTATGTCTTACAGTCCTCACGTTTTTAACTAGTTTTAAAAATATATATAATTGCACTTGCCACAAAATTCTGTAGCTGAATAATGAACGATATATTCCAAATACATTTAACATATCATACGGCACTTAAATATTTAGAACTCTAAATGTTTACAAATGCTGCACGAAACACAACCTGATAGCTACCAACAACAAAAACGTAGAAACTGGCGAAAACAGCTTGTGGCTGTCTCTAGTGCGCATTCCTTCATATGAGTCTAAAATCAATCATTACACTGAAATACCGCCCAAAAGAGATCACGTGTTCCTAGGTAATCCTCTGGGTACAACAACCTTCCCTGCTTGGTTACTTTAACACAATTTCTTGAGACAAAAGTAAATTCAACCAGATAATAGTAAGTAACTTGCTTTTCATTGGAAAAGTTTCGTAAATTTGATTGTTAAAAATACACACGCTAAATGTTTTGTGAATTTCATTCTGGTATTAAAAATTGAACTTGAATTCATTCGCATATATCTTCGTTATTTCAAATCCAATTAAAAGAACTATTTTCAAAATTTGTCTATTAGGGCTGGCATACGATTTCTGTAGGCAATATTGTTTGTTTCCAGATCTTGAGTAGATGTGTTTGTACTGGTTTCTGCCCAATTGGAGATGATAGCACTAAGTGTAAGTGGTAAATGTGTTATCAAAACGATAACTAAGCTAGGTGTGAAGTTGTTGTTTCTAGAGAGAAAGACCCATATAAGATTCCTTTAAATGCTGTAGAATAATGATGATAACCTTGACAATAGTCAAACAGGTTAACACACTGTTACACTTTACTAGAAATTCAGTTTCAGTAAAATCAGCTTCCGAAGTGTAATTTTTATTAATCTTTGAGAGTGCTTAGTTTGACGCAACGACAACCAGTTGAAGTTGAACCCAGTTCATGCAACCTAGCGGTCGCTACCAGTCATTCGTAAAATAGACGACAAACGTTCATGATATTTAGAGGTACTAGAGCGAAGAGTCGTTGTAGGCTGATTGCATTTCTTTAGTATTCTACTAATGAACTGCAACCTGTCACCTACTTTACTTATGATTGATATGATGTCTCCCTTCAGAGTATTACACCCAGTTATTTGTATAAATTGACCGTTTCATTGGCGTTGTAGTCATAGGATATTACTATTTTTTTTCAGTACACACTTTCACATTTCTAAACATTTAAAGTAAGTTGCCAGTTTATGCATCAGTTTGAAATATTGTTAAAATCCGACTAAATATTCATTCGCACAGATGTTTTCAGAGAGGACTTCTTTATAGATGAGCGCTTCACCTGCGAAAAGTCTGAGGTTAATAATAATATTGTCTGTCAAGTCATTAATACTCAGGATGAACAGCAAGGGTCCCAACACACTTTCCTAAGTTACTTCTACATCTGTCGATGATTCCCTATCCGAGATAACACGCTGCGTCCTCCCAGCTAAGCAGTCTACATCTAAGTCTAGAAACATACTCCATAAGCAACCGTACGGTGTATAGCGAATGGTACCCTATACCACTACCAACCATTTCCTTTCCAGTTCCACTCGCAAATAGAGCGAGGGAGAAACGAATGTCCATATGCCTCCACACGATCCATAATTTCTCTTATCTTCGAGGTCCTTACGTTGGCGGTAACAAAATGGTTTTACAGTCAGCTTCAAATACAGGTGTTCTATGATCGTACTTTCGCTAATAGGCTTAGGTGTGGTGGTGAGTCAAGTTACTTTCAGAAATGAAGATATTCTGTATCTAGTTAACTGCCTTGATCCATGACTAAGAATTTAATGTGAGAAAAGTGCGATCAATGTTTTCGGCATCCATCAGGGTTTGTATATAGGAGGTCAATCTGTTTGAGATACCTTACCACGTTTGAGCTCACAATATGCTGTAAGCTTCTACAACAAATAGTTGATATGATTATTGGAGGCTAGTTTTGTTGAACACTTCTGGTAATCTTCTTACGCTTTCTTCCAATTACTTGGCACGATTTTTGTTCAAGGGATCGACTGAACGTTATGATTAAAAGAGGGTATAACTCAGCCCCAAATTCGGTATAGGCTGTGATACGGATTCCATCGGGCCCTGAAGCTTTGCTCAGTTTAGGAGTTCCAGTTGTTTCTCAACACCACTGACAATATTTATATCACTCATATTTGCAGTGGCGTGAAAATTGAAATGAAATGTCGTGTGGCTAGGGCCTCCCGTCGGGTAGACCGTTCGCCTGGTGCAAGTCTTTCGAGTTGACGCCACTTCGGCGACCTGGGCGTCGATGGGGATGAAATAATGATGATTAGGACAACACAACACCCAGTCCCGGAGCGGAGAAAATCTCCGACCCAGCCGGGAATCGAACCCGGGACCTTAGGATTGACAGTCCGTCACGCTGACCACTCAGCTACCGGGGCCGGACGGCGTGAAAATTAAACTAAGGTAATACCCAAGGAATTTACTTTGTGAAGGAACATTCATGAACGGCGTTCAGTATTCCTACTTTTACTTTGCTACCCTCAATTTCAGTTCCTGTCTCGACGATGAGTGAACACTAACCTTGACACCACATAGTGCTAGAATTTCTTTGGGTTTTGGAAAGAGATCCTTCGATAACGTCCTGCCACGGTAGTCATTGAAAGCTTCACGTGTTGCCTTTTTGACAGCCAAACGCGTGTAGTTCTCCATTTGAATATTTACAGCCTTATACAGTGTTATGTAATAGTCTCCGTTTTTTAGAAGTTTCCTTGAAGTGACGATATTATGGAGGATCCTTCCCATCATAAACAGTTCTACTAGGTACATATCTGTCAAGCGTATGGTCAACTGTACTTATAAACGTAGCCAAAATTCTTTTACATGCTCCTCTTCAGAGCTAAATGTTTTGAATCCTGATTAAGATACGACTCTGCTGCCTTTTAATTAGTTTGCTGAACATGTAAATCCTTGTACGTGTTTTATTATCCCATTGTACTTTGGTAATTATTGTTGCTACAAGCGCCTTACGGTCACTGATACCAGTTTCAATAATAATACTTATTTGCCAACGTTGCTTCGCTCTAAGTGAGCATCATGTGGCAAAACTTTCATATGTGAACGTAAAAAGGCAGCATTACCGCCACACTCAAATAAAAAGTATGTGAAACATATACCATTACAACCATTACACCCTCACTCATGTTATAGTGACAACAACAAGTGTTTACACAGTTAGTACCATGGTGACAGGTTTCTACGCATAATTTCAGATTTTCATCACGACATGTGCCTACTTTAGCTAGGCAGATGCAATTTGATCTTATTCGGATGATATCCTGCAAAAAAAGTAGAACACAAAACAGCATTGTTCGACATTTTTGCAGAAAAGATCCATAGTCATCCAGAATGTTACAGTAGATTTATTCTGCTCATGTCTTGTCACAGGCTTTTCAAAACACCCTTTGCTAAGAATTTTAGGTTTGTGGAGCGCAACACGACAAGATGCGTTGTCTGATCTCTTTCACAGCGAACCATATTTTCTATATCTGCCTGTGCAGATACTTCGCAAAAACATATAAACAACGCATTCAATTAAGTGGAACACGAACCCTCTAGCAGAAATGGTGGTCTCTTCGTTCTTGTGACAAACGAGGTAGCTCTGGAGGTTAAAGAAACTTTTAGTCCTTTTCTTTCCAGCAAACTGCGATGAACTCTGTTTCGTTGGACACACGCCAAGCGACACAGACGCTCTGCTGATAGCAGGGTTTCCAGAGCTTTCTCTCGGCAACTATTCAAGTACTTTCGTAGTATTTTTTAGATGTTAGATAAATTACACAGTTTATATAACTACGCAATAAATTAATTGGAGCATTAAATTTATCGTTTAAAAGATAACCAGCAAATCATTTGATATTGGTACTGAAATTTGTCAGCTACGATTAGTGCGCCAATATAAGCGGTCTATTTGTTCTATATATGACTGGAGTATTCGCTTGGAGGGGAAATATGTACAGCCGTTCTAGTTCCAATATTATCTTAATGATGGGTGTACAAACTAAAAGTTAGTGGTGTTTCCCGAGGCAATATTATTCTTCAGAAGAAGACACGAAGTCCGAGCAGGTATACTCGATGAAAAGGTCATTCATTTGTCTTAGTTGTGAATCTTTTTACCTTTTCTATTCAATACGGAGGTATGTCACTGCTCTTGAAACAAACTTCAACAATGTGGTGCACACACTACTGTAATAGCAGCACACTGTTCGTTATACGTTGTCAAGTAAGACAGTGAACATTTTTAAGGCTTTCTGAATTAGCTAACACGCTGGTTATGGTTCTTGGTCCACCTCCTATTTTCCGGTACCGAGCTACAGATCTTCCACTAGCCACTCAGACTTCATTCTGACATAGTGCTCTTAAATCGCCTGGAGCAAATTCTGTGATAATTGATTTGACGAGGTCATAGTGGATTCTTTCTTCCAGCAGATGAGTACTCCATTTCTAATAATCTCCAACCTTCTTCCTTCTATCCACGAATGCATCTATCTCCTTATTCCTTTCCAGTTTTTCTTTCCTTCCGTACCACAGGTATTAGATCCCCGTAATTCCAAGACTGCGTTATTACATATAATTGTCTACTGCAGGTTTTGATTATGGAGAGAGCCGTGCGGGATTAGCCGAGCGGTCTTAGGCGGTGCAGTCACGGACTGTGCGGCTGGTCCCGGCGGAGGTTTGAGTCCTCCTTCGGGCACGGGTGTGTGTGTTTGTCCTTACGATAATTTAGGTTCAGTAGTGTGTAAGCTTAGGGACTGATGACCTTAGCAGTTAAGTTCCATAAGATCTCACACACATTTGAAAATTTTTTGATTATGAAGACAAGAATGATGTATGACAATGAGGAGTATGTCCTACGAAAAAAAGCTTCTTCCTCAAACAGCACGACACTTTTTTTTTAGTTTTTCAAATACTATCAAGACTCAAATTTTTAACCATCAATAATTTAACACTCAATAGCATTTCATTGGGCGATGAACATTGTTCTTATAGCAGCTGATTGGCGGCCCGGATGAATGGTCATATAACAAATATTCAGGGACTTTCAGTAAATAAAACTGCAAGGGATAAATAGTGCTTGTTGTGTGTGCACGAATGGGGAATTGGCCACTGACTGCAGCAACTGGAAGCAGCGTTGGTCATAGTCGACAGGTCGTGGTGCAGCGCCTGAGATGAATCCTGTAACACCTCACCTGAGACTGCCGAGAGAACTGACGATACGGTAACACTCTGAACACGTATTTTGGATGAGAGACGCTGAAATTCCCACCCAGCCATCCAGATTTGGGTTTCTCAAACGTTCCGTAAATCGCTTAAAGCGAATGGCCGGATTATTCCTTTGGAAGGGCACGCCAGATTTACATCCCCATCAGTCCCAATCCGAGCTAGTGCTCCGTCGCTGATGACCTAGTCGCTGACGGGACATTAAACCCCAATCTTCCTTCGAGTAAAGCTCTTATCTAGAAAGGTCTTGGAACTTCTGCACCAGCCGACCCAAGTGTCCTAGCCAGGCTGCGGTGTCTGGTCTGCGTGTGAATGTGGCAATGGTGCCCATACCCTACGGCTAGGAGGAGCCCCCCCTCCGAGCTCTCAATAAAACGAAAAAATATAGTGTAGTTATGTATTTTTCTTTCAAGAAATTGATTTAAAAGTCGACATTGCGCAGGACTGGAACTTTTCTATGGCTACTTACAGGTCGCCATTCGTCTTCTAAGATATTAAAAATACTCCATACCCCCAGGTAGCTCGGATGTGCTTGCACGACTGAAAAACAGACATGAAGCATGGGATGTTACCGATTAAATGAATATAATGCCAGGTTGGGCTTAGGACCGACCTTTCTGCACTGTCCGAATGTGCATTACGTCAGCAATTGGTTATTATTGAGATGTCCACTGCTTTGCAGCTAATGGAGTCTCTAGATATATAGCAAACAAGTCCGGAAGGAAGTAAGGTTAACGTTCTGATGTATTAAACGTGGGAGGAAGGTGGTGGGGGAGCTATCTCTTTCGACACGTCGGGGAGACAATAAAAGAAATTCAGCAGCTAACCATTGATAATAACGCTATTTATTTGGAACAAAAAGCGTTATTACCAGTTTCGAAAACTGTAAAGTTGGTGCAACCACAATGAAAGGGTATCTGTTGAGAGGCCAGAAAAACGTGCGGTTTCTGAAGAGGGGCAGCAGCCTTTTCAGTAGTTGCAGAGACAACAGTCTGGATTATTGACTGATCTGGTCTAGGAACATCGATCAAAAAAGCCGTGCTGTGTCGATACTGTGAACGACTGAAAGGAAGGGGAAACTACAGCTCCAATTTTTCCCGAGGACAAGCAGCTCCACTTTATGGTTAAATGATTATTGCGTCATCTTGTGAAAAATATTTCGGAGGTAGAATAGTCTCCCATTCAGATTTTCGGATGAGAACTACTCAGGAGGATGTCGCCATCAGGAGTAACAAAATTGGAAATTTGTGGTAAGGTCTTATGGGACCAAACTGCTGAGACCATCAGTCCTTAAGCCTACACATTACTTAATCTAACTTAAACTAACTAACGCTATGGACAACACACACACGGACACCCATGCCCGAGGGACGACTCGAACCTCTGACGGGGGGAGCCGCACGGACCGTGACGAGACGCCCTTAGAACGCGCGGCTACCCCGCGCGGCCAGGAGTAACAAAATTGGCCTTCTACGGATCGGAGCATGGAATGTTAGATCCCGTAATTGGACAGGTATGTTGAAAATTTAAGAAGGGAAATGGATACGTTAAAGTTAGATTCAGTGGGAATTAGTGAAGCTCTGTGGGAGCACGAACAAAACTTCTCGTCACGTGAATACAGGGCTATAAATACAAATCAGACATGGGTAATGCAGAAGTAGGTTTGATAATCAGTAAGAAAATAGGAGCGCGAGTAAGCTGCTATAAACAGCATAGTGAACGCATTATCATAAACAAGATAGAGAAAATGGTTAAAATGGCTCTGAGCACTATGGGAGTTAACATCTGAGGTCATCAGTCCCCTGGAACTTAGAACTACTTAAACCTAACTAACCTAAGGACATCACACACATCCATTCCCGAGGCAGGATTCGAACCTGCGACCGTAGCGGTCACGCGGTTCCAAATTGAAGCTGCTAGAGCCGCACGGCCACTCCGACCGGCTAAACAAGATAGACACGAAACCCACAACCTGCACAGTAGTGTAAGTTGAGACGTTGAGGTGACCAAAATCATAGAATAGTGATATGACATATACAGATGGCGGAAGTACAGCGTACACAAGGTTTAAAAGAAAAGTGCATTGGTGGAGCTGTCATTTGTAATCAGGTGCTTCATGTGATAAGATTTTCTACATGAGTGCGGCCTCACGATGGGGATTAACAGACTTTGAACGCGGAATGATAGTTGGAGCTAGACGCATGGGATATCCATTTCGGAAATCGTTAGGGAATTCAATATTTCGAGGTCCACAGTGTGAAGAGTGCACGGAGAATATCAAATTTCAGGCACTACCTCTCACTACAGACAACGCAGTGGACGATGGTCTTCACCTAACGGCTGAGAACAGCGGCGCTTGGGTAGAGTTATCTGTGCAAACAGACAAGCGATACTACATGAAGTAACCTCAGAAATCAATGTGGGACGTATGAAGAACGTATCCATTAGGACAGTGAGGCGAAATTTGGCGTTAATGAGCTATGGCAGCAGACGACCGACCCGAGTGCCTTTGCTAACAGCACGAAATCGCCTGTAGCGCGATTTCAGTTGGTAAGAGCTGATGCTATGGTTCGAGTGTAACGCAGAGGCCACAAAGCAATGGATCCAAGGCACTGTGCAAGTTGGTGGTGGCTCCATAATTGGTATCGGCTGTGTTTACGCGTAATGGAATGGGTTCTCTGGTCCAAGTGAACCGATCATTGATGAAGTGATTGGTTCGTGTGCTTGGAGACCATTTGCAACAATCCATGGATTTTATGTTCCGATGAAATTTTTGTGGATGACACCGCATCATGTCAGAACATTATGGACAACTCGAGAAAACGGTTTGGCCACCCAGATCGCCTGATATCAATCCCATCGAACGTTTACGGGACATAATAGAGTGTCAGTTAGTGCACAAAATCCTGCACCGGCAACGTCTTCGCAATTACGGAGGGCTTTTGTGGCAGCATAGCACAATATTTTTGTAGGCGACTTACGACGACATGTTGAGTCCATGCGAAGTCAAGTTGCTCCACTACTTTGGGAAAAAGGATGTCCGACACGATATTAGGAGGTATCCCATCACTCGCCTCAATGTATATGCCAACTAACTCCACAGATGATGAAGACATTAAAGAAATGTGTAATGAGATGAGAGAAATTATTCAGGTAGATAAGAGCGACGAAAATGTAATAGTGATGGTGAACTGGAATTCGATAAAAGGGAAAAGAAGACAAGGAAAATTTGTAGGTGAATATAGACTGGGGGGAAAGGAATGAAGGAGGAAGTCGCCTGGTAGAATTTTGCAGAGATTATTGTTTAATCACCGCTAACAGTGCGTTTAAGAATCACGTAAGAAGATTATATAAACAGAAGAGATCTGGAGACATCGAGAGGCTTAAGATTGATTACTTAACGGTAAGACAGAGATTAAGGAACCAGATTTTAAACTGTAAGGCATTTCGTGCAGATGTGGACACTGACCACAATTTACTGCTTATAAAAATGGCTCTTGAGCACTATGGGACTTAACATCTGAGGTCATCAGTCCCCTAGAACATAGAACTACTTAAACCTAAGTAACCTATGGACATCACACACATCCATGCCCGAGGCAGGAATCGAACCTACGACCGTAGCGGACCCGCGGTTCCAGACTGAAGCGCCTAGAACCTCTCGGCCACACCGGCCAGCTACTGCTTATAGACTGGCTTATAGACTGTAGGTTAAAACCAAAGAAATAGCAAAAAGGTAGAAAATTAAAGAGATTGGACTTAACCAGAAGTTGTCGAGAACTGCGGAGGTAGCATTAGGCAACAATTGACAAGAATAGGGGAGGGGAATACAGTACAAGACGAATGGGTGGCTTTGAGAGGGGAAATAGGGGAGGCAGCAGAGGATCAAATAGGCAAAGACAAGGTTTAATAGAAATTCATGGATAACTCAGGAGGTATTGCATTTAATTGATAAAAGGGGAAAATATAAAAATGCTGTAAATGAAGCAGGCAAAAGGAAATACAATTGTCTAAAAACAAAGAGGTCTTTCGAGAAAAGAAAAGCAGCTGTATGAATATCGAGAGCTCAGATGAGAAACAAGTCCTAAGCAAGGAAGGAAATGCTGAAAGGTTGAAGGCGTATGTAGAGGATCGTTACAAGGGAGATGTACTTGAAGGCAATATTATAGAAATGGAAGAGGACGCAGATAAAGATGAGATGTGAGATATGATACTGCGAAAAGAATTTGACAGAGATCTGAAAGACCTAAGTGGAAACAAGGCCCTGGGATTAAACGACATTCTCTGGCAACTACTGATAGCCTTTGGAGAACCAGCCAAGACAAAACTCTTCCATCTGGTGAGCAAAATCTATGAAACCGGGGAAATACCCTCAGACTTCAAGAAGAATATAATAATTCCAACTGCAAAGAAAGCAGGTACTGACAGGTGTGAAAATTACCGAACTCTTAGCTTAATAATTCATAGTTGTATAATGCTAACACGATTTATTTGTAGGAGAATGGAAAAACTGGTAGAAGCCAAACTTGAAGAAGATAGTTTGGATTCTGGAGAAATGGAGGAACACGCAACGCAATACTGGCCCTACAACTTTTCCTATAACATAGGTTAAGGAAAGGCAAACCTACTTTTATAGCATTTATAGACTTAGAGAAAGTTTTTTATAGTGTTGACTGGAATACTCTCTTTGAAATTCTGAAGGTAGCAGGGCCTGAAAATTTATTCGCAACTTGTACAGAAACCAGACGGCAGTGGATGAGTTTTGCTATTTGGGCAGCAAAATAAATGATGATGGCCAAAATAGAGAAGATATAAAATGTAGACTAGCAACGACAAATAAATTGTTTCTTAAGAAGAGAAATTTGTTAACATCGAATATAGATTTAAGTGTTAGCCATGTGTATGGGGTTAGCCATGTATGGAAGTGAAACATGGACCATAAACAGTTAAGACAAGAAGAGAATAGAGGCTTTTGAAATGTGGTGCTACAGAAGAATGCTGAAGATTAGATAGATTGATCATGTAACTAATGATGAGGTACTGAACAGAATTGGGGAGAAACGAAATTTATGGAACAGGAAGGGATCAGTAGCTAGGACACTCCCTGAGACATCAAGGAATCACTATTTAGTATTGAAGGGAAGTATGGGGGGGGGCCTAAAACTCGTAGAGGGAGACCAAGAGATGACACAGTAAGCAGATTCAGGATGCAGGTTGCAGTAGCTATTTAGAGATGAAGAGGCGTCCACAGGATAAAGCAGCATGAAGAGCTGCATCAAAGTAGTCCTCAGACTGAAGACAAAAACAACGCCTAAATGAAACCAACACGATATCAAGCAGACAGTTGCATCTTAATACTAATGAGTCAGACTATCAGTTCAAACTTTACTGTTACTTAATGTACAAGCACGCGATCCGTGGGTGTACTGGTAACTTTGAATCTCTTGACAAGCACAGAGGTTCCACCAACTCTCTGTCCCTGTCAATCGGTCCTGTAGACTAACATAAAAAACTCTGTTTTAACATCAGCATCCTGCTCTGTCACTAAGTTAACCGTTAGTCCAGTCGAAGAGTCCGCAGCTCGTGGTCGTGCGGTAGCGTTCTCGCTTCCCGCGCCCGGCTTCCCTGGTTCAAATGGCTCTGAGCACTATGGGACTTAATATCAGTCGCCATCAGTCCCCTAGAACTTAGAACTACTTAAACCTAACCAACCTAAGGACATCATACACATCCATGCCCGAGGCAGGATTCGAAGCTGCGACCGTAGCAGTCGCGCTGTTCCGGACTGAGCGCCTAGAACCGCTAGACCACCGCGGCCGGCGGCTTCCCTGGTTCGATTCGCGGCGGGGTTAGGGATTTTCTCTGCCTCGTGATGACTGGGTGTTGTGTGATGTCCTTAGGTTAGTTAGGTTTAAGTAGTTCTAGGTTCTAGGGGACTGATGACCATAGATGTTAAGTCCCATAGTGCTCAGAGCCATTTGAGCTATTTTTCCAGTCGAAGAAAACATGACAAATGTGTGCGTCTTCAGCATCCATGCAGAGGTTGCAAATGATGTGATGAAACTCGGATTGCATGGAAACATTCGGGAAATTCAGAACGAGGTCTGGACAGATTTTTATCCGTTCCCAATCCAAAATAGAATAATATCTGTCAAAATGAAAGTTAAAAACTGATCCCATATGTAATAAGACTAGATTGGTACGATCATACCCGGTTGTGAAGTTATTGTTATGACAAAACAATTTCCTAAGGGACCAGAAAGTTCTTAAGGGCGCAAAAACAACTGTAACATCTCACAAAAGGGAAATTCAATATTAAAGCTGATGCAAGATGACGATAAAACAGTTTTCTTTTTATCAATGTAACACGCACATTGGACTGCTGAACTTGGCGTCTGTAATCTTAGCAAAATGCATAATTAAAATGAAAATAGTACTGAGGAGATGATAGGAATGAGCACTTCTAAATGATTCAGTATTCCCAGAACAAATATTTATTATAAATAAAACATATATCGTACATTAAGCTTAGTACTACAATGCCGGTAGATTTTTATGTCCGTATCATGTCCATTGAGCGCTCTTTTATATATCCATTGTCCTCTTGAGTTACCCGTGCGTCGTCACGATAAGTTACAACAGTTCTTCTTACACTTCACTCAAACTTAGACGGAACACGTTTTTATTTATTTAGTAAAAAAATTAGTTCAGACCGCCACAAGTCTGCGTCCGTCTTACTTAAGAAAAATCAGTACAAGTCTTTAGCGCTCAAGGCTTCATTGGTTCTCCAGCGAACAAAATAATTAAGGATCGCATATCTATCCTTATTTTTCTGTTTATATTGCCGCCCAAAGAAGATGAATTACATTATTTAGAAAATTCCACCGTTCTCTATGCGTCGCCTTATCATACATTAATCATTATTTATAAACAAGTATTAGCTTTCTGGCTGAAAATATTAACTACTCGTATTTGCTGTTTAAATGAAGTCAAAAATAGAGAATATCACATTGCCTCCCATGAGGACAGAGGGAATGCCGAAGGATTACCTCGATCCTCATGTCCTCATGAGATATTCGTGATTTTTGGTGTGACGTTAACATAATGTTACTGGTGTACTAAGCACATAAATTGAAATTGCATTTATAAACATATATCAGATATTTATCATTTTTCAAAATAAAGTTTTTCACTCTTTGCTCATCAGTCACTTCATTCCATAATACCAAGATTAACATTTATGTGCATATTTAAGTTGGGTCTATATTTCCTTATAACAATAAGTGAACGTTCATTTCACACTTCAGGGGATAGAATTAACAAATTACATTCTCTTGAGCTTAACAACTAATACATGAGTACAGTGAGTGCTTATTTTCACTAAACTAGAGTGGACAATGTTCGAGCTTCTGTTGACTCATTGTGGTTCAGTCACAGTTTAATAACGTAGCACTACACTTCGTGATGCTGTGTTAGCTGTCTACGGCGTTCATCATGCAGTATATCTGTCCTTTCCACTGTGGTGCCAGGAATTGAAGTGGCTTCCCGGGTTTTTATTTACAATATGAAACAGAAGAAGTGGAAAATTATTAGTATAACTTACAACCTATTGGATACATTTGTTAAGGATCGGGACTGATCTGGAGTTCAGGATCTTCCTATAGTGCACATTCATTTTCTTTGTCCATCAAGAGAGAGGATTATAATTCATTTTAGCAGTGTTCAGGAGTGCCGGTATTAATTGCTTTAATGTCTGAGTAATCTAAGAATCTACTTCTCACTCATCTTAACTCCAACTCAAGAAAATTGCTTCATTCACGTATGAAAACGTAGTCACACAAGTGTGCAAATGTCTTTCCTCCAGTATGTACGATTGAAGTCATGGCGGTTAGCTGTGTGCAGTTTGGAATGTTTCGTCACCCACACGCCAGCCACTCACAGCGGCTGCACAGTGTTGCGTGAGCTCCAATACTCAGTATCCGCTCGCGCTCAGTCTGTAACACAGCTGCCGATGGTCGATCGCTCTTTTTTTTTTTTTTAACTTCGTTTCACGCGAGTGCATCGATACAAACACCTCGCGCGCGTTTTCCACCGGAGGAGCCAGACACTAAAGCTGCCTCCATATTTCCATACTTCCCTGTCAACTGCCTCCCATGAGGCTCACAGGTAAGTGACGACGAATGTTTTAGCTGTCGCTGCACTTAGAACAACACTGGACATTGCGTTGCACCTGTTGTCGTAGCCTTGACTTCTTTTTACACTTGCAGTACAGCACTACCACTAATACACACTGAACAGTTGTTTTTATTATGCACGTCGCACTTTAGTGTGCATCTTCACACAGCATTCGTGCTCAGTTCCTTCGTCAATAGCGTTCATTTACAAAACAATCAATTTTGCAGGTTTCCTCCATTGGTACAGGAAGACTTACATACTACTATCTACAACAGATCACTTACGAGCTAATATTTACAATTAATGGTCGCTCCTTTTGTTAAGTCCAGTGAACAACTGCTTTATGAATGGACTATTTATATCTCAAGGTTTACTTTTAACAGTGAATCTAAAAATATTCTTTGAAATTTTCTTTTAAGGGCTCATCTCGTCATTATTAAAACTACAGATTTCGCAACACTCGTTGCATTTATTCTTTAGTGCACCCAAGATCATTTTCTGCTGCCACGCATCATATCTACTACTTAACGAGTACGCATTTAACGCTGAACCCTTTCTTTTGTGCTTTCGTTTGTGCCTGCCATTTTTTTTTTATATTTGAGGGCAGACTGGATAACAATAGGTCTCCCTCTTCGCTTCATGTACTCAGCAATCGTTCTCTGTTTAAAAAAATAGGGTAACGCGTGTCTACTATTTTTCTCATGAATGGAATTACCCACATTTCACTGGGTTTACGTAACCTGTCCATAACAAACATTACCAAAGCTAGCGAAGTTCATCGCGCTAAGTGTCTCATTTCTCATAAGCACTGCTTTGCTTCCAAGCACACGTGCCTTTTACAGGTCGACCCTTGGTCTGCGTTAATGAAACAGGATCAAAAGGAACGGGCACAAGGAAAATGGATTTCATAAGAGGAGTGTCTTAGGAGATATATTTGCAATAAAATCTGCATGTAAATAAAATTATCATAATAAACATAGGCACATATATAAACTTCAACTTCTTTCATTACAGCATCTTTTACTACTTCTACGTCTTACTCTGGTTATAGTCAGTATTAAGTTTAAATATCACTGCATTGCTTGTTCTTTAGTTTAGCCTTCAATTAGGGTATCGAATGGTAGCTAGATTACACTACAAATCTTCTGAAGATCTTTACTTGGACTTATTTGTGATACAGGGGGCTTGCTGTTTTTTTTTTTTTTTTTTTTTTTTTTTTTTTTTTTTTTTTTTTTTTAGTACCTTGATTCTACTGAAATCAGTTCGTCAGCTAACATTCCTCATATACTCTTTAGATTGGGCTCAGATCGCAGGGAAACAGTTTACTTTCATAGCAATTAATGGCCTTGTGGAGTACTTACGGTACATTATTGATGCTTCATGGTTTGCCTCTCTCTTTGTACTGTATTTCAACTAACTTAGTTTACTACAGCTTATTATCTCCTTGCGTGAACACATGTGGGTTACCACTTGTTTTCTAATTTAACAGTACGCTTTAACTGAACTTTAAGCTAAGATATTTTCTCCACTCCTGTTCACTGTCTGGACGTTTTGAATATGTAGTTTTTTTTTAGCAGGTAATTTGGGCTTTTACTAGAGAACTTCAAGTACTTGCATTACTAAAAATAAATCTATAAATCTTCTTGTACCTTGAGAGAAGTGCTTATTTACGCATCCTCCTCCATTTCTCACCTTTACATATTTATATAGCTCCGGGCAATCACCTCGCAAGCATTTTTTTTATACTAACTTAAAATTAAATTGAAATTCTTGCTTCAACCTCAATTTCCTGCTTCAGCTTGTTGAAGAAATATCAGTTCATGTCTATCACTATTAACAATTTTTCCATATTTAACATTTAATATTTAAAGTTTACATGTAGTAGCCGTTGCCATGTAGTCAGTGCACTGTTCAACACAATACTTATCATTAACAGTTCACACAAGGAAATTTCCAGTACGCAAGAGGCAAGAAACCAAAACAAATTCTACACTCCTGGAAATTGAAATAAGAACAACGTGAATTCATTGTCCCAGGAAGGGGAAACTTTATTGACACATTCCTGGGGTCAGATACATCACATGATCACACTGACAGAACCACAGGCACATGGACACAGGCAACAGAGCATGCACAATGTCGGCACTAGTACAGTGTATATCCACCTTTCGCAGCAATGCAGGCTGCTATTCTCCCATGGAGACGATCGTAGAGATGCTCGATGTAGTCCTGTGGAACGGCTTGCCATGCCATTTCCACCTGGCGCCTCAATTGGACTAGCGTTCGTGCTGGACGTGCAGACCGCGTGAGACGACGCTTCATCCAGTTCCAAACATGCTCAATGGGGGACAGATCCGGAGATCTTGCTGGCCAGGGTAGTTGACTTACACCTTCTAGAGCACGTTGGGTGGCACGGGATACATGCGGACGTGCATTGTCCTGTTGGAACAGCAAGTTCCCTTGCCGGTCCAGGAATGGTAGAACGATGGGTTCGATGACGGTTTGGATGTACCGTGCACTATTCAGTGTCCCCTCGACGATCACCAGAGGTGTACGGCCAGTGTAGGAGATCGCTCCCCACACCATGATGCCGGGTGTTGGCCCTGTGTGCCTCGGTCGTATGCAGTCCTGATTGTGACGCTCACCTGCACGGCGCCAAACACGCATACGACCATCATTGGCACCAAGGCAGAAGCGACTCTCATCGCTGAAGACGACACGTCTCCATTCGTCCCTCCATTCACGCCTGTCGCGACACCACTGGAGGCGGGCTGCACGATGTTGGGGCGTGAGCAGAAGACGGCCTAACGGCTTGCGTGACCGTAGCCCAGCATCATGGAGACGGTTGCGAATGGTCCTCGCCGATACCCCAGGAGCAACAGTGTCCCTAATTTGCTGGGAAGTGGCGGTGCGGTCCCCTACGGCACTGCGTAGGATCCTACGGTCTTGGCGTGCATCCGTGCGTCGCTGCGGTCCGGTCCCAGGTCGACGGGCACGAGCACCTTCCGCCGACCACTGGCGACAAGATCGATGTACTGTGGAGACCTCACGCCCCACGTGTTGAGCAATTCGGCGGTACGTTCACCCGGCCTCCCGCATGCCCACTATACGCCCTCGCTCAAAGTCCGTCAACTGCACATACGGTTCACGTCCACGCTGTCGCGGCATGCTACCAGTGTTAAAGACTGCGATGGAGCTCCGTATGCCACGGCAAACTCGCTGACACTGACGGCGGTGGTGCACAAATGCTGCGCAGCTAGCGCCATTCGACGGCCAACACCGCGGTTCCTGGTGTGCCCGCTGTGCCGTGCGTGTGATCATTACTTGTACAGCCCTCTCGCAGTGTCCGGAGCAAGTATGGTGGGTCTGACACACCGGTGTCAATGTGTTCTTTTTTCCATTTCCAGGAGTGTATCTGCAGTTGAGGCTGTGTCTGTAAACTAACTCTCTGTTTCAATGGACCAACTGCTTCTGATATGGAGCAACCCTGAATCGGCAATGATAAAACTTTTGAAACAGAAGACACCTGTCTGAAGAGACATGATGACATGGCATTGATGTTTGCTCCTGTATCAACAATGGCTGTGACAGGAATGTTGGCAATAGAAATCTTAATCGAAGCCTGCACCTGTTGAGCATAAATGTCATTAATGTCTTGAGCTTCTATGTCAGGTGCAAGGTCATCTCGTAAGTGGGTCTCATGGTCGTACCGAATCACGTTAACATGCCCAGAATCAGAGTATTCATTAGTACCCCCTCTCAAAATCCGCAGCGACCTCTTGGAGGCTGAAAGGCGCTGCCTCTAATTTTCCGCAGGATGTTTACTCTGTTTGTCATTCATGGCCTCAAATGTTGTTCCGTTTCATATTGTTGCTGGTTATGTGGTACAAATTCCGGTGTAAAGGGGACAAATCCACTGGGTGCATTCACTTGTCAATAGAATACTTGGGACGGCTGCTGTCGCCCGATCTTTTGGTTGGCGGCAGAACCATTTCCTTGTGAAGAAAAGTTCGCATTTTGTGCTGTTTGAAAATTGTTCCGCGGTCCTCTATCCCGGGAAAAGTTGTTCTGATGTTGTGCTGGGTGGCCTCTGCCTTACCCATGCCACTTGCTATTTTCGGATCTATAACTTTCATTGTACACTGGCCCATTTGAAAAATTACCAATAGTTTGTGGAGAATTTCCATACTGCTCAGGCGCAGAATTAAAGGGTGGGTTTCCGTACTGATGTTGTACCCGGTGGTTGTAAATTGGGTGTTATCTCTGCTGATTACTGTAATGGGTTTTCTACTTCTGTTTAAAGTTATTGCCGTTTGCGTTTTCATAACGGCTCGCAGGTTGGCAACAGCGGTCGCAGTAGCTCGCTCTCTCCGGCGCATTGTTGTCCACGTGCGATGCATTCTGCTGGCTGCCAGGGAAGAATTTGCCGTTGCCAACCTTGGAGCGCACATCCTCGCTAATTAAATCTAAGGAATCCAGCACAGAAAGGAATACATCCGTGTCTTCTTCTCTCTAATAGACACAGGGAGTTTGCTTTTGAGAATCATAATTACGTCCTTGGAAGAAATCGGAGAATGCCAGAATTTAATTTTTGCTAGATACTTCTTAAAGTATCGCCGGAGACTTCCATGCTTCTCATAGAAAATTTCCGCACCATACACCTCCTTCCTTAATCTTTGCTGTATCCCACTACTCCAAAATTTTGCCAAGAACATTTTCTCAAACTCTTCATAATTCCTACACGCGTCTACCATTTCCGTTCCCCATAATGCTGCATCACCGGAAATAAAGCCAGTGACGAACTGAATACGCTGTCTGTCTGTCCAGCTCCTGGGAAATATGCCGGAAAAATTCTTTAGGAACACGATGGGGTGTATTTCTCGCTTCTGCGGATGAAAAACAGGAAAAGTGCGATGCTTAATCACACTTTCCTCTTGCATTAAACTCACAGTTAATGGGTGGATCATTTATTTTCCCCACTCGAGGCTCAACAGAACCGTTGTTTTGCATGTAATCAGGCGGTGAACCATAAGGAGTTGACTGACATTCGTCACCGTCTGTAGAGTTGTTCGCTATAGTTTGCGTATGCGTGTGCGGATTTTCTACCCAGTTTCTCAGCATTCTGACCTCGTCCACTACTTGCTGCTTCCACTCAGGAAGATCCCGTGTAAGTGTCCTCCGAATCTGTCCCAATTCAGAAACCACTGTGTCACCCGACTTACCAGGAGCAACTAAGATTTCATATGTTACATCCTTGACAGTCTCTCTGAGCTCCTCCCTGACCTTCTTTTCGATAAAAATATCTTTACCCTTTATCCATTCACCGTAGTGTTCCGACAATGCCTCCGCGTGTGCTTTCACGGTGCTCTGAACCTGTTCTTCGATATTGATTGAGTCTATCTGCCTCGACAGATCCTCTACTAAACCTTCAATGTCAGATACCGTATTTTTAACTGAGTTTATTTCTTTGGTAGCTGCCTGAATTTTTGTGTTTAATGTTCCAGATACTTCAGCTATTTCACTTTTCACCTGTTTCTGCATTTTCTGAATTTGATCACTGATCTTATTTAGCCCCTCACCCAAATGGGTATTGAATTCAGCCGTAATTTCTTTATGCAGATCTGTTTTGATTGTGCCTAGCGGTGTTTTTACTGATTCGCTTACAGCATCTAATCGCGCGTTAAGAGTCTCATTTTGTGTTTTTACTGATTCGCTTACAGCATCTAATCGGGCGTTAACAGTCTCATTTTGTGTTTTTATAGTTTCATTTACTGCGTCAAACTGTTGTTTCAGCATTTCCATTAACCCACCGAGGTCATTTGTAGCTGCAGCGGGAAGAGTTTGGATTTTAGGGTCACTTTCCCCAGTTACAGACATAGTTAGTTCAGTTTCCACACGGGAACCTACCGTTCGCGATCGTAAAGGGTATGGAATACTGTTAACGTCTTCACTCCCGTCTCCTGTTGTCACCTGTCTCTGTTTACTATCTGCCATTTTCGTCAGTAAACCACGTGCTACGCAAGGCTTTCGTCGTTTGTCAGTGACGTGGTGAGTCCGCTAACAGCACCGCTCCCGCGTGAGCAACAAATGAAATTCTATCTGGCGAGAATACAAGATGGAACCTAAACGTTTCAGACAAATGAATGAAGATGCTATTCACTGCAAATTTCACACAATATCCACCATGTTGAAAATGTAATACAGCTATTCTAACAATGGAAAAAGAATTTCTATTATCAGACTACGAAGAATTTTACTTTGAAACATAAAATAAAGCAGATTTTCTATAGCGGGAAGGAGATAGAAAGGATGTGGATCGACTTGGAAAAGCAACGTTGCTACTGAAGCACTACACTGCGTACGCAAAATTCTGACTTACTTTATTTTCCTTTCTCTCGATAATTAAACTGCGTTATTGACCAGTATATTTTCCGTCATCCTCACAGAGAGATGATGTGTACATGAAACGACAGAAATTTATTTACACAAGAACATAGAAAATTTTCCAAGAATTTGAACTAATTTTTGGTCAGGTCCCTGTTCGGGTGCCAAGTGTGATGTTACAAAATAAAAGTGAGGTTGTTATTCGATGGAAAAGTTGGAAATTGAGATTTCGCTTCCGGTTTATCACTCACAATTGGCCTAAGAATCGTGGATTGACCATTGTCATAAAATATTGCATTATGAAATGTGAATAGTTTTTACTTGCAGTTTCGCGTGGCTTGAAGCAGTCACAGCTAGTGTGCTGTTGATTACGAAATTGCATTATCGTCTTTCTAATTACTTCATGATCGTAGGTACGATCATACCCGGTTGTGAAGTTATTGTTATGACAAAACAATTTCCTAAGGGACCAGAAAGTTCTTAAGGGCGCAAAAACAACTGTAACATCTCACAAAAGGGAAATTCAATATTAAAGCTGATGCAAGATGACGATAAAACAGTTTTCTTTTTATCAATGTAACACGCACATTGGACTGCTGAACTTGGCGTCTGTAATCTTAGCAAAATGCATAATTAAAATGTAAATAGTACTGAGGAGATGATAGGAATGAGCACTTCTAAATGATTCAGTATTCCCAGAACAAATATTTATTATAAATAAAACATATATCGTACATTAAGCTTAGTACTACAATGCCGGTAGATTTTTATGTCCGTATCATGTCCATTGAGCGCTCTTTTATATATCCATTGTCCTCTTGAGTTACCCGTGCGTCGTCACGATAAGTTACAACAGTTCTTCTTACACTTCACTCAAACTTAGACGGAACACGTTTTTATTTATTTAGTAAAAAAATTAGTTCAGACCGCCACAAGTCTGCGTCCGTCTTACTTAAGAAAAATCAGTACAAGTCTTTAGCGCTCAAGGCTTCATTTGTTCTCCAGCGAACAAAATAATTAAGGATCGCATATCTATCCTTATTTTTCTGTTTATATTGCCGCCCAAAGAAGACGAATTACATTATTTAGAAAATTCCACCGTCGCTATGCGTCGCCTTATTATACATTAATCATTATTTATAAACAAGTATTTGCCTTCTGGCTGAAAATATTAACTACTCGTATTTGCTGTTTTAATGAAGTCAAAAACAGCGAATATCGCAAAGCCTGCCTGCTATTCATACTCTGGACAAAGACGATTTCTCCCAGACAAACTTACACCTGTAGCACACTCCAGTTCGAGAGTGCACTTAGAAGGGCTGCTATCTACAGGCAGAACAAAGATGTTTATCCTATTACCTTTCTATACCTGCTGGCTATTTTCAATAATCTACTTAGGGAATGTAAACATATTTTACCAATACCGGTAGGATTTTCCCTATACTATTTATGGCTGACGATATAAAAATCCACGTAGTAGCTGTTATTCACAACTAAAAGCACTCAGACATGTAGGGACTTCCAGGGCTGTTTTTATAGCACATCTACGAAAATTAATGCATCACGAACCTGAAGAGATACTTTCAATGATGATGACTTGGGTTGAGGGGAGGGTGCTCGATACCATGGTTATCAGCACCCTGACGAAAAGTCAACATGAAATCTCATGGGTGGGGACGAAGGCTGTCCCCACATGCAGAGCAGTTTGTAACGTACTAAAGTCTGCCGCCCTTCCCCACCAGTTTAGGGATGAGGCCTGATAGTTTATAAAATTTCACCACTCTGTTTACACTGGTATCGGTATCTGCGAGGACGGTGGGCAGATCTCCTGCGAGATCAAGGGCTGCCCTAATATTAGTATACAGGACACACGTAGCCACAATAGGCTGAACTGAAAGCGGCACGCGACAAACTTCACACAAAGGTGGCTGCGTCGCTGGGGGCCGATTCCTGAACAGTCGTTCGAGGTTTGGTTGGATCACTGAACTAAATGCCAATGACTGGGGTGACGCTGAGATTGTCGAGCCAAAACGATATGTCGCCGAATCCAGAGTGGTGGTTCACCAGCCTCTGCACACAGACACTGAACTGAACTGGTCCGAAAGGCTCTAGTCGGTATCCGAATGCCCGCATGGTGGACAGCATCTAACATCCGGAGGTAGGAAGGACGGGCCGATCCATAGACCACGCTGCCATAGTCTAAGCGTGATCGAAGAAATGCCCTATAAGACTGTAGGAGGCGGGACCTGTCAGCTCCCCCTGTTTTTCCGCCAAGGCGTTTCAAAATGAAACTTCCTGAGAGATTAAAACTGTGTGCCGGACCGAGACTCGAACTCGAGACCTTTGCCTTTCGCAGGCAAGTGCTCTACCAACTGAGCTACCCAAGCACAACTCACGACCCGTCCCCACAGCTTCAATTCTGTCAGTACCTCGTCTCCTACATTCCAAACTTCACAGAAGCTCCTCTGCGTGCCTTGCAGAGACATGGCTTAGCTACAGCCTAGGAGATGTTTCCAGAATGAGATTTTCACTCTGCAGCGGAGTGTGCGCTGATATGAGTCGTGCTTGGGTAGCTCAGTTGGTAGAGCACTTGCCCGCGAAAGGCATAGTTCCCGAGTTCGAGTCTCGGTCCAGCTCACAGTTTTAATCTGTCAGGAAGTTTCATATAAGCGCACACTCCGCTGCAGAGTGAAACTCTCATTCTTCATTTCAAAATGTTCAACAACCGGAAGCCTTTTGTTCGTAGGTTTTTCAGGTTTGGGACCCATGTCAATTTCGAGTCAAATAATAAACCCAAAAAGCGCACTGTGTCTTGAAAAAGTAACATACGGTCCCCCATTGTAAGCTCTGGCTGGTTAAAACTCCGACGAGCACGATTAAAATTGACACACACAGTCTTCTCAGGTGAGAACCGAAAACCTTTTGTCTGGGCCCAGGTTTCTAGCCTCCTAATGGTCAGTTGTAGCTGCCTCGCCGTCGTCGTAAGATCAAAGGAAGAGTAGAAGATTACAAACAAAGAGCATTTGACAGGGCTCCTGACTGCACAGGAAATACCATTGGTAGCGATGGAAAACAATGTGACACGGAGGACACTGCCCTGGGGCACACCATTCTCCTGAACATAGCAGTCAGACACGGCATCGCCAATGCGATATGGAAAACACCTGTCCTCGAGAAAAGACTGGATCAGAAGCGGCAGGCGTCCACGTATTTCCCATTCATGAAGTTGGCGGAAGATGTTGTACCTCCAAGTAGTGTCATATGCTTTTTCGAGGTCAAAAACACACAAACTAAATGGTTTCGGTGTAAGAAGGACTCCTGTATCGCCGTCTCCAGTAGAACTAAGTTGTGGAGAGTGGAACGGTAACACCTGGAACCACAATGGGAGAGGCTCAGGTAACGTCGGGACTCGAGCAGCAAGACGAGGCGGCGGTTGACCATGCGCTCAAGAGTCTTACCCGTACAACTAGTAATGGCGACACTCCGATAACTGTTAGGCGCGCTACGGTCCTTACCTGGTTTCCAGAATGGAATTAAGATTGCCTCCTTCCAAGTCTTGGGGTACTGTCCATCATATCAAATCTGATTGAAACAAGAGAGGAGCTGACCTTTCGCTTCAGGGCACGGATGACGAAGCATGGTATAATGGATATCATCAGGCCTCTGGCTACAGTTAAAGCTGATTCCAGTTCCCACATGGAGAATGGAAGGTTTTAGACATCTTCATTACGCGAGAAAGAATTGAGCTTCTTCATTTCTGCAGTCCAACGGAATACCTTAACAGCAGGAGCTTCTCTGCATAACTTAGTAACAGTAAAGAAGAGTTCAGCTAAAACGTGAGCCATCTCTTCTGGCGTGTATACCAAGACCCCATTATTTGACAAAGTCGTAAGAGGATGTGGACTACCCTTGCCTGAAATCCGTCTTATGGATTCTCAAACGTGCGCAGCTGAAGTGGACCAATTAATGGAAGTCGTGAATTCCTTCCAGGAAGCCCTCTTCAGTTATTTGATCACTCGCCTTGCATGTGGTCTCGCAGACCTGAAGACGTGAATATTGTCTGTAGTTGGACACCGTTTGAAGTTCCGAAGAGCTGTGCATTTGGCCCTGGTTGCCAATCAACAGTCGTCATTCCACCAAGGTACACGCCGTCGTCCGGTTACTAGACCTGGGGATGGACTCTGCCGCAGCCCTTCGGATCTCATGAGTGATATGGGCCACCGTCTCTTGTGCACAATCCTTCTGTTCAAAAATAGTCTGTCAACTGTACTGTAACCAATTTGCCTTTTGTATCATCCACCTGCTTGGTCTCCTGCTGGTCACTGTCCTAGGCGGCAGACCAATCCACACTGGGAAGTGGTCACAAGGATGTAAATCTGGAGCCACTTCCCACTGAACTCTGGAGTATCCGAGCGGTTCTAGGCGCTACAGTCTGAAACCGTGCGGCCGCTACAGTCGCAGGCTCGAATCCTGCCTCGGGCATGGATGTGTGTGTTGTCTTTAGGTTAGTTAGGTTTAAGTAGTTCCAACTTCTAGGGGACTGATGACCTCAGAAGTCAAGTCCCATAGTGCTCAGAGCCATTTAAACCAACCCACTGAACTGAATCTGCAATAGCTAAGGAACAAAAGTAAAGCCCAATAGCTGAAAACGAACCTGTAGCTTTGGAAAAGTGAGTCATCTGACCCGCGTTCAGAAGGCAGATATCCTCAGAATGGACGAGTCGCTCGATCAGCCGACCCCTGGAGCAAGTAGTAGTCGAGCCCCACAGCACATTGTGGGCATTGAAGTCCCCCACAAGAAGGAATGGGCGCGGTAGTGCCTGTAAGAGGTCTGCAGTGCGTCCGCATCCAAAGCGTCAGGGGGGGCAGGTACAAAGAACACACTGTGATAGTAAACGGTCAGAGAACTTTCACAGCAATTGCTTGGATGGTCGTGGTAAGACAGACAGGAGAGGAGTGGTATGTGTCATCAAGACCCCACCTTTAGCCTTGCCTACAGGAGTATCGTATTTCTGGTATATGTGGTAGGCACATAATGTAGGTGTGTCTGCGACTTTAAGATGCATTTCTTGTAAGCAGACGCAGAAAGGTTTATCCTGGACCAGCAGCTGCAATTCTTCCAAATGTGGGCAACATCCATTCAAATTCCACAGCAACACAGAAGTCCCTATGGAAGCCATTGGTTAGCGATGGTGGTTCTTTCCTTTCTCCCTCGGAGGCGGTGATACACTGGGGAGGTCAAGGGAAACTTTAGCCGGTTCCGCGTTCTCTAGTTCCTCCGACTGGAAGTCCATATCATCAAGAGCATAGTCGCCATCAGAAAGGGAGAGCGCTCGTCAATCCGAAGGCTTGCCTACTGCTTTCATGGACTTAGAACTACTTTTAGAAGGACGTTTTTCTTTACTGACAGGAGGAAGAGGCTGCCAGGGTTGCTGGGATGGCTTAGGTGGCTTCTGAAGTTGGGGAGTGGTATGTGGCTTAGGTGGTAAGTCTACTGCTGACGGCTACCGAGCGACGTCAGTTGCAAGTGGAGCGATTCCCCCACAGGTACAGCGATAGTGCATGTTCTCGTACTTGAATCTGTGGTCTGAGTTTGTGTGAAGGCATCACACGTAGCTATTGGTGTTTAAAGGTGTTTTAAGGGCTGAAACAAAAGAAGTTGCAAAAACCGGTGGTTGCATGGCTTTGTAAGCCTTTATAGCTTTACCATAGGGTATGCGCCTCTGTACTTTCAACTCTTGAATTTTCTTTTCCTCGTTGTAAACCCCACACTTTCTGCTCCACACTGGGTGATCCCCAGAGCGGTTAACACATTTCGGAGAAAGTATACAAGAAGTCCCTGACTCGTGAGCGGAGTCTCCATAATTGCCACATGTAGCCTTCCCGTTGCATCCCATGGTGGTATGGGCAAATCTTTGACATTTGTAGCATCGCATGGGATTAGGAACAAACGGGCGGACCTTAAGGCGGATATAGCCGGCAAGGATATATCCCGGTAATTTGGGAGCACTAAACGTTAGAATAAACGTTGCCCATTTTTCCAATTTGCCATTTACTCTCCTTATATAATTCTGCACCTCCGTGACACCCACATTCTTCCACTCTTCACGCAACGCCGCGGGGTCCATCTCCATTATATCGGAGCAGGTAACCACGCCCTTACTATAGCTAAGGGTGTTATGGAATTCAGCCCCGTTTAGGTAGTCACCTAAGGCCTTACATGCCAGAAGCTTAGATATTTGGGTGGAATTAGCAGTTTCAACCAAAAGCGTTCCATTACGTAGTCGTTTGACACTTTTCAGAGACCCAGCAATACCTTCCAATGCCTTGTTAATATAGAAAGGGGATGTCTTCTCAAAGCTTCCCCCGTTCTGCTTGATTACAGTGAAAGTGTTATGGCACACTAATGCCCTGTTACTATTACTCGGAGACTTCTTTTCGGGAGGACTGACCAACCGAGCTCTCTTTGAGGAGTAGGTGTAGGTGTTGCCTGACGGTACATCCATTCCGTCAGGAGTAGAAGTTTCATGAGACAGTTCCACAAGGATCCCACGAAACGCTAGGGAAACAACCGTCGACCCAGGCAGAGCCCTGAATGTCTGAGCAAGCCTGATTCAACTGGGGTGCGGCAAGTGCCCCAGAGGTTGCTCGCTAATGACTGCTTCACCTCAACAGCCATTCACCTCCTCAGCACGTAGCACACCTAGAGGTTAAGGTTGTTTTATGGGGGTGGGTACCTTCCTCGCAGTCCAGGCGTGAAGCCAAGACCCCCGTTCTCCGAAACACAGAACATTCCACCGCTGCGCCAGTTTCCAAAGTTTGACGAACAAACACTAGAACGTACATCATAAAGTATAGCAGTGGTATGAAGTTGCTGGTAGTTTTCACCTGGAATGATTAGAGACGAGCAATGTACTAAACGTAATTGTCATAGAACGTGTTACAAGATGATGAGATGAAAAAGACCATTGTTAAATGGCTGAGCTTCACTTCATCGACGAACAGCTGAGTGAATGCAAGTGGTTTGCTATACAACAAGGTGCACATATCTGACTGCGCAGTCGTATTACATGCTTAATAAAAAGCACATCAGCAGAGGTAGTGGTATTCTCGACAAGCGACTTGCAGAACTTCACATCCCTATGTATAATCGTTGTGGGCCCGGAACCAAGCTTCACAAATGACTCGTACGTGATGACAAGGGAATCATTTAGACGAACCCTGCAGACAAATTTATATCGAGTCAAAGCAGATAAGGATCTCCCAGGTCATCACACTGCATATCGACGTTTAGTCAACAGTGCAAAGGAACTACATCCAAGAAGGGATACTGGTGCTGGCCCACATGTCACCGCACTTGTAGTAGACAAAGCAATGCATGCAAATATTTAATTAAGTTGAGGCTAAATTTGAGTTGAATTATTTATGCAGCTCGTTATCCACAGAAGAATAAGAAGGAGAAGGGTACACAAGGTTGTTTAAAAATGCATTCAGTTACCATTTGTAGTAGCAAAATTATTACTGAAAGGAAAAATGATAAAACGCCCAGTGCCGTAGCAGTACTTGGCACATCAGGTGGAACCTCCCCTCCCTCAATTTCCTATACTTGAAGCTCATCAAAAAAGGATTTACATCTTATGTTAACATCCCGCCATAACATAATACATTTGCTTCCCTGCTTGAGGTCGCCGCAAAACGAAGTTGGGAATCAATTAATTAAAGAAATTATTAACTTGTAGCATAGCAACCATTAATATGTCAATACTCTCGTCAAATGAACACTGAAATGGATTTGCTCAAAAGAGTGATCATACTAAATGAAAGCAGTAAAATTAAAACATAATGCTTTAGAATCTAATTAAAATTCAGAATTTGGGCCTACAAGAATACTTCTCTTTGGTAATGACAGGGAGGATGTACTAAGATCGATTTCGGAAGGGGTGGCTGCGTTGATGGACACTCATGAAGTATAAACACAGTTTATGTTAATCAACAACACAAGTTAAACAGTATGCAATAAACAGATTGTAATAACACTTGTCGTTGTCTGAGTCAAATTTAACACTGTTTCAAATGGTTGAATAGTGACGGACCGCATGAAGGGGAAGAGGATAGGATAAATGCATCTATTTACACAAGATACATACTAAAGAACAAAGCTCAAGACACATTACGCCTTCACCAAATAGTCAGGGAAAGAGATTCGTGTCTCCCGAAGTAGTAATCTTTCGACAAATGAAATTGCTTAAAATATTCTCACATAAATAAAACCGATACCAGTTTGGAGAGGGGGTGGGGGCCACATGGAAAATAGATTAAAAAAAGGTAGCACATTTAGCAGGTGGCTGAATATTTTCAAAAAACGTTCAAATTACATGCGTGACAAGCAAAGAAAGATAAAATGAACTGCAAGAAATCTATCCCTCTATGGACTCCGAGAGCTAAGGGCTCAGCTGGCTCGCCCAAGCACCTAGTTCATACTAAAAAGGGAAGCACGCCATCCATTTGAAATTTCACACGGTAAAGGACACCAAAAATCCTGACTTACATAGAACATTCAACACATCCTAAATTCACTCTAGGGAACACAATTGATTACCGCTGAACAACACACAAGGCAAGTTCGCGCCATGTGGTGCAAAGCACAAATGCAAATTTATCAAAGCACAGGTGAAATTGGAAGAATTCAAACTGGAATAATGAATGAAAACATTCACACGAGAATGTATCCACGCACACCTACACTCTTAGGAAGATCTACTGTAATGTAATGTCAGCATCACTAGATGTGAAGCGTTTGTACATTACAAGTTCTGGTAGCACAAAGAAAGTACCAGAAGACACCTATAACAATTGGTAAATTGCAACATGGCCTATCCTGGATAAATTGTGGATCATATAATGAATCTATCGCTGTAATAAAAAATGAACTGTACTACATTAACGAGCCTGAAGACTTAACATGTCACGCGAAGCTCACTCTTAAGCTACCGACCACACTCAACAACGGCCCACCATCAAATGCTTAACCACCCCAGAACAACGAATCTAAGCAGGTAGCCGGAACAGACCAAAGAGGTTGCTTCCGGTACCAATCAACCGACCGTCGATAAAGACGACTTAGAAGGCACAAACCTCTTTGCTTTGACTGAACACCCAAAGTTGGCCAGACTGACCACAGCAGGCAGCAACTTCCATACTACTAGCTACCAATGGAAAAATGCATGCACTTTCACACAGACGGCAATGAGAAAAATGGAAACCTAGGAGCATAAAATATGTTTGTTGTTGTCGTGGTCTTTAGTCCAGAGACTGGTTTGATACAGCTCTCCATGCTACTCTATCCTGTGCAAGCTTCTTCATCTCCCAGTACCTACTGCAACCGACATCCTTCTGAATCTGCTTAGTGTATTCATCTCTTGGTCTCTCTCTACAACTTTTATCCTCCACGCTGCCCTCAAGTACTAAATTGGTGATCTCTTGATGCCTCAGAACATGTCCTACCAACCGAGCCCTTCTTCTAGTCAAGTTGTACCACAAATTCCTCTTATCTCCAATTCTATTCAGTACCACCTCATAATTTACGTTGTCTACCCATCTAATCTTCAGCATTCTTCGGCAGCACGACATTTCGAAAGCTTCTATTCTATTCTTGTCTAAACTATTTACTGTCCATTTTTCACTTCCATACATGACTACACTACATACAAATACTCTCAGACAAGACTTTCTGACACTTATATCTATACTCGATGTTAACCTCATCTACATCTACATCTACATCTACATCCGTACTCCGCAAGCCACCTGACGGTGTGTGGCGGAGGGTACCTTGAGTCCCTCTATCGGTTCTCCTTTCTATTCCAGTCTCGTATTGTTCGTGGAAGGAAGGATTGTCGGTATGCCTCTGTGTGAGCTCTAATCTCTCTGATTTTATCCTCATGGTCTCTTCGCGAGATATACGTAGGAGGGAGCAATATACTGCTTGACTCTTCGGTGAAGGTATGTTCTCGAAACTTCAACAAAAGCCCGTACCGAGCTACTGAGCGTCTCTCCTGCAGAGTCTTCCACTGGAGTTTATCTATAATCTCCGTAACGCTTTCGCAATTACTAAATGATCCTGTAACGAAGCGCGCTGCTCTCCGTTGGATCTTCTCTATCTCTTCTATCAACCCTACCTGGTGCGGATCCCACACTGCTGAGCAGTATTCAAGCATTGGGCGAACAAGCGTACTGTAACCTACTTCCTTTGTTGTCGGATTGCATTTCCTTAGGATTCTTCCAATGAATCTCAGTCTGGCATCTGCTTTACCGACGATCAACTTTATATGATCATTCCATTTTAAATCACTCCTAATGCGTACTCCCAGATAATTTATGGAATTAACTGCTTCCAGTTGCTGACCTGCTATTTTGTAGCTAAATGATAAGGGACCTATCTTTCTATGTATTCGCATCACATTACACTTCGCTACATTGAGATTCAATTGCCATTCCGTGCACCATGCGTCAATTCGCTGCAGATCCTCCTGCATTTCAGTACAATTTTCCATTGTTGCAACCTCTCGATACACCACAGCATCATCTGCAAAAAGCCTCAGTGAACTTCCGATGTCATCCACCAGGTCATTTATGTATATTGTGAATAGCAACGGTCCTATGACACTCCCCTGCGGCACACCTGAAATCACTCTTACTTCGGAAGACTTCTCTCCATTGAGAATGACGTGCTGCGTTCTGTTATCTAGGAACTCCTCAATCCAATCACACAATTGATCTGATAGTCCGTATGCTCTTACTTTGTTCATTAAACGACTGTGGGGAACTGTGTCAAACGCCTTGCGGAAGTCAAGAAACACGGCATCTACCTGTGAACCCGTGTCTAAGGCCCTCTGAGTCTCGTGGACGAATAGCGCGAGCTGGGTTTCACACGATCGTCTTTTTCGAAACCCATGCTGATTCCTACAGAGTAGATTTCTAGTCTCCAGAAAAGACATTATACTCGAACATAATACGTGTTCCAAAATTCTACAACTGATCGACGTTAGAGATATAGGTCTATAGTTCTGCACATCTGTTCGACGTCCCTTCTTGAGAACGGGGATGACCTGTGCCCTTTTCCAATCCTTTGGAACGCTTCGCTCTTCTAGAGACCTACGGTACACCGCTGCAAGAAGGGGGGCAAGTTCCTTCGCGTACTCTGTGTAAAATCGAACTGGTATCCCATCAGGACCAGCGGCCTTTCCTCTTTTGAGCGATTTTAATTGTTTCTCTATCCCTCTGTCGTCTACTTCGATATCTACCATTTTGTCAACTGTGCGACAATCTAGAGAAGGAAGCACAGTGCAGTCTTCCTCTGTGAAACAGCTTTGGAAGAAGACATTTAGTAATTCGGCCTTTAGTCTGTCATCCTCTGTTTCAGTACCATTTTGGTCACAGAGTGTCTGGACATTTTGTTTTGATCCACCTACCGCTTTGACATAGGACCAAAATTTCTTAGGATTTTCTGCCAAGTCAGTACATAGAACGTTACTTTCGAATTCATTGAAAGCCTCTCGCATAGCCCTCCTCACACTACATTTCGCTTCGCGTAATTTTTGTTTGTCTGCAAGGCTTTGGCTATGTTTATGTTTGCTGTGAAGTTCCCTTTGCTTCCGCAGCAGTTTTCTAACTCGGTTGTTGTACCACGGTGGCTCTTTTCCATCTCTTACGATCTTGCTTGGCACATACTCATCTAACGCATATTGTACCATGGTTTTGAACTTTGTCCACTGATCCTCAACACTATCTGTACTTGAGACAAAACTTTTGTGTTGAGCCGTCAGGTACTCTGTAATCTGCTTTTTGTCACTTTTGCTAAACAGAAAAATCTTCCTACCTTTTTTAATATTTCTATTTACGGCCGAAATCATCGACGCAGTAACCGCTTTATGATCGCTGATTCCCTGTTCTGCATTAACTGATTCAAATAGTTCGGGTCTGTTTGTCACCAGAAGGTCTAATATATTATCGCCACGAGTCGGTTTTCTGTTTAACTGCTCAAGGTAGTTTTCAGATAAAGCACTTAAAAATATTTCACTGGATTCTTTGTCCCTGCCACCCGTTATGAACGTTTGAGTCTCCCAGTCTATATCCGGCAAATTAAAATCTCCACCCAGAACTATAACATGGTGGGGAAATCTACTCGAAATATTTTCCAAATTATTCTTCAGGTGCTGAGCCACAACAGCTGCTGAGCCCGGGGGCCTATAGAGACATCCAATTACCATGTCTGAGCCTGCTTTAACCGTGACCTTCACCCAAATCATTTCACAATTCGAATCTCCGTCAATTTCCTTCGATACTATTGCACTTCTTATCGCTATAAACACGCCTCCCCCTTCACTGTCCAGCCTATCTCTGCGGTATACATTCCAATCAGAGTTTAGGATTTCATTACTGTTTACGTCTGGTTTCAGCCAACTTTCTGTTCCTAGTACTATATGGGCGTTGTGACCGTTTATTAATGAGAGCAGTTCTGGGACCTTTCTATAGACGCTTCTGCAGTTTACTATTAGCACATTAATATTGTTATTCCTTGTTGCATTTTGCCTACTCCTGCCTTGCCGCGTCTCAGGAGGCGTCTTGTCGGGCCTAGGGAGGGAATTCTCTAACCTAAAAAAACCCCATGTGCACTCCACACGTACTCCGCTACCCTCGTAGCCGCTTCCGGCGTGTAGTGCACGCCTGACCTATTCAGGGGGACCCTACATTTCTCCACCCGATAGCGGAGGTCGAGAAATTTGCACCCCAGCTCTCCGCAGAATCGTCTGAGCCTCTGGTTTAAGCCTTCCACTCGGCTCCAAACCAGAGGACCGCGATCGGTTCTCGGAACGATACTACAAATAGTTAGCTCTGATTCCACCCCGCGAGCGAGGCTTTCCACCTTCACCAACTCCGCCAACCGCCTGTACGAACTGAGGATGACCTCTGAACCCAGACGGCAAGAGTCATTGGTGCCGACATGAGCAACAATTTGCAGTCGGGTGCACCCAGTGCTCTCTATCGCCGCCGGTAGGGCCTCCTCCACATCTCGGATGAGACCCCCCGGCAAGCAACAAGCTTCTCTTCTTCAGAAACGCTTTCCTTACCATTGCCAGTCTACATTTTATATCCTCTCTGCTTGACTATTATCAGTTATTTTGCTCCCATAATAGGAAAACTCATTTGCTACTATAAGCGTCTCATTTCCTAATTTAATTCGACTACATTCCATAATCCTCCTTTTGCTTTTGTTGATGTTCATCTTATATCCTCCTTTCAAGACGCTGTCAATTCCGTTCAACAGCTCTTCCTGGTCCTTTGCTGACAGAATTACAATGTCATCGGCGAACCTTAAAGTTTTTATTTCTTCTCCATGGATTTTAATTGCTACTCCGAATTTTTCTTTTGTTTCCTTTACTACTTTGTCAGGCTGCAATCCTGTCTCACTCCCTTCCTAACCACTGCTTCCCTTTCATGCCCCTCGACTCTTATAACTGCCATCTGGTCTCCGTACAAATTGTAAATAGCCTTTCCCTCCCTGTATTTGACCCCTGCCACCTTCGGAAATTGAAAGATAGTATTCCAGTCAACATTGTCAAAAGCTCTCTCTAAGTCTTCAATTGCCAGAAATGTAGGTTTGCCTTTACTTAATCTATCTTCTAAGATAAGTCGTAGGGTCAGCATTGCCTCACGTTTTCCAACATTTCTATGGAATCTAAACTGATCTTCCCCGAGGTCGGCTTGTACCAGTTTTGCCATTCGTCTGTAAAGAATTCGTGTTACTAATTTTCAGCCGTTACTTATTAAACTGATAGTTCGGTAACTTTCACACCCGTCAACACCTGCTTCCTTTGGGATTAGAATTATTACATTCTTCTTGAAATCTGAGGCTATTTCACCTGTCTCGTACACCTTGCTCAGCAGATGACAGAGTTTCGTCATAGCTGTCTCTCCCAAGGCTATCAGTGGTTGTAATGGAATATTGTCTACTGCCAGGACTTTGTTTCGACTGAGGTCTTTCAGTGCTTTGTCAAACTCTTCACGCAGTATCTTATCTCCTATTTCATCTTCATCTACTTCCTCTTCCATCTCCACAATATTGCCCTCAAGTACATCGCCCTTGTAAAGACCCTCTATTTACTCCTTCCACCTTTCCGCTTTCTCTTCTTTGATTAGGCTTCCTCTTTCATTCCTTACCCCCATTCCATATTCACCTACTGCTTTTCCTTCTCTTTCTTTTACTACTATCGAATTCCAGTCCCCCGTGACTATTAAATTTTCGTCTCCCTTCACTATATGAATAATTTCTTTGATCTCATCATACATTTCTTCAATATCTTCGTCATTTGCAAAGCTAGTTGGCATATACACATGTCCTACTGTGGTAGGCGTGGGCTTCGTGTCTGTCTTGGCTACAATGATGCGTTCACTGTACTCTTTGTACAGTAGAATCCCTCAAATCCGACCTTGGATGGCCCGTCACTCCGGTTAGTCCGACCATGCTGAGGCTCGCGAGCCTGTGCCGACTTGTCACTGACTGGACGCCTGTCGGGCCATTGTTGCGGTGTCTGTCACTGTGCATATTGTTATACTGTACGTTGCTGGCTTTATTCCGTGTTCTCTACACTACTTATTACTATAGATTCATTGTGTGTGCAGTTGTCTGATTTTCAACATGTCTGGATTCAAACGTAAACACGTAGCTCTTTCACTAAATGAAAAATTAGCAGTGCTACAAAGACTGGACGAAGGAGAATCGCTCCAGAAAATTGCAAAGGAACTGAAAGTAGGTGTTACGAAAATTAAGGATTGGAGGAAGAATCGGAAAGACATTGAATCCTATACAAATACGATTGAAGGTGAAAACACTCTGAAGAATCGCAAAATATTAAAAAAAGCCTAAACTTGAACTGCTTGATAACGCATTGTGGATGTGGTTTGTCAAGAAAGTAGGAAGGGAACTCCAATATCCGGGCCAATTCTCAAAGAAAAGGCGATAGTTTTGCACAAAAAACTGGATGCCGAAAATAAATTTGCTGCCAGTGAAGGCTGGATTGATCGTTGGAAAACTCGTCATGGTGTCCGACTTGTTTCTACTTCCGGTGAAAAACTATCTGCCGATGCCGCAGCTGCTAAGGAGTTTTCTGTTAAGTTTCAAGTAATTGTAGAAGAAAATGAACTGTTACCCTGCCAAGTGTATAACATCAACGAGACAGGGCTGAACTTTAAAATGTTGCCAACAAAAACGCTCGCAGCTTCAAATGAATGCGTGGTAGGAAAGAAACTTATAAAAGATAGAATAACAGTCATTCCTTGTAGCAACGCGGATGGTACCCACAAGCTCCCCTTGTTCGTCACTGGCAAATCTAAGAAGTCAGGGGCATTCAAAAACCTAAAGTGATCTTCCTTGACGGTTTATTTCCGCAATCAAAAATCTGCTTGGATGGACTGCAACCCATTTAAATCCTGCTTTTTCGACGAGTTTGTGCCTTGGGTCGAAAGAGACTTGAAGCAAAAAAATCTGCCTGTTCGTGCTATACTTCTGTTGGATAACCCACCATCACATCCATCTGAGCTCTGTTTCTGCCTCCTAATGTGACCTCATTCATCCAACCAATGGATCAGGGTGTTATCGAATGATTAAAAAGGCAATATCGCAGAAAGTATATCAGCTCAATCTTGGAAAAATCTGAAGGAGGTCATAATTTATTTGAGGCAATGAAATACCTGAACATCAAAGATGCTATCCACACAATCGCTGTAGCATGGTATGAACTGAAACCTGACACACTGCGAAAATCGTGGCGTAATCTTTGGCCACAAGTTATGACTGAAAATGAGCATACCGAAGATGAGCAACGACGCACTGGAAATCGATAAAGATCTACAAACTTTGGAGCCGAACGTCCCTGCCAATGAAGTTGAAGAGTGGATCAACGAATGTGACAAAGACTGTGACATTTTTGAAGAGCTCAATGACGATCAGAGTGTTGCCGTTCTTAACCAGACAACTGTGAATGAGGACTCGGACGGCGAAGGCGAACCCCACACCCGGATTTCACACAACGATGCCAAAAACGATTTTGATGTCGCCCTTCAATACATCGAGCGGAATCCAACTTCAACTTCAATGGACGTTTTGTCGATAAAAAAATGGAAGGACACGGCAGATAAATATAGAATAACATCTGCTAAAAAAAATGGATCACTGACTTTTTTCTGAGTATTTTGTTTTCGTTTTTGCTGTAAAAACAATGCATACAGTATAATCATTTCTTAGTTTATACATACAGTAGTTTATTTCTTTGTAAAAAATTTCTTTTTTATACAGTGCTATAAACATTTTTTAGTTTACAGTATATATCGTTTATACGTCATTAAGTACAGTACAGTACTGTAATTTGTTTGTCGTTTTTCCGTTTAAAACCAATTATTATAGTGTGCGTAGACGTTTTTTAGTTAATGTGTTGTTTAACACTGTGTAAAAAAACAACTTTTTATATTACGGTAGACGTCTTTTGGTTCTTAAATCGTTTAATTTTTTGTACTAAATGTCTTTTTATATTTTTTGCAATAAATATTACATTTTTCGGTTAATCCAACCTTTTTTCGTTCCGACCATGGTCCCGGTCCCGATGGTGACGGATTAGAGGGGTTCTACTGTAGTAGCTTACCCGCACTCCTATTTTTTAATTCATTATTAAACCTACTCCTGCATTACTCCTATTCGATTTTGTATTTATAAGCCTGTATTCACCTGACCAGAAGTCTTGCTCCTGCTGCCACCCAACTCCACAAATTCCCACTATATCTAAATTTAATCTATCCATCTCCCTTTTTAAATTTTCCAACCTTCCCGCCCGATAAAAGGATCTGACATTCCACGCTCCGATGCGTAGAACGCCAGTTTTGTTTCTGCATAAAATACATTCATAAAATATATTCAATTTAAATCTAATTTAGGGCTTGCGTGTGAACATTTAGGTAATTTACTTATTTTTATAGTGCTGCAGTATACAGAGACCTTTCAACTTATATTAGTATAAAGTGAAACGGACGGTAATGCATATATCCACGGTGTTAATCCTTAAATGAAGAACACTTTACATGAGAAATTAATTGGAAAATGTCTTTTGTCCCTGTAACCGACGAAAAATTTTAAGAAATTTTAAAAATACTCAGTTTTGACTTTCAGTCGCCCTTAAATTTCAGATAATAGGAGTTTTTTTGAATATTCCCTACTTACAGGTTCATCCTGACAATTATGGACAATTAAAACATCACTTCAATTAGAAATCAAGGTCCTTGATTTATGCCACTTGAATTTTAAACCGATAGGAAAGTGAACCTGAAACGTGATTTGAGAGAATTCAACAATTTTAATTTATAGTTCCGAGTTTTAACTGTATGACAACTTACAGAGAAATTGATCTAATATGTACACAAGGTTATGTCCAACATACTGTGACACTGAAGAGGATAAAGGATGTCTGCTCATTCTGAAGGCATTTAAGAAGTTTGCTTTCATTGACATTACAGATTGTTCGTAACAGAATGAGATTATAAAGTCTGGGTTGACTAACGTCTGTATATAACTTTCGAACGATCACAGCAGCATTCACATTAATACTATACAATCGCATCATCAACTCAGTCTACTTACTGTAATTGTGCAACGACTTGTATAAATAAATAGCTAAACCCTTTCATGATAGCACCCCTAAATGTGAACATCATAATCTGTGTTCAAGGTTTCCTCTATCAACTCTATCAACATGGACACCTTGTAATAAAGACGTCGTTTATAACAGGTTCATGAACGATGGACGAGTTGCACAACGTTTTCTTGCGATCATAACTTTCAGAAAACCTTCCAGAGACAAGAAATGTCTAAAAATGGATAAAAGTGCATTATGGTTAAGTCAAAGGTATCGTGGAGTGAACGAGGACGTTTATCAACAGTGGCTTAACACAAGCAAAGTATTTACTACCCATGGTTCAACATAAATCCTGGCATAATGTAAGCTAAGATATTAAATGATCATCAAAATTGTTAAGTACATTAATAAACAATCCATAAAGTGCAACATAAAAAGGCAAGGAAGTGTTCAATATCGAAATATAATGAACATATTTGGCGTCTTCTATAAGAGACAAAATTTTACAGTCTTTGCAATAAGACATTATGTGGTACCTCATCCATTTCAATGTGAAAGTCAAATACAACACTGCCATTAAATTTTCCACAATTTGACATAATACTGCTTGTACATCCTGCATTCGCTTTTTCTTTTAAACCCACTGGCAGACCCAAAACTATGTACCTTTTCAGCAGGCCGAGATTTGGGGGGGAGGGGGACGACAAATCACTGTATCTGCCTCGGACGGCAATTTGAGGGGGCCCCAAATTCGTATTTTTGAAGAAAATAACATTGTTTCACAAAGCGCCAAGCATACAGCGCACATTGTCCTATCGATTATTCATATGATTTTGAAAAGCATCCCAGTTTGTTTTTGAACATTTTTGAACACATTCCAAGTTAATTTCTGAACGAATTGTAAGTAGATTTTTGAATGCGTGCATAATGTAACTGATGTAGCTGCCAGAGGAATACCCGTTGCATCTAGAAATAAAAAACTTTCTGGCAGACAAAAGGGAACAGGGCTATACGAGCTGAGCCGAGTAAAGCCGAACGGGTAAGTGCCAACAGCTGTTTGTTTACATGGTTGATTGGGTGTGCGAATGATCAATGTTGTTATAATTATTAGCGAAAGCCATAGATTCAAACTACCAGAGTGGAAATAAACAACTAAAGGTTTAACAAGTAAGGAATGTTACATATTATCTTCTCTGAATTTTGATAGAAAGTTTTTGCTAGAAGGCTACACTTCTAAGGACCAATTTAACAGTCCCCAGTTAGCAACCGATTAAGTTCTATTCTCAGAACAGCACGGAAAATGCGTTGGTACGAAGACGTAATAACGCCTAACTGGAGAATAAACGCGAGATAACTGAACCTGCGATTCTGGCAGGTTTAGCGAAGTTAACGGGAGAGTAAGTTTGAGACTAGCAGGAATAGTTACAGAATTAGTGATGACAAGATTGTTTGTTAGAACGGGGAAGGAGAAGAAACGGGGACATCACACAAATTATATGAAAGAATATGAAGATTCCAAATTTATATACAAATTTCGTGGTGCTACTTTTCGACGTCATGCTTGAGAAACTGGAGTGTATGAATGAAATGTGAAACTATTTCCTAACATAAAACTTTTTGCTTGTAGGGCTAATAGGCATTTGATATTGGTACTTCACGAATAATATTCTGTCGTGTTATTTATGAAAATGAGGTACATAGATATGACCATTTGTGCCCAAACAGTCTCGCTTATTTGGCGTGTGTTACAATGGCTGAAATATTAGAAAGACCTGTTTCGCTTTTGTCTACCAGACAGTGACAAAATAAAAGTAATCAAATAGAGAAACCACAGCAGTCTTGGGTAATATTCATACTAAGAGCTTTTTCAGTATTAGACGAGATTTAGATTTTTTATGTCTCAAAACGTTTGACGAACTTTGATGAGGTAATAGATTCTTTCGCAGAAAGAAAGCACGTCGTGTAAGGCTGAGGCAAGATTAGAGAGAAAAAAATACTGAGACCTAAGAACTGAAGAAATATGTACTTTATTGCTTGTCTCTTGTCTTTACTGCTTTTATGTTTCTTATACCTAATTTTATGTCACACAAAAGAGAAAGTTATTAGCTAACATCCAATTAAAAGTGCAAATTATCTGAAGCGTTCCTATTCCCCCAGTCACAAGTTATTCCAACCAGTACTAATTGTGAGTTGTTTTTTTTAAGGATACAGGGTACTTTTCCAGCTTAATGTTATGCAAAAATCAATACTTATTTCTTTCAGGCACTGTTTATAATGTATATGTTTTACAGATTTTTTGTTGATCTCAGGTAATGCACCACACTTTCTAAACGAATTAGAAGTATTTTGAATATTTTTGAATCTGCTTAGGGTTATTAAAAAAATTACATAGAAAATGATGCATCTTTTTCCAGAATGCTTCCTCAAATTGAGCTACCATTTAATCCAGTGTTATACATTTTAAGTAGGCCAAATTTGTACCAAATGCATAACATAATGGCTGAGGTACTAGACCTATTTAATTCCACCTCTTATGTATATTACAAGGATAAAAAATATCACATCTTACGTTTTAATTTTTATAATTTTTTTCCTAATAAAAAAAGTTATTTTTTATTATTTAGTTGATTCTGCAATAAAGCTTAGGTCTACTACATATGTATGGACTATTGCAAGCGACAGAAAAAATTAGAGCAATGCTTTCTATAATTTAGGAAATATTTGTACCTGAATTCTGAAAAATACAACTTATGGGAAATTGCAAATGAAGATATGAGTTCAATTAAAATTTGCCTCAGAACATTCCTTCAAGCTTCACCTTGGCATTCCCTTTAGCACTTCTTGCTTCTTTGGTAATTGGAAGAAAGAATCTTTCAGCTACATTCTCCCATTGTCTGTCACATTCAAGCAATGATCTTCCATATTAGAGCCACATTTTATACCTAAATTTCTCAGGACTTCCAACCTTCCTATCACTGAATCATTTAAACATAACACCTCATCTCGTACACCAACTTTCAATGTATTTAGTCCTACGAAAACATTCTTGGGTAATCTTTCCCATATACAATGGTTGAAACTTTCATTTGTATTCTGAGTGCCCCCATGAAGGCATTTACTAAGAAAAACAGGGTCACTCAGATCTCTAAAAATTGGTTTCATTTCATTCATGACAAGCTCAGGAAGAGAATGCTTATGATGGTATATTTGACCACTTTATTTTGCTTTTTGGTAACCGCACCAAGAATCTGCTCCTTTAAAGCGAAGTCCGTGAACAGCGTGGTCATCTGTGGACAACTTAGGAAAGTAGGTGGCCCACACAGCTGTAACATCATTCACAGGTGCAGTTCGTCCAATGGGCAGTCCATAATAACTCTGAAGGAGGCCTATTTCAGTTCCTGGCAATCTGCCTCGGCCAGACAGAGATTTTCCATCAGATAGCAACTTTTCTTTCATTTCTCTTTGTAGCTTCTTCAATGTAGCCCCCATCCTCTTTCGCACATGCTCACAACGCTCCATTTTTGTTACCAAAGTATCACCATAAACATTGAACTCATTGATTTTATTGAAATCTATAGAGTCCCAACAGCCTAGGTACTACGTATATCTAATGTTATAAACGGGCACCGATCTCTGTAATATTTTTATGTACTTGCTGAACCTATTGGGAGGAGGAGAAAGGTCCATTAAACCACAAAAGTTTGAACAATATTTTTCATTTTCCTAGTGCACGCATTGCATACACTAACTTCAAATTCACATCATATGAAGTATGCACAATGTTCGAAGTCATTTTCAAGGTAGATTTATTGCAGGACCTACACAGGACAACTAGTTTTGGTGCTAAACCCTTCCTGTTACTTTGTTGTTCAGTTATTTCCAGACAGCCTACACCACCACATTGTTTACCTTTCGCAACTTCCTTTATCAAAGAAGATAAGATGCCCACATCAACAACAACAAATCCACTAGAAACAGCGTCATTGTTAACAGAAAAAATTGATCACTAGAGGGCATACCATCTGTGAGTTTCTTCCCTGAAGGACTGATGCAGAGGTTACTTTCAACAATGTGGCTTGCTTTGTTTGTGAAATGGTTGCCACGGAATTTCTTTTTATTGAATTTCTTCATGCGTGGCATAGTTCGTATTTACTGCACACTAAGGGATATGTACTTCGACAAATATATGTAGCACATGGGCAACAAACATTCAGTAACATGTGAACAAACAGCTTCAGCGAAACAAAAGTATATACTAGCAAAGATAATCACTTACAGACACTAGAAACCTGGACTGTTAACAACATATACAATGTATCATACGTATAATCGCTGGAAACTGAAATTTTACAGTTCCTTTCAGTAACAGAAATAAAGGGGCGTGGCGGCATGCATGACCATAATTTTAAAATTTTCTATATATAGATCATATTTCATTTGAAATCCCATAATGAATATATCAATGTAATCAAGCAAGACTATAGAATTTCATAAATTCATAAAAAATTTCGATTTTTCCACCATTTATAAGTACCCCGTGTCCTTAAGGAGGGTAGAATGTCAAACTGAACGACTAGGAGCAGGAGAGGCACCACAGGACATTTTAATTTCCACTGTCCTGAATATAGGTTTGATGGCTTCCATTACAAAATACACGTTTGAATTCAACAGAGTGAAATACAGGTACATTGACCTGCGATACAAGAATTCTGTGTGAACAGGTGTGGCACTGCACTTTGGCACACTTAAGAACAAATAACATGTCTTACATTCCCTCGAACATATATGTTTTAAATATCAAACTCTTCACAAAAATGTGCACTACAAAATAGACATATTTTAGAAAAATCGATTTGTTTTTAAAATTTTTGACCTCTTATATCAATCTCTCGAAGGGCAAGGAGGACGCGAAGCGCAACTATCAAATTTTTCTGCGGTTCGGAAATATCGTAGATCTAGGGCCACTTTACAGCAAGAACAAAAATAAATTTACATTCACAGACATCAATAATTATTCCCTTCTGCGCATATAAAAAATCAGTATTTTGAAATTTGCTTCAGTAACACAGTGTCCTTTCCAATTGTTTCTGAATTGTTGACAAAACTCATTTTGATACATCTTTCATCAATCAATTTGAATTTGTTTACAAAATTTGAATAACTAACCCACAGGATAATTTTTATGCAATTTAGGTGTTAAAATTTTAGCTACATACAATTTTGAAAACTTTTTTGTCAGAGACAGCTGGAGTTCTACCTTTCCACTTTCTTCAAGTACAAGACTGTCTTTCAAAACAAGAAAACAGTCGACTTCTTCATCGACATTTTTAGTACATGACTCAAAACGTTAACGTCTGCCACACCATTACATGAATCGGTGCCATTTCTTTTATTTGTATCTAATACTGAAAATTTATCTGTTACTGACAGTTCAAATGCCTTCTTTTTACTTTCCACCGAAACAAAGGCATCTTTGAAAGCAGGAAAACCATTTGTCTCCACACCAAGATCATCTACTGTACTTACAATCCCCTCATACAAATTGTCCACTTCAGCTTCATTACAAATTACTGCAGCTTTAAATGAATTAATTATAATAATATTGAAGTAGCTATTTCAGACACATCACAGTTTTTAGCACTAATTACAGGGTTATTTTTAGCCACTCAAACAATTCTGTGTCATATACGTTTTTACTTTCAGCACACAGTATTTTATTGTAAGTCTGTCATCGTTTCTACCTGCTCTTATTTCTTCTATGCTTCATTTAATCTCGATGACTATTTTAGCCATGTTTTGATCTTTTCCCTAAACATGCCATTCAAAGTTTACAGCTTTACTGAAACATCTTGTTTGCTAGCCTCTGTTGTAATGGATTATGCTATGTGTTTTAGCGGTTGTTTACCATTGTCTCCAATAATTTTGCCACGTCATGCACAGAAACACGGGCTAACCCTCTAATGGTTTTAAAAAAAGGAAACAAATTTCTGATAAGTGCTGCCATGTGTTAGTGGGTACAGCAGCTATCAAAATTTACGTTGGTTGATCCCCCAAGTATCACATTAGGATGTAATTCAGCATAGAGAATTACTTGCATATCTCTAGATATTAGTTCTGTAATTTCAAAATCCGTCTAACTTTCGCCACACTCCAGTCAACTTCTAGAGACAAAAAGCTGAGCTGCTGAGTAGCAGGATGGTCAACAATGTGCCAAATGACAAACAGAAAAAGTAAATTAATTGAATCCCAAAAGGTTTGGGGACAGAGGTAGATTATATTTGAATTAAGGAAAGTGTAAATACGAACTATGATACTTGTAAAATATTTCATTAAATAAATTTGTGAACCTTGTTTCGAGTGTTGGAAGTGTTCAGTTGGTACATCAATACAGAATACAAATAGTTAACATTGTGGATGTATAAACAGCAAACGTTAACGAACATGGGAAGATCTGTGGAAATTATCGAAAGGAGTTGCGTAATCTGCACAGCTGGTGCTAAGAAGTTGAGAAGAAGAAGCGAAACAATGGTAAAGAGTAAACGAATTATATGGTTCTAATGAGAAGGCCAAAATCACAAGGTTCAGATTGTGATTGTGAGAGAAGTTGCTTCAGTGTTGTACCTACAGACACGGGAGAGAACGTCTGTAAGGTTATTTTGGTGAAGTAGACGATAGGATCTGGAAGAAAGCTGTTCTAGCAATCTTCCATATAAGCGACGGACGCCGTCTCATGTGTTTCGGCAAAAGAAACATCTGAAAGTCCTGTGTGTCTGTGTTTGATCATACAACAAAACACTAGATTTACATTCACATTGATAGACTTATGTAGCCCCTTAGCCATGTGTGGAGTAGAGAAGTAGTGTGGTGCTTCCTAATTTTAGCTCGATCCCTATTTCACTTCTGATATTGGTTAATATTTTCTGAGATGAATAGAAAACCCAATACAACAAGGTATAACCTCTTTAATAGAATGTACATATTTGTTCATTAATATTGTAATGTGTGTCTGTGAAACAGATTGGATAAAATTTCATGTGCTATACCCCCTTAAAACTTTTTCTGCCCAAATGAAAATATTATTTTCATAATATGAAAATATCATTTTCATGGAGGCTGAATTACGTTGTATAGGATGTAAACGAAAACAAAAATCAACTGAGTTTGTAGTAAAGTATGGAAAAAATTTCATTTCTATGTATTATTGAAAACACTTTTGAAATTATGAAAGAATCGTACAAAGAAATATGCATAATGTACAAAAGTATAAGTACAGTATCCAGATTAAGAAACGCAGTATTTTTGTGTGCTGGGCGCAGCTGTTTCTTTTGTCTAGAACGCGATTTAGTAAATATCTCTATGGCAACGTCTCTTCATAGTTCTATAGACAGCTATTGTTTTCGCCTGCAGCCGTTTAAGCTTCGTAGTTGAAAGCTGTCAAAAGCGCTACCAGATGTCAGGGATTTCCTTGAGTTGACTGGACTATAGGAATGTTTCAGTAGTAAAGAATAAACATATTACGACTTCATGTACAGAGCGGTATTTTTTTCACACATCTCAGTGCTTATGACGTCATATCTCCTGAACTATGTGAGTTACAATGACATTATTCTGTAAGTGTATTTAGCGGAATGTGTGGATACTGTCCGTGAGATTTATTACCAATAGAGATAGTATCTCAGAAGTAATAAATTTGAAAGACATATAGGGTGATCAAACAGTCAATATAAATTTGAAAACTTAATATACCACGGAATAATGTAGATAGAGAGGTAAAAATTGACACACATGCTTGGAATGACATGGGATTTTATTAGAACCAAAAACAACACGCCATATTGCTAGACACGTGATAGATCCCTTGCGCACGTCGTTTGGTGATGATGTTGTGCACAGCCGCCACTTTCATCATGCTTGGCCTCCCAGGTCCCCAGATCTCAGTCCGTGCGATTATTGGCTTTGGAGTTACCTGAAGTCGCAGGTGTATCGTGATCTACCGACATCTCTACGGATGCTGAAAGACAACATCCGATGCCAATGCCTCACCATAACTCCGGACATGCTTTACTGTACTGTTCACAACATTATTCCTCAACTACAGCTATTTTTGAGGAATGATGGTGAATTCTTGAGTATTTCCTGTAAAGAACATCATCTTTGCTTTGTCTTACTTTGTTATGCTAATTATTACTATTCTGATCAGATGAAGCGCCATCTTTCGGACATTTTTTGAACGTTTGTATTTTTTTTGTTCTAATAAAACCCCATGTCATTCCAAGCATGTGTGTCAATTTGTACCTCTCCATCTACATTATTCTGTGATTTATTAAGTTTTCAAATTTATACTGACTTTTTGATCAGCCAGTACATGCGTTCTTCACTCATCGCATTGTTTATGACGTCATATCTTCTGAACTACGACAGGTAGGTGGATATTACCCTGACAGAAATTGTCACCTGACCGAAAAGGATGCCTGTACCAGATTTGGTTGAAATCGGTTCTGTGGTTTAGGAGGGGATATGGAACACACAAACACATCGAGATATATACTGTAGTTCTTCTATGCAGTCATGTCACTACTCAAATGACTTTCAGTGATGTCGAAGTTTGAAATGCGAGAACAGAGTGGACATTGTTTACGCTGTGCTTCATACACAACACCAATTCTATGAACTGTGTATTTGTGGCTAAGACTATATGAATGTGACGAACTGTGCAATTATGGACGATAGCGTCGTGGACATGGCATAAAGTGTAAAAACGTTCGATGTCTACACGTCATGCACTTTGAAAGGGAGGACATGTCAACATCGGTCGTATACTGGCGTCTTGTGGTTTGTTAATCACCATGAGGTTAATGATACATCTGTGCCGGAACTTTTTTTTGCGTTTCGCCGGAGAAGATTAACCAGCGGAACTGCCTGTATCCTGCTCACATAATCGTAACCCGCCGACATCGTGCTGCCCAACGCAACGCTTCGTATGCAACAAAAAGTTAAGAGGTTTCGCCGAAAGCTTTCCCCTGATATAGAAACTTTATTTCGCTATTAAAAGTATAAGAATTAGAAATTCTCTTTAAATAAATTCTTTGTTTAGTTTATGTTTGCTTACTGCTAACGAAAATAAAATTGCAATCAGTGAATTAAAAGTTGCCTGGTAGTCATTGTTGAAACAACAGTAAATATAAACTTCTTCCTCTCATTAGAAGTAATTCTCCTTGCATGTAAAAATTATTGTAGTTATTTTATGTAGTTTTATGTATTGTTATGAGTCTAGATATATGACAGTGACTAATAAGAGTATTTTGTCGCGAAATATGGCTTCGCGCTAAAATTACGGCGACCGCCATAATTGACAAAGCCTTCTTCAGAAGCTACACGTTATGCACTTTGAAAGAGAGGACATGTCAACATTCCCGTATTCCCGTATTGGTGCATTTGCTGACGTGAGAGGGAATTATAAATGTCAGCTGTCAAATCACGTTGGGACTGTTTGCCCAGTAATAAAAGTTTTTGATACTGTATTGCTACGAGTCGTAGTATTAAGAGACACTGGTTATTCTCAAAAGTGGGTAGGTGTGTGGTGAAACCTCCAGTGTTCATGCGATTATGAACAGTATTGTGTGTGATTCACGAAATTTTGTCACTTTTTCTAATTCCTTTCAGATATTTTCTTAGATGTCTTTGACGTTTCAGAGAATATATACACAATTTTGTCGGTTCAGGTTAATTTCATAGCAGTTTGTCGTGACTATTAGAGTTTTCAGTTCTTAAACAAAGTGGGATCGTGACCAATTGAGAAGTATAACAAAGAGTGTGGTTTTCCAAGTAGGATTTTGGATGACTTCACAGTTCAGATTTTGATAATTATTTTTCCTGTGGGTTGAGGTCATCACAATTCACAGAAATGATTGGCGTGAGGATTCTCATTTGCCAAGATATGGCTCTTGTACCTTTTTTCTCATGTGAAACATAATTCGCGACTAAGAATAATGTAAGACTTTGTGATATGCATTGACGCTTAGGAAGCTTTAAGATTTGTCTCAGTGGCTGTTGCTCACTGCGGAACGCGTTCCCACGCTTGGGTCGTGACACCTGTCATTCTCTGGTGGCTGAATGTTGTTGGTTTAGGCTCACGTGACACACCCCCTGGGAATTAATACAGACCGTTCCCATTTAGGAATTCGTGTGAAATTATGTAGAGCCTTTCAGATTAACTATGCTTAGCTATAGTGCGAGTGTCAGATTAATATTCGAGAAGGATAGATTGCTACTCACCATAAACATGAGACACTGAGTTAATGACAGGTACAACGACATTGAGCATTCATCCAAAGCTACCTTCAGAAAGGAAACGGAAACAGTCACATAAGCAAGCACATCTTACACACACACACATGAGCGCTCCCGCCAAAGCGGGACGGACAGAGACAGAGACCATGGATGCGTGAGGTATGCTTATTTGAGTGAATGTGTGTGTGTGTGTGTGTGTGTGTGTGTGTGTGTGTGTGTGTGTGTTTCCATTCTGAAGAAGGCTTTGTCAGAAACCTCAGTGTCTAATAGTCTTCTCATCATGCCTGTCTGCAACTCAATATTTCACTGTGAATATCAGTCTACCTTTTCCATAAAAATTTTTGATATTCCAGCCCGAACTTTCTATTGTTAAATTAATATTTGAAGTACTTTTGAAAACATTCAAAATAACTGAAAAACCAAAATTTATAACTCTCCATTTCAATCTATATTCTGATACTTAAATATATTCTTTTTTCTGTAAATGTATTAGAGAATAATTTAACTCAATGATTAGTCACAAAAAGTTAATGAAACATCATTTTACTTAGCAGTATAAATTTTTCAAAATGCAATGATATTTTTGTCGTGTTGGATATTACTATTGTGATCTGTTATGGTGTGTGAGTGAACGACGGAATGAATGTGGCATATACTCGTATGTGAAGTAGCACTCACTGAAACTATGAATAACGAAATGTGAGTGAGTGTGGGAACCTGATTGTGCAGTCTTGAGGCGAATCACATACATGGGGAAAACGAGACTTGTAAAGCAGCTAGTTTTCGGTATTTTAGAAACATAAAATATAGTTCCGTCCTTCAGACGGTTACAAATGGGGCTGATTTGGTTTTAGTTGGTTTCTGCGAATGTTTTATTATGTAACTTTATCTACAGTGACTTCGGAGCGTCCATTGGCCTAAGGAAGAAAAGTATGGGGTTGTGTGAATCTTAATATTAAGCTGATTGGCTATTGTGGTGTTCTGTCAATCAAAGAAGAGGTTTTTCGCATGATTTGATACTGGGAGTGAAATTTCTTGCGTGATTTAAGAGGGGTCGGTAATCAGATCTCCTGGCGATAGGTCATACAGTCTCTAGAGCCATGCAATTTTCTTAGTAGTGAATTTTCTGAGATTCTGATATATCGTAGAAATTTAAATGTAGATGAAGATTATAGAAATTCAGATTTTTTTCCGAGAGACGTGAAACTTTCTTCCGGTGTACGTTAGCGGCACAATTATACCATTTCCGTTAACGGCAAGAAACTGTTATATCGCCGTAATGTATTATCTTAGACTTGATGCAACAGACACCATTGATTTTTGAATATTTACCTGTTTTGTATTACAGTTTGCAGTATGGCGTTTGAGGACAGTCTTATCGTTAAATGTTAGTTAATGATGTATCAACTATGTAAGCCTTCGAGAGAAAGTATGATAACCAAAATGACAGCCAAAACCACCATAGCACGGGCGTATCGTCATGGATAATGTGGTGGACTGAGGAGTTAAAAGATGTAGGCTCGAGTATCATGATTTTTTTTTTTTTTTCGTCTTAGCGTTGTTCACAAGTTCTGTGACTTTCCGATGGATGTAGTACGAGTACGTTCTGCGATAGTCTATGTTATTTACACTTTCGTCTGATTACAAAACTAAGGATAACATACACATTTGTCTGTTTATTTCCGAATTTGTGGCGATTTCCGAGTGTGTGGTTAGGCAGAAATATAAGAGGACAACTTAAATTTCTGCAAGTGAAACAAGGAGCAATAACACACATATTCTTCATTGTGACAAATAACATGCCTGTTTACAGAGAGTTATATAATCGGTAGAGGTCGTTGACTGTTTATTTCGTAGCCTGCGGCACGATCATGGACTGGGATATACTTCACATGTTACAAATACTGGCACTTCCCGTTGGTATGTTCCTGCCACTAATGTCATGTCTCTCTTTCGGGGCGTAAAAATTCTACGAGGTGTCCTGTGCAATCATAGCTGTGAACTTTAAAAGTCCAAATGTGACGGTTTGCATAGCATTTGAAAGAGTATTCAGAACTTTCAAACACGGCATGTATTTATAAATTACTCATTAACTGATGATAAGAGCGTTCTTTTAATATCAGATATGAATGAAAACCTTAAAGTGGCTACTAGAGAGAGATTGTGCTTTAAGTGTGAAAAGATTAACCACAGTGAAGCGTGGTGAGCGAGAGACTGTGTAACATTGGACAGAAAGAAAAAAGGAAATTGTGGCGAAATTGATTCGTTAAAACGTGATGGGTCTGGCAGTGATCAGTCGTGCGACAGGAAAAGTAGCGTGACATCAGACGGATGGAGCGGCAGAGTCTGCAGCTGAGCGCCCGGCAAGCTGGAGGCAAACATGACAGCTTACGTGTCGGACAGTAGCCTCTGTTCTGCTGCTGGAGACCCGTAGTGACATCACGTTACGCCTGCCGCAGACAACGAAACATAAGTTCAATTTATTTTCCTTGGTACTTATCGGCGTTAAAAGAATTGTCAGTACTGAAAAGCAGAGATTGAGAGTTAATCAAGGAAGGTGAGCTGGTACATTTCAGTGTGGGTGCAAGTCAGATTTGCACTCCGGGGCTAAGACAAGGAGGCGACACAGAAAATTATGGTGTTTCAGTTGCAAATGTACTCCGGAGGCGAAATTGGAACGGGATTCATTGACGGTGGCAACTATGGGGAAAAGTTTCTATTTGAACAACAGTAGACTAAAGGGTTTTACTCATTCTAATTCTAATTAGTCACGATGAAGAGAATGAAGAAAAAACAACGGAAGCTGATGTTAGTGAAATTTTCCCCGTTTCCTGTAAAACACATCAAGCAGAAAGCTACATAGAAAAAAACTGAAAGCACGCAATGACTTTTACAGCTTTACTGTTTACAGTGAAACAATATGTTAGTGAAGTGAAACAAAATATGGCCAACAATATTATTACATTAGTAGTTTGGCTAGTAAGGTCAAACAACAGACAGGTAACATGCGTAATTTGGTTAGTGCATTCAATAATAAAACTGACCTACAGTCTGATAACATTAGCGATTTGTCTAGCGAGCTCAAATAGCAATATGGTAATATAACTAGTTCGACTGGTGAGCTTAAAGGTTTCACATCCGAAATTAATGCGAAATCAGAACTGTCGGCTTCTGATATAATGCAGATGTGGAATAAGGATTTGCACCTGTTTCAAATAAGACCAAGGAAAATATTTCACAAGTTAAGACAAATTGTAAGAAATATTCACAAATGATGTGAAACGCGAATTAGCAGAAGGAATTAAGCAGATAGCTGATGAAAGTAAGCGCTAGGAAGAAAAATTGAATCAGAATGCACAAAAAGTTTAATTTCTTTGTATAAGTACATGTGGAGGTTTGTACTGTAAAATTAATGTTGAAGGCCAAAAGTGGTTACAATTTCGAGAGAACGTGTCCGTTCGTGTGGTTGTGCTGGAAACTAATGTCGATCGGCTGACTAATCAAGTTAATGCTGTACAGGGTGTATTAGAATTAATGGCATAAACGCACGTATTTGAAAGTACACGATACTAGCAGCAAAAAAGTTTTAGTAAACATAGGGTCGAAAATGCATACCTCAATAGCTACGAGCAATTTTTCATCTTCGATAATTTGAAGCAAATCTCTTCTACTGCAAATTCTTTGCTTTCCACAGTTTGGAAAGTAGTAGTATGAACCAAAACAAGAAAAATGTCCCGTAAACATTTGCTCTAAAATACATATCTTAAAAGTTATGAGTAATTGTTCATTAGAAGAGTTGTTTTTCAAGTAGCGAAGATGAGCACTTGCTCATAGTTCTTAAGGTATGCATTATAGAACACATGTTTCCTGGAAATTTTTTACTTGTTTTGGTCCACATTACCATTTCCCAAAATATGGAAAGCGAAGAGCTTTCAGTAGAAAAGATTTGCCTCACCGTATCGAAGATGAAAAACTGCTCGCAGCTCTTAATGTATGCCCTTTCGACCCTATATTTACTCAGACTTTATTGCGTCTAGTATAGTGTACGTTCAATTGTATGCGTTTACGCCATTAATTATGATAGACCCTGTAGAAAGTACTCTGTATGAACATGCTACTAGAATGGCTTGTGTAGAAAATAATCGTAGTATCTGCACTAACATAGCTGAATGTAATTTTGTAACTGAGTCATTTGAAATGGCTTATATTGCTACCAGACAATTTTTTCGATTTGATGCTTCTGATAAAGTGCATGTAAAAGGATTTTGGAACGATTTTGAAAATGTATAACCCAGACTACGTAGAGACACACAAATTTTTTTGGAGAGGCTTGATCGTGTGGGCGATTACTGCGACTGAACGGCATGGTACGTTGGAAGAATTAAAGGAAGCATTTTCTAAAGAACGCTTGACTCGACAAAATCAGATGGAGTTGAAAAACAGTTTCTGGACTGGAGAAAATTTCAGTGGTAGAAAAGGAAAACTGAAGACATTTGTTTCAAAAGTGATAAATATGTCATATTTATCCAATAAATTGGAGTCCGGATATATTACCATTGGTTTAGATGGGATACTGAAACAAAATCAGGGTTGCTCCCTGAGATAACATTGGCAAGTTCATTCATTATTTGGAAATGCTGAATAAGTTAATGCAGGAAGAGGAGCAGGCGAACCAGAATCTTGTCTACCCCGGAATTGCAAATAATAGACAAAATATCAATAGGACGAGATTATATCGGAACAGCAATAGAGGTAGGACGGCAGAAATTATATGCTATATTCCAATCCACTAGACAAGTAACGAAGAGAAAGACATATTTATTTATTTATTTATGCATTTATTTTACCTGGCAAGATTAGGGCCTTCAGACCCCCTCTTACACCTAACCAGGCATACACAGATTGAACGAGTTACAGTTTCTACAGAACATTAAGGACATATAACGTATTATGCAGTATTGATGTTAAAGAAAAAAATAGAGATTATAACAGTAGTACAATGATAACTATAACAATAAAAAAATAATTATAACAATCAAGAATAATAATGATAATAATAATAATAATAGTAATGACTATGTACATGAAAGTAAACATACTTTTTTAAATTTCAGTCCTATTGTTACTTTGGAATTTTCTCGTTATGTTCTTGCAGCTTGTGAGTTATTCTCATCGAGCAGAGACATAAGACGATAGACTGGGGTAAAAAAGATATATAAGAGGTAGATAGCTTAGAGGAAGAGAAATAGAATGGTAAAATTCGAAGCTGTGATGGAGAGGAGAAAGAAAGAGATGACAGGGCCACAACAATGGTGGCTATACCGTCCCTAATATGTAAGTTTTGAGTTCCCTCTTGAATGTTGAATAGTTCTGGATAAGACGCAGATCACAGGGGAGCGCGTTCCATAGTCGTATGGCTGAGATGGAGAATGACACGGAGAAAGATATTGTGTTATGTATAGGTACAGCCAAGATGCTAGACGTATCCGATCTGGTATTGCGATTGTGGAATGATGATAGGTTTTTAATGTGAGAAGGTAAGTATTGGGGGCACCAGTGGCTAAGAAATCGATGAAGTAAGCACATCGTGTCGAGATCGCGTGCCTTTTGTGGGCGTATCCAACCTAGCTGGGAGTATGGAGGACTGATATGATCATACAGCCGAATATTGCACACGTATCTAACGCAAGCATTCATCACTAGCTCGAGGCATCTAGAATTTTCACAATTTGTGCCGTGTTGAACTACATAACAGTAGTAAAGATTAGGCAAGACAAGTGTTCAGAAGCAGAACATCTCAAGCAGGCTTTCGAAAAAAAACGGCTACTCAAAAAAAGAGATAAATGGAATTTTGCGTCCAAGGAACAGAAGACCAAAAGATAAGAATGAACCACAACGACACAAAAATACAGTAGTTCTCCCTTTTATTAAAAAAGTAACAGATCGGATTGGTAAGATTTTACGAAAACATGACATAACACCGGTCTTTATACCAACAAAGAAAATAAGTCAAGTACTACGATCTGTGAAGGATAAACGCCCTCCTCTGTCGACATGTGGTGTGTATAAAATTCCATGTACCTGTGGGAAAGTTTATATTGGTAATACCAAAAGAAGCGTAAATACGAGACTGAAAGAGCATAAAAGTCTTTGTCGATTTGGAAAAATAGAAAAATCAGCTGTAGCGGAACATGCTCTTCAACCAGGAAACCACCAAGTAAAGTCTTCGGATACCGAAGTTTTATCTACAACGTTAAATTACTATCCACACCTATACAGAGAAGCTATTGAAATTTATAAACATCACGATAATTTTAATAGGAAAGAGGAGGCTATGAAACTCAGCGATATATGGACAGTGGCTCTACAAAATTGCTAGCAATTTTTATCTTGACAAGGTGGTAATCGATAGTCAACCTTATCTTTGCTATGGATTATCACTGCTCATCACGTGTCACCTGAACCACGCCCACCTTTCTCACGATATATAAGTCGCTCTCAGACACCCGACCAGTCAGTCGGCAAGACTCAGCGGAGCAGCGCCTCTGAGGAAGTCCAGCGCAGTCCTGGACGAAACGTAAGGAGCAGAAAAAGTTCTTGTACCACGACCTCACATCCCGGAAAGTATATCAACAGCCATTCTCATAATGGCCTTGTGTACTGTGCCGGTAGTGACATGTTTTAGGAAAAACTTGTCTTATATATCGCACTCACCAATATGTGATACATCTGCATACACACTCCGCAATCCACCGTAGGGCGCGTGACGGAGAGTTCCCTGTACCACAACTAGTCGTTTCCTTTCCTGTCCCACTCGCAGATACAGCGAGGGAAAAACGACTATGTATATGCCTCCGTATGAGCCCTGATTTCTCATGTCTTATCTTCCTGGTCCCCACGCGAAATGTATGTTGGCGGCAGTAACATCATTCTGCAGTCAGCTTCAAATGCCAGTTCTCGAAACTTTCTCAGCCGTGTCCTTCGAAATGAATGTCTTCTTCTCTCCAGGGATTCCCACTTGAGCTCCCAAAGCATATTCGTAACACTTGTATGCTGACCAAAATTACTGGTAACATATCTAGCAGCTAGCCTCTGCATAGCTACGATGTCTTCTTTCACTCCGACCTGGTGAGAGTCCCAAACACTCGAGCAGTACTCAAGAATATGTCGCACTAGCATCCCATATGCTGTCTCCTTTATATGTGCTAAACACTATCCTAAAATTCTCCCAATAAATCGAAGTCGACCATTAGCCTTCCTTTCCAGATCCTCACATGCTTGTTTCATTTCATATCTCTTCGCAACGTTACTCCCAGATATTTAAATAAGGTGACTATGTCAAGCAAGAGACTACTAATGTTGCATCCGAACATTATGGGTCTGTTTTTCTACTTATCCGCATTAACTTACATTTTTCTACGTTTAGAGCTAGCTGCCATTCAAAACACCAATTAGAAATTTTGTCTAGGTCATTTTGTATCAGCCTACAGTTTTTCATCTTCGAAACCTTTCTGTACACCACAGTATTATTAGCGAACAACCGCAGATTGCTGCCCACCATGTCTGCCAGATCATTTACGTTTATGGAAAACAGCAACGGTCCTATCACACTTTCCTGAGATACTCCTGATTTGACCCCTGTCGGCGATGAACACTCGCCGTCGAGGCCAACATACTGTGTTCTATCTGGGAAGCTATTCCGTATGCACTTACCATCGTTAACAATCTGCGGTGGGGTATACTGTCAACTGCTTTTTGGAAATCTAGAAATATCAAATCTTCATCCATATTTCGCGGTGTATCACGTGAGAAGGGTTTTGCACGAGTGATGCTTTCTAAAGCCGTCCCGATTCGTGGACATCAGCTTTCGGTCTCAAGAAAAAAAATTTATATTCGAAGTCAGAAAGTGCTCCAGAGCTCTGCAGGAAACCGATGGTAAGGATATTGGTCTGCAATTTTGCGGTTAGATACTCTCTCTGATCAAAAGTACACCCCTGTTTAATATGGAATTAACCACTCAGTGTCACGAAAGGCGGAGCCGCCAGAATAAAAGGAGAGAAGCAACAATAACAGAATGAGTTGGCCAGGTTTGAACGTGGGCTAGTTATGGAATATCGTGTAAGTAAAAAATCCATCAGGGACATTTCAACACGTCTAAAGATGCCCAACTCGACTATTAATGATGTGACTACATTAAGATACAAGAGACTCTATACAGAAAAGGTAACACATACATGTGTATCTTAATTTTTTTATAATCTCTCATATATAGTTGAACACATGTACACACTAAAATAAGAACGTTGTTTAGGCCTACATCAGGAATGGTTGGATAAAACATATTTCCATGAACGGATGCACAGCGATGATTTCTCCCAATGGATGTAGAGGTTGGAGAGCTAGCTCAATCAAATTGGTCCACATTTTCTCTTGAAATCTGTACACAAATGGCTGTCCGTTCAGTCTAGTACAGACTGGTTTCCACAACTGACAGACATTAAGTTCTTAAATGGTTGCTCCTGCAGATGAGTGAACTCTCTCTTGTTAAAAAATTTCATTGTTCGTAGGAAGTCCCCTGTGGAAATTTCTCCCTAATGTACTACATAACTGTGGACATTAAAAGGTGTAGTCTGTTTCCATGTGACTGTTTAATAGAGTATGGTATACTAATTTGAATTAAATTGGTCAAGAACTTTTCGAGATTTTTGGTAACAACATTTACTCTTAATACATTACATAAACATTTGTATATTATGAACATCAAGAAATATATAATATATGTCCACCTGAATGTACAGTAGAGTATTTTGCAATAATAGGCAGTAAATGGGTTGAAATATTTTCGAGATTTTTGCTAACAACGTGCCCTTTTTATAGATTACATATATATTTACATAGTGTATATAACAGAAGTCCATTAGAGGATTATGTAAATAATTGAAGTAAATCGGTCAAGAACTTTTCGAGATTCTTGGTAACAACATTTCCCCTTAATACACTGCATAAATATTTTTGTATTAAAAATTATAGTCAGTCTGACTGAATGTTCGGTAGAGTACGGTGCAATAATTTAAAGTAAAGTGGTTAAAAACAGTTCGAGATCTTTGGTAACAACGTTTCCCCTTGTATGTTACATAAACATTCATATTGCAGGTACACTGTATGATCAAAAGTATCCGGACACCCCCAGAATATACGTTTTTCATATTAGGTGCATTGTGCTGCCACCTACTGCCAGGTACTCCATATCAGCAACCTCAGTAGTCATTAGACTTCATGAGAGAGCAGGAAGGGAGCGCTCCGCAGAACTCAACGGACTTCGAACGTGGTCAGGGGATTGGGTGTAACTTGTGTCATACGTCTGTAAGCGAGATTTCCACACTCCTAAACATCCTTAGGTCCATTGTTTCCGATGTAATTGTGAAGTAGAAATGTGAAGGGACAAACGAAAGCGTACAGGCCGACCTCGTTTGTTGACTGACAGACCGCCGACAGTTGACAAGGGTCGTTACGTGTAATAGGTAGACATGTATCCAGGCCATCACACAGGAATTCCAAACTACATATGGATCCACTGCAAGTACTATCACAGTTAGGCGGGAGGTGAGAAATCTTGGATTTCATGGTCGAACGGCTGCTCATGAGCCACGCATCACGCCGGTAAATGCCAAACGACGCCTCGCTTGGTGTAAGGAGCGTAAACATTGAACGATTGAGCAGTGGAAAAACGTTGTGTGGAGTGACTAATCACGGTATAAAATGTGGCGATCCGATGGCAGGGTGTGGGTATGGCGAATGCCCGGTGAACTTCATTTTTCAGCAGGTGTAGTGGCAACAGTAAAATTCGGGGGCGGTGGTGTTATGGTGTGGTCTTGTTTTTGATGGAGGGGGCTCGCACCCCTTGTTGTTTCGCGTGGCACTATCACAGCACAGGCCTACATTGATGTTTTAAACACCTTCTTGCATGCCACTGTTGAAGAGCAATTCGGGGATGGCAATTGCATCTTTCAACACGATCGAGCACCTGTTCATAATGCACGGCTGTGGCGGAGTGGTTACAGATCAATAACATGCCTGTAATGGACTGGCCTGCACAGAGTCCTGACGTGAATCCCATAGAACACCTTTGGGATGTTTCGGAACACCGACTTCGTGCCAGGCGTCACCGACCGACATCGATACCTCTCCTCAGTGCAGCACTCCGTGAAGAATGAGCTGCCATTCCCCAAGAAACCTACCAGCACCTGACTGAACGCATGCCTGCGAGAGTAGAAGCTGTCATCAAGGCTAAGGGTGGGCCAACACAATATTGAGTTCCAGCATTACCGATGAAGGGCGCCACGAACTTGCAAGTCATTTTGAGCCATATGTTCGGATACTTTTGATCACATAGTGTATATTACAAAGATATATACCATATATCTGAGCGAATGTTTATTAGTGTATCATGCACAAATTTCAAGTAAATCGATTAAGTACTTTTCGGGATTTTTAGTAATAATGTTAAATAATGACTTGTCTTTATATGGCAGTATATATATTATATTTGTATATTTATATATTGTAATTTTATATTTATATATTAAAAATATATAGCTTATGTCCATCCAAACGTTTACTATAGCATCATATTAATATTTAAAGCTAGTTGCTCGATAACTTTACGAGATTTTTTGCTAACATTTTCCTTGAAGTATGCATTTAGAGCCTATGCTTACCAGACTTTCCAACTTGTTTTGGGGACTGCTGACACCTCTCAAAATATTGGACAATTTTTAACAGCCTGTATACACAGGCAGCACTCATCAAAACAAGAAAGTCGAGTAAACGTAAGCTGTAAAATGCATACCTTAAGAGCAATAGACACTTGTTCATCTCTGATACTATGAAAGAGATCTCTTCTACTGCGAGCTCTTTGCTTTTCTTCTTTTGAGAGACGTTAGTGTGGACCAAAGCAAGTAAAAAATGTACAGTAAACATGAACAGTTTTTCCTCTTCGATACTGTGAAACACATCTATTATATTGAAGAATTGCTCATAGCTCTTAAGGTATGCATTTTTAACTGTTTTTGTCCACTCTACCTCCTATCAAGAGATGGAAAGCAAAGAGCTTGAACTAGAAGAGATCTCTTCTATAATATCACAGATGAACAAGTGACCACAGCTCTTAAGGTATGCACTTTAGTGCCCATGTTTACTGGACTTTCTTTCTTGTTTTAGTGATTTCTATCACCACTAATAATATTGTACACTTTTTTCAACACCCTGTGTATATATTTCCACCTATAATAATTACGACATTGTGTAAGAAATTCAAGCAGATTGGTCAAGAGGCTTTAGATTGTTGCTAACAATGTTTCCCATTAAAAGCTTTACTCTATCCGTCACAACATTTAGTATGGTATTATGTAACAGTTTGAAGTAAATCAGTCAAGAACTTTCTGAGATTTAAGCTAACAAAGTTAAACAGCGACTTGTATTTCTACAAGGTGTCTCAAACCTTTTGGGTCACATGGTAACAGGTAATAGTGGGTCTACAACCGATCATATTGATGGAACCAATGGTTGCAAATGTATATTTAGGTGTTATGGACATACACAGTGCACAATGTATAACAACAATGTACTCATAGTAATTGTTTAAAGTAACGATCATCAGTCTCAGTGCGTATACTGCAATTGTGTATGCTGTTCTGTTGCACTTTTCTGAAGATCATGTGTGTCTGTTGTACACTGGAACAGGCAGAAGAACAGGTGATAAACAGCATACACCCTTGACTGCCAAACAGACATACTGCACACAACTTCACTCATATAACATGTGATGTCTGTATGCATCGCACCAGCACATAACCCAGTGCTGCACGTACACCACTATCCATTGAAATGGATTTAATGTATGGTGTGAAGGATGTAGTACACATAAAACAATAAAAATATACAGAGGACGCTTTCCCACCAGTTTACATTCTAATTTCAAGAATTTTATCTCCATGGATACCAACTTAGGAGAGACGGGCTCTTTCACATAACAGAGAGCCAGCCAAGTTTGCCAGCAAACATATGTCCAAACATCAGATCTCACGGAAATGATGTTGGCGTGTGTGGCTGACTACCCAGCAATAAACACCCGTCAACTTTCCAATGAAATGCGCACTTTGAAGGATACATGTGTACAGTAGTGCCGGCCAGAGTGGCCGAGCAGTTCTAGACACTACAGTCTGGAACCGAGTGACTGCTACGGTCGCAGGTTCGAATCCTGCCTCGGGCATGGATGTGTGTGATGTCCTTAGGTTAGTTAGGTTTAAGTAGTTCTAAGTTCTAGGGGACTGATGACCACAGCTGTTAAGTCCCATAGTGCTCAGAGCCCTTTGAACCATTTTTGTAGAGTACTGATGGAACAGGTATTACAGCCCTATCATAAAGAACTTGTGCAAGCACTGGGACCAATGGATTTTGAGACCCACATTCACTTCTGTCAACAAATTATTCACCACAGTGCTGTACTGACAAACTTCATAGAGTTTATATTGCTCACGTATCAGGCCTCGTTCACCTGTGATGGTGTTTTCAACAGCCATGTCAGGAGTGAGAACAATCCCCATGCAAATCCTTATCACATGTCACCAGCAATGATTCTTTATCAATATTTGGGTGGGTATTGTCCAAGATCACAGAATCGGACCTTATTTGCTGCCTCCTCATTTGATTGGTCTATGTTGCTTGGTGTCCTGAAAGATGTGCTGCTGCAATTCTTGGAGACTGTACCCCTTGTTGTCCATGAAAGGATGTGGTTTCAACATGATGGTGCACCAGCCCACTTTGATGTTAATGCCCATAAGCAACTGAACAACACATACACTCTTCGTTAGATTTGAAGGGTAGGTCCTGTCCCATGGCCAGCACAACCGATAGATCTCACATCTTTGTACATTTTGCTGTGGGATTATGTCAAGAGATTGGTGTATGAAACCATAGAAGAAACAGGTCAAGACACGCTGGCTTGGACAAAGCTGACTGCCTCCTGGTACAACAGAGAGTTGTATTGAGACTGGTGGTCATCAATTTGAACAATTACTGCTAGTTATGTTGTTGTTATGTGGTGAACACTGTGTGTCCATAACACAATAAAATTGCATTTCGACCATTGGTTCCCTATCTCAATATAATCGGTCATTTACCGACTGCCACCTGTTACAGTTTCACCCAAAAGGTTTGAGACATCCTCTATAGAAGTAAAAATGTGTTTTTATTTTTCTTCAAAAATTCCCTACAATGTATGCAGTCATTACAGATGAGCCAGTTGGGGTCAATGGAATACTGGAACTAGTCCATTTTTTGTATAAACCTCCGTAATTACATTACCAACTGGTCTATAATGACTTTGGATCTTTATAAATTTTAAAATCACATTTGAAGTATAAAAAATGGTAAGACTGTGTGAAATGAAATAATTTGTAAGAATTATCGTCATTTTGTTACATACTTTTTTGATACAATTATTTCTACATAGTCTGATGTGAATAAATTATTTTATATGCCCTAATTTCACCCTGTTGTGTTCAAACTGATACGAGTGCCCAGACAATTACATAGTCCATCTGTAAATTTCATTTTTATTCGTTTAATATCTACAGGGTTAATACTAGCAGACTTTGGTACTGTATGCACTTATACACTGATCTAAGACGTCCTCATGAGACTACGTTCATGCATATAGTTCGTGATATCATCAAATAGAGCAGCCTGTCTGTCACTGTCCATAATGCACTGTATAGAGCACGCAAATTCATATCACTAGGTTGATGTAAATAAATGCATTGCGAGGAGTCTCTTGATGATAATTTCAGTGTCTGAGCTCTACATAAGTTGATGATAGATGCCTTTTTGGTAAGGATGTACATGTCCGAAAGAGGATACGAGGGGGCATACTTGGTCATCATCTGTCTCTCGATGTTCTCCATCATGTTACACAGATGGTTCGACTCCATCACTGTAAACTGCAGGAATGTGTTGAACATTCTAGGTTTCAATTATTACACCAGGGCACCATCTGGTGCTATGCCTAAATTTACATGTTTAGATCCACTGGCAGTCAATTGATAATTATTGGTGAAGAACAGTATACTGAATACACTTATTTGCAGCTTGACACATGGTGGTGCAGACACTATACATTCAGTGTCTGCGAACAATTGTGTGTCCTACTACGATATATCACATGGTCTATGTACCTGCTGATGACTTAGCTGCTGCTGAATGAGTGCCAGTGTAGAGAATGGAAATTCATTGTCCATTCAGTTATGCATCCTCCTCCACATCAGATAGTCATTGTGCTATGGCACAAATAATTATATATATATATATATATATATATATATATATATATATATATATATATATATATATATATATATAAAATTCACAACCAAAACAAAAGACATACATATTTGCACTTGTTACTGTCCTTTAAAGTAGTCACAAGCGTTGTGTAGAACCCATTGCCAGCTATGTGGAAGGCGTAGTATACCGTTAGCAGAGCCTGTTCTGTTGATGGTGGGAATGGTGCGGTCTACTGCCTGTCGAATGTCTGGAAGCGAGTATCACGAAGTGGTTCCTTCATCTTCGGAATTAAATCAAAGTCACAAGGACTTAAGTCCGGGGAGTATGGTGGATGGTACAGGATTTCCCAGCCCCATCGACCAAACAGAGCAGCCACAGCTTCCACTGTATGCCCCCGTGCATTGTCATGCAAAATGATGGGTGGGTTGCTCAGAAAGTCTCGCCGCTTCTTTTGCAAAACTGGTCGCAGGTGATGCTACAAAACGAACAGTAATATTGTGCATTGACGGTGACATTAGCTTCAGAACTGTTCCAGAGATTCGATAGGCAGTAGACCGCTCTTTTCGCACCATCAACAGAACAGGCTCTGCTAACGATATACTACGCCTTTCACATCGCTGGCAACGGGTTCTGCACAACGCTGGTGACTACTTTGAAGGGCAGTAACAGGTGAAAAAGTGTAACTCTTTTATATCGGTCGTGAATAAATAGTTGCCACTATTTAAGTGCCAACCGTTGTATATAAGTGGAATTACAACAATAATGAGCAATGAGATATAGAGAAAAAGGGATCATAATACTTATGTTCGACTGTGTGTATCAGTGTATTTTTAATTATACTGCCTAGAGATGGTTTATCTCTGCTGATGCTTCACAGTGACCAACTTGTCACTACAGGAAGCATGAGTGATGAGTCCCTGTGACAGCTAGCATACCTGGATGAGTAGTGGCGTTAGGCGATTGCAGTGCCACATAAATTTGAATAACTACTTTTTGATGTGAGGCTGGTGGTAGTGAGGGGATGGGAAAATCTTAGGTAGCCATACTGAGTCATAAATTATACTAATTAAGATAACGATAATTGAAGTGTATCGTTCGCAAAGTACCTACCTGGCTCGCTGGAAGGACATCCTGATGACGAGTATCTCGCCAACGGCGAAGTTGGTCGAATGTTCACATGCTACTTTCGTGAGCATCTATGGGAAGAGGTAGAATGACAGTGAAATTATCACTAGATGTTAAATGGTTGGACGTCCATGCCCCCTCAAAGAATGTGAGGTTCAGAGGCTTGCTTGCTCTGTAAGGCAGGATAGATGGTGATCCGTGGCATCTCTGCCGAAAGAGCACAATGCTGGTGCATGCACAAATGTTTTGGAGCGCACCGTTCATCGTACGTTGTTGGACGTGGAGCTCCACAGCAAATCACCCTTATGTGTTCACATGTTGACCCACCGATATCGTCAATTACGATTGCATTGGGCACTGGACCATCGATATTGGACTGTCTATCAATGGAAATATGTCGGCTTCTCGGGTGAGTCACATTTTTGCTGCACTAGTTCGATGGTCGTCTCCACACACGTCGTCATCGAGGCGAACAGCTGCTCGAAGCGTGCAGCGCGCTACGGACGCAGGCTGGTGGTGCCAGCATTGTGCTACGGAAGACATTCTCCTGCGCTTGCATGGGACCTGTGGTAGTACTCGAAGACACACTGACAGCTGCGAACCACCTGCATCCCTTCAAGTTTGACGTCTTCCCCGACATCTGTCACCTTTCAGGAGCATAATTCTCCGTGTCTCAGAGCCAGAACCTTGCTACATTGGCTTGAGCACCATTGTAGTGAACTCACGTCGATGTGTCGGAGACCAAATTTGCGTGATTTAAATCCTACGGAATCTATCTGGGTCGCATAGGGAACCATCGCCACGTACGCAGATCAGCGGCCCTTTATTTAAGCGAATTACATGACCTGTGCGTATATATCTAACGACACACAAATCCACAAACCTACGAACAAACTGTCAGACTCCTGATATGCAGAATCAGTGATGTATTTTGTCACTCAAGACCGACAAACAACCTGCAGGTGGTCATAGTGTTCTGACTCATCAGTGTATGCTCCCCTACTTGACATAATCGCCTGGCTCTGCGCACATACCTTTAGGTACAGGTTATGGCTGCTCGCGACAGTTAGCGAATCAAAGTTCTCCTTGACTACCTACAATGCTTATAATCGTAGATTTCTGTTGTGAGCCTGAGTAGGTTTTGCAATCGACAACAGCGTCTTGACTGAAGACTGGAACTCTTGTTATTGATAATTGCAGGATAACATCGCCTTCAGCGGCAAACAACTGCACAGGGCAATCTTTGTTATGTGTCCTTGCTAGAATAGCTTCGTCAGTATGGAGCTCTGATCTTCCGCAATTTATGACTCCTTTCTGTCATGCAAGAAGTTTCACTCAAGAATACTCACCCATCTACCTGCTGCCAAGGCTAAAAATCTGAAAAGCTGTGTCCTGTCGTGATAGAACTTGCAATCATGTTCTTGTCAGCTGCACGTATTTCCTGTCTGCGACCTTCAGCACAATCACTTTCGTATCGTAGAACATAGCCTTCTTTAGGTGACGACGATAAGCATTCGAAACTACAGAAAGAAGCCCCTGTAAATAGTAAATTTGTGCAAGTTCCTTTGGGACCAAGCTGCTGAGATCGTCGATCCCTAGGCACACACACTAACCTACACTAACTTACGCTAAGGACAACACACACACCCATTCCCGAGGGTTAGTCGCGCGAACTGTGGCAAGACGCCTGAAAACACGCGGGTATCCCAAGCGGCCAGAAGAAGCCCCTATGTCGACTTGCTCCTAGACAGGTTGACCATTGATTATAACGTTAGTGCTATTTCCTGACATCTTGGTGACTTAAGTCTAGGGAGAATTTTCATCTGTGGCAGCCTCATCTCCACAGATGGTCACCTCGCTTAATTTTTTCTGAAGGCGGCAGCTATGCGAGCGGCTGGTACCTCTGTACGGTGACGAGGAATATCTACGCGTGTTGGGGATCTACCTAGTCCAGGGTACAGCGATGGGCTTCGTCCCATAGATCGACTACAATCGTCTGCAGTCGGCTGGCATGAATAGGACTGCTGTGATGGTTCACGTCATGTAGCGTAATAGTCGTCGAACACTCATCTTCTCTTTCTACATAGGCGTACCATGTGTCCATGGCATCCACAGGAAAAACATACAAGCGTGTTGTTTTCCGTCTGTTTTTCTGTGGCGCACTGTATTTGCCAGAGGAGTTGGTCGCACCTGCATTGGTTGGTTGCTAGGTTGTCGTTTGACAGTCGCAGCATAGGTTTGAGTGGGCTGATTCTGTTCTTCATGGCGCAGACGGCTAGTGGATGAGGTAAGTGAAAAAACTGATACACATCTTATTCATTGTTCTCCATTATCTCCTAGTGTATGAAGTCAAAATTAATTGCTGCTATCTCTGGTGTAGTTGGTCTGACATCTCTGGCTGTATCTTTTCCTCTGCCATCTGGTGTATGAGAGAGGTGCGCATGGTGGTCTTCCACAACCGTCGTAGGGGCTACATTCGTCAGTTGGTCATACCTCTTTCGTCTGACTTCTTCTTTTCTTTCGTCTCCTGTTGCGTTTCCCCGATTTACTGCACAATTTTATTAATTCCTCTGCCGTTGTAACATCTTTTACCAGAAGAGCTTGGTACATGCCTTCTGCGACACGTTTGTCGACTTTTCTCATATTCGGATAGGCCATAACATGCTGTATGTGCGACAATGTCATTTCCCCATAACATTGGGCCCTGTCCTTCACTTGTTCTTCCGCTAAGCGAACTTGCTATTGATTGTAGACGAAATGTTTTTTTCAGTTCGGCCTGGAATTTGTCCCAGGTATTGAGCTTCTCTTCATTTTGCTCAAACAACTTCTCGGCTGTGCCGTCCAAATAAAAGTATATTTGCCAAGCACATTATATCATCCCACCTGTTTCATCTCGCGACGCGTCGAATCCTTTCCGTCATCTCGTCGGGTCCTCACCAACGGCTCCAGAAAACGCTGATGAGTGCCCGACTTACTGCTATTTTGGAATTCATATGTCTCCTGAATATGCGGATCTTAGGTACAATACTGCTTGAATATCGGTTCCTGTCCGTGTAGACAACGGCCTTTACGTTAACTAATTGGAGCCACGATGATGTAGATGTTTTGAAATATCCAGCGTCTCCACTAAACCACTATAACTTTGATCTTTTATGTTGTTGCAGTGAATGGGGGAATAATTGTGGCAAATATGTTAAGCAAGAATTAGTGAAACTATGAAAAACAAACGAAATGCGAATTGTATAGGAGCCAGTTCTCTGTGTTGTAGAAACATGAAACTTAGTTCCATTATTCAGGCAATTAAGGATGGGATTAATTAATTAATTTTTTTGGGGGGGGGGGTAGGGAACATGCTCTTGCCTAATTTCATATAAAGTGAGTTCGGGACGAGAACTGGTCTAAGGAGGTTGGTTATTGTCATGTTTTGCCGGTCAGAAGAGGAGGAGGAGGAGGAGATTAATGTTTAACGTCCCGTCGACAACTAAGTCATTAGAGACGGAGCGCAAGCTCGGATTAGGGTAGGATGCGAAAGGAAATCGGCAGTGCCCTTTCAAAGGAAGAGTCCCGGCATTTGTCTGAAGCGATTAAGGGAAATCACGGAAAACGTAAATCAGGATGACTTGACGCGGGTTTAAATGTCGTCCTCCCGAATACGACTCCAGTGTGCCAACGACTGCGTCACCTCGCTTTTGACCAGAGAAGACATGATTGGCACGCTTTGATAATTTGAGAGGAATTCCTCATCTGAGAAGAGGAGTCGGAGGTCAGTTCTCGTGGCACTAGGTCATGTAGCATGGAGCACCACACGCTTCTGTTGAGTATGTGTAATAGTGAATTTCTGAGACGGTGATGTATCAGGAACGTTTTAAGATAAAACGTAGATGACGTTTACGGAAATTTTGGAGAATACGGAACAGAGTTCTTCTGAAAGGAGTTCTATTCTTTTAGTGCTTATAGCCATACTTGATAAATTTAATTCATTATGCAAGTATAGTGCAGCTATCGTTTTACAGTTCTTCTCAGCTGAGGAACACTGTGCGTCGCTTGAGGAAAGGCCGTTTTGTTTTAATATTTCATGAAAGGTGAGTTTATTCGACGTCAACAGGAAGGAAGATCAAGAAACCATGTCACCCTAAGTGAACGAAAGAAACTGAGCTCTTTGCAGCGTCATATACAATAACCATCGGTTAAAACAACAACCATGAAAAAAACACCTAAATACGTATTATAAACGAACTGTTGGAACAGTTACAGCCGTTCCACACTAATCGGCTACTAATGCTCTCCTCCCATTACCCTTTCATCAAAAGCCGGAGTATGTACCGATGATCTGCGACTTTTATCAATCTGCTGCCTCCCGCAATCATAGGTCGATATCAAAAAAGCGTCTCACACAGGATAATTGTATTCGGAAACCACTCTTGATATGCGGCTCTCTCCATGCATATTACCGCTTGCCATGTCACAGTTCCTAAGTATTACACTCAGTTCTACCGATGTAAAGGGCTCCATCCTTTCTCAGCTATGAAACCGTCCAAACACTGGCTGGGTCTGGTTCCAGAGGTAGTACCGTACTGCAGACCATGACATCACTGCCAGTGATCGTACGTGGGCATAGTCCAGTGCTCAGAATTCTGGCGATCACTTTAAAAAATAGGGAAGGAGAACGCCTCATTGTCGAGGTTATTAGATACTGTGCGCAAGAATTGATTCACAAGGACAGAAGAGGACATCCATCACGTCGTTTCCAAGGGTACCAAACCGTAATTCACCTCAAGAGATTTAGAAAATCCATGGAAAATATAAATCTCGATACTCGTGCTGGGATTGGACCCCCGTCCTCCATAATATTAATCCAGTGTCTCCACCATTTCATCATCTCAGTCGTTGATCGTTTGAGAACTGTATAAGGATTCGTGTCCGTCTGCCCACTTCGGAGCAATCACTTTCTTCACCATGAGTAAGCAACTATACTCTGTAGGCAAGTTTTTCTCAATCCATATGTTTCACGGTATCAGCATTTCCAATATTAGAGTTTTGATAGAAAATAAAGAAAAACCAGTCTTGATCCCAAAATAGAAGATAGTTCATCAGTGCTAACCAGTTTCAGGTTGGATGGTTGGTTGGTTGATTTAGGAGAGGGGGCCAAACAGCGAGGACACCGGTCCCATAGAATTACCGAAGGATGGGGAAGGAATTCGCCTGTGCTCTGTCAAAGGAACCATCCCGGCATTTGCCTGAAGCGATTTAGGGAAATCACAGAAAACCTAAATCAGGATGGCCAGAAGCGGGTTTGAACCGTCGTCCTCCGAATGCGAGAACAGTGTGCTAACCACTGCACCACCTCACTTGGAGACCACTTTCAGTGTATACAGATCATCTGTGGACTGTAAGTCATCTCTGAAATTTTACCATACATTTTGTTACAGGGAGATCAGGAGCTATTAAACATATTGACAGCATACAGAATAAACAATATAAATTACCATGAATCCGTAATATTTATACCCTTCAATGATCCATGGAGGCACTGAGTGGAGCAGAACTGTGTGCCAGAAGGCACATTTCTCAGCTGCTGAATAGCGTAAAGTCACTGTGAGTTATAACGGTGAAGCTCTGCCCACCGTCTACTGCATGATCGCAGAGGGCCTCTTTTGGAAGAAACTACTATGGTAACATATATAATGATATCGAGATAAATATTTAGAAAATTAAAAAGTTGAAAAATATAACCAAATAAAATGAAATAGATTATTATTAATTGTCAAACACATTAAACGCGTTTAAATAATATAACATGACGAATAAAAAGCAAAACTAACAGAAAACGGTTATAGTAAGCCACCTGTGAGCAAAACGTGAAAGTAATAGACCACAGGGCCTTTGTCAAAGCTTGTAGTAAACTAGGAATCACTGCAAAGATGTATCGAAACGACGATACCAGTCGCCATGGAGACGAATGGCCTCGATTTCATCGATGAAACGTGTCCGCGGCAGGGCAGACGTTCAGCCAAAGATACACCTACAAGAGACGCCGCCGGTCGCCGTGGAGACGCAAGCGTCGATGAATGCCGACAAAGTGTCCGTTTCCATGGAGGTAGCCGGCCCGAAGCCTAACGATAAACGTACGTCTTTGGCTGTGAAGTAGTCCATTCGAAGATATTTCGCCACAAGACGCCAGTGGTTTACGAAAAAGTAGTAAATTATTGACATGGGGTACTAACACAGATCCATATAGACATTTTATATAGATATTTATACAGACATTTAAAGAACATGAGAAAAGAAAATGAAATTAAAAGGTTAATTGACACATATCGGCTTCATAATTAGCGATGAATATACAATAAAAAGAAAAATGAAACTAGTTAAAAATGAAGAAGCTCATAGCACGAAAGAGGACACAATCAAATATATAAAAACAATAGCCTGTAGAAAGTCGGTCCATCTCTAGTAGAATACCACATCCTATGGTCAGCTATGACCTATGATATTATATGAAAACATTTAAAAACTGATGTAAAAGGGAAAAAACAAGTAATATAAGTGACAAGACATACAATAAGAAGAAAGTTGAGACTGATAAAAATGTACAAGCCCACAGCATAAAAGACGAAATAAATTGAACATGTAAAGCAATAAAACTGTGGTTAGTACGCTAAATATGAGAATACAATGAATTTTTTAAAGAAAGAGAAGAGCAAAAACATCAGCAATTTTTAGTCACTCGTCAAATAAGTAGAAAAGTGTTTTCTCTAAAATCTAGTTCCTCGTTTAGCAAATTTTGGGGGCTGTTATTTACTGTGAAGGTAAGTTTCAATTCCCTGATGAATATCTAATAAGTGTCCTTTGGGGCGTTGTATAAAATTATGAGATAATTTTGGATAGAGCCCTCAGAATGTTCATTTTGTATTAAGTGCTGGCCAAAGACTCATTTGTTATAAGCAGCCCAGTTGTATGATCTATAAAACGAATGAAGAAGTTGCGACCTGTTTACCCTATATATTGTTTGTTGTACTCATTACAGAATATTTTGTAGACACGAGAATTAAGATATCTGCTATACTGACTACCAGCTGTGTGCTGAACCTTATTTTGTAGGAGATCGTTAGTGCTAAAAGCTACAGTTACGTTTCTGTTTTAAAAAGTCTCTTACTTTTTTCGGAAATGTTACCCACATAGGTAATTTTAACAACTTTTGGTGTTATTGTAATTGAAGAATCTGAGGAGATCTTTGTTTAATCGTACGGAACAGCATATCAAGTTCATCCATGTGGAAATCATATGCTGTACCTATTTTCTTAAGAATACTAATTTCTTTTTGAACTTCATCTGATTCTAACGGTAACTTAAATGTTTTCTAAATAATTGAAAAAAAGAAAGCTGTTTTATATTTATGTAGATGACATTATTTAGCATTTATGATGGTATCTGTTGCGGCAGATCTCCCGTAAAAAGCAAAATGATGTTTGCTTTATAGTTAGCGATGGTAAGATCGAGGAACTTGTTTCTTTTATCATTTTCATGTTCCCCTCTAAAAGAGAATTTAACATGGATATAATTTTCAGCGTCAGCCAGAGCATCTATTTCGTTTCTTGTGCATTTATATAGCAAAATCGTATCATCTTTGTATCTCCCGTAAAGATAATTTGTTTATTTCATGGTATTGACTTATTGCCCACAGGTGGCAGTTCTGGTTAGTGTAACCTTTTTACATTGGTTGCCATTTTTATTCGTTACGTTATATTATTTAATTGTGTTTAATGTGTTTGACAATTAATAATGATGTATTTCATATTCTTTTTTTATATTTTTCAACTAATTAATATACTCTATGTTATTTCTCGACGTGATTATATACATTACCACCGGATTTTCTTCTCATTTGTGCCGTCTTCGGTCTCACACTAGACAATGGGTGGAGCTTCACGTTAATAACTCACAGTGCTTTTACACAATTCAGCAAATGGCGAATGTGCCTTCTGGCATACAGTTCGGTTTCTCTCAGAACCTCCAAGGATCACTGAAGAGTATAAATATTTTGCTATTCATCGTAATTTATATTGTCTTTTCTGTAGACTGTTAGTGTGTTAAGTTCCCGATTTCCCTCTAAGAAAGTTTATGATAAGTTTTCAGAGACGTCTTGGAAAGATAGTCTGTATAGATCGAAAGCGGTAACCACTAACAAATTATCTTCTGTTTTGCGATAAAGACCATTTAAGATCAAAATTAGTTGGACTTAAAAACATCTATTTTCAAATAAAAATTGTAGCTTGCTTTTTTATATCCACCACCCTGGTTTTGTTTCATTACAACTGGAGTCAGATCACTGTATTTCAAATAAGTTATCAAAAATTATTTTGATAGAAAAGTTTTCTTACATAACGTCTATAAAGGAGAGTAGTCAGCCAATAACAGTTTGCTGTGGCACTCCATTCAGATTCAGACTTGTTCTTTGTCTACTGACATTACCAAAGCAGTCAGATATGAAAGTAACCAAATCCTCTGACTTCTATGATATTATACAAAGACAGTCACTGACCAAACACAGTTTCTACATTTTATTCAAACCCTGTTAGTCAATCTTTAAAAAATACTTTCCTTCAGATAGAAATCAGTAATAAGATTCTCCCTTACGGTTTCGCCTCGTTATATTATTTAAGAAGAAACTTAGTAAGAATAAAAATATTGATTTTCAAATACAAATTGGGTTCCTTGTAAATTGCTGTTTTACATCTACCAATCTGAATACCAGAAATTGTGAGGTCTTTACTGCTTGAATAAAAGCATAGATGTGAAACGTGAAGCATTTAATTCGTTGATCTTTCATCTCACAATGTAGAGTATTTCTTTTCCTGTAGAGCACACTAGACAGATTAGGAATAAAACATGGTGATAATTACAGTCGACGTGGACGACTGGACAGGCGAACAACGTATAGATTAAAATCCAGAATCATTCGCACGATGCACTTTGAACCTGAAATCTGGTGATTAGGAAATTTGAATTACAAAACAAGCCTAATCGTCCTAGTAAGCTGTGACACAGTAAACATCATATTTATTTTCACTAGGTAACAACACCACCTAGACCTGTGGTCTCAAAAGCGCCCGTCAGCGCAGCCATCACAGCAGTTTTATTTTTCTTCCCGTAACAACGACATGTGTTCGAATTCACCAAATCAGAATCTATACCATTTTGTCTGCAAAAAATAATGTTGTTTAACCTTAGATCACTTAACCCTCGATTTGCATTCGGGTATAAAACAGGACATTTTCTACCTAATTTCGTATGTAATTTTAATTAACTAACGCATAACCTATAAAATATGACTTCTTTTGAATAAAATGTGGAGTAGTAAACTTAACGATGATTTAGTAGCAACGTAACATTTTCCCCCTCCCTTTAGTGTTCCGTGGTTAAATACACTCACCTGGATAGCCGAACGCATCGTGAGCGAGGGCTCCAAGGCAGTGACCAAGGACATGAGCTCCAAATAAGAAGGTAGCTCTGATAAACTATCCAACAATGTTATCAACTCTAAAACAAGCGGAAGACAGCACGGCAGAAAACTGACGGCAGTCCGCACAGTTACTGATGGACACTCTCTTTACAGGCGATATTGCGGAGGACGAATTTGATTAACACAAAGAACTGCAGAACAAAAGTATGGAAGCATACTGTCGAGAAGGGATAGTTTGACCATTTTTGGAAGAGGAGGTGAGAAAATAAATACAGAACCCTACATTTCAACATTACTTTACGCCAACTCTATAACACGTGTTCATTGCAAGGAAGAATACCAGATACATGGAAGAAAGCAAATGTGATAATCTTGAAAAAAAGGTGAGGACAAGTATCCCCTAGCTACAAAGTCCTACAGACCGATTTGTATTCTCTAAACCTTCTGGAAGATTCTGGAGAAGCTGCTATGCGGTAGACTACATGAGAAAATACTTCTTCATGGAATGAATTCGAAACACCATGGTTTCAGAAGCGAGAAGTCAACAGAAGACGATATAAATAAGATGATAAGACTTGTGAAAAACGATCCACATAAATATGTCGTAGCTATAAAGGTGGACTTCATAGGGGTCTTCGAACACTTGTGGTGGTCAGCACTTTTTGACCGCCTACGAACTTGAATTGATCACAAGCATTATGCAGCTGCTTTAAGACCACTGTGAATACAGAGGAGATGGATCTGCTTTCTACAGACTATTGTTTTTATATATTTGATTGTGTGCTCTTTCGTGCTATGAGCTTCTTTATTTTTTACCAGACTCTTTTTTCTTTTTATTGTATTCATTGCTAATTATGAAGCTGATACAAGACAATTAACCTTTAAATTTCATTTTCTTTTTTCGTGTTCCTTAAATATCTGTATAAATATCTATATAAAATGTCTATATGGATCTCCGTTAGTACCCCATAGCAATAATTTTCTACCTTTTCGTAAACCAATGGCGTCTTGTGGCAAAATATCTTCGAATGGACTAATTCACAGCCAGAGACGCACGTTTATCGTTGAGCTTCCGGCCGGCTACCTCCAAGGCAACGGACGCTTTTTCGGCATTCATCGACGCTTGCGTCTCCATGGCGACTGGCGGCGTCTCTTGTAGGTGCATCTTTGGCTGAACGTCTGCCCTGCCGCGGACACGTTTCATCGCTGAAATCGAGACCGTTCGACTCTATTGCGACTGGTGGCGGCATTTCGATACATCTTTGCTGTGATTCCTAGTTTCCTAAAACCCTTGACAAAGGCCCTATTGCGTATTACTTTACGTCTTTTTGACGAATCACAAAATTATGGCGCACACGTTGAAGAAAGGAGCAAGAGATCCAGGAACGCGATGAACAAAGTTATTGGTCTCCTCAGTTACGATTATAACCTGCCCATGCAAACAATAGGAACGTATCATAACGCTATGTTGACTGCGATCGTGCGATGCTGTGCGAGTGATGAGATCCACAGACTTTGGTCGTAACACCAGCAGAGATAGTTAACAGCGTGCAACGCGGAATACTTCGGTTGACGGGAGCTTTTGACACGGTGTCAGTTGAGGCGTTGAAAGTAATACTTGGAATGTGTCGACACGATCTCTGGAAACGGAAAAAAGCGGCGATGTATTGGCTGAAGAAATAAGCGCTGAATTAATAGGAATACAGGCCAAAAGTAAGCAACAAACTCAAAATCAGATCCTCCACCTATGGTTGAAACGATGAGAGATTGCCCAAACGGCGAGCCGCAGCTATAGGGTTTTGCCAAATACGAGAGCTATCCACAAAGTACATTACGTTTAGGAATTAAAAGTAAATAAAGTATTGGAATTTTTTTATTATATACAGATGAAAGCCACACTTAAATACTACTTTTCTACATAGTTGCCATTTAAATTAAGGCTTTTATCGTAGCGATGGACGAGCTTGGAAATTCCTTCGTCGTAAAATTCGGCCGCCTGCGCCTTCAACCACGTGGTTACCTCTTCTTGAAGCTGTGCGTCGTCATCAAAACGCTGCATAGCAAACCACTTCTTCATTGCTGGGAATAAGTAGAAGTCACTCGGTGCCAGGTCGGGACTGTACGGCGGATGAGGAAACAACTCCTACTTAAAAGATTCGAGAACTTCACGAGTGGCATTTGCCGTTTGGCCCCGTCGTTGTCGTGAATCAGCAAGATCTTTGAGCCAAACTTTCCCTTGCGCTTGTTTTGTATTGCTCTTCTGAGGTTGTGTAGAGTTTGGCAATACCTTTGAGTGTTTATTGTAGTGCCTATTTCCAGGAAATGCACAAAAATCACACCTTTTCTGTCCCAAAAGAAGAGGTAACCATGTGGTTGAAGGCGCAGGCGGCCGAATTTTACGACGAAGGAATTTCCAAGCTCGTCCATCGCTACGATAAAAGCCTTAATTTAAATGGCAACTATGTAGAAAAGTAGTATTTAAGTGTGGCTTTCATCTGTATATAATAAAAAATCCAATACTTTATTTATTTTTAATTCCAAAACGTAATCTAGTTTGTGGATAGCCCTCGTATAAAAGAGAGGCTACCAATGTAGCACCTCAATCCCTCAAGAGCTCTGACACACTTTTTTAATTGTCATGGGCTCTACGACGCCTTCTAGAATCGAATTGGTAGAGAAGTACCTCCGAAAGTGCCGGTGGTGAAGAAGGTACGCCAGAACATTTTATTTTGGGGTGTCCGTTGTATGACAATGTAGCTAATACTGGTCGGCAGCAACTGAACCAGAACGAAAAACTCGATGTCAAATAGAACGGCAGACCTTGGACAACATTGCTGACGCTATTTCAAGAGCGGCTGGGTAGGGCGTTGTCTTACCAAACAACCCCCGTGTACTGTACTACGAGAGTTTGAGACAGAAGATCGAGAAGCAACACAGCGAAGGCAGCTGAGGTCAACGTTAGCGGCAGAACTGACAACACCGTATGTGCAGAGATCGTAACAACACTAGAAAGAAACGCAGTCGTGAGACGTGTGTCACCAACAACAAGAATTAATACAGCCTGTGTTTCAGCTGCAGGCAATAGGCTGCCATGTTCTGGAATAAATAAATAAATATTACCCACGTACCAAAACTAATGGTGTAACTAGGCTTCATGGCCACTCACTGCATTATTTGTTTCAAGACAGCACTAAGGACACTTTGGACTTCTGAAACTATTTGCAGGAATGACATTGCAAGATCCTCTGTTACCCAAACTACAGACAATATTTCTCCAATTATTTACAGAGTGCGCTTCATGACATTCCTTGCAGATGGATCATCACGGATAAGAGAAGCTAGAATTTAAAGACAATGTTAGCACAACGTAGTACATACCATAATCAGTACGTGAAGTCACACCTGAATGATTAAGCGATGGGTGAGTTTCGTCATGACCCTTTGCACTGTACAGCGATATGTTGCCCTCTTTTTAATTTTCGTCTTCACCAAGGACTAATCCTCGGCTGTTTTCGTTTCAAATCCAGCGCACCATGTAGTACCGGTTACTGATGATATGTACTCCATCCTTCGGTTTTATTTCATGTCTTCCTTACCACATACTTTTATTTTGCTGCTGAGACTATACTATGTGGCTATATATTACATTCTATGAGTCTCCTCCACTTAGCCCACGTTTTGGTGCAACAAGTGCACACTTCAGTTTCAGTATTTTGACTCAAAGGTATTACAAACATTGGTTGCGGATGGGCAGTGATTTAAATCGATGGGGAAAGTTGAAAATTTGTGCTGGTCCGGGAATCGAACCTGGGTCTCCTATTTATTGGGTAGATACGCTGACCACTGCGCTTTCTGGACACAGAGGTCATCGCAATTGCACAGACCACCCTAGCACGCCTCCCGTCACACCCAAATTCTCTGCTTATCCAGACACTACTAATTTAGTGCCCAGGCTCAAACCCTGGTCTCGCACAAATTTTCAATTTTCTCCATTGATTTAAATCAATTCCCGCTCACAACCAATATCTGTGATCACTTTGCGTTGTGAACGAAATTGTCACATACCTGAGTACACACAGTTTCTTAATCATAAAATGTCGGAATATGTAAAAATCATACAGTCACAATAGTAAGCCAAATAATCTTCATCGAATTCGTATAAAATTTTAGTAGGAAGAGACGTACTTACTCGATGCAGAAACGCATCAGACTGTCACGCACCGACAACTGCCATGTCTGCAGTATGGCACGCTAGATGAAGCTACAGCACAATAGTTCAAGTGTGTAAGTTACGTACTTATTTAATAAAAGAATGCACAAAATCGTTACAGTGACAGTTATTAAAAACCAGTAAAATTGCGCTCAGCAGAACGCCATCGCAGAATACTATAATTATAAGAGCAGGGAGGCTTTGTTTAAGATCATTAGTAAATATCTTACAAATCAGATTTAAAAGTAACGTTACACAATTGCATGATGGGCAAGACCTGGACCAACACCGCCCCCACCACCTCCTTCCTATTCCCCATTGTGGCTTCTGTCCCAGCTTCTCCTCTGATAATCAGCTGCTGTACCTCACTGATCTCCCATTACACTAGTTCAGTAACAGTCAATACTATCTCTGCCTCCCTTATCCTAGAGAAAGCCTATGACTATCTACTTTTCAAATTGCAAGCTTGTACACTTCCAGTCAGTTACGTCTGCTTTACGGCATCCGCCGGCCGCAGTGGCCGAGCGGTTCTAGGCGCTACAGTCTGGAACCGCACAACCGCTACGGTCGCAGGTTCCAATCCTCCCTCGGGCATGGATGTGTGTGACGTCCTTAGGTTAGTTAGATTTAAGTAGTTCTAAGTTCTAGGGGACTGATGACCTCAGAAGTTAAGTCCCATAGTGCTCATAACCATTTGAACCATTTTTTACTGCCTCCTTCGTATCTAACCGCCCATTCTTTGTCACTATTAACAATACCCGTTCATATACCTATCATCTTACTGTGGGTGTACCCCAAGGCTTCGTCCTCCCTCCTCTGATTTAACTCCTCTCCTCTGCCGCACTGCCGACATGTCTAAACCACCTCCACCGCTCCACCTCTTTTAGTAAGCTGATAACACCACCTTCCTCTCCCTCTGACTACACTCCGGAAATCCCAAGGGCCCCTCCAACTACAGTTCAATCAGTTTACCACCCGGTGCAACCAATGGCTCCTTAAGATCAACTCTTTGCTTCCCCAGGCAATATTGTACGACGTACCACTCGCACCTTCACCCTTAATGACTTACACATTAACATTTACAACCACCCTGTCTATTTCCTGCCCAATTGAACCCTATATTATTACCCACACACTGATACCGTAAACAACACTTCATTTGCAACAGTTTTTACAGTAGAGGAATACAAAGAAAAAAGCACATGTATATGATAAATTATATAGTTCACCTGTTTAATTTGTAATTAATTGTTGTTGTGATTTATCAATGTATGCTGCATCGAAGAGTCCCTGTTGCATTGAAATGTTCACAGAAAGCTTCTCGGACTTGCTTCGGCCGTGTTGCTGAATTTCTGCTTTTGTTCTGCAAGGCCATATACATCCACATCTTCGAGCGCCGACTTCTTCCCTATGAAGCCAGAGTTTTAAGTTTCGTACTTTTGCGCCGTATATTGACACTTTTTTTGCATTTGTCTTTATTGATGCTCTATCACCAAGCCAACTAAATCTACCATTTTCTGCGTGATTTTTTCTTAAAAGTTGTACAAAGGACATTTTACTTGTATCCTAGAATACACTCAGGCGACAAAAGTCATGGGATAGCAATATGCACAAGTTCATATGTTGGTAGCTTCGCGCACACAAAGTATAAAGGTCACAGCTTTGGCGGAGCTGTCATTTGCACTCAGGTGATTCGTGCGAGAAGGTTTCCGACGTGATTATGACCGCACAATGGGAATTAACAGACTTTGAATTAGGAACGCTAGTTGGACCTAGACGCACGGGACATTCCATTTCGGAAATCGTTTGTCAGTTCAATATTTCGAGATCCACAGTGTCAAGAGTGTGCCGAGAATACCATATTTCAGTTATTGCCTCTCAAGACAGACAACGCAGTGGCTGATGGCCTTCACTTACCAACCGAGAGTGGGACGACGAATGTACCTGTTAGGACAACCGGCGAAATTTGGCGTTAAAGGGCTGTCTCAGCAGACTACCGACGTGAGTACCTTCGCAAACAGCATGTCATCGCCTGCAGCGCTTCTCCTAGGCTAGTAACTACACTCATGCTCATAAATTAAGGATAACTGCAGAATGTAGTGCGGGCCACACAACATGGCACTACAGAAAACTGGCGCTAACAGCATAGGCACATAGGGAACACACACGACACAGATATGTAAGTCCACGGTATTGGTGATAAGGCGCGAAAACCGTCCCGAAACACATGTGCTACAAAGCGCCACTGTTTCCTGCCCATGTACCCCGACAACGGTATGGGATATGATCGCCATGCACATGTAAACAGGCCGCACAACGGGTTGGTTTACTCTGGATCAGGTGGTCGAGCAGCTTCTGGGGTATAGCCTCCTATTCTTGCACCAGTGTCTGTCGGAGCTCCTGAAGTGTCCTAGGGTTTTGAAGACGTGTAGCGATACGTCGACTGAGAGCATCCCAGACGTGCTCGACGGGGTTTAGGTCTGGGGAACAGGCAGGCCACTCCATTCGCCTGATATCTTCTGTTTTAAGGTACTCCTCCACGATGGCAGCTCGATGGGGCCGTGCGTTATCATCCATCAGGAGGAAGGTGCAAAATGACGTCCCGATAAACCTGACCTGTTACAGTTCCTCTGTCAAAGACATGCAGGGTTGTACATGCACCAATCATAATCCCACCCCACACCATCAAACCACGACCTCCGTACAGGTAATCTTTCAAGGACATTAAGGGGTTGGTATCTGGTTCCTGGTTCACGCCAGATGAAAACCCGGCGAGGATCACTGTTCAGACTATACCTCGACTCGTCTGTGAACATAACCTGGGACCACTGTTCCAATGACCATGTACTCCCTCCGCCACACACCGTCAGGTGGCTTGCGGAGTATGGATGTAGATGTAGATGTACTGTGTTCTTGACACCAGGCCTTACGGGCTCTCCTGTAACCAGGGGTCAGTGGAATGCACCTTGCAGGTCTCCGAGTGAATAAACCATGTCTGTTGAGTCGTCTATAGACTGTGTGTCTAGAGACAACTGATCCAGTGGCTGCAGAAAGGTCCCGAGCAAGGCTACCTGTAGTACTCCGTGGCCGTCTGCGGGCACTGATGATGAGATATCGGTCTTCTTCTGGTGTTGTACACTGTGGACGTCCCGTACTGTAGCGTGTGGACACGTTTCCTGTCTGCTGGAATCGTTGCCATAATCGTGAGGTCACACTTTGTGGCACACGGAGGGTCCGTGCTACGACCTGCTGTGTTTGACCAGCCCCAAGTCGTCCTGGTATTCTACCCTTCATACCGTCATCAATATGCGTTCTTTGAGCCATTTTCAACACACAGTCACCATTAGCACGTCTGAAAACGTCTGCACACTTACTCGGTGCACCGTCTCTGACATGAACCAACACACCTCTGCGAATGTAGACTGCTGCCAGCGCCACCGTGAGACGACCGCAGGTCAAATGCGCCGCGTGGTCATGTCCTGCTAATGTCATCTCTCTCTAAGCTTACACACTACTTAACCTAAATTATCCTAAGGACAAACACACTCACCCATGCCCGAGGGAGGACGTGAACCTCCGCCGCGACCAGCCGCACAGTCCATGACTGCAGCGCCCCAGACCGCTCGGCTAATCCCGCGCGGCGGGACGATTGTAGTTAGTTACAGTTTATAGATGTTTCATCTTGCTGTATACTGATTTGGGAGGTGTTAGCCGTTTGTCTGTAAATGTTGTGTGCCCCATTTTGCTTCTACAGCCTCGCTCATTAATTACAAACTGTCAGTGTTTTCGTTGTGCCCTGTGTCTGATACTTCTCATGGTTCATATTCGTCTCCGGTAACTGCCTGCGTGGTTCATCTGTATGTTCTCGTTTCAATGTATTCTGCATATACACACATCAAAAAAAGGTTGCATCACCTCAGTTCCAAGAGTTCCGGAACCTGTGCAGAAAATTGGAATAGAGATCAACATAAACATCATTTCCGCCCTTTTTATTGCTCATGAAAATCAGACATTGCGTGTTGTACCACCATAAAGCGATACCTTCAGAGGTGGTGGTCCAGACTTCAATACACACCGGTGCCTGTAATACCCAGTAGCACGTTCTCTTGCGTTGATGCTTGCCTATATTCGTCGTGGCATACTATCCACAAGTTCATCAAGGCACTGTTGATTCAGATTGTCCCACTCCTCAACGGCGAAAAAATGGTTCAAATGGCTCTGACCACTATGGGACTTAACTACTGTGGTCATCAGTCCCCTAGAACTTCGAACTACTTAAACCTAAATAACCTAAGGACATCACACAACACCCAGCCATCACGAGGCAGAGAAAATCCCTGACGCCGCCGGGAATCGAACCTGGGAACCCGGGCGTGGGAAGCGAGAACGCTACCGCACGACCACGAGATGCGGGCCCTCAACGGCGATTCAGCGCAGATCCCTCATAGTGGTTGGTGGGTCACGTCGTCCATAAACAGCGCTTTTCAATCTATCCCAGGCATGTTCGATAGGTTCATGTCTGAAGAACATGCTAGCCGCTCTAGTCGAGCGACGTCAATATCCTGAAGGAAGTCATTCACAAGATGTGCACGACGTGGGAGCGAATTGTCGTTCATGAAGACGAAAGCCTTGCCAATACGTTGCTGATATGGTTGCACTATCGGTCGGAGGCATTCAGGTATCAGACAGCTGTTACGGCGCCTTCCGTAACTACCAGCGGCGTACGTCGACCCCACATAATGCCACCTCAAAACAGCAGGGAGCCTCCGCCTTGCTGCACTTGCTAGACAATGTGTCTAAGGTGTTTAGCCTGACCGGATTGCCTCCAAATAAGTCCCCAGCGATTCTCTGGTTGAAGGCATATGCAACGCTCATCGGTGAAGAGAACATGATGCCAGTCCTGAGCAGTCCATTCGGCATGTTGTTGAGCCCATCTGATGCATAGTGTCGTGGTTGCAAAGACGGACCTCTCAATGGACGTCAGGAGTGAATTTGCGCATCATGCAGCCTGTTGGGCACAGTTTGAGTCGTAACACGACGTCCTGTGACTGCACGAAAAGCATTATTCAACATGGTGGCGTCAGGGTTCCTCCGGGCCATAATAAATAGGTAGCGGTCATCCAGTGCAGTAGTAGCCCTTGGGCGGCCTCTCTGTATCTCCTCCGAGACGCCTGGACACTTCCCTTGTTGAGAGCCCTTCCTGGCACAAAGTAAAAATGCGGACGCGGCCGAACCGCGGTACTGACCGTCTAGGCACGGTTGAACTAAAGACAGCACGAACTGTGTACCTGCTTCATGGTCTAATGAATGGGACTGATCGACTGTCGGACCCCCTCCGTCTAATAGGCGCTGCTCATGCATGGTTGTTTACATCCTTGGGCGAGTTTAGCGACATCTCTGAACAGTCAAATGGACTGTGTCTGTGATACAGTATCCACAGTCAACGTCTATCTTCAGGAGTTCTGGGAACCGGGATGATTCAAAACTTTTTTTTATGTGTGTAGTACACGTGATGTATTGTCAGCCGCAATGTTTAGGTCTTGTCATATGTCTAAGTCTCTTATCTCATATGTAAATTTTTTTTCGGGTCCGCATGTGTAGTGTGTATTGTAGGAGTATATGCTAAGGTTCCTCTTTCCCCTGCCCCGACTGAGGCCTGCACGGCGTATTTTCAACTGCCTCCGGACGTCGGAGAGGAAGGAGTAAATCCCATGGCATTTAAGGGATAACAGAACTGTAGCAGCCTATAAAACTCGTTCCCTTGGTAATTTCTTTGGGCGGAGGGAATGACGATAGAGAATTAATACACGGGGTAGCCACTGAGCACATATTGAAGTATATAACAAAAAAACTTGTCAAAAAACGGCGACACTACAGCAATTCTCCTGGTGCCAATTGAAAAAAGAAAAACATTCTGTGTAATCTGCATTAGTGTAGCTAAAGAACTATATAGGGGATCTGAGAAATATTGACTTTTGTGTAATTGGCGAGTGTTTGAATGAAATCGTTCAATGTTCACCAAAAAACGCATTTATTTCTTAATATATATTGTTTAAATTAACTAACATAAAATTCCCTAGCCAGTCGCGGTGGTCTCGCGGTTCTAGGCGCGCAATCCGGAGCCGTGCGACTGCTACAGTCGCAGGTTCGAATCCTGCCTCGGGCATGGATGTGTGTGATGTCCTTAGGTTAGTTAGATTTAAGTAGTTCTAACTTCTAGCGGACTAATGACCACAGCACTTGAGTCCCACAGTGCTCAGAGCCATTTGAACCATTTTTGAACCAAAATCCCCTACGTGGTTCTCTTTGAAATTTTCATTTCAAAATTTTGGGTTAAATTTTCATATAGAAAGATTGAAAATTGCTGGATTTACGCTACATGCCGTTCTGAAAAATAAAAGTCATATTCCTAGGAAAACGCGTTGAAGTTTTGAAATGTGAAATAGACATGAACAAATGAAAAAAATCTGCTCATATAAAGCTCTTACCATTGATCTGCTATCCCAGGACTAGTCTGTCATACTTATGCCATTGCGATCGAAATCATATTCACTAGTTTATCACACAACGATTGAAATATCGATCGTGGTAGTTCCATGAACGCACAAAACTTTACAATTTCGTTAAGGCCTACTACAAGCAAAAGCTTTGCTAGGACGATTCCAAGGTTGATTTCATATGCATTCCATATAAATTACTACGTGATATAACAACTTCTGGGCAGTTTGGGTAAGCAATAATTATTGCAATTTTGTTCTTGCAACGTGACGTCTGCATTGCAAGTTCCCATTACATCTGTTGAGAAATAACAGACAAAACGACGAGAAAATTTCTAATTCTATAGCTTAATATCTAATTCACATCAAATGCCTGGTCACTGTCTTTCAACTTGTTAGCAGAGGCACTGACTCCTTCCGAGCTCCTCTCTGCCGCACATCTATTTTTTTGACGCTTTGATTACATACTACTTCGACGCCGTGTTGGATACGATGTTTTCGCACCTTTTCTGCCAGAATACGCATTCTTATCATTGATTCTTACTTCAGAGACAGAACTATATGGCATAAGATCACAAATATACTATCACAAGTCAATACTGTACATAAAAATCAAGATTCAAAGCGAAAGAATTGTCGTTTTTGTGAACGTACTGACGCTTCCTGACATCAATTTAATGTATTAGTGTTCTGAAATGCTTCTCATTACACCCAGATACTATTGGAGGTATCGAGTTGGTACAAGTAGGCGGTAGAGGAGAAATTCGGAATTCCACAGGAGAATTTTTTTCAGAGATAGACTTTGTGCTACATATTGTAAAAGTTCAAATCATCTTTTAAGCCAATTAAAAATGATTTTTTGAAAATTCTACAGTGTTGTTACCTCTTAGCACAGGATGCCCACATACATTGCCACGCAGTCACTTGCCATTATTTCAGTTGGCACTAGTCCCTTTTATCCTCCCTCATTATTTCCATATACTCCGTACGGTGAGAGAAAAGCTCTGACAGTCGACGCGGCCTTGGCGCACGTGCTTTGCGCATCCACGACGGCCAATCCGATCGTGAGCTTTTTTTACGTTACCGTGGCAACGCCCCAGTGTTGGGCGACCACTGCCTTCCGTCAGTTGTGCCACATGCTACTTTCAGGTTTGTGTATACGTGTTCATTCCGCTACTGCTGTGAGTTTCTTGCCATGTGTATACGTGGAAAAGTGTATATAAGTGTGTATAAGCGAAAAATAGCTGCCTGTAGTGCAGAGAAGAGGGTTTTTGGAAAAGGAGCTGCTTTGAAATCCCAAGCACGCGAATTTATATACAGATTGTGCGTTTATTTTGAAAAGGAAAGGGTCAATGGTGGGTTTTTGATATCAGTGAGTAAAGTGGTTGACAGAGTGGCAGAACCACTGAACATATCTACAGCGACAGTGAAGAGAGTCAAAAGTGATAAAGAGGCTGCCAATTCAACTGCGAACCCTGTTATTGTGAGGCCTGAAAATTCAAGGAAGAGATCGTGTTGTGTGACTGAAACAGCCAACTTTGACGAAAGTGCTATCAGGCAACAAATATACACATATTACAGTAGGAAGGATAATCCAACACTTTAAAAGTTGATGACATCATTTTCGGACAGCTGTTTGTTCGCAGGCAGAACTACAGGTCTCTCCATTGTTTTGAAAAAAAAAAAAAATTGGCTTCCGTTGGAAAAAGCTCTAAGGACGAAAGGTATGAATGGAAAGGGGAGACACTGTAGCATGGAGATGTCGTTTTCTGCGCGAGTTGCTAGTAGTGAATCTGTAAAATGTACTCTGGATTGACAAAGCATGGGTCAACGTGCGTCATGCACGTTCCGTCTCATGGACCGACAACGCATGCCACGGAACTATGAGCGTGCCAACTGGTAAGGGCGGCAGAAGCGATTAATTATAGTTCATTCTGGCTCTATGAAGAGTTTTGTACCCGGTGCTATGATGATGTTTCAGTCAAAAAACACTGTCGACTACCACGAGGAGATGAATGCAGATACAATCTGTGGTGTCACCGCCAGACACCACACTTGCTAGGTGGTAGCCTTTAAATCGGCCGCGGTCATGTAGTATACGTCGGACCCGCGTGTCGCCGCTATCAGGGATTGCAGACCGAGCGCCGCCACACGGCAGGTCTAGAGAGACTTCCTAGCACTCGCCCCAGTTGTACAGCCGACTTTGCTAGCGATGGTTCACTGACAAAATACGCTCTCATTTGCCGAGACGATAGTTAGCACAGCCTTCAGCTACGTTATTTGCTACGACCTAGCAAGGCACCATATTCCGTTACCATTGATATTGTGAATCGTGTACTGTCACGAGCGACGTTCAGCTTTAATGGATTAAAGTTAAGTATTCCACCAGCTACGTCCGTTTTTCTGAAGTCTAATTTCCTTGTCCTATTCCAGACCTTACGCCAGCCTGCGGGAGCTAAAACGCGTGCCTTTCGGCCTCCTCTAGTAACACGGTGTTGGCTCTCCTGCCAACCACAACAATGGCGGCGAGAGTAAAAGTGTTCTTATCTAAATTGCCCTGATTTACTTGTGTAATGGCTTCGCCACAATCTCCAGATGTACTCTCCGAATGTTGTAGCTTACAGAATCAGCAGACGCAGGCATTACTAGATGCCCTTGGACAGCTCGTCCAGGGTCAACGTGCGATGCAAAACGATGCGGCAGCCGCCGCTCCACCGCTGACGCAGCCACAACACGCTGTTGCCCCAACGTTTCGTCCTTTTGATGCTGCACTGGAAAGCTGGGCGGAGTGGTCACGCCAATTTGGATTCCATCTCACCGCCTACAGAATTCAAGGTAACGAGCGGCAGCCTTTTCTCCTTTCTTCAGTAGGGGTGACCACGTACCGTGTGATGGTCAAATTATTTCCCCGACGCGATGTTGCAACTCTGTCCTACGAAGAAATTTTGTTTGCATTAGATGCATGTTTCAAGGAATCAGTCAATGTAGTTGCGAAAAGGTATTCCTTCTTTCGTACAAAACGTACGGCAGGTCAGACTAATCGGGAGTGGGTTGCAACCTTGCAAGGCCTTACTAGGGATTGTGCTTTTGAGTGTCAATGTGGACTCCCTTATTCAAATACTATGGTACGTAATGCAATTGCAGAGAACGTTTCTGATGTTCGTGTACGGGAACAGATTTTGAAACTAGTCAATCCCTCCCTTCAACAAGTGATGGACATATTGGATCGGCAGGACACACTTGACTTTGCTCAGGAATCATTTGAAGCTTCGCCAGCAGTGTGTCAGGTTAACCGGCCCGCCGGGCGAGCTGCACGGAGCCGTAAACAGCCCTCGCGCCCGGCAGCGCCGCTGCCGCCAGGCTCTCAGCCACGTGTACCACGCCGGCAAGCAAATGCGGTGATCAAATCATGCCCGCGGTGTGCTACTAAACATGCACGAGAGAATTGCCCTTCACGCCAAGCTATTTGCTTTTATTGTAATAAAAAAGGACATGTTCAGAGTGTTTGCCAGAAAAAGCTCAGATCGGAAGCTCAAAACCGTTCCAGGCCCTTTGCTTCGCGCCGGAATCGGAATCGAACGAAGGATACTCAGGCTCGCGAAAATTCGCCCATGGAAATTCATGTAGTTCATTCCACTCCGAGCAGAGCCACTCTCTCTAACAGTGACTGTGTTCGTCCCAAAAATAGTGTGCGTCGACATCGCCGGAACTCCAGTCAAGTCGCAAGTGATTATGTACCAGTGTCACTTATACACTGCTGGGCACACCTCCGTTGCGTGCCTCAAATGTTAAGTTAACTAGTTATTCCGTTCAAGATATCCCTGTGTTAGGACAGTGCAGCCTTCTTGCAACATACAAAGGACAAACAAAACTTGTGTCATTTTACGTCCTTTGTTCTTCTTCTGCAGTGAACTTGATTGGTTTCGATTTATTTCAGTTGTTTAACTTGTCTATAGTAAATCAGATCCTATCAGTGAACCAGACTGTGCCTTCAGACAGTGTTTCTCGTCTATGTGAAGAATTTGCAGACATTTTTGCACCGGGCTTCGGTTGTGCTAAGAACTATAAAGCGCATTTGGAACTGAAAGTAAACGCGAACCCGAAATTTTTCAGAGCGCGCAATGTTCCACACGCATTGGGTCAAAAAACATTACACGATTTGGAATCACAAGGTATAATTGGACGTGTGCAGACTTCTCTCTGGGCATCACGCTTAGTAATTTTGCCAAAACCTTCTGGAAAGTTAAGACTTTGTGTGGACTTCAAGGCAACAGTGAATCCACAATTAGTAATTGCAAATTTTCCTTTACCCCGCCCGCAAGATCTTTTTGACAAACTGTGTACGGGTAAATATTTTTCGAAGTTGGAGCTCGCAGATGCGTACTTGCAAATACCGGTGGACGAAGAATCCCAGCACGTTTTGGTGGTTAACACGCATCTTGGTTTATATCGATTCAAACGACTGCCATTCGGGTGTGCATCCGCCCCTGCATTGTTTCAGCAATGTCTACAAACTGTTTGTGCGTCGGTCCCTACTGCAGCAAATTATCTGAACGATATTGTGTTCTCCGGAAAGGTGGAAGAAGAACAGTTGGCCAATCTCAGAACATTATTTCAGGGCTTGCGACAAAATGGTCTTCGCTTGCGGAAGGACAAATGTGTGTTTTTTGCTCGGGACTTGCCATACTTGAGACATGTACTCAATGCCCAAAGCATACATCCCAGTCCCACGCACCTTCGTGCCACACAACACTTGCCGTCGCCACAGAATTTGAAGCAGCTACAGAGTGTGCTGGGAAAAATCAACTGTTATCATAAATATATGCCACATGACTCTTCTATTTCAGCTCCGCTTCACCGTTTACGCCGTAAGGGTGTTCCGTTCGCCTGGACGACGGAATGCGAACGCGCCTTTCGCCAGTTGAAATCGGCGTTGCTTTCCAATACTTGCCTCATGCCATTCGATCGCCAGAAGCCCCTCTTGCTGATGGTGGATGCATCGGGTTTCGGGATCGGTGCTGTGCTTGCGCACAAAGATGGATCGCGCGATCGCCCTATTGCCTTTGCGTCCAAATCGCTCTCGTCTGCGAAAAGAAATTATTCACAGATCGAGAAAAAAGCATTGGCTCTCGTATTTGGTGTTACAAAGTTTCATGATTTCTTGTATGGTCGTCACTTTACCATAATCACGGACCACAAACCTTTGACATCGCTTTTTTATCCGACCAAGCCTGTAACTCCACGTACAGCGCAGAAATTCATTCGCTGGTCTATTTTCCTCTCGCAATACCGCTAACATATCTTGTATCGGTCCACTGCTAAGCACGGAAACGCCGATGCGTTGTCCCGCTTGCCTGTTGCTGAGGATAGGGCATTCGATTCCTCCGAACTTGCTTGCATGTTCATTGATGCGAAAACCGATGACGTGGTCGAATCGTTTCCGATTGATTTTCGTCGTGTAGCTACAGCCACAGCTGCCGACCCTTTCCTTGCTACCGTTCTGCGTTTTGTTACTACGCAATGGCCCTTGCCAAAGTCACGGATCGGGGACCCGTTGGTTCGCCGATTTTTTGCTCACAAGGAGAGTCTTTTTGTACAACGTGGTGTTTTGCTGTTGCGTTCTGATAATGATCAGTCGATGGTCGTGGTACCACGTTCGTTACAGTCCTCTGTCTTACAGCTTCTCCACCAAGGACATTGGCGTATAGTGAGGACGAAACAACTCGTTCGTCAGCACTGTACTTGGTTCGGAATCGATGCCGCGATTACGAAAATGTGCTCTTCTTGCATGGTGTGTGCCGAACAACAATCAGCACCACCGCGGAAATTCTTTGCATTGCCAAAAGCCACATCCCCTTGGCAACGCTTACACATCGATTTTGATGGTCCATTCTGGAATGCTCGATGGTTGGTTGTGGTAGATTCATTAAGTAATTTTCCTTTTAATGTCCGGCGTCTTACACGACGTCATCTGCCACCATCCAAGCGTTATCTGCTATCTTTTGCATTGAAGGTCTTCCACAGACTACTCTTTCCGACAATGGCCCACAAGTCATGTCCGCAGAATTTCAGTCATTCTTCCCGGCCAATGGTATTATACATCTGACGTCCGCGCCGTTTTCGCCACAGTCAAACGGTGCCGCTGAACGATTGGTCAGGACTTTCAAGTCACAGATGTTGAAGTTGAAAGAGTCGCATTCTCGGGAGGACGCGATATTGCACTTTTTGTCCTCGTATCGCTCTCAGCCCCGAGATGGTCGCTCGCCGGCTGAGTTTCTACACGGTCGTCATAATCGCACCTTGATGTCTTTGCTGCACCCGCCGCATCAGGTTCCTGTGCAGCGGCAGACACCTGCTTTTGCTCCAGGCGACGTTCTCTCCTATCGCCACTACCGAGGTTCACGGCGTTGGCTCGAAGGGCGCATACTTCGCTGCCTCGGCCGCGCTATGTATCTGGTTTTGGGGGCCTCTGGTGAGGTGCGTCGGCATCTCAATCAGCTGCGCCTCTGACGTCGCACGGGATCTGCCGCTCGCCGTCTGCTTTCAGCGACGGTGCCGTCCGGTCAGCGCCTCGGGGACCCATCTACTGGCTCGCCTCAGCCCCAGGTGTTACCGGCGCTGCCTTCCATTTTGCCCCATGGAGACGCGCCGCCGCCGCCTGTTCTCCCGCCGGCGACGCCCGCAGTGGACGCGTCGCTGCAACCGCCGGGCGCCTCCCTGAGTCACTCGCCGCCGAACGCTTCCCGTGACCAGTTGTCCTCCGACATGGAACTCTTGCCCGCTCCGGACCATATGTCATCTTCGCCCGTCGGGTGCCCCGGCCCGATGGAGGTCGACCCTTCGACCCCTCCTGTCTCTCTACGGCCGCATACACCGCATGTTGGCGTGCACCCTGGAGCAGGTTTTCAGGCGTTTCCCAGCTCCCCGCGGTCCGAATGGTGGCGTGGTGCAGGTGGAACAGCCTCGCCTGTTGTTAGGTTCCCAACCTCGTCGCATACGTCAACATGCGATCCTCCCCACGGCGGGCGGAAGTCTTATACCACAACCGTACGCCGATTTGCGGTGTGTGTGTGTGGGGGGTGGGGGGGAATGTGGTGTCACCGCCAGACACCACACTTGCTAGGTGGTAGCCTTTAAATCGGCCGCCGTCATGTGGTATACGTCGGACCCGCGTGTCGCCACTATCAGGGACTGCAGACCGAGCGCCGCCACACGGAAGGTCTAGAGAGACTTCCTAGCACTCGCCCCAGTTGTACAGCCGACTTTGCTAGCGATGGTTCACTGACAAAATACGCTCTCATTTGCTGAGACGATAGTTAGCACAGCCTTCAGCTACGTTATTTGCTACGACCTAGCAAGGCGCCATATTCCGTTACCATTGATATTGTGAATCATGTACTGTCACGAGCGACGTTCATCTTTAATGGATTAAAGTTCAGTATTCCACCAGCTACGTCCGTTTTTCTGAAGTCTAATTTCCTTGTCCTGTTCCAGACCTCATGCCAGCCTGCGTGAGCTAAAACGCGTGCCTTTTGGCCTCCTCTAGGAACACGGTGTTGGCTCTCCTGCCAACCACAACACAATCAAAGACTGGTTCGTTACTCGTTTGCGACCAAACGTCAGTTCTGGAACTGTTTTTGTAATGGGCAATGCGCCGTAAAATTCTGTACAATTAAATAAGGCACCAATGGATTCTGCAGGAAGAGACGAAATAGTCAGCTGGTTGAAAGGTAATAAAATAGGCTTTGAAGAGAATATGCAGAAAGCAGAAGTTCTGGAATTAGCGAAACGATACAAGCCACAGAAGACGCATTATGTGATGGATACATAAGCAGAGAACCACGGCCACAAAGTTATACATCTTCCACTGTATCGCTGCCATTACAACGCAGTTGAACTCATCTAGGCTCAAATAAAAGCAGATGTTGCGGAGCGAGACACAGAAACGCTGGTAAATGAGGCTGTCATACGAATAACGCCAGAAAATTGGAAAAAACGTCGTGAACTATGTGTGGAAAGAAATTACAAGGTCAAACACAGATGAAGGTGTAAGAGAAGAATCCGTTCATAATATCGTAATTTCTTTATCAGACTATGAGGACATTAGCAGCCGAGATACCGAAGACTATGTGGTTGTGACGAGAGATGACCAATCAGATGACGATGATCTTGGGGTTTCCGTTTTCCCGCACGAAATTTCAAATAGCTCTAAGCACTATGGGACTTAACATCTGAGATCATCAGTCCCCTAGACTTAGAACTACTTAAACCTAACGAACCTAAGGACATCACACACATCCCTGCCCGTGGCAGGATTCGAACCTGCGACCGTAGCAGCAGCTATGTTCCAGATTGAAGCGCCTACAACCGCTCGGCCACAGTGACCGGCCCGAGAATTACTGGTAACGTCCTTATTCGATACTTTACATGTAATATTTGTGCAATTTGCTTCACCTTTTTAATGCTGAAAATCTCATTGTGTGTAATTTTTACTTGGCTGGAACCATAGTCATGGTAATTTTTTTTAATGATGTTACCACCATTTGACGGTAACAATTTTTATTTTATTGTTTTACGTTCCAGAGTTCTGCCATAGGCCACTTTCAAGTATAGTAACTTATTTATCTGTCAAAAGATATAAGACTGGTATGAAATACAGCAAAATCTAAACTGTATAACAGTTAAATAAAATTGTTGCAGTCAAATGGCTGCAGCATCATTAAAGAAAATATTTATGTGTGTGTTTATTTAAGATGACAAATACTGGTAGCGCATGTGATAAAATATTCCATCAAGGAACACATCGGTCAGCAGAAAGCTGCCCCTACAGGAATGCGCCAATGAATGACGCGACATTGTTAGGTGATGAAGGAACCGAGTGTTGCCGCGGGCCAAAGGGTGGAACGGGAAGGTCAGTCAAAGTGCTTCCCCCGCCGCTGGCTCGCTGCTCTCGACATACGAAGTATAGTCCTCTTAGCCAGAATGTCGCAGCTAGCTGGTCAGTGGAAGCACTGCGCGTGGTGCTTAGAATATACCCGATTGGCCTAACAAGCCGTCAGCTAGCTGCGATAGACTGGCTGATATAGACTAACAAAGTAATGGAAACTAAGGAGGAAGATTTAATGGACAAGTGCCAACTGAAAGAGCCCCCCGATAGTCTCAGCAGAACACCTCTTTGATCTCGCCAAATAACGTGCTCGCTATTAACACGTTATTGGCTGGAAAAAGTGAGTTACGCATTCTTATATCTTGTAGCAGAAGTTTGTAAGAGACTGACTTGAAGCCTGCGAGTTTGGATACAAGTTTTTCTGGTTTATCATGTGCCTATTTCAAGGGTTAGCTAAACATACATCGATAGTCAATCTGTACCACGAAGTCCGCAGCTCGTGGTCTTGCGGTAGCGTGCTCGCTACGTGTGCGCGGGGTCCCGTGTTCGATTCCTGGCGGGGTCAGGGATTTTCTTTACCTCGTGATGGCTGGGTGTTGTGTGTTCTCCATCATCATTTCATAATCTTTGACTCGCAAGTCGCCGACGTGGCATCCCCGCATGGGGCCTCCTGGCCAACAATGCAATACGAACATTTCATTTTTTGTACCACTATAGGTTTTCTCTGAATATTTGTTTTGTGCAGTCTTATAATCTGCTCTCTCTGTAGTTTTTCTTTCGGTAATAAGTAAACAGTCATAACTGGAGCCACAGTGAGTCTGTTTGTCAGGCAATACCTTCCTATCCTGTGTGGAATATCACAGGCTTTAAATTCCAGTTCCGAGCCTCAGTTGCTTGACACCACAACCAACAGGTCAACAGCGTTTGCCACAATCCCGCCATTCTGTGTATCCCTATCCGTTTCTGTTAGGAGGGGCTCAATATAAAACTCGCAAAAGATGGACCCGCAGACTGAACCCTGTAGGCACCCGTCTGTGATTCTCTCGATCGCTTTCAGTTTACCCTCTCGCCATTCAATTGCTGCTCTAGCAGACTATTATATAGAGTTGCTGGTACCTATAGTATCCTTAGTCTCGAATTATCGCATGCCACCAGAGATTATTAAATGCCTTGGCAAAGTCTGCGAGTATGGCCATTACGTACTTGCAGTTGACACTGGTTGCTAATTCGGGTGCCCAGTTAATTGCATCGTCAGTTGGCTTATTTCCACGAAACCCATTTGGTGCAGGCTGAGTCCCAGGATCCGTCAGTCATCTTGCACTCGGTTACACAGAAGCAGTTCCTTGACTTTAGCCGAGGTGCTGATCAAGCAATTTGGCTTGCACTACATCAGATTGGCTGGGCATTTGACTTCCGATTTTTTTGATGATGACTGCATTTGCTAACTTCCAGGCTAAAGGTACGCTTTCCAATCTTAGGAATTCATTTATCATATCAGCTAAAAATGAGGCAACACGTGGTGCTAATCGTTTAAGAGCCTCCAAGTGAATGTTGTACGGGCCCTGTGCTTTTTTTACTTTTAATTTTGTTACGGTTAGCGCTACCTCCTCCTATGCGAAGGGGCAGGTGACGGACTCGTTTGTGTATTCTGTCCACATTAGAGCTCTTAAACTAGAGTTGTGTCGATCGCCTGTGTTGTGGTTGCCATCGGGAAGGATTGAACACTTCTTCTCTCCCCAAACCCTAATCTCCCATGACACGTCCTTTTGCATTTAAGTGAAAATTCATTGCTGCTTTTTGTGTTTTAAATATATATTTTTATTTTTATATTTTATTCCTTGAATTTTTGATCGAAACAACGAAGAAAATGAATAGTTCTAATATAATTACGTAAATTCCAAAAAATCATTCTTTTTATAGATTTTAAAAATCACTTGCAAACTTTTCAACTTTTATGACATTTATTCCATCTTTGTTCATATTTTTAAAGGCATTTGGCTGAATACCGGCTTGATTGCACCCCTGCAACCCATCCCCGCGCATACGAGGCGAGGGGATGAAATAACGATAAAGAAAAAAAGTACCGCATGATGGCGTGGAGACACTACAGCCAAACAGAACATTTTCAACTTAATCATTTTACCTACCAATTATTTAAATCAACTGTAGATAAAATACTTTATAAGTAGATTGAAGCTCCGATAAAATAAGTAAAACAGCTATAAAATATGAGCGCATAAATTGCACCCATGCAAATTTCTGATGGAGCATCAGTACGCATATAATCTGCTCATCCGATCTGTAGTATAAAATAAAAGATTGGATAAGAAGTATTACAAAAAAACTATCGTACAGAAACATCTGAAACTTCCCACACATATTAGCGTCAATTAAACAATCACATCTACATCTACATACATACTCCACAAGTCACAGTACGGTGTGTGGCAGAGTGTTTCCTCTACCACTACTAGTAATTTCCATTCCTCTTCCACATGTAAATAGACGAGGGGAAAACGACAGTCTATATGCCTCCGTTCGAGCCCTAATTTCTCTTACCTTCTCTTCGTGGGCCTTATGCGAAAAGTACGTAGGTGGCAATAGGATCGTTCTACAGTCAGCTTCAAATATCAGTTCTCTAAATTTTCTCAATAATTTTCATCGAAAAGAACGGCGTCTGCCCTCTAGGGATTCGCATTTGAGTTCCCAATCCATTTCCATAATACTTGTTTGAATCGAGCAGCAATAAATCTAGCAGCCTACCTCTGAGTTGCTCCGATGTCTTTCTGTAATTCGACCTGGTGCAGGTGCCAAATACTCGGGCAGTACTCATGAATGGGTGGCACTAGTTTCCCACATGCGGTCTCCTTTACAAATGACCCACACTTTCATAAATTTCTCTCAGTTAACCGGTATCGATCATTCGCCTTTCCTACTAAAATCCTTCAATGTTCGTTCCAGTACATATCCGTGAATAACTGGGACGAAAGAAATATAAAGGAAAAGGGATGAGAAATCGATAGGAGGGAAATAATGACTTCCAAACGCACAGGGCATTGTGCGTATCCAACGGTGGGAGCTGGAAAAAAGTGCCCGACCGGGACTCGAACCTAGATAATCTGCTTCTCTAGAATGGTTGCATCAGCCACGTCAGCCATTGAGACACACTTTCTGCCACCCCTAAATTCCCAACTTCCCGCTTGCTACACCGCAACGATTCCAGTCCCTTACCCCCTTACTTCCTGATTCTCGTAGGAGCTGGGACATTTGTTGTGTGTCCCCACTGAAGCATTTTCATCAGATAGCCGTTGCGCCCGTAGAATCATAAATATGACCGGTGTCTGTTCTGTAGGACATGTCAAACAGGGCAGACACAACTCATATCTATAATACCATTTCACATCGCTTTGCAACGTTACGTCTAGATATTTAATTAACGCGACTGTGGAAATTTGTGGTAATAGCCAATGGAACCAAACTGCTGAGGTCATCGGCCCCTAAGCTTACACACTACTTAATCTAAGGACAACGCACACACCCATACCGGAGCAAGGACTCGAACCCCCGATGGGGTCAGCTGCGCGAACCGTGACAAGGCGTCTAAGACCACGTGGTTACCCCGTGCGGCGCGACTGTGTCAAGAAGCGCATTACTGATGCTGTATTCTAATATTAGTGATTGTTTGTTCTTGCTCATCTGCATTAACTTACATTTTTCTACATTTAGAGCTAGCTGTCATTCATCACATCAACTACAAATTCTATATAAGTCATCATGTATTCCCCCCCGTCACTCAACAAAAATACCATCCAGTACACCACAGCATCGTCAGAAAACAGCCGTAGATTGCCGCTCACCCTGTTGGCCAAACCATTTATGTGTATAGGAAATAACAGCATCCCTATCACGTTTCCCTGGGACACTCCTGACGATACCCTTGTCTGTGATGAGTACTCGCCGTGAAGGCGAAAGCACTGGGTTGTGCTACTTCAGAACTCTTCCTGCCTCTCACATATCCGGGAACCTATTCCGTATGTCCGTACCTTCGTTAACAAACTTTAGTGGGGCACCATATCAAATGCTTTTTTCAACAGTATGACATAGACGAGATAATAACTGCGCAACTGCAAAGTACTGTTGGAACAGCAATAAACTTGCACTCAGCTCATCAGGGCTCTAACATAATACAAAAAAATAGTAGAGGTAGAATTATATTGTTGTTGTTGTGGTCTTCAGTCCTGAGACTGGTTTGATGCAGCTCTCCATGCTACTCTATCCTGTGCAAGCTTCTTCATCTCCCAGTACCTACTGCAACCTACATCCTTCTGAATCTCCTTAGTGTATTCATCTCCTGGTCTCCCTCTACGATTTTTACCCTCCACGCTACCCTCCAATACTAAATTGGTGATCCATTGATTTACCAGCGCTTCAACATACATATGATGATTTTTATCTTTAATTCATATTAAACAACTGATAGGTAACATAGTTACACATAATGTATTCTGTTGGACAGTAGCTCTTCCATCCCATCATGCAATCTTATTTTTATACATGATGTAAACTATAACTGTTTATTACATACCACAATGTTGTAGGGGAAATCAGGATGAACAGTTTGATAAAAGACACTTGTGGTCTATGAGTCCAGTAAACAACCTCAGATCCAAACATATTATAAAAACTGATATATATATATATATATATATTCCACATTTCATCCTGAACGACTGGATCGATTTCAGCCAAACTTGGCACATTCATTCCTTAACGGAAAACATCGCTGTGAGGTTGAGAACCAGCTACCTATCAAAGGGGTGGAGGTGAAAAAGCAGTGTATCCCTCTACCAGTCATCCACTGTTTGAAAATAACAGCAGCTACAGAATTGCAACGAACTTCACAAATAATTTCAAACCTTTACGAAACTTTTTCTCGCTGACGAGCCACACAAAATGATGAAAGTAAAGAAAATTATCGCTTACCTCATTTTCGCAACTCATGCAGCAAAACTGTCGCCCGGAGCATGACGTTTTAATTTATAACTTCTTTATTACTAACTGTATTCGCTACATATTCTACAGACAACATTCACATATACAACAAAAATTATGTCGCTGCTTGACAAATAGTTCAGGAAATATGAAGTCCTGAACACTGAGACGCATGAAAAACTGCCAAATCATGCAAGATGTTTAACTTTATTACTTCATTGCTGCTGACTCCACTAGTAACGTTTTTCTCAGGCGGTATACACACATGCCGCTGAATGTACTTATGGAAATTTATCATTGTACGACAGAGAATTCAGGAGATATGACGTCAAATACATCAATGGGTGAAAAACTGCAGCATCATGCATGACGTTTTAATTTATTACTTCCTTACGACTAACTCTGCTCGCAACGCATTTCGCGGACGATATCCACTAATGTCACTGAATGAACCTAAAAAAATACATCATTGTACGACACATAGTTAAGAAGATATGACGCCATAAACAGTGAGATGAGTGAAAATGAAACTGCAGGGCGAAATTCGCTAGAAATATAGGTGAAATGTGTATACAAATACTTGTGAAATATGTTACATAAATGTGAAATATATTTGAAATTAGCGTACACTGGAAAAATAACTAGAAAGAAGCTCATCCCAAATCCCTGGAACGACCTCAATGGAATTTGGTACATATATTAGTTTCCGCCTGGAAAGAAATCCTGTAGGGTTAAGAAATACCTGTTGGGGTGAGCGTGATAACGTGGAGAGAGGAGGTGGAAGGAGAAAAAGGACAGACAGCGAGGGAGAAGCAGGAGATGGGCACAGATAGGGGGAAGGAAGAGATGGACAGAGATATGGGAGGGGGGAATGGACAGTAAGAGGGGAGATGAGGAGATTTACAGAGAAAGGAAAGAGGAGAACATGGACGGAGACAGGGGGAGGAAAAAATAGGCAGAGAGAGGGGGAGCGGAAAATGAACGAACAGAGGAGGTGGAGGAAATGGACGGAGAAAGGAAAGAGGAGGAAATGGACATTGAGAGGAAAGAGGAGGAGATGGGCAGAGAAAGGAATAGGAGGAGCAGGGAGAGAGGGGAGGAAAAGGTAGAATTACGGGTGGTGGAGGAGGTGGTCAGGGGGTTGGGGAGGAGCAGATGAACAGAGAGGAAAAGAGCAGATTAATAGAGCGTGGAGGAAGAGGAGATGGACAGAGAAAGAGGCAGGAGGAGATAGACAGAGAGTGTGGGATGGCGGAGGTCGACAGAGAGGCGGATGGAGGAGATGAACAGAGAGAGGGAGAACGAGGAGATGAACTTATAAAAGACTGGAATAAATATGTACCCGGGCAACGCCGGGTGCTCAGCTAGATAGCCTATAAAAACTACTCAAGCTACAGTGCATGAGCGCTACATGAGCTTTTAAGTATCCTCTCGCACATTTATACGTCCGACTTTCGTTAATAATAGTAAGTGAAAATTTCCTGTGAGGGTAATGAAAAGAAAAGCGTTTTGAACAAGTTATGCAAAAAATAATTACGTTTCCATATTGATATCAACTTAGTCCCTATAAGCACCGTTGTCTCGCAGTAAGAAGGCCAGAGAAACAATACGATTTAATTGTTAATTTTTTACGCCGGTAAAATTCACAAAATTGTGAGTCCAATGCTACACAAACAATGACTCTACATTCTGTAAGAGTAAGAACAAGAGGTTTTCAATTTTCGCAGACGATTTTAGCACAATCTAGAGCAGCGTGGCTTTTGTAGCCTACTTTTAAGGATGTTTCTCGGTTTGATGGGCCACAAGTATCAAAGATAAAAGTGCTCGTCTCGACGCAACTTGTGAATACAGTTTGATTGCTTAGAACCCTTTTTTACGTTTGCGCTGTGTAACTGTTCTCTGAACGGAATAAGAGGAGCCTTAGCTCAGGCAGACGCGGCGCAGTGCTACACGAACGGGAACGCGGCCGCCACTTAAAATTTAATGTACGGCCTAACTGCCGGCTAACGCTTCAACTCGTCAGTAACAGCACTAAAACCAAACTTGAGGCGGCAATTCGTTACCGTGTCATTAAGGAGAACTTAAGCTGGGGTCATACTGATCTGCGGCTAGTATTCCAGCCAACGGCGTTTTCCCACTAATCCAGCACAACGTGCTTACCAGACCCCCATTTAAACTTACTATTATAACATTCAAAGCACTTACCAACAACCCCTTACGTGACGCTCCTGTCATGTCTTTCGATCCCAACCCCTCTCACAATTTATATTTCATGACTTGATGACTTGCTGATGTCAACATTTTGTTGCTTTCATTGTCATACACTCAATCATCCCATTTTCCGCTCAACAGATATCCAGTAACACAGCAGGCAACGAATCCTGAGCTTTCCCGGTTTTTCTGTTTCGATTGGCTAACCTGCTTCGTACATCCATTCGCAGCCTCCAACCTAACCGCGTGGTACTAATGATCCTGAATAGAATGAACTCCACACATGAATGATGGTATTCCCCTTCATCGGGCGTTGTCGGACTAATTAAGTCCTTAGTGGCCGTGTTACACTTCCAGTTTAGTGCTTCCTTCACCCCTGCATGATCGACTGTGTGATAATGTAGTGATATTATTTCTTCATCAGTTTTAAACATCTTATCGCTCGTCTCTCCCGACGGGTGTTCTTCCTGATTTATTTCTTCAATTTAATTATTGTCTTTTTCGTATATAGTAAACTAAAATTTAGCCTTGATGTTAAGATCGTTTTCTTTGTGCTCAATTGGAATATTGTGTAGCAAATTATTGGTTCTATATGAGCCACTCTTCAGTTTGATTCACCCCCTGATAGGTACCCACATTACACGAGCAGCCGAGAGATACACTAAATTAAAGTATGTGTAATAAAACCCAATAAAATCATTCGTCACCGCAGGTTCGAACAGAATCACAAGCGTTACTGTTAGGTACCTTGTTGTGAGTATCAAGTGTATTAGCACTTAATCTCTTACTCTAGGAACGTTGAGTACGACCCTTGCACATACGGTGAGCGGCATTTCCTTTGTAATAAGAGTAACCAAAAGTCCGATATCTTATTACGACTGTCGGGATTATCTCGCCAATTGAACAAAAATCCATTTAATATGGTGAAAGTGTAGCCTCTCCGGGAAGGTGATAGTACAACGCTGCAGTGGAGTTGAAGCCCAACATTAGCGATTGCCTAGTTAATTGTAAACGAATAAAAGCAGATAGGGATAGTTTTGTTGTTTCACACCTGTTAGTAGTAACGGCTTACATAGAAAAAGAAGCGTATCTTTTTCACTGTACCAGAGAATCAATATTAAGTGCATGGCACTGCTGCAGTATTAAGCCTCCGTCTCATTCCTTTCTCGTATACGATATGGACTGATTCTATGACTCTATGCCCGCTTCTGTTAACATACTCTATTCTTCATTGCCTGTAGTGAACAGTATGCAGGAGTTTGGAAGACATTTTTACGTTCCTTACTGCTGCGAGATCTTTTAAGTAAAGTTTCGTCCAAGGACTCCCGTTTCAGATATGCAACATTTCTGTAGAACTCTCCCGCGCGCTAAAAAGAAAACATTTAATCATCAATACCCTCATTGTCTGTGCACATTCCCCGGCCGGTGTGGCCGTGCGGTTCTAGGCGCTTCAGTCTGGAACCGCGTGACCGCTACGGTCGTAGGTTCGAATCCTGCCTCTGGCTTGGATGTGTGTGATGTCCTTAGGTTAGTTAGGTTTAAGTAGTTCTAAGTTCTAGGGGACTGATGACCACAGATGTTAAGTCCCATAGTGGTCAGAGCCATTTGAACCATTTGAATCTGTGCACAATTAATGACTATTGATAAATATTTGTAACAAACGCGGAACAGTTCACTCATACCTGAGTAAGCTACGTACTACTAAACTGCTTAAAAATTTTTTGCACCATCTGAATATCAGCGAACGTGAGTAGGCTTAAAGTAAAGGACAGCAGTCAATGAAAGCAACTTCCTTCTGCCGCCGAGCAGTGTATCAGCGGTGCGCAAGTGACAGCATTACTATATTTACTTGTATTTTATAACAGTTTAAATTTTGTGTTGAATTGTTTGTGCTCTCTGTAGATAATTCAGACGTTCTTTGCACAACAGTATTTAGCATAGATAGGGACGGTGACTGCTGTGTTCGGATGCGGGCTGAGTTGGCATCCCTTCTCTCCCAGCTTCAGGCAATGTTGGCTTCGGTCACACAGCTTGAGGCTGTTGCCAGTAGCCATCACTGTGGGAGTCCGGACGGGGGTTGTCGTGGACGGCCACCTCTTCCCACGCATCCCCCGATCGGGCTATGGCTGTGGCTGCCCGGGATACTGCCCGCATTGAGGCTGACCCTGCACCCATAGTAGAGTGGGAGGTGGTCCCGAGGTGTGGCAGGGGGCGAAAGACATTCCGGAGGGCTGAACGAAAGGCCTCTCCAGTTTGTCTGCAAGGGAGGGGAAGAAAACCAATGTGCAATCTATGTGCATGCCGGGGAGAGTCATTCCAGACGTGGAAAGGGTCCTCCCGGATGCCATGAAGGGTACAGGGTGCACCCATCTGCAGGTGGTCGCTCATGTCGGCACCAATGATGTATCGCTATGGATCGGAGGAAATCCTCTCTGGCTTCCGGCAGCTATCTGATTTGGTGAAGACTGCCAGTCTCGCTAGCGGGATGAAAGCAGAGCTCACCATCTGCAACATCGTCGACAGGACTGACTGCGGACCTTTGGTACAGAGCCGAGTGGAGGGTCTGAATCAGAGGCTGAGATGGTTCTGCGACCGTGTGGGCTGCAGATTCCTCGGCTTGCGCCATAGGGTGGTGGGCTTTCGGGTTCCGCTGGATAGGTCAGGAGTCCACTACACACAGCATGCGGCTACACGGGTAGCAGGGGTTCTGTGGCGTGGACTGGGCGGTTTTTTAGGTTAGATGGCCTCAGGCAAGTACAGAAAGGGCAACAGTTTCAAAGGGTGCGGGGCAAAGTCAGGACATGCGGGGACCAAGCAGCAATCGGTATTGTAATTGTAAACTGTCGAAGCTGCGTTGGTGATGTACCGGAACATCAAGCACTGATAGAAAGTACCGAAGCTGAAGTCGTTATAGGTACGGAAAGCTGGCTGAAGCCAGAGATAAATTGTGCCAAAATTTTTACAAAGGCGCAGACGGTGTTTAGAAAGGATAGATTGCATGCAATCGGTGGTGGCGTGCTTGTCGCTGTTAGTAGTACTTTATCCTGTAGTGAAATAGAAGTGGATAGTTCCTGTGAATTATTATGGGTGGAGGTTATACTCAACAACGGAGCTAAGTTAATAATTGGCTCCTTTTACCGACCTCCCGACTCAGCAGCATTAGTGGCAGAACAACTGAGAGAAAATCTGGAATACATTTCACATAAATTTCCTCAGCATGTTATAGTCTTAAGTGGAGATTTCAATTTACCAGATATAGACTGGGACACTCAGATGTTTAGGACGGGTGGTAGGGACAGAGCATCGAGTGACATTATACTGTGTGCACTATCCGAAAATTATCTCGAGCAATTAAACAGAGAACCGACTCGTGGAGATAACATCTTGGATCTACTGATAACAAACAGACCCGAACTTTTCGACTCTGTAAGCGCAGAACAGGGAATCAGTGGTCATAGGGCAGTTGCAGCAGCCCTGAATATGGAAGTAAATAGGAATATAAAAAAAGGGAGGCAGGTTTATCTGTTTAGCAAGAGTAATAGGAGGCATATTTCAGACTACCTAACAGATCAAAACGAAAATTTCTGTTCTGACACTGACAATGTTGAGTGTTTATGGAAAAAGTTCAAGGCAATCGTAAAATGCGTTTTAGACAGTTACATGCGGAGTAAAACTGTGAGGGACGGGAAAAACCCACCGTAGTTCAACAACAAAGCTAGGAAACTACAGCGAAAGCAAAGAGAGCTTCACTGCAAATTTAAACGCAGCCAAAACCTCTCAGACAAACAGAAGCTAAACGATGTCAAAGTTAGCGTAAGGAGGGTTATGCGTGAAGCGTTCAGTGAAATCGAAAGTAAAATTCTATGTACCGACTTTACAGAAAATCCTAGGAGGTTCTGGGCTTACGTTAAATCAGTAAGTGGATCGAAACAGCATATCCAGACACTCTGGGATGATAATGGCATTGAAACAGAGGATGACACGGGTAAACCTGAAATAATAAACATCTTTTTCCAAAGCTGTTTCACAGAGGAAGACCCCACTGCAGATCCTTCTCTAAATCTTCACACGAACGAAAAAATGGCTGACATCGAAATAAGTGTCCAAGGAATAGAAAAGCAACTGAAATCACTCAACAGAGGAAAGTCCACTGGACCTGACGGGATACCAGTTCGATTCTACACAGAGTACGCGAAAGAACTAGCCCCCCTTCTAACAGCCGTGTACCGCAAATGATTGGAAAAGAGCACAGGTAGTCCCAGTCTTCAAGAAGGGTCATCGATCAGATGCGCAAAACTATGGGCCTATATCTCTGACGTCGATCTGTTGTAGAATTTTAGAACATGTTGTTTGCTCGTGTATCATGTCGTTTTTGGAAACCCAGAATCTACTCTGTAGGAAACAACATGGATTCCGGAAACAGCGATCGCGTGAGACCCAACTCGCTTTATTTGTTCGTGAGACCCAGAAAATATTAGATACAGGCTCCCTGGTAGATGCCATTTTCCTTGACTTCCGGAAGGCGTTCGATACAGTTCTACACTGTCGCCTGATAAACAAAGTAAGAGTATACGGAATATGAGACCAGCTGTGTGGCTGGATTGAAGAGTTTTTAGTAAACAGAACACAGCATGTTGTTATCAATGGAGAGACATCTACAGACGTTAAAGTAACCTCTGACGTGCCACAGGGGAGTGTTATGGGACCATTGCCCCCCTTCTAACAGCCGTGTACCGCAAATGATTGGAAAAGAGCACTGGTAGTCCCAGTCTTCAAGAAGGGTCATCGATCAGATGCGCAAAACTATGGACCTATATCTCTGACGTCGATCTGTTGTAGAATTTTAGAACATGTTGTTTGCTCGTGTATCATGTCGTTTTTGGAAACCCAGAATCTACTCTGTAGGAAACAACATGGATTCCGGAAACAGCGATCGCGTGAGACCCAACTCGCTTTATTTGTTCATGAGACCCAGAAAATATTAGATACAAGCTCCCTGGTAGATGCCATTTTCCTTGACTTCCGGAAGGCCTTCGATACAGTTCTACACTGTCGCCTGATAAACAAAGTAAGAGTATACGGAATATGAGACCAGCTGTGTGGCTGGAGTGAAGAGTTTTTAGTAAACAGAACACAGCATGTTGTTCTCAATGGAGAGACATCTACAGACGTTAAAGTAACCTCTGGCGTGCCACAGGGGAGTGTTATGGGACCATTGCTTTTCACAATATATATAAATGACCTAGTAGATAGTGTCGGAAGTTCTATGCGGCTTTTCGCGGATGATGCTGTAGTATACAGAGAAGTTGCAGCATTGAAAAATTGCAGTGAAATGCAGGAAGATCTGCAGCGGATAGGCACTTGGTGCAGGGAGTAGCAACTTACCCTTAACATAGACAAATGTAATGTATTGCGAATACATAGAAAGAAGGATCTTTTATTGTATGATTATATGGTAGCGGAACAAACACTAGTAGCAGTTACTTCTGTAAAATATCTGGTAGTATGTGTACGGAACGATTAAAGTGGAATGATCACATAAAATTAATTGTTGGTAAGGCGGGTGCCACGTTGAGATTCATTGGGAGAGTCCTTAGAAACTGTAGTCCATCAACAAAGGTGGTGGCTTACAAAACACTCGTTCGACCTATACTTGAGTATTGCTCATCAGTGTGGGATCCGTACCAGGTCTGGTTGACGGAGGAGATAGAGAAGATCGAAAGAAGAGCGGTGCGTTTCGTCACAGGGTTATTTGGTAACCGTGATAGCGTTACGGAGATGTTTAGCAAACTCAAGTGGCAGACTCTGCAAGACAGGCGCTCTGCATCGCGGTGTAACTTGCTGTCCAGGTTTCGAGAGGGTGCGTTTCTGGATGAGGTATCGAATATATTGCTTCCCCCTACTTATACCTCCCGAGGAGATAACGAATGTAAAATTAGATAGATTCGAGCGCGCACGGAGGCTTTCCGGCAGTCGTTCTTCCCACGAACCATACGCGACTGGAACAGGAAAGGGAGGTAATGACAGTGGCACGTAGGGTGCCCTCTGCCACACACCGTTGGGTGGCTTGCGGAGTGTAAATTCAGATCAATAACCGAACTAAATGCAGTACGTTCGAAAGTGCTCATCTGTAAAATCAAAATCAATATGTTGCTGGCTAATACTGAATACTGTATTGCTCCACCCGTGTATCGGCATGTTGTCCACAACGTTGCTGCCCATACCTGCCTCAATCGTGGACGGTGGCTTGCTGATGTGATCCAGTTGGTGCAGAGTGTTCACGCAACGTTGCACTGCAGGTTCCAACTGGTTAAAAAATTACCAGCCACAGAAGAACAGCATTAACATGACGATCCCTAGATGACCAGATTAGAAATATGGTGTCCTTGACGTTACTAGGATGTGCAATATAACTAATTTAGAAACAACAATAATGAGTCACTTGGAAATAGTCACAATGCCGAAATTATAAAGGTATATCCAGAAGGGAATAAAACAGCAGTAAAATTGTGGAAGTATTGTCATTTAGACTAATATGTCCAATTCAGGAAACATACACGGTGAAGAAAAATTCGCGCACTCAGACTTCACAGCGCGATTCCTCCTATAGTAGCAATACAAAAATGTCTATCACAAAATTTCGTCCTACTCGTATTTCCGGCAGTAAATGGGCATTAAAGATTGGCAGTCTGGCAGCACTGTCATCATATACACTGTGCAGTTAGTGCAGTGGATAGCCTTTTGGGTTAGCATGGGGGCTAAATGTAGTTCCTATTAAAAATGAAACTCCTCCAGCTATACTTAATATTTCATATTTATTTGGCTACTAGTTTCAACGTTGCTTCAACGCTATCTTTAGGCCCGTACACTTTGATGATATCAACTGTGTGTGGCTGAGTAATAGAAGTCCGTGGTGAGACATGGATGGCGAGCAGTAACTAGTTAGTGCCGTGGGGACACATGGATGGCAAGCAGTAACTAAGTAACTAGTTAGTGCCGTGGTGAGACATGGATGGCGAGCAATAACTAGTTAGTGCCGTGGTGAGACATGGATGGCGAGCAATAACTAGTTAGTGCCGTGGTGAGACATGGATGGCGAGCAGTAACTAGTTACTGCCGTGGTGAGATATGGATGGCGAGCAGTAACTAGTTAGTGCCGTAGTGAGACATGGATGGCGTGCAGTAACTAGTTACTGCCGTGGTGAGACATGGATGGCGAGCAGTAACTAGTTAGTGCCGTGGTGAGACATGGATGGCGAGCAGTAACTAGTTACTGCCCCATCACGGACTTCTAGTACTCAGCCACCTTATTTACCAGCTGATGTCCCACCATCATCCGATTTAAATATGGATGTACGAAGATTAAATGCAGTTTCAGTGATATGGTATTGTCTTAATAGTCATACAGCGGTTACGCTGTGTCTTCTACAAGTATTTGTGCTACGAACACAGAAATAGAAATGGAATCGTTTTCATTGGTCAGCTTTTGAAGAAGCCTTTTGCACGTCGTGGACGTGAATTCTTTTGCACCACTGCATCTACTAGATTCCAAACCTGTTCTCTGTGTCCCCTCTCCCAGTGGTCCCATCAATTAGTACCAAACATTATTCTTGCCACGTTCAGGTCCATTACATTTCGTTAGGGTCGTACATTATCAGTAGGGCTAGCAAAGTGTTTTGCAAGTAATTTCCTAACTCGGTTACCATTTGTATACATAATCACCATGAAACCACTAGTCATTACTTTCAACATTGAATTTGACAAGAGCATTCTGTTTAAAAAGTATCTCCATGTGTTACTGTTATTATTATTATTATTATCGATGGAAATGTGGACACAGCTCGTCCATTACCGTTAGGGAAATAGAGTAGTTCGAAAACCAACATATCACGATTAACAGTGTCGGGATGAATCATGCAGAACAAAAGCTGCAGCAGAGGTGATAGGCGTTAGGTGGAATAACCCGCTGCGACTAATGACGTGTTTATCCTGTATGCGGTGTTCACCAGACGCTGACTATTTACTAGCTGAGTATCGCGCCCGTGACAGACTCCGTGTACATTCGTAGTATAAATTACTAGTAGACGTTGAGTTATTTAACTGTGTAATAATCTTTAGCAGCTCGAAATTGATATTGTTTTTGTAGTTATTCTGTCCTATGACAGGTCATTTGTTTCAGAAATCTATTTCTGACTTGTTTGACCACGTTTTTGTTATGTTCACTTTACAGAACACTGTATTATGTAAATGTCGGATACGTGTCGTTCAATAAACTGTGTATATTTCAGTATCATATGGCAGAATGAAATTAGCAAATACAAAAAAATAACCTTCACCTCATGCGCGCTAGCGAAAAACTCTATTCACTATACCAACTGCACAGCACTGCTCCTCTATGCTGACAGAGGTAGCTACCGTATAAACGATTACAGTGTTGCCAAACTGCCAATCTTTAACGTCCATTTATTTCCCTAAATATGCACAGGACGAAATTTTGTGAAAGACATTTTTGTATTACTACTATGTGAGAATCGCGCTACGAAGTCCAATGCGCGAATTTTTCTTCACGCAGTATATTTACCTGTGTGTTTACAGTTCTGTACAGTACTTTGCCTGGAGACGACGTGAAGATGTGTCTCTGTTCGCGTCATCCGTGGAGCACCTTTATACATCCGTCTCATAGATAGCACTTTTACTGGATTTGGGCTCTTATTTCCGGTTCATCACCTGATAACGAGAATATGGCTTTTCCTCCTGTAAGCTGTTTACAAGCAAATTACGATCATTCGAGGCTAATGGATTCAACACCCTTCAATAGGCTAACCAGAGCTGGTTGGTCTTGCTACCAAGCTAGCCTCTGCCAGACTATCGCGAGTCTCAGATGACGCATATGCAACTCGCGCATTTCTCCTTTTCCTTTGGCCTCTCAGTGTATTTCTCTTCGCACCGACAGAGTAAATCACATAAAATACAGCCACATAAAATTGCAGTTCATTACAAAAATTAGTTATAATGTCAGTTACAAAATTAGTTATAAAAATCCAAGAACATTTACCCTACGTGTCTAATGTATATATGAATGTGAGTTATAGTGTCACAAAGTAAAATATTGGTGTTCAGGGATTCTACGCCACTATCTCTCCACCCCTTGTAAGCAAATATGGACCTCGATAACTTATTACATGAATCATATTATAATTTCCTGATAGACTGCCATCGCGCTAGCATTTGTTAGCGTCTTTGTGTATATAGATACATATATAAAATGTAATGAAACAAATGAGTATGAATTAAACTAGGCAACGGAACTAAATGGTCACTCCTTTCAAACCCAGTCCTTTCTTCCATTGCGACGCAGAAGTTTGAAATTTGGCTCAAAGGTGCCTAAAACCTTCGTCTGTATTGGTGGAGAAGCGTGGCGCCCAGCGACGTCACCCTCGTTTTCGGCGACGCGTCAAACAGCAAGGCGTCGACAAATGCGGAAACAAAGCTAGAGCTCACAAGTTGATGTGAGGTGTAATGTTGCTTAATGATATTACATTGGCACCAAATTTCACTTCAGTTCTGCCCAATGACAAAAAAATGAAAAAAAAATCATTGCGACGCTGAGTAGCCGTGCTGTTTGAGGCGCCATGTCACGGATTGTGCGGCCCGTCCCGCCGAAGGTTCGAGTCCTCCCTCGGCCATGGGTGTATATATGTTGTTTTTAGCGTTAATTAGTAAGTCTAGGTACCGATGACCTCCGAAGTTTGGTCCCGTAGGAATTCACACACAATCAATCAATCAGTCAATCAATCGAATCACAGTTTTCTTAGGAGTGGGCAAGGAAAACATTTCAGACATACCACTGCTCAGACATGACCCGAAAAGGCCTCAGGATGTGATATAAAGGCCGTCAATGAAACCATTCCTTCCCTTGGGACGTTCAACTACACACATTTCGCGGTAGAAAACGATAGTTCGCAGTACGATGAGGAACATAACTACGTTCTTCGGCACGTTCGACACCGATTAAACTCCCGGGACGATTCAATCCTTCTGTAAGGACTCTGTGGGGTTACAACCCCATTGAAAGTGCTCTGCCTCCTACGGAGTGTGACGTGACTGCAGTTTCTGCTCTGGTATAGAGGGTGTAAAAACTAGGAATCGTTCAAAACCATTCAGTGAAATTTGAATGTGATGCGTAGCACCAAAGAGCGTTTACGCTTTTTCAGCCTTCCTGTTTGGCACCTTCCTGTGGAGTATGCACTAACGGGTGCGAGGGGTGCAAGCAGTGGCGGCTGCTGTGTAAGACCACAAGAGCACCTTGCGACTTTGTTAGTTATTTTCCTTTGAATGCTGTTAAACGTAATGTGCACCCCGTGTGCATACCGGGGGGAGTCATCCAAGATGTGAAAAGTGTCCTTCCGGATGCCATGAAGGCTACAGGGTGCAGCCAACTGCAGGTAGTGGCTCATGTCGGCACTAATGACGTGTGTCGCTATGGATCGGAAGAGATTCTATCTGGTTTCCGGCGGCTGTCTGAGTTGGTGAAGACTGCCAGTCTTACTAGCGAGATGAAGGCAGAGCTCAACACCTGCAGCATCGCCGACAGGAGCGATTGCGGACCTTTGGTACAGAGCCGTGTGGAGGGTCTGAATTAGAGGCTCAGACGGTTCTGCAACCGTGTAGTCTGCAGATTCCTCGACTTGCGCCATAGGGTGCTGGGGTTTCGGATTCTGCTAAATAGGTCAGGTGTCCACTACACACATGAGGCGGCTACACGGGTAGCAGGGGCTGTGTGGCGTGGACTGGGCGGTTTTTTTGGTTAGACAATCTTGGGAAAGATCAAAAAGGGCTCCAGTCTCAAAGGGCGAGAATCGACCAAGCAACAGTCGGTATTGTTGTTGTAAATTGTCGTAGGTGTGTTGGGAAAGTACCAGAGCTTTAAACGCTGATAGAAAGCGCTGAAGCTGAAATTGTTATAGGAAAAGAGAGCTGTCTAAAGCCGGAGATAAATTTTGCCGAAATTTTTAGAGGTGCAAACCGTGTTCACAAAGGTTAGAATAAATAAAGAAGGTGGTGGTGTGTTTGTGTCTGTTGGTAGTAGTTTATCTTTCAGTTAAGTTGAAATAGATAGTTCCTGCGAATTACTGTGTGTAGAGGCTATACTCAATAGCCGTACCAAAATAATAATTGGCTCCTTCTACCGACCCCCCGGCTCAGATGATATAATAGCTGAACGGTTCAAAGAAAACTTGAATCTCATTACAAATAATTACCCCACTCATACGGTTATAATTGGTGGAGACTTCAATCCACCCTCGATTTGTTGGCGAAAATACATGTTCAAAGCCGGTGGCAGACAGAAAACACCTTCCGAAATTGTACTAAATACTTTCTTTGAGAATTACTTTGAGCAATTATCTCATGAGCCCACACGGATTGTAAGTGGTTGCGAAAACACTAGACTTCTTAGCCACAAATCATAATGATCTAATAGAGAGCGCCATGACGGATACCGGGATTAGTGAATACAATTTCACTGTAGCGAGGCACAAAACCATATCAACCAAAACCACTAGAAATAAACGCAAAATACATCTATTTAAAACAACAGATAAAAATTCGCTTAATGCCTTCCTAAGAGAGAGTCTCCATTCCTTCCAAGCTAATTATGTAAGTGTAGACCAGATGTGGCTCAAATTCAAAGATACAGTATCGACAGCGATAGACAGATTCATACCGCATAAGTTATGAGACGGGACCGATCCACCATGGTACACAAAACACGTCAGAACACTGTTGCAGAAGCAACAAAAAAAGCATGCCAAATTCAGAAGAACGCAAAATCCCCAAGACTGAAGCTCGAAATTTAGTGCGAGATGCTTTTAATAGTTTGCACAATGAAATATAGTCTCAAAATATTGCAGAAAACCCAAAGAAATTCTGGTCTAATGTAAAGTACACCAGTGGCAAAAAACAGTCAATATCGTCACTGCGCGAAAGGGATGCAAATGTTACCGATGATGGTGTCACTAAAGCAGAGTTACTAAATACAGTTTTCCGTAATTCCTTCACGAAAGGAAGCGAAGTAAATAGTCCAGAATTCGGAACCAGAACAGCTGTTAGCATGAGTGACATAGAAGTAGATATCTTAGGTGTTGCGAAACAACTCAAATCACTTAAGAAAGGCAAGTCTTCCGGTCCAGATGGTATACCAATCAGGTTCCTTTCAGAGTATGCAGACACAATAGCGCCTTTCTTAGCAATCATATAAAGCCGCTCACTTGCCGAAAGGTTTGTTCCTAAAGACCGGAAAATAGCACAAGTTACACCAGTGTTAAAGAAAGGAAATAGGAGTAACCCATTGAATTACAGACCCATATCACTGAAGTCAATTTGCAGTAGGATTTTGGAGCATATACCGTACTCGAACATTATGAATCACCTTGAAGAAAATGTATTATTGATACATAACCAACAGGGTTTCAGAAAGTATCGTTCCTGTGCAACACAGCTAGCTCTTTATTCCCATGAAGTAATGAGTGCTGTCGACAAGGGATCTCATATCGATTCCATATTCCTAGATTTCCAGAAGGCTTTTATACCGTTCCTCTCAAGCGACTATTAATCAAATTGCGTGTATATGGAGTATCGTCTCAGTTGTGTGACTGGACTCGTGATGTCTCAGAGAGGTCACAGTTCGTAGTGATAGACGGTAAATCATCGAGTAAGAACAGAAGTGATATCTGGCGTTCCGCAAGGTAGTGTCATAGGACATCTGGTGTTCCTGATGTATATAAATGACCTAGGTGATAATCTGAGCAGCCCCCTTACACTGTTTTCAGACGATCAATTCCAATTACAAAATGATCTAGACAGAATTTCTGTATGGTGCGAAAAGTGACAATTAGCACTAAACAAAGAAAAGTGCTAGGTCATCCACATCGGTACTAAAAGAAATCCGATAAATTTTAGGTATACGATAAATCGCACAAATCTAAGGGCTATCAGTTCGACTAAATACCTAGGAATTACAATTACGAGCAACTTAAATTGGAAGACCACATAGATAATATTGTGGGGAAGGTGAAACAAAGACTGCGCCTTGTTCGCGGAACACTTAGAAGATGAGACAAACCCACTAAAGAGACAGCCTACATTATACTTGCCCTTCCTCTGCTGGAATATTGCTGCCCAGTGTGGGATCCTTACCAGGTAGGATTAACGGAGGACATCGAAAAAGTGCGAAGAAGGGTAGCTCGTTTCATGTTGTCGCGCAATAGGGTTGAGAGTGGCAGTCACTGAAACAAAGGTGGTTTTCTTTGCGTCGAGATCTATTTACTAAATTTCAATCACCAACTTTCTCTTCCGAATGCGTAAATATTTTGATGACCCCCACCTATGTAGGGATAAATGATCATCATAATAAAATAAGAGAAATCAGAGCTCGAACGAAAAGATTTAGGTGTTACTTTTTCCCACGCGCCATGCGAGAGTGGAATGGTCGACATGTAGTATGACTATAGTAAGATAAACCCTCTGCCAGACAATTATGAATTGCAGAATAACCATGCAGATGTAGATGTAGATGTAGTCACGGCACTAAATCTACCCCGCTGTGATACGTATTGCTCCACTGGACTCGGTGAAACTTGGCATCAGGTTCGTGAGCACTCCTCCACTCGTGCATGTTTAAAGGAGCTTCAGCGCATGCGCAACTGACGTGACGTAATTCAATTACAGGCCAAATACATACGGATTTGATAAGCAATTTGCATGGTTTATAATGTGCACTGCTAGCCCTTACTACTAAATTACTACTTTACATCATTGCCACCAGGTGGTAACGCAATGCAGCAGACTTTTATTTACGTTCGCCATAAATCTCGCTAGGTGGTAGCACACTCGCCAGATATGCGAATTCACACACTATATACTAAAATTTGATCGGACATCAGTATATGTTATAGTTATCGTAAGAGATAAACGTATTTTGTGAGAGTCTGGATGAGATATGGTACAGAAGGTTTTGGATTTTATCTTTGCATAATCTATTTGAGGCACTGAGAACCATATAACTCTGCATCATTTATTCGTGCTTCTGGCGTCTGTTGAGCTTATGTGTTCTCTGTACTGTAGGCCCACATTGTACATATGTATTTGAACATTCATGGAAAGCTGTCTCACTGCTTTCTATGATATTCACTAAATGGGAGGGAGGGAGGGAGGGAGGGAGGGGAGGTGGGTCGTGACGGTGTGCTTTTGGCTCTTATGGCTCTCAGCGCTTCGAAAATGTGTGTGAAATCTTATGAGACCTAACTGCTAAGGTCATCAGTCCCTAAGCTTACACACTACTTAACCTAAATTATCCTAATGACAAACACACACACCCATACCCGATGGAGAACTCGAACCTCCGCCAGAACCAGCCTCAAAAGAGGACGCGCAAATGACGACAGGCGAAGATTAGTGGAGATTCTTGCGTCTGTGAAAAGATCTATGCGTGAAGCTTACGACAGCCACCACCGACATACCTTGGCTAAAGATCTGGCGGAGAACGCGAAAAAATTCTCGTCCTAAGCGGGCCTAAGGATTCCATCCAGTCAGTCGTTGATCAGTTGGATTTGGCAGCAGCAGATAGCAAAAGGAAGGCCGTAGTTTTAAATTGAACGTTTAAGAAATCGTTCACGCGGGAGAATCGTACAAAAATACCGTGTTCGACCATCGCAGAGTCCCGTATGGATGACATACTAATAAGCATCCCTTACATAAAGAAACAACAGAAAGAATTGGAAACAAGTAAACCGCCAGGTGCGGATGGAATCCCAGTTCGGTTGTACAACGAGTACTCTACGTTATTGACTACTTGCTTGGTTTGCATTTAACACGAATCTCTCGTCAGTGCAAAGTGTCAAGCAACTGGAAAAAAGAGCATGTGACTCCTGTATATAAGGAGGGTAAAAGAACGAACACGCAAAATCACAGACCAATATCCTTAACATCGGTCTGCTGCAGAATTCTAGAGCATATTCTGGGTTAGAATACAATAAATTTCCCAGAGACCGAAAAACTCATGTCCAGAAATCAACACAGGTTTCCAAAATGTGGTGTGCGTACTGTAAGACCTTCAGTACACACACCATCAGATTATTTGACTTGTGGCTCTCTAAGTAGACGAGTGTCAGCAATATGTCTCATGGTCTTATCGTGGCGTGTTTATCTTCTGCCATTAGGTCAGTCGATAGAAATGCCACTTGCACACTTAGAGTAGCAGGTTGACGGTGACCAACTTTAAACAGAACTTGATTAATTTTCACACACATAATAACAACCATAAAAATTACTTAACTTGGTTCTGGATGCTATTTACAATTGACAATCTGAAGTTCCTTTGGTATTGGTACGTTAATATTATTCTCACATATATCTCTGATACTTGACAAAAGTGTCTATACATTTATCTTCATAGCTATGTACAGGAATATGGTAATCTTATTAGGCGCAGACTGAAACTTGACTATAGACTGGTACAGACAAATGTAGAACTCGTACAGACTGGTACAGACTAATGCAGACTGACTAATCGGAGGTCTGTACACTCTTTATAATACGCGTTCATGCATTACTGCGCGAGTGTGATCCGCGAGGAGAAAAGGTTCTACGTTAGCAGCAATCTTATTGGCTGCGTAACATATTAATACGCGCATCGGTGGAAGCAGAATTTGGTCCGTCTCTATGGCAGCGCCATCTCGAAGTGCGGAGACGGACGAGCGTTGCGCCTGCGCTGGTGTGCTTAGCGGGGCGCGCTCTAGTGGGAAAGTTGTGTACGCGCTGACTACGAGGAACTATGTAGACAACACAAAGCATCGCTCTTGCGAGATGCAGCTTGCACATTTCTCGCATGATATATTGTGAAATATTGATGATGGGCAATAAGGAGATTCCATATTTCTAGATTTGCGAAAAACATTCGACACGGAACCCCACTACAGACTGTTACCGAAGATACGTGCTTATGGTATATGCTCCCAGATACATGAGTTCATAGGAGACAGGGGTAACATCAGGAGTGCCCCAGGGAAGTGTGATAGGACCGTTGCTATTTTATATATACACAAATGATGTGGTAGACAGAGTGGGCAGTAACCTGTGTTTGTTTGCTGTTGATGCTGTAGTGTACAGAAAGATGTCGAAGATAAGTGACTATAGGTTGATACAAGATGACCTAGACAAAACTCCTAGTTAATGTGTTGAATGGCAGCTGGCTCTACTCATAATGTTCTGATACAGCATTAGTAGTGTCCTGCTTGACACAGTCACGTCGTTTAAATGTATGTGCGCAACGCTGCAAGGCGATATGAAATGGATCAAGCATGTGAGAATTGTGGAAGGGAAGGCGAATGGTCGACTTCGGTTTATTGGGAGAATGAAGGAGACCGCATATAGGATGTTACCAGTTCTTGAGTACTGCTCCTGTGTTCGGGATCCGCACCAAGTCGGACTGAAAAAAGACAGCGAAGCAATTCAGCGGCGAGCTGCTAGATTTGTTACCAGTAGGTTCGATCAGCATGTTACAGATATGCTTTAGGCACTCAAATGGAAATCCCTGGAGGCACAATTGTTTTATTAATCTCCATTGCATGATGTAATTTTAGATTTTTTACTTCTGATGAGGGTATATTTATATGTACCGAAACCTTGGTCAAGAATTTTAATAAATTTTTATCCTGCAATTGTTTTTGGCTGTCATCCTTTATCGCGAAGAATTTAAACAGTTGCTGTTGCAGCCATGTTTAAAATCTTGAAATTCTTTATTGAATATAATGAGAATTACACGAGCGAAAAAAATGGTTTTTTATCTACTCACCCTATTTTTCCACGTAATCTTCATCCCGTTCTATGGCCTTCCTCCAGCGCGAAACAGGGCCATGTATGCGCTCTCGGTACCAACCCTTGTCCTGGTGGCGGAGCCAGTGCCTCACTTTGCGAATCACCTCCTCATCGCCCTCGAAATTTCTTCCATGAATGCGCCTGCCCTCGCAAATGACAACATCGGCTCGCGACAACATGTCAGGTGTGGTAGCCCTGGATGGTCTCCCCGACCGCTGCAACTTGTGGAGCTACGCCGAAATGCCTTCTGATGACCTCACCCTCCGTGCCCAACGACTAACTATAATTCTGTCGATAGTAGATGTTCCATAGACTTTACAAAAGCGTTTTTGAATATTCCCCACAGTTTCTTTCTCTGCAGTGAGAAATTCAATGACGGCACGTCGTTTGTAACGTACATCATCTACAGACACCATTTTGAAACTATCCTACAGCTACGCTAGCTTTTGGAAGTGACGGAAACTTGGTACGCACACTCAAGAGACTTCAAATACGTAGGGTTTCCCATTCGTAGTATTGTCTTCGGATGGTTAAAAAAAACTGTTAATTGCTTTCTGGGCAACCCTCGTATTTATGGTACCATGTTGCTTCCACATTTTCCTGATGTTTGGATCACCATTGTACTGTAACTATGATGATAATCAATAATACCTACAGTACTTTATTTAGACAATGCGTATTGCAAAGTCAGTTATATAGTTGTCTGTTCTGTGGTTCGGTGCGTAAGCTTGGGATTCACTAGCGACAACAAACTGTCAGTATTTTCCTCAGGTGCAGAAGAGCTATTAAGATGCTTCGACCATAATTGTCTTGTGGGATTCACCCTTCGCTGTGTTCTTGACCTCACCCTATGCAGAGTAATTACATTTAGAAATAGAAACAACTTTGTTTAATACGTGGTTGAGCAACACTTTCCTAGTAGCGTGTAGCATCTGCTTTCCCCATGATTACTAATGAATCTCCTCGTAGCCCGGACGTTATAAGACGAAGAGAGTGACGAGTCAGTTTCGATTCATGGCCTATAGCTTCTTTTGATAGTTCGGAGCTTGATCGCTCTCAAGAGCGTGCCATATGTGCAGTATGGGCTCTACCGTACTAGGGCGCCACAGCGCCTATACTGGCACAGCTACGGCCTGCCGCAACGTCTACCAGCAGACCTACCAAAGAATTTATTCAGTCTGCACTCAGAATCGAAATGGACGTAGAAGAGCAAGAGGTTGTGGTCTTTGTGCGACGTCGAAATAAAAAGAGAATGCTGAAAAAGAAGTAGTTCTGGGTACATCCCCACAATGCCGACAGTGACATAAATGGGTTATTTCACGCACTATACAATTATTTAAGAAAGTACAGTGATAAGTTTTTTAAATTACGTGATGATATCAGTACCTACATTTGAGGAGTTAGTCGAAATCCGCTGACATGAACTGAATAGAAAGACCACTATTTTAAGGAGGGGCATCTCGCTGGAAGAAAAGATTTTCACAATATGAAGTAGCTAATAATTTGTTGTTCACAGCTACATTTACAATTTTAATCGTAACTGTAATGTATACACAGAACTGCTATTTCAGATTTTGTTTGGAAAGTGCTTCATTATAAAATCAAATTCAGTATTACAAATAAATACTTCGGATAAAATTTAGGAAATCAGCCTCATTTATTTACGTCTCATTTCTTAAAATTATTCAACCTCATCTGATGTCTCGTATCCATTCGCATCACTTGCTACAGCATAAAATGTAAAGGTACTATTTCGGTCTCGAAGCTGGTTTTGAACAAAACGTCCAGATACCGGATAATTACGTGCTTTTCTTGTGTTGTACAGTTCTTGGAATTGGAATGCAACGTCAGAAAGAGACTGTGAGGATCGATAATTTCCACGTTCTTCAATCTACCAGTGTCTGGTAAGTACACACATTCGAAAAAGTTTTGCATAACCCCGGTTCCGAGAGTTCTGAAACCTGTACAAAAAATTGGAACAGAGATAAACATAAACAAGATTTCCGCCCTTTTTATTGCTCATGAAAACCACACATTCTATGTTTACCACCATCCAGCGAGACCTTCAAAGGAGGTTGTCCAGATTGCTGTACCACCGGTGCCTCTAAACACCCAGCAGCATGTCCTCTTGCATTGATGCCTGCCTGTATACGTCGTGGGATTCTATCCCTAATATCATTAAGGCACTGTTGGTCCAGATTATCCCACCCCTCAACGGCAATTCGGCGTAGATCCCTCAGAGTGGTTGCTGAGTCACGTTGTCCACAAACAGCCTTTTTCAATCTATTCCAGGCATGTACAATAGGGTTCAGGTCTGGAGAACATGCTGACCACTCTAGTCGAGCGATGTCTTTATCCTGAAGGAAGTCATTCGCGCCTTCCATGACGACAAGCGGCGTACGTAGGTCCCACATAATGCTACACCAAAACAGCAGGGGACCTCCACCTTGCTGCACTAGATGGACAGTGTGTCTAAGGTGTTCAGCCTGACCGGTTAGCATTCAAACACGTACCGGACGATTTTCGGGTTGAAGGCATATGCCACACTCATCGGTGAAGATAAGTCCTGAGCATACCATTCGGCATGTTTGGGTCCATCTGTACAATGCTGCATGGTGTCGTGGTTGCAAAGTTGGACCTCGCAATGGACGTCAGGAGTGAAGTTGCGCATCATGCAGCCTACTGTGCACAGTTTGAGTCGTAACATGACGTCCTGGGGCTGCACGAAAAGCATTATTCAACATGGTGGCATTGTTGTCAGCGTTCCTCTGAGCAATAATCCGTAGGTCGCGGTCATCCACTGCAGTAGTAGCCCTTTGGTGGACTGAGCGAGGCATGTCATCGACAGTTCCTGTCTCTCTGTATCTCCTCCATGTCCGAACAACATCGCTTTGGTTCACTCCGAGACGCCTGGACACTTCCCTTGTTGAGAGCCCTTCCTGGCGATCGAACCGCGCTATTGAACGTCTAGGCATGTTTGAACTACAGACAACACGAAATGTGCACCTTCTTCCTGGTGAAATGACTGAGACTGGTGAGCTGTCGAACCCTCTCCGTCTAATAGGCGCTGATCATGCATGGATGTTTACATCTTTGGGCGGGTTTAGTGACATGTATGAACAGTCAAAGGGACTGTGTCTGTGATACAATATCCACAGTCAATATCTGCCTTCAGGAGTTCTGGGAACCAGAGTGATGCAAAACTTTTTGTGATGTGTGTGTGTGTTATTAAAAGAACGTTTTCTTTGTAAAAAAAATCTTCATTCAATTCATTACATTATGCATATTTAACCCACTACCTAACTACATTAGTGGGTCCTACTTATGATACAGAAGAAATGCAGCTCTCTGTTCTACACTACAGGTAATCTTAATTGTATTCTTACCACTCTATGGTTCCCAATCAACTTAATCTACAAAGAATTTAATGCTACCTGCAGCGTTACAGGTGTGCCAGTGGTCCTATAAACCTAATGGATGTTGGCCTGGCCCACTGAGCTAATCCCAGTGGCCATGCTCCTGGCACTGGGCTGGCCCTGAACTTGGTTTCGCTGCAGTCTATCCTAAAGCCTTACCCTATCTTCTACGTCTAACCTAACTTACATAAAGTCATAGTTGGTGCGTGTTACAGTCCGGTTTTTTGTACCCCCCTCCCTCCTAATCCAGAGCAAGGCGGATTCCAGTCGTGAAGCGGCTGCCCGGCGGTACAGGAAGGGTGCACGGAGTCTGAGTCGGTGAAATGTTTGCTATTTAGTGATTGTCCCTTAAAAAGTTCTTAATGACTTTTTTCGAGATTTCATCTGTTAGTTTATTTAAGATGTTGAAAGCGTTGTCGTGCCTTAGTAAGTGGTACGTGTCATTGTTCGGTAGCTGTTGTCGTAGGTCGTTGGCTACGTCATCGAAGAGGTGGCACTCGTACACCACTTGTTCTGGGATGCCTTGCACGGCACCACAGTCACACACGGGTGTAGCCTGCTTCCCAAACCGACATAGATATGTTGGGTATGTTCCACGTCCAGTAAGAAAGTGCAGCATTCCTCTCGTAGGCGTGAAAAATGTGAATTTTGCTCGTTCCTCTATGTTCGGTAGCAGCTCATAGGTTCTGCGTCCCGTGTCCTCGTTGCTCCACTGTTCCTACCAGAGTTCGACCCCTCTCTTTTTAATAGCGTTTTTATCCCCAGCATAAACCCCACGTATCCCCCTAATGTTATCCCTGTTCTCCTTCTTCGCCCAGTACCAGGCGGCCTGCTCACGGATTTTTATGTCCAGTGGACAGATCCCCAATAGCACTAGAAGCGCCCCTCCAGGTGTTGTCCTGTATGCACCTGCTGAACGTAGGAGCATGTTCCGCTGCACTCTTCTTACGGCCATAGCAGGCATGACCCTCGTGAGTCTGTGTACCCAAACCCCTGATACGTATCCTACTATTGAGGTCAAGATACTATTGTGATATAATTTGATTAAGTTGGGTGGAAGTTTAAAACGTGTGTGGCCTATTCCAATGAGGTTGTTTAGTAGAACCAAGGATTTTTGAGATACGGTATCATTGTGTGATGAAAAGTTCCACCTCTCATCGATGTCTACACCAAGATATCGGGCCTCGCGGTGCCAAAGAACTGGCGAGCCATTGATTCTTACAGTAGGGTTTCTGACCAGTTGGCCTTTAAGAAGCAGATACGTTGATTTACTGGGCGCGGTCGTCATTTTTGTTTTGTGACACCATGATGTAAGTATGGTTATGGCTCTCTCCACTTTAGGCTCTAAATCCTCGCGGCTATGGCCGCCGACCATCAGGAGGAGGTCGTCTGCGTATGCTATGACCTCTAGCACATCGTCACTGCTCTTCAGGTCTTCCAGTAATGGCTCCATATTCATATCCCAAAAGAGAGGTTCTAGGACAGAGCCTTGAGGACATCCTTCGGTCACAGTCTTCCTGACTTTGCCGCTAGGGGCCGATAGCCAGACCTCCCTGTCTGCACAATAGCTCCTCAGACAGCCGTATAGTAGCCCTGGACACTTCTTCTCCCACAAGCATGAAAAGAGTGAGGGCCACCACAGGTTGTCGAAGGCGCCATTGATGTCCACCATGATGCCGACGACATACTTGTGCGGGATGGAGCCACAGACCTCGGCAGTCAGGGCGATTGCGTCAGACGCGGAACGCCCAGACCGGAAACCGAATTGTCTGTCACTCATCCCACACAGCATACGGTGTGCTGTCAGTCTGTTTGCCAGTAGCCTCTCAAAAAGTTTGCCCAGTATGTCTAACAAGCAGATGGGTCTGTATGACTTAATTTCAGTGGGATCTTTATCTGGACCCTTTTTGATTATGATTATATTTATCTTAGTGAGAGGAGGTACCAGCTGCGGGACAAGGAATTACACCACCTCAGCAGTAATGTCATCTGGGCCAGGAGCCTTTACCCTCTTGAGGGCCTTGATCTGGGCAGCACTTCCTCTTCAGAGAAGGGGTAAGTTCTAATGTTGTTGTCATAATCCCTTACGTCTTCTCTCCTTATTCTTTTCTGCTCTTCTGTGTCATTTTCCTCCACATCGTCAGGTAACAGGACCCAAAGGGGGGCCTCGGCAGTTTCCTAACATATGCCCGTCATCCGGTCCCCGTCCCTGACGGTGGATAGCACCATGGGTGGTCTTATTTTTTCCCGTACCTGTTTGTACTGGACTCCCCAAGGGTCTGTAGCCAATTGGCTTTTCATGTAGTTTTTCCAACTTCTGATCCTTACTACCCTAAGCTCCTGCTGAAATTGCTCGTTACTTTCTCTGTAGATCTGCAACCATCTTTGTTTTTCTCCCCAGACGACACTCCGCTGGTAGTACCTCCTCGCCCTCCTCACAGCCTGCCGCATCTGTCCTAATTCGACCGACCATGGTGTGGTGGTGGCCGCAACGGCTCTCCTCCTGGTTGGTGCAGCTGCCCTAACCGCCCTGGTGATCGCTTGTACCAGTTCTTCGGCGTACTCTTCCACGTTTTCGTCACCCTCCAGCAATGTCAGGATGTCGCACTCTTCTGCGAGACGGTCCCATTACTTTGGACCTGTTGGGTTGTTACTGATTCTGTGAAAAGAAGTTTTTATGTGATTACACCGTAGAAGGGCGTATTAATTGAAATGGACTTCATTTATGACGCGCATGATTCGAGCCACTTCTTTCTCAGTTCGCGGTTCCAATACCCCTGAGATGAAGCGTCTCAAATTGCTGATCTCATCTGAGTATCGTAGATAAAAGATTGGATGTCAATACTATCCACAGTGCACACGTGTAATTCGAAAAATCTATGTACGGGTGAGTGGCAGCTCAGCTGGCGTCCTGGTGCAGAAGAACCGTAATCCACCGTGCCTCCACTGGCATCGCTGCCGGCTGGTGGAGCTGCTGGCAGAACCACATGGCGGTAGCTGTGCGAGAATATCTGCAACTCTGAGGTAGATGCTAGGTGTGGGGGGCTCCACTAACTCCCGTGCCTGGCACCTCTGCTAGTAGAGCTGCCGTGGAATCCCAGTGCAACAGAATCCTAACATTGGCCACATTGCACGTACCCTCATGCACGCGTAGTTTTCATCGAAATACTCTGGCGCAACTCAGGACCGATGGGATAATCCAGTGTAACATCAACGTGTAGAGCCCTTGCACGTGTTTTAGGCAAACCAAGTACACATCAGACGACAGTTGCCTTCTATACCGTTCACCCTCGAGGATCAATGACAGGTGTATCAAATCCCAGTTCGCGCTAACACTTACCAAGCATGAACACCGCCGTCAGACCGAACTGTATCCCTCTGCAAGAGGCACACAGCGATCGTTATTCTTCAGTCCAGGCTACAGTTTTCCATGTGTTAATCATTCGATGAATATATTTTCGGTCACATTCGTCTTTATAATCTGTGTCGTGCAGTTAGTGGAACTACTAGTGAGAGGCGGATGTTGCTACTGCAGTTGTACTTTTTATGTCGCTGTTTAACTATGATTTAAGGAACTAGAACTGCTTATGATATAAAAGACAAATAAAATCATTATCTTTAAAGATCACTATTAAAATCATAGGACTTACTGTGGATCGAATCTCGGGTCTTTGAACTCACAGTCTGACGCTTGAACGCTGAGCCATCTTCTTCTTCTTCTTCTTTTCAGATCCCAAAGTAAGTTGCTGTAGATAAGCAGTTCCAGACACCTACAGTAGCGATTTAAAAAAATTGCACACACGTATTGACGTCTGCCACGTCAAAAACAGTGCCAATATTGAGTACCTATAATTTGTGTTTAAAACCTGGAAACGCGATCTGTCCGCTGATATGTGACTGTTTTCTGCCTGCCTTGAAGTTTTTGCGCTGTCATCTTCTGAAACCCCGGAGGTACGCGGGAGTAAATCTGTACGTTACAAATAAATGTGCTAATCCATTATAGTTGTCCACTACCCCGATTTGCTTTTTAGTCTGTGAAAGAAACATCATTTCATGTGCTGCGCGGCTGGCGCCCGGAGGAAGTTAGCAGCAACCTGAGAAATGTGTCGCCAGCATTGACGTCCCGCTGGGAAGCAACCGGCCGCTCGCCTTTTGGACGGCGCCGCGAAGCGCCAAGTTGGCGACTTTTCGCAGGCTAACTTTTTGAGTCGTGTAAAGCAGCTTGAAAGGCCCTTTTGTTTCTTCTCGGTTGAGGAATGAGCAGTACGGGGGAAACACTTCAACAGACCGCTGTTCTTAATTTTCGCGCCTACCTACCCTTATTTGACAATTCTCATTCCTTTGGCCTACAGCGTTGCATCTTATTATTGTAACTTATAATATGCAGACTCTGTGATATGTACAGCTTCGTGAGTGTATTATTTTCTTCTCATTCGAGGGGAGTTTGCATTCAGTAACCGATTATCGATCGTATCTAGGTAAGATTATTTAGTTTAGGGTTGTACTCAAATTTCCTTTATTCTGCATCATATCCAATTCGAGCAATATACAAATTTTCTACATTGCTTCATATTACTCATTAAGACCTCGTTTTGACACGCAATCGAGAAACATTTATCTGATTTATGGTATCGTGCGCTATCGACTGACGCCGCGCCAGTCCATGCTTAGAAGTTGGAAGTCAAGTCATCACCACAAGGACCGTGCTTTTGAACGTCGACGTTGAGCGTGTCATGTTCAACGTACTGCTGAACAATCAGAAACGAAGTGACATGTTCATACGGTACGTGTGCCTCAACGTGGTATAGTCAATCACAACGCGCTCCAGTGACTGTTGTAGGCTGTATCTGGCTCGCAGATCACACTGTTTACGAAATGGACGGCCGTAAAATTCCTATGTTAGCTTTACTATACATTTCCTCCGTGTCCAGCTGCTAGTCAAATTGCTTTGTCGTATACACATAAATAAAAACTTCAATATCCGTGAAAATGCTATAAGGCGAAAAGGAAACTACAATATCATGTTCAGTCAATAAGGACATTGGCTTGTAAAAGTTCCGTTGCTAATACTACGACACACAGACGAGCGTGTTATGCCACAGTTTTTTTTTCACGTATGTATTTTGATTTTATTTTATAGGACTCCGACCCGAGGATCCTTACATTTCTTATATCTAGCAGAACATGACAGTAACAGGCAAAACATTTGCCATAGAGGCAATAAAAACCTCTCAACATGACAAAGTACTATTGAGTGCAGAACTTGGATTCAAGTTATGCGTTACAGGGACTAGGTCATTAGTAACTGTAAACAATGGAAGATTTACAAATAACCTTATACATAACTACTGGAAAAAAGGCATAAAGAAATAAAAGAATGAAAATTAATTAACAATGCACAATAGTACAATTACATAATTACAGCCGGTTACATAATTACAGCGGTTCTAGGCGCTACAGTCTGGAACCCCGCGACCGCTACGGTCGCAGGTTCGAATCCTGCCTCGGGCATGGATGTGTGCGATGTCCTTAGGTTAGTTAGGTTTAAGTAGTTCTAGGGGACTGATGACCTTACAAGTTAAGTCCCATAATGCTCAGAGCCATTTGAACCATTTGAACATAATTACAGTTCACAATATTAAAAAAAATTATTTATAGAGCTGTGTGACCGGCACATACATAAATATGTGAGAACAATGGTTGGGTCACTGAATGCCCAATGTCAGCCTCAGTTTGGGTTACCGACTTGGTAGCAGCACCAGTTTAGGACATTTATGTTTGTGCTGGCCATTGGGATCATACGTGGATAATTGACGAATTAGTGTGTTGGTGTATGAAGGAAGTTTGGCATAAAAGCTTTCAGATATGAATCTGATCCCCTCTGGAACAGTTTTTATTTCTAAGTGATTTTAAATCGTGCACGATGCCTTGTTTTGAACAACATGAAGTTTGTGGAGATGCGTAGACGCCTCATGTCCCCATATGGGACAGGCGTACAACATGACTGCTCGTATTATAGATTTATAAAGTAGGAGACTGTTTTTCCAGTTTAGAGAAGACATTCTTTTCATTAAGGGTTACGAGGCAGATAATACACTGTGTGTTTTGTTCGAGAGGTTGATTATATGTTTTTTTAACTTAAGACGATTATCGAGGTGAAATCCAAGATATTTGGGGTAATCAGTCCAAGGAACACCTTCACTGAAAAGCCGGAACGTGGTATGTAAGGCCTGTATTTTTCATTTATGAAATGTAGGTTGACTTTTGCCCACATTTATCTTTACCCGCCATGGCGTAAACCATTTTTCAAGCAGTTGTAGAGCCAACTGGAGTTAATCACGTATGTCGTCACTGTAATATATCGCCATATCATCATCGAAGGAAGCCAAGTTGACCGGTCGCAAGTCTGGTATGTTTGATATATGTATATAAAAAGGAAACCTTGTGTCACGCTAGCACTTATAGAGCAGACATCAGAGGCAGTGTCACACTAAAGTTCGGATTGTAAGATATGAATTAACTAATCTGAGAACGTACCGTGGGAATAGTAATATTATTAACTTATACAGTAAACTATTATGCCATACCCTATCGAAGTCCTGAACAATGTCCAAGTATGTAACTGCTGTGGATTGTGCATCATTATAACCAACTGTAATTGCTTCCACTAGCCTCGACAACTGTAGTCGAGATGAATGTTTCTGACGAAATGCAAACTGCGTATTTGGGAGAACTGTTTTGTAGTTGCATACTTTGCGGAGTCTAAGAAGTATGACCAGCTCCGCTACTTTCGAAATGGATGATAAGAGACTAATTGGCCCGTCATTTTGGAATACCTATGGTCTTTGGTTGGTTTGGCTATTGCAATGTCCTTGGCATGTTTCCACAGACTGGGAAAATGCCTTAGTTTTGACACTGAATTAATGATGATGACCAACACTTTTCAGGCACTGGGAGGCAAGTTTCCTAATAACATGTTGCTTATCCCATCAGTACCACGGGATTTACTTGGTTTTATGTTAGACAGAAATTCGTTAATTTCCAGCAGATTAGTGAAATCCATGTGCTCATTTTCATCATTGTAATTGGTGACAGTATTATTAATAGAAACTATGCTTTAATGATCGAAGGTTGCAGAATTTTAAGTAAAAGATGATGCAATTTCTTTGCCAAACCCTGCGCCTGTTCTCTTGGTGAAGCATCCACAGTAGGTCCGTCATGAAGTGGTGGAACAACAGTCGGCTTACGAAGGATTTTCAGAGTAACGTTTCAGACATAATTTGAACCTGGGTTGTTCAGTTTAAGTCTACAGTGCCATGCATCGCTTTCATGTTTCTTTATTTTTTCTCTGAGCTCCCTACTTAGCCTGTTTAAACCAGTTTTTACTGCAGGATTACGCGTCTCTTGCCAGAGTTTACGTATGTAATTCTTAGTTTTCTTTAACCCAAGAAATACAAAACGAAATTCATGGGTATGATTTGTGCGACGGAAGGGGGCCTAGGTGCTAAGGTTAGCTGCTCCGGTCAAAACGTGGTAAATAATAGAACTTGCAGTTCGAGCTCTTCAACAGTCTGTATATGCGGAACAACATCAATCATTGTTTCAACTCGTTGCATATATAGTTCCCAGTTAATATTCTTGTGAGGCTTAATTACCTCTCTGCCTGGCGACGTACCTCCGACGGATACTAATTACGGATTATGGTCAGAATTTGGGGTACAAACCGTTTCAACGGTTATACAGGTAGCCACATTTTTATAGAAAACTACGTCCAGAACGTCTGGTAAGAACGCAGTATTTATGGGACAATAAGTTGGTTCATTTGGTGAAAGAATCGCTAGATTGGAGATTTTATAATAGGTAAACAATATAATTCAATTAGGGTTGGTGGTCCGTGAATGCCACATGGAATGTTTAGAATTCAGATCACCCGCTGCTTTTGCAGCACACTATTGAGATTAGCCGGTAGAAGTTTCCTATGTGATGACTGGTACATGTAGACTAATGTTATGGCACCCTGAGACGTTCGTATCTTCACAGCTATTGCTTATCGGTTGTCTGCGGCAAAAGAATTTCCCAATGCGGTATGTTTTGCCGGACGAGTATGGAGTGTTCAAAATGTGTGTGGATTCGTAAGGGAACAAACTGCTTAGGTCATCGGTCCCTAGACTTACACACTACTTAAACTACCTTATACTAAGAACAACACACACATCCATGCCCGAGGGAGGACTCGAACCTCCGGCGGGAGGGGCCGCGCAGTCTGTGACATGACGCCGAGTATGGAGTGCGACCACCTCGTCGGAACTATTTATCACTGCGGTAAGGTCGCATGTGAATTTCACTGAGGTCAGGTAACATTTCACTAATGAAAAAGCTTTAGTTCAGGAACTTTGTTTTTTATGCCGTTCGCATTTCAGTAAACGTCTTTAACATTTTCCACTGCTGCACTGTTTGCCTTTAAGGATTGTTGCTCAGTATATGTAATACAATGTTTGATACTGAAGTATTTTGTGGTGAACTCATAACACAGGCCAACGATGGAAAAACTTTTTCCGAAAATATCTTATTCTTATGTTTTTAGGGTGAGAAATGCAAATATGATACTTAAAAAACTGTATCACCCACGAGTTCTTCACATTTTAGGTTGACTTTAATAAATTAAGCGATTTTTTAAAGAATTTAACAGCTTTTATACAGTTAAAATAATTTAAAAATGAGGTGTAATGAATGTAGATGGCGCTGGTAGCATTGCTGAAAAACATTTGCTGGCAAAAAAGGTCGATTCTCTTTTTGCGTTAACAGATGGTGTTTTTTACCGTCAACCTAACCTTACTTTCTCATCTCCTGCACTTGTGCTCAGTACAATGTCTAATCGTGGTTGTAAAAACTCTGCTGACAGTTTTTGTTATATTTTTGGTGAATTTGTGATTAAAAAACACCAAAGAAACATTACAGACTTTGTGAAAAAGGTTTATCTATCATACTTTGGATCTAAACTTGGTGATCAAAATAAATCTTGGAGGCCGCATAAGGTATGTTATGTGTGTACTGAATATCTGAGAAAATGGTCCAAAAAGGATAAAAAAGCCTTTAGATTTGCTGTTCCTATGATATGGAGGGAGCCAAGAAATCATTCCAATGATTGCTACTTTTGCAGTGTTGATATTACTGGTCATAATTCGAAAAACAGGGAGGTAATAAGCTACCCTAACCTTCTGTCCACAATCCGACCAATAGGGCATGGTGTAGATTTGCCAGTTCCTGAACCACTAGATGATTTAAATTCTATTCCAAGTATTTTCTGACGTACAATGTCATTTAGATGAACCAGATGATGATGCATTCCATTGTAACACAGAAAGTCTAGAACCCCAATAGTTTACTCAGACCGAGCTTAACGATTTGGTCAGGAATATGAGCTTAACGAAAGAAAAAGCTGAATTGCTTAGCTCTAGATTAAAAGAAAAGAACTTATTGGCAGTTGGAACCAGCATATACATGTATAGAAAGAGAGAGCAGCAATTTTCCAAGTTTTTTCAACAAGAAGGTGATTTAGTGTACTGCTCAGACATTGCCACTCTAATGAATGAGTTTGGTACTCAATACAAAAAGGAAGACTGGAGGCTGTTTATTGATTCATCCAAAACTAGTTTAAAGGCTGTTTTATTACACAATGGTAACATGTATGCATCTATACCTGTTGTACATTCTGTACATATGAAATAAAGCTATGAAAACCAAGAAATACTGCTAAATAAAATAGGCTACTCTGCTCATGATTGGATGATATGTGGCGACCTAAAAGTAACATGCATGGTCCTTGGTCAGCAAGGTGGCTTTACGAAATTTCCATGTTTCTTGTGTGAATGGGAGAGTAGAGCTAGGGATCAACTCTGGTGCAGAAAGAACTGGCCTATGAGGGACTCTTTAAAACCTAGTGAGGAGAACATTCTACACAAAAACCTTGTAGATCCAAAAAACCTTCTCCTACCACCTCTACATATGAAGGGCTTATTTTAATAGTGGTACAAGTCAATTTTTGTACATTCTGAGATACAGAGTCCCAAAATTAAAAGAGCGTTGGAAATCGGAATACTTGAATATTTCTGGTATCTCTACTGCAGATTTTTGTTCATTCTGAGATACAGAATCCTAAAGTTAAAAGAACACTGAGAAATCTGCAGTTGAGATACCAGAAATATTCAAGTATTCAGACTTTTCAGCGCTCTTTTAATTTTAGGACTCTGTATCTCAGAATGAACAAAAATGGACTTGTACCACTGTTGAAATTAGCCCTTCATATAAAGTTAGGCCTAATGAAACAGTTTGTAAAGGCTTTGCCTAAAGATGGACCATGTTTTAAGTATCTCTGCCAAAAGTTTCCAGACCTTTCAGAAGCTAAACTAAAAGAAGGCGTCTTTGAAGGACCTGATATTAGAAATTTGATGCTTGATGTTAACTTTGAATCCACAATGACCTTAAAGAAAGAAGCATGGGTATCATTCAAACTAGTCGCGTACAAAGTTCTTAGGACATGCAAAAGACCCAGAATATGTTTCTATTATAGCTACAATGTTAAAGAAGTTTAAAACTTTAGAATGTTTAATGAGCCTGAAAGTTTACTTTTTTAACAGTCACCTTGATTACTTCCCGGACAATAGGGGAAATGTAACTGAGGAGCAAGGAGAGCGTTTTCATCAGGACATTAAAGAGATGGAAGAACGCTACCAAGGCCGCTGGAACACCAACATGATGGGGTACTACTGTTGGGCACTTCACCGAGAAGCTACGCATCGTAGAAAAAGCTACTGAAGAAGCTTCAAAGAAAAAAGAGAAAGCAAATACAAACCAATCCCAGATGGCAAGTGAAACATCTAGCTTACTGTAAATACAAACCATGCTTGTGATGTAGCAAAGCGTTTCATTAATTTCCCCGTTTACAGTATGGCATAGGATTTTTATACTAGATAATAAAAAGCATATCGCTCGAAAACTATGGGTGATACAAAAGATCTACGGCTAGATGTGGATTCAGCTCATAAAAATCTATGAAGATCAGCTATCAAAGTAAAAAAAAGTTTTTGAAAACGATTTTTCGTTGGTCTGTGTAATTGTTGCTAGACTCCTACAGAGCCAGTTTAAGATATCTTTTATTCTCGGATCCGCTAACATTTCATCAGATTAGATATTCCATAGAAATAATCTCTGAGAGGAGGCACTAAAGCATGTAACAGCTCTAGAGGACGGGAGTTTGGCGTAGAAGGTGCTGGTTACCTGATCGCTGTGGGAGAGTGCCTTTCGTTATGTCGGAATATGATGCACTCTTCCTTGAGAATGAAGAATAACGTGGTTGTACAGCCGGAGTGTGCGTGTCTTCTTTGGAACTGGCGGCCGTTGCAGCGTGCTGCGCGATTGTGTTTACGTGGCGGTGCTGGAACGCGCGTAGTTGCTGGTAAACAAGGCAACCTTTGTATGACGCGGAATAGCTTCCGCCACACTTAATGCAAGATATATGGTTATGGTGTATGTTCTTTCGGACAGAAGAAGAAGGATGCACACATATTCCCCAAACTCTTACGGGACTTGGAAGAATGTCTTCCACGAGTAATGAGTGTGTTGGGGTGGGACACTACGGATGTAGTGTGCGGACATACAAGGTGAGAATGTGTGTCTCGAGGGAGGCGTGCGCGAGATAGTCCCTGCATTCGCACTATCATCTGTGCCCTCGATGGCACAGATGGATATAGCGTCTGCCATGTAAGCAGGAGATCCCGGATTCGAGTCCCAGTCGGGGCATACATGACCTGTACCCGTTGATCTATATCAACGCCCATGCGCAGCTGACGGTATTAATATAATTCTAATTTCTTTCTTAATGCAAGAGGTTAGTGTCTCTGGGTATTTACATTCTGAAGATAGGTGATTTTGAGAGCACAGTACACAACGCGATTCCGCATCCCAACGTGCCAATGAACTATTAAACTTTGACACCTATGACAAAGGCTGGCACCACGTGATCTGTAATCGTCCACAGCTACACCTGAAATATGACATAACTTTTTCAGGGAATATATATCTGCAGCTTTAACATTACCAGTTAATATTACTAGGAGCAAGGGAAATGGTCGTTTGTCATATGACAATGCATTTGAACTGCAGAGCCAACTTGATATCCTTGGTTAGTTAATTCAACAGCAATCTCCTCCTCAGATGTTGTGAGTGATAACCCTCTAATGGCTACTTTTAGCGGTGTATTAGTCTGATCAATTACATAAGAGTCAAAGTCGATGTGGTTCTCTTCCAAGAAACCAACACACTTCCTGTAATCGTAAGTGGTCTCAGTCGCAATTGCTTATGCATCACGTCGTGATCTAGGCAAGTACGGATGAGAAATGACCTTCTCTAGGTCTCTTGCTACATCTTTCCACTTTTTACTGTAATATATAAATACGGGATGATCTTGAGTTTTGTAACTGTTTGTAGAAGGTTTTTATTGACAGGAGATTTACTTACATGGGCACAAGAATATGCAGCAACTTCAAAGCGATTTTGAACTGACAGGTTAAACTGTACTCCTTGATGCCACTGTTGTTGCATACCTGTCGAATGGATAGCTGCTGCCTGCTGTAGTTGATGGGGTGGCTGCTGGACCAGTTGGATCTCGTGGGAAGCCGACATCCGAAAGTGTATCTGCTGTGTCATCGGTTGGCGACGATTGCTGGTCTCCTGGTAGCAGAGGCCGAACGCGCTGGTGTTCTCATGGACGCTGTTTGGGTCTTGAACAAGATAAAGGTGCTGCGCAGTTGGTTGTATGTAGTCCTGACGTTATTCTGAGAACATGTGTGGGCCTTGATGCTCTTGGTATTGGGAACAGTGGCCGTGGAAGGCATTAGGATGAGGAATAACTTCTGGAAAGTCCGCCGATTATTTACAAAGTTACTGTCTTCGACACCTTCCATAGCTTTTCTACGCTTTGTTAACGGATCACACATGCACCTTCGTTAGATTATATGAACATCCTGGCGTCGTCTTACAAAACGTGGAAATAGTTCGTAGCACTAAATCTGACTCTGCTATGTGGATATGACAAATAATTTAGTGGATACATTTCCGTGAAAGCGCTAGCGAAAGGTAAATAACGCTGCAGTGAACGATGTGCACTGGCGGCTGCTAGACTCGGGAAGTATTCGGATCGCTGTGCGCGCGCGGCCGAGGCGGCTTGTTCAGCTGTCGGCCCCATCGGCTGCCCTCTTACGACGACTCAGGCTACGGCAGACGGACATCAGATTACGACGACCCAGGTTATGGCAGGCGGACACTCGATTACGACTACTTCGGCTACGGTTACGGCACATGGAGGAACGATAAGAGCAGGAAACGAAAGAACATTGGAGCCTCCGAATTGTCCCCCCAGACAACGATCGAGGTCACTCACCAGACGAAACTCTGCGAGCAGGACTGTCATTTTGGTGGATGCTTATCCATCAACGGACACTACCCAGGACAATAAAATCACTGCCACCGATCGGTAAGGCCGCAATCGACATGCCGTGGACTTTGCCGCAAGGCGCGGGCTCAAAACGCCCGACCACGAACGCGACATCACATCTGACGAAGACTGCAAGCCGTGGTCAGTTGCAGGATCTGACTGTGACACGTCTTAAGTTGACGCTTACAACGCTCAGGTCGACCTCGTCCACCAAAACGAGTCCGCTCGGAAGCGGAAGAACTCGAAAAATGTCAACGATGCAACAGAGAGACAACCGCCACTGCCAACAAATTCGACCCTCTGCAGCCAGAGGACTAGCACATGTCACCACTCAACCAACGAGAGAGGACACTAGCCAAGCTGGCCAAACTCGTCCCTCCAAATCGTCAGCTGCGTTAGGATCCTGCCACTTACGATTTAATACATGGGAAAATCTGTATTGCTTAACTCAGAACTGAAGTAACAATTTGCCAGACCCATCAACGTAATGTATAAAGGGGATTCCATAAACTATCACTTTGATACGTTGGCGGACCAATGGGTGGCGCTGAAATTCTTCCAGAAGGAGAATATTTCTTTTTATCCCCTTCAGTCCACTACAGAGAAAACGTTGAAATTTGTTCTCAAATATTTGGCAGCCGAAATCGCAGTTCAGGAGGTGGAAATTGAACTACACAAACTTGGCTTTTCGCAAGCATCACTATATCTCATCTAGTTGCCCAGACATTACACTGAATCACTCTTCTGGGTGGGCCAACCAGCGACTCCATGTAAGATGTACAGCACATCCTGGATACCAAAATTCGCGTTGAAACGTGCCATCCAAGATGGGGCCTCCACAATACAAGTGGTGGCAGCGAGATTTTGACACCACTACATACCGCACCCACCAGGCGAGATGTTTAAAATGTGAAGGCTACCATCAGCCACAAGACTCCTTCAAGCTCGCAACCAAAGACCAACCGGCGTCAACTGCAATGGGGAACACCCGTCCACGTGGAGAGGGTGCAGCAAATTTCAATAGGTGCTGTACATGTACACAGCACAGGGTCGAGTGGCGAGGAAAAAGGTCCAAGAAGCAGCCCAAGCAGCAGTACCAGCACCACCAGCAGTGGACGACATGTCGAACTTTCCATCTCTTCCACTGCAGCCATCACTCAGATGAACACACAAGCCAGAGGAAGACGATCTACAAGCAGCCAACAACTGGAGTAAATGTCATCCAGTAACGACGATGTTGCATCCATTGTGTTCAGCATCATAGGCTTCCTGGTGACCTTACAGCAGAGGAATATCCTGACCATCCTAAATGAGACATTCCAGAAATTCTGGGCAGCGACAACCACATTGATGGAAACCATAGCCCTGTTTGAGGGAGCCATGAAGGCCTTCACCGAAAGCCATGGTCCATAGACCTCAACAGATTAAAAGCCTCACACTTTGTATACAACATCAATTATCTCCAAACAGAGAAGACTGAACTGGAAGTCTTCTCATGTCGTCGCCACATTGAACCCCCCCCCCCTTCCTCACAGAAATACATCTCCTACCACTGCAGATATTGAAGCTTCGAAATATAGTGGGCTATTGCACCAATAGAGACAATGGCTGTGGTGGAGGCATGGGCATCTACAGGGTGTTACAAAAAGGTAAGGCCAAACTTTCAGGAAACATTCCTCACACACAAAGAAAGAAAATATGTTATGTTGACATGTGTCTGGAAACGCTTACTTTCCATGTTAGAGCTCATTTTAGTTTCGTCAGTATGTACTGTACTTCCTCAATTCACCGCCATGATTTCATACGGGATACTCTACCTGTGATGATAGAACATGTGCCTTTACAAGTACGACACAACATGTGGTTCATGCACGATGGAGCTCCTGCACATTTCACTCGAAGTGTTCGTACGCTTCTCAACAACAGATTCGGTGACCAATGGATTGGTAGAGGCCTCCACACTCTCCTGACCTCAACCCTCTTCACTTTCATTTATGGGGGCATTTGAAAGCTCTAGTCTACACAACCCCGGTACCAATTGTAGAGACTCTTCGTGCTCGTATTGTAGACGGCTGTGATACAATACGCCATTCTCCAGGGCTGCATCAGCGCATCAGGGTTTACATGCGACGGAGGGTGGATGCATGTATCCTCGCTAACAGAGGACATTTTGAAAATTTCCTGTAACAAAGTGTTTGAAGTCACGATGGACGTTCTGTTGCTGTATGTTTCCATTTCATGATTAATGTTATTTGAAGAGAGGTAATAAAATGATCTCTAACATGGAAAGTAAGCGTTTCCGGACACATGTCCACATAACATATTTTCTTTCTTTGTGTGTGAGGAATGTTTCCCGAAAGTTGGGCCTTACCTTTTTGTAGCACCCTGTATGTACAAAGAAGCATTACCTATGCTCCAGTCGCCTTGGCCCAACCAACAACACTTTCCCGCAAACCATACATGACTGGAATAGGAAAGGGAGGCAATGAGAGTGGCACGTAAAGTGCCCTCCGCCATACATCGTTGGGTGGCTTGCAGAGTATAAATATAGGTGTTGATGTACACTTGAAGCCACAGCACTCGCCGCTTCAGCTGCATATGGCACCATACACTCATCACAGCTTACCTCAGCCCTAATTGGACGCTCAAAGTGTACGATTTTACAACGCTGTTTGATGCCTTTGACAAGATAGTTCTAGGGGCAACCTCAACACATAACACTTCGTTTGGAGCTACAGACAGATGAACCCTGTGACAACAAGCTGTACACACCGGAAAGATATGTTGAGGAGATTATCTTCAGACTCAATGAGCCAGCTCATGCCCTTACCAACCACAGCCATAGACCTGATGTCCTAGCCATCGCCATGATGGAAAACCTGTGTCTGGACCTTCATCTTACCACAGTAATAGATTCTGCTTCAGACCACAATCCAGTGCTCGGTACTGTTGAGGAAGCTGTGGACCAATTCTGGCGCTCCTGGACCAATAATACCAAATGGCACCAGTGCAGAACATGGTTCAACAATCTCTGACCAACTGAGCTCATCTCAACCACTGCCAACATCGATGCAATAATTTCCACTCTCATGACCAGATCAATTGTGTGATTGGATAGAGGAGTTCTTAGATAACAGAACGCAGCACGTCATTCTCAATGGAGAGAAGTCTTCCGAAGTAAGAGTGATTTCAGGTGTGCCGCAGGGGAGTGTCATAGGACCGTTGCTATTCACAATATACATAAATGACCTGGTGGATGACATCGGAAGTTCACTGAGGCTTTTTGCAGATGATGCTGTGGTGTATCGAGAGGTTGCAACAATGGAAAATTGTACTGAAATGCAGGAGGATCTGCAGCGAATTGACGCATGGTGCACGGAATGGCAATTGAATCTCAATGTAGAGAAGTGTAATGTGATGCGAATACATAGAAAGATAGGTCCCTTATCATTTAGCTACAAAATAGCAGGTCAGCAACTGGAAGCAGTTAATTCCATAAATTATCTGGGAGTGCGCATTAGGAGTGATTTAAAATGGAATGATCATATAAAGTTGATCGTCGGTAAAGCAGATGCCAGACTGAGATTCATTGGAAGAATCCTAAGGAAATGCAATCCGACAACAAAGGAAGTAGGTTACAGTACGCTTGTTCGCCCAATGCTTGAATACTGCTCAGCAGTGTGGGATCCGCACCAGGTAGGGTTGATAGAAGAGATAGAGAAGATCCAACGGAGAGCAGCGCGCTTCGTTACAGGATCATTTAGTAATTGCGAAAGCGTTACGGAGATGATAGATAAACTCCAGTGGAAGACTCTGCAGGAGAGACGCTCAGTAGCTCGGTACGGGCTTTTGTTGAAGTTTCGAGAACATACCTTCACCGAAGAGTCAAGCAGTATATTGCTCCCTCCTACGTATATCTCGCGAAGAGACCATGAGGATAAAATCAGAGAGATTAGAGCCCACACAGAAGCATACCGACAATCCTTCTTTCCACGTACAATACGAGACTGGAATAGAAGGGAGAACCGATAGAGGTACTCAGGGTACCCTCCGCCACACACCGTCAGGTGGCTTGCGGAGTACGGATGTAGATGTAGATGTAGATGTAGACCAAACTTCATAGTGTGTTGTGATAAAGGTTCCATCAGATCAACAAGACCCACCTGGCAAAAATATGAATTCTCTCCCTTGCTTCAGAACCTGAAGACCCTGAGCAACAGAGCACAGAAACGCTTACAGCACTACTGAAACCCAGCAGACAGACAGGAGATTAAATGCTTCTGCTGCATGTCTTTAAATATCACACCAAAGTTTGGGAGGTTAGGATAATCAACTTCATACTTAGTCTCATGAAGAATGGTCACTCATAAAGGCATTCAAAATCTCTTGTCCACCAACGCACACTCTCCATGGCCCTGTCAGCATTGTCTACTACTCACTGGACAACGCAGAGATCATTGCCGCGACCTGTGAATGCCAAAACACTCTGGACATCCAAGACAACAATGCTGAAATGGACAGGTTACACCAACAGATGTAGGGACTTCAGCTGACTGACCTCCAGGCTGACACACCATACCTAACATCTGCTGAGATCAGAAAGGCCCTCTGACACCCATGCACTCACTCGGCGCCAGGGCTGAATGGCATTACAGACGCGCATCTCAAGCAGTTACCACACAAGTCATTGGTCCTCATCATCAGGAGTCAGGAGTTTCAACAGTTGCCTGCACCTTGGCTACTTTCTACACTACTGAAAGACAAGATTCTGACAATTCCCAAACTGGGCGAAGAGTAAAGTCGATGTGGAAATCACTCTTACCTACCATGAGTAGATGTAAATACACTCCTGGAAACTGAAATAAGAACACCGTGAATTCATTGTCCCAGGAAGGGGAAACTTTATTGACACATTCCTGGGGTCAGATACATCACATGATCACACAGACAGAACCACAGGCACATAGACACAGGCAACAGAGCATGCACAATGTCGGCACTAGTACAGTGTATATCCACCTTTCGCAGCAATGCAGGCTGCTATTCTCCCATGGAGACGATCGTAGAGATGCTGGATGTAGTCCTGTGGAACGGCTTGCCATGCCATTTCCACCTGGCGCCTCAGTTGGACCAGCGTTCGTGCTGGACGTGCAGACCGCGTGAGACGACGCTTCATCCAGTCCCAAACATGCTCAATGGGGGACAGATCCGGAGATCTTGCTGGCCAGGGTAGTTGACTTACACCTTCTAGAGCACGTTTTGGTGGCACGGGATACATGCGGACGTGCATTGTCCTGTTGGAACAGCGAGTTCCCTTGCCGGTCTAGGAATGCTAGAACGATGGGTTCGATGACTGTTTGGATGTACCATGCTCTATTCAGTGTCCCCTCGACGATCACCAGAGGTGTACGGTCAGTGTAGGAGATCGCTCCCCACACCATGATGCTGGGTGTTGGCCCTGTGTGCCTCGGTCGTATGCAGTCCTCATTGTGGCGCTCACCTGCACGGCGCCAAACACGCATACGACCATCATTGGCACCAAGGCAGAAGCGACTCTCATCGCCGAAGACGACATGTCTCCATTCGTCCCTCCATTCACGCTTGTCGCGACACCACTGGAGGCGGGCTGCACGATGTTGGGGCGTGAGTGGAAGAAGGCCTAACGGTGTGCGGGACTGTAGCCCAGCTTCATGGAGACGGTTGCGAATGGTCCTCGCCGATACCCCAGGAGCAACAGTGTCCCTAATTTGCTGGGAAGTGGAGGTGCGGTCCCCTACGGCACTGCGTAGGATCCTACGGTTTTGGCGTGCATCCGTGCGTCGCTGCGGTCCGGTCCCAGGTTGACGGGCACGTGCACCTTCCGCCGACCACTGGCGACAACATCGATGTACTGTGGAGACCTCACTCCCAACGTGTTGAGCAATTTGGAGGTACGTCCACCATGCCTCCCGCATGCCCACTATACGCCCTCGCTCAAAGTCCGTCAACTGCACATACGGTTCACGTCCACGCTGTCGCGGCATGCAACCAGTGTTGAAGACTGCGATGGAACTCCGCATGCCACGGCAAACTGGCTGACACTGACGGCGGCGGTGCACAAATGCTGCGCAGCCAGCGCCATTCGACGGCCAACACTGCGGTTCCTGGTTTGTCCGCTGTGCCGTGCGTGTGATCATTGCTTGTACAGCCCTCTAGCAGTGTCCGGAGCAAGTATGGTGGGTCTGACACACTGGTGTCAATGTGTTCTTTTTTCCATTTCCAGGAGTGCAATAGAATATTAGTGGAACGATCAAGGTAATTATGGTATTGATTATTTGTTATGACTTTTTAATGAAAATATTTTATATTTTTGGGAAGAACTAGAAGAGTCAAATTATCTCTTTTTATAACTTTAAAAGAATTTGTGGATTATCATGTAAATATTCATCATTTATCACTTGATCTTGATGATAACAATTTTGTCAGAAATAATATAAAAGTATATTTTTATATACAAAAAATTCTTAAAATTTTCTTAAAACATGAAAATACTTTTTACCATAGAAAATTTCGATATGCTAAAGCATCATTAGGAATTTTGTCATTAAAACTAGCAAATAATTTCATAGTTGCCTTCCTTCCTTCAAGTCACATTCATAAAATTAAAAAAAATAATTGATAATGAAACTATATAGATTAATATTTCCTTTTAATTGTATTACTGGTTAAAATCAGAAAAAGAATCAAAAACTTTCAAAAACTTATTTGCCAAAACTAAATCCCAGATTTGATGAGGAAAATATTCATTTGTTCCATTTTTAAATAAACATTCTGTAGTTTAATATTATCAAATAATATAGAATAAACTAAGAGATTATTTTTTCTTTTTATTTGAAAAATGTCAAAAATAAAATAAAGCATATGAAACTCTGCTGGATTGTAATGATTTGTTATAATATTTCGAAATTATTTTTATTTCTGTAGTCTGTAATTCAAAGAACAATATTGGTGTTTCAGGATTTCTTTGATTTCAATTGTTCTTATTTAAGTAGATAATTAGAATTCTATTTAACAATGGGTTCTCTGATTTCGAGATTTTCATAAACTATTTTTCCTTCATTTATAATGTATGTTTTACTTCAACTCCAGCATTCATTTTTTGAACCATCTAAGAATAACATGACCAGCACTAGGATTCGAAAGAGAAATTAATAGTTAAATCTCCTTCTGACATTACTTCTTTATAATCATAAAAAACACCACGTATTTTTCTTTACTATTTATTTTACTGTTGCAAAGTTCATGTATTTCCATAAAAGTATTACCAGAGAGAGGTAAAAGATAAATTTAAAAGTACTAATGAAATTATGAGAGAATGTTTCATTCTTGATAACATATACTTTCCTTGTTTTATAGTTACAAAACCAAACAATTTAGCAATTAAGTTATCAGTTAACTTTTTATTATATTTTTTATCATATGTAAGGTTATCTGACCCATCAATTTGAATGTTTTTACAATTCATGATTAATTCAGCATTAATAGGATGAACACAACCATTACCAATATTTACACAAGTTTCCACACACTTACGAGGAATATTTAAATTATTTTTACTATTCTCATTAACTGGTAAAGCATAAAATGGATAGCTTTCTAATTTGTTTATTTATAAACATGGAGATTTATTAAAAAATTTTATTGCAACGTTATTTTTAGATATGCACCTTAGATGACAAATAGCAAAAGTAGCCATTTAACACAAACTTTATTATCTTTCTTCTTTATAAGTTGTTGATTCCATCAGAATGAATAACTTTTCAGTGCTGTAAATTTTTATTAACCAATTGGCTGGTGGTGCCTTGTTCAAAATTCCTTTTAATTGACCTACTCTTATTATATTGACTATTTTATATTTAGGTATATTATCTTCAAAATTTGTAGTAAAACACTTTGCAAAAACTTTTCTTCTTTGTTTAAATTTTTGGCTTCATTTTTGGTTTAGAATGTCTTGTATTATCATATTCATTAATTAATTTAGTAACTAAATAAAACAATATATAATTTCCAATTCAGTTAATTTTTTTCTCCATTTTTCTTTTAATGTTCTACTAAATCTTTAAAATTTTGATGTGTTTAATTCAGTAATAGTTGTTAATAATTAACATTATATTTTTTGTATGGTTCTGAAAATGTTTACTATAAAATTCTTTGCCAATTTCTGTTTGTAAATTAATTGGAGATCTTTGTTTTAAACTTTTCTCAAATGTTTCTTAAATAATTTTCTATTTTTTGTGTATATGGAATAACCCAATGACAGTTTGAACAAACACCAATTATACTTACTAAATATTATTCCATTCATGTAATTTTGGAATTCAAATTAACTTACCAAAATCTTTTTCTACTAAATCTGCTTATTCTTAAACCATCTATGCTGAAAGAAATTAAACCCTTTTCAGATTTTATCTAATTTGGTAACTTAATCCATTAATTAATTCTCCACAAATATTATTAATGTGTGAACCATTACCTACACTTTCTGGCATTTTCTTAGTTTTTCAAATTTAACCAATTCATTCAACCCTCTTTTGTTCCATTTTTTCTTGTTCTTCTAGTTTGTTGATGTGTGTCAGTAATTTTTTTACATTTCACGCACTAAATATGATTGTCAGATAGGTGATCAAGGTTACTCAATTATGTGATATTAAATTTTTCAAATAAAATTATTTTCACACCTACTATAACTGTTTTAACTTTCATCTTTTAATTTATACATTGAAATTTAGAGTTATGTAATAATTCTGTCGATTGGCTCTCAGTAGTTATTTTACAAGGATTACACACATACTTAACAAAGTATCAGAATCATTAAATGATAATACTTTCTTATGTTTTAACAATAACAAGGCTTTTCAAAGGTAAGTAAATACACAAAGCTATGTGTTTGCTCATCTCCAGCTCTAAATGGAAATTCAAATATTAGTTTGTCATTGACCTTACTTTTTATTAAATTACATTCATCTAAAAAAATTAAATGGTGAATTGATATTATTAAGCTTTTTATTACATCTTGTACAGTACTATTAAAAACTTTAATTTTTTCACTATAATTTGTCGAAAATATTCCTTTTCCAAACATAGTTTGGTAAAAGCATTATAACCGCTAATTGGATTAACCACTGCTACTAATCTATTTTGAAAAGTAAAATAACTCTTAATTTAATCAAATATTCTATATAACTTTTTTCTCGAATTGTTTAACTACATTTCTATTTTTAGCTCTGTTTCTTTTTTTATTTTTTCTAATTCTCTTTTATCAATTATTGTAATTTCCTATTTCCCCTAATAGAATTACAAAAAATTTTGTAATAACTTATCTGTCTCTTCTTCCTAATTAATCTTTGTTATTTTTTGTATTAATTTTTGTTCTGTTCTAATTCATGCTCTCTTAAATTTTCTGTTTCTAGATCTATTTCATTTTCACTTTTTCTAGGTCATGTTTATTAATTTTTGTATTAATTATTGATTATAATTCTACTACATCAATTTTTATTAAGTACTGTACATAAGCTGTGTTTACTTCTTCATGTATTATATTTATTTCTTCCCAAGAATTACCATTTGTTAAATAGAAAATATCTCAAAATCAATAATTATATTATAATAGCTGCAATACAAATAAACATAAATGGCCACAAATGATTTCAACAGAACATTTATACTTCCAAAAGTGGAGTGTAAATCATATTTCACAAATAATTAATTTTTTGTTATATCTCCACAACCGATTCATAAACTAGTTTTGTATTATTAATTTAATGGTTGTAAGAGAACCAATGTAATCAGAAATATCTAAATACATTATACCACATACAATATTTTGATTAATTAGTAATTCAACAATCACAAATCACCTATAAAATGTTTAATTTTAAAATTTCTTACTGTTTTTATAAGATGCTCCATATTTCTTTTAGACTCGAAACACCTAATGTTTTTTCTGTTGTGCATCAATGAAAAAAACATATATACTATTTAATTGTTCATTGTATACATTTATTTGAATTCCTTTAAGTTTGCTTGTACCACTTTCCAGTAAATTTTATTCAATTGTAATCTTTCAATCAATCAGATAAAAATTTTGATTAATAAGTTTATAAGAACATTTTACTTTGAATAAGATTATTCATTACAAATCTATAAAAGATATTTTATATAGATTAAGTCTGTATACACTTTCATTTAAAATGTACACTACAGTTTTCAACTTTTTTTATTTTCATAAAAGTTTGATTATAATTTCTATTGTAACTATTTGCTTAGATCAAAATTCTATGAAATTTTGATTCGAGATTATAAAAAACACGTAGGTTCTATAAAAAATATTTCATAAAAATATAATTCCATACATAAAGCAAAAATTTCTAATCCCCAAATTTTTATCAGTGATACCCATTTGTAACTTTTATATTGCATACATTATTGCTGTAACTCCTTTTGGTGCTGATTGTTCACCTAATGAACCATCCTTAGTATATGATCCTACTTTTGCAAGCAATTGAAGTTCTTCATAAGCTTCATGACTTTTTTTAAAATATTTCTTCTTTCTATAGAAAGTCTGCTATTTTTCCTTATCACCTAAGGATAAAATTTTTTCTCATTTTGTTCCTGGACTGCCAAAATTATTGCCAGGAAGATGAATTTAAGAAGGTAATTTATTAATTAAAAATGAACTTATCGCCTTCCATGTTCTTCTGGTTTCTGAAACATGTGAGATTAGGTTTTTAATAATCTAATTGTAAAAATAATTTGTATTCAATAATTAATAATAAATTCATTAAATTTATTTCTTGGCATTTTGATTTAGCATCTCTTTCATTACAACAATTTTTTCTTCACCATCAATTTTGCTGAGTCATATATATAAAAACAGACTTATTCATCAAAATATATCTGATTGGTTTCAGAAAATTTTTTTAATAAAATCTAGACCATTTACTTTTCTACATTGAATCTGATTCTGCTGCTATCGTTTTGAGAAATAAACATAGTTATTTCATGTTAACTGATTCTTCCTTCAGTTCTCAGTAGAATAACATAACAAAGGAGAAGCGCCAGTTTGTGTTTGTTCTACAGAATTCACTGTAGAATCATAGAATTCTTGTACTTCTCGTTTATTATTTTTCATATATTTTACCAAATCTTTGTATTTGTTACCTTTAATTGATTTTAATTTATTTGGATTATTAGTATATGATCCACATTAAATATATTTAATATGTTAACATAATTCGATATATCAAGAGCATTAATTTTTTTCTTCATATGATCTAGTAATCTTTTTTTTACTTAAAAGATGCATTAGTACATTTGCTCCTTCACACGTTTTAACTCTTAATTTATCATGTCAACTTCTACAGGTAATTTACATGAAATTAAAGATACAGACAAATCTTGTCCAGAAAGAATATATTCACTGTGACTGATGCATTCTAACATTCTTTCACTTACAAATATTTTTTCAATATTTGATGTATGTTAATCATCTTCTACTTTTTTATATTTAACTTTTTCATTTTTATTCAATAAATCTTGTATTTCTGATTCCCTAAACATTAATCTCTAACATATTGTTTGAATTTTTGTATGTCATTAAATTCTTTTAGATAATCTTGTCATTTTTGATGATTGGGAAGAAGTAATTTTTAAACTTCTGCATTTTGTTAATTGCTTTTAAAACTTTAACTCCAATATTTCTGATTGTATTAATTACAGGTTCGGGTTCGTTTTTTTATTTTCATTATTCAGTGCTAAGTTACTCTTATATTTTTTAAATTTCTTTCTTAACCAGTATTTTATCTCTCTGTTTCATTTAGCCATTGTAACAACCTCAGGGGTATATTTCTTAAAACATTTAATAATGACAAAACTAATGATTTGTTTTTCATGTTTCACAATTAACGATTATGTTTTTAAAAACTGTTTGCACATTTTGTTTGTTTAATTTGTTAAAGAACATTGTTTAACGACTATGTTCTTTAAATTTTTTTAGCATTTATATGGTTAAAAATCTGTTATTCAGATTTGTATCCCCCTTGGCAGTTTTTCTAGTCATATGTATTGTAATAAATCCAATTTTCCATTATTCTAACACATTTCTTTAATATATCCCTATAGTATATATTCTTTAACTGTATTATGACTTTCAAGACTAAAATCATAAAATAAAACTGCTGAATTATCTTCATATTAATCTAAGGGTTAATATCATCATTATTGTCAACAAACATAGCAAGTATTTTGAATACTCTAAACTTTTAGAAAAAATATATAATGATTAAATTTATCTCAATTTAACCATCCAGGAGCTGAAATATACTTTTCGATCATTAACGTGGTTTACAATAGCTTCTTGGGCCTCTTATTTTTTATCGAAACAGATTTTTGTAAAAGTTTTTTTAATTTTTTTCAGGAGCCCTTAGTTATTTTATTATAAACATTATGTTAGTCACCTTTTTCGATTAACACAATTCTTAAAAATGATTAACTATTCCTGTAAGAGACAGTTATAAAAATGTTGCAATAGTTGATTTATATACAAGTATTCAAACTACAAATTTTAGTTCACATAATAATAAATTATATTGTCATAGAGAAATTATTAAAACTAATATTGGTCCATATAGTTTAAAAAGGTAAGAAAATTCTATTCATACAAAAACACAAATATTGATAGTAAAGATATAAATTTGAATAATACTATTACTGAGGTTAAGTAAAGTTAAATATAAATATAAAACATGGTGTTGAATATATTCTTTGCTTTAAAGATCAATTTATTTAAGCTAATCCAAAAATTGAAGTTAAGAATTTATCAAAAATTACAGTTCTTAAACTAATAAATATACATTTTAACTGAGCTGGTGGCATGTTTGAAGAAAAAAATAAACAGTTTCATCAAGAAACTAGAGTTATTGCTTCTTTTAAATCTAATTTTCTTTACATATAATTTATTAACGAAAATATCCTTTATTCTTCCTTTTTGTGAGGAATGAATTCGAGATTGACAAAGAAATATTACTAATGATCATATAATTTAATAGATTTTAGTTGTACTGCTGAAAAGTTACTTTAGAAGAGAATGACTATATTAATATAATTTTTATAATTTCTTTATAGGTAAATGGGATCATTCATTAAGATTGCCACCAATTTCATTGGTTTAAAGAAATTAGAGAAATTGAATTAAATTTTCAGTGTGATATTACTTCCTCTGACTGTTTAAATAATAGATATGATGATAAAATATGTATAGAACTGAATAATGGAATTAAAATTATTTTTCCAGGTAGAGATATTAAGGTAATTAATAGATATCTTTTTCATAATTTTGAACATGTAAATACTAAACAAAAATATAACAGAATGGAAAATATAAATCTAATTATAAATACGATCATGAGTTTTTAAACTTGAAAAAAATCATTTTTAGAAATGTAATAAAGATTAATTTATTAAAAACTAATAACTCTTTATTTTATAATTTAGTTCTAGGAAATCTCGTTTTTTGATTTTTAAATAAATTTTATTTTTAAAAATAAGAAGTTTTAGTTTTTAAATGTGTAATAAAATGAAAAGTTAGTAAAAGATTTCTTTAAAAAATTAGTGAACTAAAATAAAATTTTTATACAATATTACTTATTGAGAATACATAAATACTAAATATGTCAGAGGAATTTGTGTGATACTTAGTAATTTATGTAAAAAAATTTTGCATATAATAAACAAATTGATTTATATCTGTTTAAAGTTTTTGAATAAGGTATTCGTTAACTAAAATGAAGGAACGAAAAATAATAAATTTTTTGTCCCAAAATTAGCTAATATGGCAAATGCGAATGAATCTGGTGTTGAGTGGTACTTCAGATAAGTAAATAAATTAGAGAAATCAAAATGAAGTAGAAATTAGAAAATAAATGAAAAACTTAGTTTCGTTTAGAAGAATTACACACTGGCAGGCAGCGGGCAGAGCAGGAGAGCAGAAGAGACAATGACCGTGAAGTCAGCAAGTTCAGAAGCCATCGCCCTCCCCACATAAGCGGACGCTGTCGATTCAGCCCTCAGGGCATCGCCCAACCAGCTTATGTGTTTCTAAGTTGTCACATGTGAGCAATGGCCCTCGCCTACATTCCAAGAGCTAATGACCGATGTTAAGAAGACTCTTCGAGATGCTTTTCAACGTGACAGAAGAGGCAATGACCAGCTCACGTGTTTCTCAGTTAACACATGTGGTCAAAGGCCCTGGCCTACATTCCAAGAGTCAATGACCGACATTAAGAAGATTCTTCGAGAAGCTTTTCAATGTGACAGAAGAGGCAATGACCGTGAAGTCGTTCACCTCCAATAACCTGAAGTGAAAAATACGCGTGACGCAGTGGGCCCGACAGACAAAGAAAGAAGATAAGAGTAGCAGTTGGTTTCAGTCAGTTTCAGTACTGAAGACCGTCATGCAAGAAGAGACTACATCATACACAGACGCACCGAGTCCTCCGCTGTAATGGAATAGCAAGCAGCAGCCTCGGAGCCAGAAGACAGAAGTTAAAAGGTATTGAAATCTGACTTTTACGTACCCGGGTGACTCGTGAGGATGGGAAGGAGACGGCCTCACATCAGCAGTCACCTGTGAGCTGGGATGAAGATCTGACACCCGAAGACTGGCAAGTGGGAGTCCATTGTTCGCGTCCGGGACACAGGCCTTCCCCCGCCGCGCCGCTTCGCTGGCCGACGCACAACACACGCGGCCGCTTAGAGAAGAGAAACACTGGGACGCCACATCCAAGGTCTCACCATCCGATGCACGACTTCGCTCTCAATAATTAAACGGGCCACCGCACAAGGCGCATCTCCAGTCAACTGGGCGAGACGGCGACACGAGATACACACCGCCAGGCGTAATCAGACGCCGCCGCTGCCGCAGCAGAAGGCTTCGCAAACGACACAGCTGCCGCTCTCCGAGCCAGAACATCCAGTAAGAAACAGTTGTACAAAACTTTCAATAAACGTTATCTTATGTAAAAATGCTGTTTCATTCTACCCCATAGCCGAGCCAAGGAAGAACCCACCCTGCCCACATGTTGTTAAGAGAGAAAAATTAATTTATTTAGGATTTTCACATAATGCTTTAGAATTAAATGCCCATTGCAGTAATGCTCATCCTGACAACTGACTACCATCAAAAGAGAAAACCCAGTTAGATTAAGTGACAGAACTGTTACACTGGTGATTTTCTTTGAAGCAATTTTTTTATTTTTGTAAATTAGAAAATTTAAGGAATACTATTAATTAGATAAACATAATTTAATTACATTGATAACTAAAAATTTAATAAGAAACAGAAATATTGAGAATCCATTACCATTTTCTAATATTGAAAATAATGATGATACATTTGAAAATAACCTTCTAGAACAAAAGTATAATTCAGTTGAAAAAGCCTTTAAAAAATTACAAACAAAATTTTTAAATATATTATAAATTAAGTTGAGCCTACTAATTTTGAAATGTCACAAAGCTAAAAATTATGAAAATAGTTAAATAATATTTTTAATTATTTGATGGCTTAAAATTGACTTTTAATTTATCTTGTGAATATAAGATGCTGACAAGAACTGATGAAAACAAATATGTTCATCAAACCCCAAATTACAGGTTTATTACAGAACAAAATATAATTAACACATTTAAGTGGGTAAAACAAGAAAGCTCCCAGTTCTGGTTGAACATTAAACAAAGTAAATGAAATACACTTCAATTAATACTTATGTTACATTAAGAGGCTCATCTTACATCAAATATGCAGAAAAATAAAAGAAGAAAAGCTTGTACCTATTTTAAAAATAATGATCAAAATGGTGGATTTAAAAGTGATGACAAAAGTTTCAATTGTAAAAAAATAAATGGATTGTGGAACGCTTCGAAAAATGGTTGTTTCTGAAGACGATTTAGGATGTTCAAAAAGTATCATGTTTTATATCAAGATTGACCATTAGCCACTAAAAATAAAATTGTGTCAGGAGCTAATGAAAAAATTATTAACTACTTTAGGTCGCAATGCTATCCCGCACAGTACTTTAGTGGTGTGTTTTCGTAAAGCACTTCAGGTATATGCTGAAATGGTTCTTTGAGTAAGTCCACAACCAATTTCCACTCCCATCCTTCTCCAACTAAACTAGAGCGCAGTGTCTGCGTGTCTTGTGGTCACCAAGAGTCCATGGATATTCCTGCGCCTGTGGTGTACTTACAGCGTGGTGAAACCACCAGTAGACTGCTGCAGTTCGACTGCAGGCCACTCGCGCCTGCCGCCTAAGGCATCTCATGTGTTCACAACCAAGTCTGCACCACACTGCATCGCTCTGCTACGCCGGCCGCAGCTACCAGCCATGTTCCTGGGGACTCGGTGCTGCTGTGTAGTTGTGGTATGGCGGTTAACCGATATTTCTTTGAAGTCTGAGTTGTACTTAGCTCTGATCAAGGACGATCATTTCCGTTATTACTATCTTTTGTGAGACAACTTTTTTGTGATGATGCATCAATACAGAGGTCCATTTCTAGTTACCTATGCATCGGCGATACGTTTAACTCTTCTCTTTACTGACTTGATGATATTTGGGGCTCACGATTTTTAAGAGGGCCACACTACCATAACCCATCATACGTAATTCCAAAGAGTTCGTATAAATGTATGACGCACATTATTTATTTAGTGTTGATTTTATCTGAAGTACTGTCGATAGTCTTATCTTCATACATGTGAAACTGTTTGGTAGAGGTTTCCTCTTGGCCTTCCCTCCTTAATATTCACCCAACCTGCCCCTGCACAACTTCTAAGTTTAATGTGCCCTCATTCCATTATATCGTCATTTCAGACCTTTCCTTTCCTCTTTGAATCTAGCGAATCTTTGTCCCATCTATCATCCCTAAGTGCCTACATCTCTCGCACCCTCCCATCTCATTTTCATCGCAGTCATAGCTATGTCATACAATCCTTTGCCCTGATACATTTCTTTCTTTTCTTGTCTGTCCCAGTAATTACCCGTGTGAATCTCTCCATTTATTGCTTACAAACCGTCAGTTTTTGAATGATTTTTACATTAAAAGCCAGTACATCAGTACCATAAATCGAAACTGGTAAGTTACATTTATTGTAAACTTCCCGATTCTGACACGTTATTAGTTTCATTTTTTAAAACTACCATCGTTATGAAAAGAACTACAGGCCAGTTTTAATATTCTGTTTATTTATTCTGCTGTCTTTTCAGTCGATGTCTTGAAGTGTCCTAAGTAATAAGTTTGCGAATTACTTCTACGACTTCATTATTAATCAGAACTATTTCCTTTTCGATGTACTGCTTATACATTATTTGAGATACGTTGTGATTGACTCTCGGACCTACTTTCATATCTGCTCCATTAAAATTTCCCGCTTTTCTATCGTGTAACTAGATATCGATGGCTGCAAAAGTTTCGAAAATCTTCGAGAGTGGGCTAATCAAGCGTCTTTCTTCAATTATGAGTTCTCGTTCAAAGTCCAATAATATTCAATGGTTAACGATATTCACGTAATAAGAATGATTCGCTGTACACACAAGATGCCAACCGAAAAAACCGTTAAGTATGTTTTTCAGAAACATTTCGTTCTTCAGTTGCATGATCTTCTAGATATTAACGTATATTTATTACAATGATGCGTTAAAACTGTAGGGTGAAACAAAGCTGGACGCTACACAAAATATAGGAATAAATTAGCATTATACCAGACGCACTTCACAGAGCTGAAAACTGTCTACAAATAGACATCTTGTGTTGTATGTAAAGTAAATAAGATTCATGGTTCATAGAGATATGTTTCGTCTATGCAACTAAATGAAAGGCAGCTGGTTTTTTTTTTTTTTTTTTTGCCATACGCATTTTTCTTCTTTTATTTACGAAGTATCTTCAGTGCGCTATAATCCATGTTTCTTTTTGCACGTACGAGGGTTGGAACTTAAATAGTGGCAACTATTTATTAACAACCGATACAAGAGGGTTACATGTTTGCACCTGTTACTGTCCTTCAAAGTAGTCACCAGCGTTGTGCAGAACCCGTTGCCAACGATGTGCAAGGCGTAGTATACCGTTATCAGAGCCTGTTCTGTTGTTTCGTGTTTGTGGAGGAGGAGGAGGAGATTAGTGTTTAACGTCCCGTCGACAACGAGGTCATTAGAGACGGAGCGCAAGCTCGGGTGAGGGAAGGATAAGAAAGGAAATCGGCCGTGCCCTTTCAAAGGAACCATCCCGGCATTTGCCTGAAGCGATTTAGGGAAATCACGGAAAACCTAAATCAGGATGACCGGAGACGGGATTGAACCGTCGTCCTCCCGAATGCGAGTCCTCGTGTTTGTGAATCTGTTTGGATGCGGCGTTGTCTTGCGCCGTAATGTCCTTGCCTCCCAGGAACATTCCACGCACAAGTACCTTCAGTTTTAGTTTTGACAACTCGAGGTTGCCTGTGCAGCCAAGTTTGTTACACATTCATGATTGGTTTTTAGACAGAATCAAGGTAACTTCGGAACAGGTTGATATGACTTTCTGAACCGTATGTGTTTTATGTCAATTTTCTAGACCTGCGTCTGGTTGACAGGCTCCTCTTTCGGCATAGACAACAAGTCCCTTTCACTCATTTTGATGGTCCTAATAGTATAATTATTCTAGTAAAACGCTTAGGTGGAATGCATGAATGTCAGGGTCTTTAACCTTCCGCCGGAAGTTGGTGAAAGTTTTCTCAAGACCATCCGGCTTCCGTTTGGGGACATATGGAATATACGGCGGGAACACTGGCGCGCTCAGCATCGTTTACAAGTTTATAATGGTGTTTGATGAGTGGACGTGGTGATAATGCGAAATATCTTCTCTCATTTGCAGGTGTGTGGATACCGAGTATATATAATTTACACAGGACAAGTAGGGACCGGTTTTATATGTATTGGGAGTGTAAACTTCTAGACCAGTTACTCGCATTGTGTCACAGTCTTAAAATCCAACTTATGAACAACGTAAAGAGCCAACTTCAACGGACCTCGTTCCCCAGGTGACAGCCAGTGTGCTTAACCAGGTTTTTGAGGCGAAACAAGAGCAATTGCTTGATGGCCATAGTGGATTTCCGCTGTTAATCTCGCGTAAGGACTACCAGCTGTTGCTTCCGTGTCGTCACCACTTCCACTTCAAAACAAGCGTAGACGGACGCCAGATAGTGAGGAGTCAGACGATTCCTCTTCCCTTCTCCGACCTACTGAAAACATTGCGTTAGAGGATACCTCTCCCCTAACCGAGTTCCCCAAAAACGTCAATCATCAACTCCAAGACCACCACCTCAGGATCACATGAGGATGGAGCTGCTCCAGAGTTCCGCACTATATCGACGGATTTGTCGGGCATCCCTGAGTCTGTAACGTATTTCCATCCTTCTTCTGCTCCCCAGAAGGGGAAAGAATGTGACAGGTCGCTGCTGATCAGACACATGTCGGCACAAGTGCCCCAGTGGAACATGTGGTGACGGTAAAAGACGTACCGTCAGTTGATTGTCGGGAGCCACACCGCCTATCTGTAAACGGGTGGGATGTGTTCTCTGCACCTGATACTGACTTTTCTCTGGTCTCCTCGACGTTGCCCCACAAAGCTGCAACAAACAGCGTTTTTAACCTGAGCGTGAGGCGCCGCGAAAAAAAGGAAAAACGCAAAGAGTGTTGAAGAGATTAAAATTCAGCCGTTGGCTCTGCCACGGACTGTCATACACGACCTTAAAGGTCAATTGCAAGTAACCATCTGGATTGTTTTAGTGAGAATTGGATGCAACCCGATACTTTTCTTACTTTGATTGTCAACAGAATTAGTTCCGATCTTAGACTTGCAGTGTTGCGACAATTTATTTACGATTCAGTGGCAGGTGTGACATTTTTTGAAGAAGTGTTATTTAATCATTTTTCTATTCCCCACTTTTGTACTTTCTTTATTGTGGCTCCAGAACTATCTACTGGTTTTGCGTTATTTTACAGAATATTAATCAGCGATTTCGAAGTTGTTGACAACGATCGAGGGATAGACTCCACTTTTGGTGACCTTACTTTAATTCCTCTTTATGCTTCTTCAGGATCTGTCCTTTCCACAGAACGAGCGCGTTTTAGCAGAGACGATATAGTGTATTTACTTTTAAAACTCCCCAGAAATTTCTGCTAGGCGGAGATTTTAATTGTTTTTCGTCATGTGGATCAAACCCTCAATTTTATAAGTGTCATAAGGAACTAGATGATTTGGTGCGCTCTTCGCAAATACTCGGTGCACGTATCTGTCACAACCCCACCCTCGTCAGCTACTTCCACTAGCAGACTTGACCGTTCTTATCCGTCTGATCTTTTATGTGGGCAGCTGTTAACGATAGACGTTTCGGTAACCACTGCGCCGTAGCTGCAACCTTACATCATGTGCCGCAACCAATAAAACTGTATCGCCTCCTCTGGATGTTGAACACATCTCTCTTAGATGATCCTTCCCTCGAGATTATTGTTACAGAGATTTGGGCCGGTAGCATGTGTTCCTAGGACCGTTATCCTTCTGTTATATAATGGTGGTAAGAGCATGAGAAACCGCTACTCCGGAAAGCGTTAATGCGTTACGGCACTGAGAGGGCGAGGGATCTTCGGGAGACCCAGGAATTTTATTATTTCCTCTTACGACGACTTTATGATGGTGCCAAACAAGCTCCATTACGGTTCGTTGATGTTCGCCTCGTTAAGGCGAAGTTTCTTCAGTTAATGAGAAAACAAATGGAAGGAATCGGGTTACGATCAAAATCGCGCTGAACTGACCTCCTTATATCATCTTATCCTCTTGCGGATCCGTATCGCATACCTCACTCGCACCGTGCCGATGGTCACGTACTGACGTCCCAACGTAACATGTCCAGAGTGACCTATAATTATTTTACTGACCTTTATCAATCCGAGCGACTGATACGACTTTCCCTGATGCATATACTCCTCTCCTGAAACGTGTGGTTACCCCTGTATTATATGATTAATGTCTAAATGACTTTATTCGAAATGATATACAAGTTGTCCAAAAAACATCGACAACGCTTAGTCTGTTGTGCGGGAACGCAAACTGATCTGTTTTCAAGAAGGAACCCATATCCCGAAACGCACGACTTGGCCACTGGAGAGGGTCGAAGTCTAGGAACGAACGGCTGCGATGGTTTGTTCCGATGTACTGACTTGGCAGAAAATCCAAAGAAATTTTGGTCTTATGTCAAAGCGGTAGGTGGATCAAAATAAAATGTCTAGGCACTCTGTGGCCAAAATGGTACTGAAGCGGAGAATAACAGACTAAAGGCCGAAATACTAAATGTCTTTTTTCCAAAGCTGTTTCACAGAGGAAGACTGCACTGTAGTTACTTCTCTAGATTGTCGCACAGATGATAACATGGTAGATCCGCAATAGATGACAGAGGAATAGAAAAACAATTAAAATCGCCCTTCTTGCAGCGGTAAACTGTAGGTCTCTAGAAGAGTGTAGCGTTCCAAAAGATTGGGAAAGGGCACAGGTCATCCCCCTTTTCAAGATGGGACGTCGAACAGATGTGCAGAACTATAGACCTCTATCTCTAACAACGATCAGTTGTAGAATTTTGGAACACGTATTATGTTCGAGTATAATGACTTTTCTGGACACTAGAAATCTACTATGTAGGAATCAGCATGGGTTTCGAAAAAGACGATAGTGTGAAACCCAACTCGCGCTATTCGTCCACGAGGCTCAGAGGGCCATAGACACAGGTTCCCAGGTAGATGCCGTGTTTCTTGACTTCCACAAGGCGTTTGATACAGTTCCCCACAGTCCTTTAATGAACAAAGTAAGAGCATACGGACTATCAGACCAATTGTGTAATTGGATTGAGGAGTTCCTAGATAACAGAACACAGCATGTCATTCTCAATGGAGAGAAGTCTTCCGAAGTAAGAGTGATTTCAGGTGTGCCGCAAGGGAGTGTCATAGGACCGTTGCTATTCACAATATACATAAATGATCTGGTGGATGGCATCGGAAGTTCACTGAGGCTTTTTGCAGATGATGCTGTGGTGTACCGAGAGGTTGCAACAATGAAAAATTTTACTGAAATGCAGGAGGATCTGCAGCGAATTGACGCATGGTTCAGGGAATGGCAATTGAATCTCAATGTAGACAAGTGTAATGTGTTGCGAATACATAGAAAGATAGATCCCTTATCATTTAGCTACAAAATAGCAGGTCAGCAACTGGAAGCAGTTAATTCCATAAATTATCTGGGAGTACGCATTAGGAGTGATTTAAAATGGAATTACCATATAAAATTAATCGTCGGTAAACCAGATGCCAGACTGAGATTCATTGGAAGAAGCCTAAGGAAATGCAATCGGAAAACAAAGGAAGTAGGTTACAATACACTTGTTCGCCCACTGGTTGAGTACTGCTCACCGGTGTGGAATCCGTACCGTGGAAGACTCTGCAGGAGAGACGCTCAGTAGCTCGGTACGGGCTTTTGTTGAAGTTTGGAGACCATACCTTCACCGAGGAGTCAAGCAGAACATTGCTCCCTCCTACGTATATCTCGCGAAGAGAACATGAGGATAAAATCAGAGATTACAGCCCACACAGAGGCACACCGACAATCTTTCTTTCCACGAACAATACAAGACTGGAATAGAAGGGAGAACCGATAGAGGTACTCAAAGTACCCTCCGCCACACACTGTGAGGTGGCTTGCGCAGTATGGATGTAGATGTAGATGTAAATTCGTTCAGGTGTCGAATGTAGCTGTCCTAGCAACAGCAGTGGCGCATCAATGTTCTGTAAGTTGACACAGCTTCTCATAAGAAGCAACTTGTTTTAAATTTCGTCTGTGTTCTTTAGCTTCAGTTCTTGTATTTTGTTCGTGTTTGTTTATTTATCAGACACATTTCCGCGCTTTATTAACCGTATAGAGCATTTACATCTAACCAGCCATTTGTTTTTGTGTTTCAAGAGCCACTTGTATTAGATTGATCCCCTAGTCGAGGGATAGCTCTCCTAGCAGCAACAGCAGCAGCACATCAGAGTACTGTGAGTTGACACAGTTTCTCATAAAAAGCGACTTACTTTACGTTTTGTCAGTGTTCTTTAGCTTCAGCCCCTATAACTTGTGCGTGTCTGTGTATTTATCAGGCAGTCTTTGGTATGGATAGGAACTGTAACTGCTGTGTTCAAATGCTATCCTAGTTGATGACCCTTTGCTCACAGGTCAAGGCGATGGCTTCGGTCACGCAGCTTGAGCCTGTTGCCCATGGGCATCACTGTTGGGGGCCGGAAGGGGCGGTCCGACGGACGTCCAGCACGACCCACGTATCCCCCGAACGGTCCGGTACTGCGGTCGCCCCAGCTACTGCCCGCTTTGAGCCTGACCCTCGCCCGCGGTGGGGTGGGAGGACGTTACGAGGTTTTGCAGGCAGCGAAAGACTTCCCGAGAGGCCGATCGGAGGGCCTCCCCGGTTCGTCTGACAAACACATTTCGGACGCTATCTGTGGCTTACGACGTCCCTAAGCTAGATGAAGTCGCTCGCCTTTCCCGAGGAATTCTCTCGGCCTCCAAGGCCTAGACATTCACAGAGGGTGGGAGCTCCAACGTTAGGCTCGTAATCGGACCACTTAGGGGTATGGCTACAAAGGAGGGCAAGAAATCCAATGTGAACTCTATGTGCATATCCGGAGCAGTCATTCCAGATGTGGAATGAGTGCTTCCAGATGCCGATGACACATTTTGGCACTAACCAATGTGTGTAGCTTTGGATCAGAAGAGATTGTCTCTGGTTTCAGGAGGCTATCTGAATTAATAAAGACTGCCAGTTTCACTTGCGAGGTGGAGACGGGGCTCACCGTCGCCAATTGTCAGCTGCCTATTTCAATCGTAGTTGCCAATGTGGTGGAGTTAACTTTGGCACATGCAAGAGTCGTCAGCTGCAGAGGCCCATCGTTAGGACTGTTCGGTGCAATGTGTGTTCACATACATTTGTTCTCTGCCCAGCATTAAAGTCTGATGTTAATCCCATCACAGTTCACCGTCTGTCCTGTTTTACCGGTCTGCCCAGCCTACGACATCCGACGTCTGTAATGAATGATGGCCACACGACGTCTGGACGTGGTTTCACCTTGGTTTCGCCACGTGTTGAAGACACTCACCACAGCACTGCTCTAACACCCATCAAATCGAGCAGTTTCCGAAATGCTTGTGCCAACCTTCGGGCCAGCACAGACTTTATAGATCATACTCCTTCGTTATTCTACCTAAGGACAGCATGCTCACTGATACTACATTCACGGTTACTGTGTCTGACTAGCAGTCATTCCTTGCCAGGTGACGCTGCTATCGACAAGTTTATATCTGTAGTAAGTAGGTGGTCGTAATGTTCTGCCTGGTCAGCGTATATGTGTCGCTTTGGATCAGAAGAGACTCTCTCGTTTCGGGTGGGTAGCTGAAATGGTAAATACTGCCAGTCTTGCTTGCGAGATGAGGGTGTACCTCAGCATTTGTTGCAGCTTCAACAAATGGTGACTGTGGTCCTCCGATACAGAGCCGAGTGGAGGGTCTGGAGCAGAGGCTCAGACGGTTCTGCGACCATGTAGGCTGCATATTCCTCAACTTGCGTCATAGGGTGGTGGGTTTCCAGATTCCGCTAAACAGGTCAGGAATCCACTACATACAGGAAAGACCTGCACGTGCAGTAGGGACTATCTGGAGGGGAGTAGGCGCTCTTTTAGGTTAGAGGGTCTTGGGAAAGTGCAAAAAGGACTTCATTTTAAAGGGTGCAGGGCGAACACAATAAGAGGGTAGACGTAGAAACATTCATTCTGTAGTTGTAATCTGTAGTAGCTGTACTGGAAAAGAACCACAGCTCCGAGAGCTAACTGAAAGGAAACAATCTCAAATTATTACAGGTACGGAAAGCTGGCTAGAGCTGGAAATAAGTTCAGCAGAAATTTTTAAAAAGGATTGCTGCCAGAAGTAGTTTATCTTGTTGTGAAATTGAAGAAGCACACACACACACACACATACCTCTGTATTTCGTGTATCGAATGCTGTACTGTTTGGACATGTAATCTCTCCTACAAAGTAACCCAGTAATTATCTGTGGAAAGAGTTATTTTCTTTCATGCGCGTGTTTCATATATCGAACGCTGTACTGTTTGCATTTGTTATCTCTCTTACAAAGTAATCCAGTAATTATGTGTGAAAAGAGTTACTTCCTTTCATGCGCGTGATACGATGACAGTTACAATGATCAAGAGACACATCATCTGAAATGCATTTCAAATATTGTGTTTCTTGATCATTGCAATGGTAATCAATTGCAATGTTATTCTCTTATACCACGTCGTTATTACGCACTCTTGATTTTCTCTGCTGTGAGATAATACAAAATACTGATCAAACTGTGTCAGTTACTAAGTTTTAACGACATAACATCTTAATTTTATGACCTTCGTCTGCCTTATGAAAGGTGTAAAGCCGTTTTACGTATACGTTCCGTCCCTAACCTTTCAGTGAAAAAAGAAATAAAGATTTTCATGATGTGTTGAGCCGTCATGGCTGTTACATTAATCAAGAATGTTTTTATATATGAGGATTGATCGTATGTAGCTGAAAATAGTAATAAAATATAATAAATTATTTACGACATTGACTTTGAGGATTTTCAACCATTAACATAAATATCGCTTGTCTCCTACGTTGACAGTTGTGAAGGCATTGCTAATTATGCATATAAAATTGTTTCTCGTGATTTTCTTTAGATTTCTGTTATTTTTCTCTTGTTCATATTGGCATTTCTAATTGTGATTATGTAACATTCTACTGTGGTTTTTAAATGTAAAGATGTAATTGTCATTATTTCGTTTGCCAATGGATAAACATGTTTCTTGCTTTGTACCTGTGGTAAAGTTTGTAAAGTTCTCTTTTGGAATATTATTAATTGTGAAAAATGCAGTCAACAACATTTATAAAGGTTTATGTAATTTACGATAACGATGTAACATCTATAGACAGGGGGCAGCGATAGTGATATCGAGAGTCGAAAGGTTGTTGCGTACTAGAGGGGATGGTGGATGGCGTGTCTGTGAAGCGTGTGCGGGAAAAAATAGTACTGTGTTTCATGAAAAGCATACGTAATTGTATGGACAGTGACACCGAACTATCAGATTGTTTATTCTCTTTACCACTGCGGTATGTAATGCCATCGTCAGCGAACTTTAAAAGCAAATAAACAGGACTGTGAAAGTGCCGCTAACATTACTTTGTTGTGGCCGACACGAACTGTGCTTTTATGCGAATGAACTTTACTGATATTGGTTTTGGGTGGTGGAACTGTTGTATATCACATTCTATCAAGTCGTGAAAGTGAAGACTAATTAACTGTGCAATATAAATGGCTTTCAGTGACGTTGTCGAAGTTTGAAATGCGAGAACAGAGTGGACATTGTTTACGGTGTGCTTCACACACAAGAACAATTCTATGAACTGTGTATTTGTGGCTAAGACTACATGAATGTGAGGAACCGTGTAATTATGGACGATAGCGTCACGGACAGTGCATTAAGTGTAAAAACGAGCGATGTCTGCTTCCTGTACTTTGAAAGAGAGGACATGTCAACAACGTTCGTATACTGGCGTCTTATGGTTTGTTAATCACCACGGGCTTAATATACAGCTGTACCGGTACTTTATTTGCGTTTCGCCGCAGAAGTTTAACCAGTGGAACTGCCTGTATCCTGCTCTCATCATCGTAACCCGCCGACATCGTGCTGCCTAACGCAACGCTTCGTATGCAACAAAAATTTAAGGGATTTTGCCGAACGCTATCCCCTGACCTAGAAACTTTCTTTCTCTGTTAAAAGTATAAGAATTACAGACCCTATTTAATTAAATTCTTTGTTTAGCTTGTTTGCTAAACAAAGAATCAGTGAATTAAAAGTTGCCTGGTAGTCATTGTTGAAACACCAGTAAATATAAACTTCTTCCTTTCATTAGGACTAATTCTCCTTCCATGTCAAAATTATTGTACTTATTTTATGTAGTTTTATGTATTGTTATGAGACTAGATATATGACAGTGACTAATAAGAGTATTTTGTCGCGAAATATGGCTTCGCGCGAAAATTACGGCGACCGCCATAATCGCTTGTTCTGACCAATATCGTAAAAGGTGCTATTCCCGTATTGGTGCTTTTCCTGACGTGAGCGGGAATTGTAAATGTCAGCTGTCAAATCATGTAGTGACTGTTTACCCAGTAATAAAAGTTTTTGATACTGTATTGCTACGAGTCGTAGTATTAAGAGACACTAGTTATACTCAGAAGTGGGTAGATGTATGGTGAAACCCCCAGTGTTCATGCGATTATTAACAGTATTGTGTGTGATTCACGAAATTTTGTAACTTTTTCTAATTCCATTCAGATATTGTCTTAGATGTCTTTGAAGTTTCAGAGAATATTTACACATTTTGTCGGTTCAGGTTAATTTCAGAGCAGTTTCTCGTGAATATTAGAGTTTTCAGTTCATAAACAAAGTGGGATCGTGACTAATTGAGAAGTATAGAGTGTGGTTTTCCAACTAGAATTTTGGATGACTTCACGGTTCAGATTTTGATAATTATTTTTCCTGTGGGTTGAGGTCATCACACAGATTCAACAAATATGTTGAAAATATTGGTGGTGGGCTGAGATTCGAAATTAGATCTTCCGTTTCGCATGATTCGATCCCTTCTTGACAATACAGATCCATAAATTCGTTGTTTGCTCAAGATTCCAAATAGCTCAAGGCCTCCCTGTAAGGCACGTATCTGCGTTCGAACCCTGATCTCCTGAAAAAAAAAATCATCACATATTTGGAAGCTCTAGCATGTGTACGCCTTACTGCTGGTAAAATATAATTCTGGTGTTTTTTTCCCTTCATTCTTACATTTTTTTTTCGTTCGGTGTCAACAACAGAGATAGCTGACGGTTGCCACTCCCAGTCAGACACAGAACTTCCCTTTACATCATTTCATGTTCAAATATTCCACATCCAGCTACTGGTGAAAAATAGTTAACGTCCCTTATTGTGCGTTCAACAACATCATGTGCAGATTTGGACACCGAGATAGCAGTGGACACTTCGTCACGTGACTTCTACTTCAAGCATGCGCACATCTCGCTATTGGCGAAAGAAACCTATATTTGGCGTCGATTCGTGGTTCGAAAGCAACGGCGATGGGAACTGGGTTCCAAGCATGGATATGCAAACATCCTTCATTCGTCTCATAGTTTGAAATTCAAACATAGCTCTACTGCTTTTGATTGTGCTTAGTGCCTAGTTCAATTAGATGCTGGATTCGAATCCCCATCCAATACAAAACATTACTTCACGTCATTTCATGTTTGTTACTTGTGAATGAAACCACATTTAACATTTGTCGTGTTTAGTTAATAGGAACAACAGTTTGTTCGGAAGGCTTGCCTGCTCTCAGGCGCCAGAGCTGTAGCGGATCGAACCTCGAGTGAATGGGTCTCCAAGTCTCTGTACAGGTACATTTTCGAAGTGCGCAACAAAGCTATGCAGGTAACACTTAGAGTGTCAGCGAACTGGGAGACCTTAGAAGGACCCTATACTGTTCTATTCATCATGTATCAATGTTGCCCCCCCCCCCCCCCCCCCACCAACGCCCTGTGGAAGCCATAGGAGATCGCCGAAAAGGAGGGCTGAAGAGAAGCAAATACACCCTTTGCTCCTTCGGATCAGATTTCGTCGAATGCTTTTGAACGGTCCCTAGTGCTTCCACCCTGTATACCTGAGCAAAAACTGGTCACGCAAAACTCCAAAGGGGTCAGATCACATTCAATACGCTTCCAGGCCCATGTTGTCTTTACAGAAGGACTGAATCGTCCGTGGAGTGACAGCAGTGTGACAGCAGCGTCGTCCTGTTGTTCTCTCGCACTACGAAATTTCGTTTTCGACTGTGAAATGACTGGGAATCAATGCCCCAAGGGAAGGAGTAGTTTCATTGAGCCCCTTTATGCCATATGTTGTGCCCTTTTCGCGTCAGTCCTGAGCGGCGGTGTGTCTGAAATGTTTTCCTCGGCCACTCATAAGAAGATCGCGTGGTTTAGACGCTGGGCATCGTCGTTCTGTCCTCCATCGTATTCAAAATTAATGGTGAAATGTTGGTAAGAGATGACATCCCCGTCTTGTGATACGTCCACCATGGCGTCGGGTGGAACAGTGACGAAATTTGCTGCCAATGTGACATCATTAACGAACTTTACACCTCACATGCACTTTTAAGCTGTGACCATTTTTTCGCATGTGCCGACGCTTTGCTAGCGTCGCCGGGCTGGATGTCACGAAGTTCGAGTGTGCCACGATTTTGCACCATTACAGAGGAACGTTTTGGGCTCCTTTGAGACAATATTTCAAGTTTTGTTGTTGTTGTTGTTGTTGTGATCTTCAGTCTGAAGACTGGTTTTATGTAGCTCTCCATTCTGCTCTGTCCTGTACGAGACTCGTCATCTCCGACTAACTACTGCAACTTACATCCTCCTGGTCTCCCTCTACATCTTTTACCCCTACCCTCTCCACACACTTCACTACAATACTAAATTGGTGTTCCCTTGCTGTCAAAGAATGTGTCCTATCAACCGATTCCTTCTTTTGGTCAAACTGTAACACAAATTTCTTGTCTCCCCAATTCAGTTCAGTACCTCCTCATTACTCATGTGATCTATCCATCTAATATTCAAAAGTTCTATGTACTGACTTGGCGGAAAATCCTAAGAAATTTTGATCTTATGTCAAAGCGGTAGGTGGATCAAAACAAAATGTCCAGACACTCTGTGACCAAAACGGTACTGGAACAGAGGATGACAGACTAAAGGCCGAAATACTAAATCTCTTCTTCCAAAGCTGTTTCACAGAGGAAGACTGCACTGTAGTTCCTTCTCTAAATTGTCGCACAGATGACAAAATGGTAGATATCGAAATAGACGACAGAGGGATAGAAAAACAATTATAATCGCTCAAAAGAGGAAAGGCCGCTGGACCTGATGGGATACCAGTTCGATTTTACACAGAGTACGCGGAGGAACTTGCCTCCCTTCTTGCAGCGGTGTACCGTAGGTCTCTAGAAGAGCGAAGCGTTCCAAAGGATTGGAAAACGGCACAGGTCATCCCCCTTTTCAAGAAGGGACGTCGAACAGATGTGCAGAACTATAGACCTATATCTCTTACGTCGATCAGTTGTAGAATTTTCGAACACGTATTATGTTTGAGTATAATGACTTTTCTGGACACTAGAAATCTACTCTGTAGGAATCAGCATGGGTTTCGAAAAAGACGATAGTGTGAAACCCAGCTCGCGCTATTCGTCCACGAGGCTCAGAGGGCCATAGACACAGGTTCCCAGGTAGATGCCGTGTTTCTTGACTTCCACAAGGCGTTTGATACAGTTCCCCACAGTCCTTTAATGAACAAAGTAAGAGCATAAGGACTATCAGACCAATTGTGTGATTGGATTGAGGAGTTCCTAGATAACAGAACACAGCATGTCATTCTCAATGGAGAGAAGTCTTCCGAAGTAAGAGTGATTTCAGGTGTGCCGCAAGGGAGTGTCATAGGACCGTTGCTATTCACAATATACATAAATGATCTGGTGGATGGCATCGGAAATTCACTGAGGCTTTTTGCAGATGATGCTGTGGTGTACCGAGAGGTTGCAACAAAGGAAAATTGTGATGATGTGCAGGAGGATCCGCAGTGAATTGACGCATGGTGCAGGGAATGGCAATTGAATCTCAATGTAGACAAGTGTAATGTGCTGCGAATACATAGAAAGATAGGTCCCTTATCATTTAGCTACAAAATAGCAGGTCAGCAACTGGAAGCAGTTAATTCCATAAATTATCTGGGAGTGCGCATTAGGAGTGATTTAAAATGGAATGATCATATAAAGTTGATCTTCGGTAAAGCAGATGCCATACTGAGATTCATTGGAAGAATCCTAAGGAAATGCAATCCGAAAACAAAGGAAGTAGGTTACAGTACGCTTGTTCGCCCACTGCTTGAATACTGCTCAGCAGTGTAGGATCCGTAGCAGATAGGGTTGATAGAAGAGATAGAGAAGATCCAACGGAGAGCAGCGCGCTTCGATACAGGATCAATTAGTAATCGCGAAAGCGTTACGGAGATGATAGATAAACTCCAGTGGAAGACTCTGCAGGAGAGACGCTCAGTAGCTCGGTACGGGCTTTTGTTGAAGTTTCGAGAACATACCTTCACCGAAGAGTCAAGCAGTATATTGCTCCCTCCTACGTATATCTCGAGAAGAGACCATGAGGATAAAATCAGAGAGATTAGAGCCCACACTGAAGCATACCGACAATCCTTCTTTCCACGAACAATACGAGACTGGAATAGAAGGGAGAACCGATAGAGGTACTCAGGGTACCCTCCGTCACACACCGTCAGGTGGCTTGCGGAGTATGGATGTAGATGTAGATGCAGATGTCTCCATTCTCCTGTAGCACCTAATTTCGAAATCTTCTATTCTCTTTTTGTGTGAACTGTGATCGTTCATGTTTCACTTCGATACATGGCTACATTCAAGACTAATAGCGCCAGAAAAGTCTTCCTAACACTCACAAGGGGACACTCCATACCGTAAATCACGGATTTTGATGCGCTTCAAATATGTTGTAGAGGCACTTTTCCTGAGTACCTGGATATCCAGTTTTTTTAGCGACGGGCCTTAGTTTTTGAGAAAATCGATTTGGAAGTTCATCGGGCGTTGTATACTCGTAACATTACCTGCGTACCGAGCAAGTGAGCGTAACGCAGCGGTAAAGGTTCACGGCTACCGCCCTGGAGGTACCGTGTTGCAATCCTGCTCTTGTGCTTTTTTTTCAAAATCGACCGAATTTTTCAAATTTATTTCAAAGAAAATCATCAAAGACTGTAAGGTGTGCGAAATTATAAAGCTATATTCAGTTATTAATTTTTTATGTCATGCAGTGTTACAAAATCTTATTTTTCATCGTCTACATTGTTTGATTTGCTAGATCAGTATTGTGGGTGATACTTATCATAGAAAAAACCGAAGCTCAAATTTTCGCTGCACCACGAGCATTTTATGAAAGCAACCGTCCTGCAGGCGCACGGTTTCTTCATGAGCGATACCGGGAAACAAAATTCATTTGCATTCAAAAAGATTTCTCTTTCATCCGCTAATTTCAAAGCGAACCATGCATATCTAATCATGCTTTCAAAATTAGGTGTGCTGAATTGATGTAGGTTTAGCGAATGTATCAGTTAGACCGTCGGAGAGAGCAGCACCGCTAGTTCCTGTTACTACCAAGGCGAGTACACCGTTCGCTTTTTAGATATTTTACGAGCTTCAAACAGGAGGAGTTCAGTAATGGATAGGAACTGTGATTTTTGTGTACAGATGCGAGCTGAGCTGGCGACCCTATGCCCCTTAGGAAGGAGGGCAAGCAAGCCAGTGTGCACTCTGTATGCATTCCGGGGGGAGTCATTCCGGATGTGGAAAGGGTGCTCCCTGAAGAGTACAGGGTGCACCCAACAGCTGGTGGTGGCTCATGTCGGCACCAATGACGTGTGTCGCTTTGGATCGGAGAAGATTCTGTCTGATTTCGGGCGGCTTGCTTAAGTGGTAAAGACTGCCAGCCTTCTTCCGAGATTAAGGCGGAGTTCACTATCTGCAGCATCGTCGATAGAACCGACTGTGGTCCTTTGGTGCAGAGCTGAGTGGAGAGTCTGAATCAGAGGCTCAGGCGGTTCTGTGACCGTGTAGGCTGCAGATTCGTTGACTTGCGCCGTCGGGTGGTGGGTTTCCGGGCTCCAGTTAATAGGTCAGGAGTCCACTACACGCAGGAGGCGGCTACACTGTTAGCGTTTGCTGTGTGGAAGGGACTTGGCGGTTTTTTAGGTTAGAGGCTCTCAGGGAACCACACAAGGGGCGTCCGTCAGAAAGTGGGCAGGTAAAACACAGTAAGGTAGTTGTAGAAACGATTGCTATTGTATTTGTAAATTGTCGTAGCTGTGTTGGGAATGAATCTGAGCTCCATGCCCTAATGGAAAGCACTGAAGCTCAAATAGTTGTAGGTACAGAGAGCTGGCTAAAGCCCGAAATAAGTTCAGCCGAATTTTTTTCAAACGATCTAACAGTGATCAGAAAGGATAAATTAAATACAGTTGGTGGTGGAGTATTTATTGCTTTCAGAGGTAGTTTACCTTGTAGCGAAATTGAAATAGATATTTTGTGTGAAATAGTATGGGTAGAGGCTATACCTGATAATCGGACTAAACTATTAATTGGATCGTTTTACCGACCCCCTTGACTCAGAAGTACAGTTCAAAGAAAACTTGAGTCTCATATCAGATAATTACCCTGTTAATTCAATTATAGTCGGTGGTTACTTCAATCTACCCTCGATATGCTGGAAAAATTATACGTTTAAGCCGGCGGCAGGCATAAAACGTCATCCGAAATTTTGCTGGATGCTTTCTCAGGAAATTATTTTGAACAATAATTCAAAAGCGCACTCGACGCGTAAATGATTGCGAAAGCATACTTGACCTTTTAGGAACAAATAATCCTGGACAAATAGTGAGTATTGTGACGAATGCACGGATTAGCGACCACAAAGCAGTTGCTGCTATGCTGAATACTGTAACACCTACAACCATCAAAAAGAAACGCAAAGTATATCTATTGAAAAAAGCTGATAAAAATGCTCTTAACACCTTTTTAAGAAACAGTCTTCACTCCTTCCGATCTGATCATGTAAGTGTAGAAAAGCTGTGAAATGTTTTCAAAGAGATAGTATCGACAGTAATTGAGAGATATATACCACATAAATTAATAAGTGATGATGCTGATCCACCATTGTACACAAAGCGGGTCAGATCGTTGTTGCAGAAGTAACGAAAAAAGCATGCCAAATTTAAAAGAACGTAAAATCCCCAAGATTGGCAAAGTTTTACAGAAGTTCGAAATATGGCGCGTACTTCAATGCGAGATGCTTTTAGTAATTTCCATAACGAAATTCTCTCTTGAAATACGGCAGAAAACCCAAACAGATTCTGGTCATACATAAAGCACACCAGTGATAAGACACATTCAATACCTTCACTGCGCGATAACAACGGTGAAGTCATTGATGACAGAGCAACTAAAGCAGAGTTATTAAAAACGGTTTTCCGAAACTCCATCACCTAAAAAGACGATGTACATATTCCTGATTTCCAATCAAGAACAACTGCCAAGATGAGAAACATAGAAGTAGATATCATCGGTGTAACAAAACAGCTTAAATCACTTAATAAAGGCAAGGCCTCCAGTCCAGATTGTATACCAGTCAGGTTCCTCTCAGGGTATAAAATAGCTCCATATTTAGCAATTGTAAACAACCACTCGCTCACAGAAAGATACCTACCTAAAGACTGGAAAATTGCTCAAGTCACACCAATACCCAAAAAGGGATGTAGGAGTAATCCGTTGAATTGCAGGCCTATATCACTAACGTCGATTTGCAGTAGCGTTTTAGAACATATATTGTATTCTAATATGATGAAGTACCTCGAAGAAAACGATTTATTGACATATAGTCAGCACGGATTCAGAAAATATCGTTCTTGTGATACACAACTAGCTCTTTATACTCATGAAGTAATAAGTGCTATCGACAGCGAATGTCAAATTGATTCCATATTTTTTGATTTCCAGAAGGCTTTCGACACCGTTCCTCACAAGCGTCTTCTAATCAAACTGCGTGCCTACGGAGTATCGCCTCAGTTGTGCGACTGGATTCATGTTTCCTGTCAGAAAAGTCACAGTTCGTAGTAATAGACGGAAAATCATCGAGTAAAACAGAAGTAATATCCGGCGTTCCCCAAGGAAGTGTTATAGGCCCTCTATTGTTCCTGATCTTTATTAACGACATAGGTGACAATCTGAGTAGCCGTCTTAGATTGTTTGCAGATGATTCTGTCATTTACCGTCTTGTAAGGTCATCAGATGATCAAAACGACTTGCAAAATGATTTAGATAAGATATGCGTACGGTGCGAAAAGTGTCAATTGACCCTGAATAAAGAAAAGTGCGAAGTTATTCACATGAGTACTAAAAGAAATCAGCTATATTTCGATTACGCTATAAGTCACACAAATATGAGGACTGTAAATTCAACTAAATACTTAGGGATTACAAGTACAAATAACCTAAATTGGAACGATCACATAGATAATATTGTGGGTAGAGAAAACCAAAGACTGCGATTCATTGGCAGAACACTTACGAGGTGCAACAGGTCTACCAATGAGACTGCTTACACCACCCTTGTCCACCCTATTCTGGAGTATTGCTGTACGGTGTGGGATCCGCATCAGGTGGGACTGACGGATGACATCGAAAAAGTACAAAGAAGGGCAGCTCGTTTTGTATTATCGCGAAATGGGGGAGATAGTTTCACAGACATGATACGTGAAATGGAGTGGCAATCATAAAAACAAAGGCGTTTTTCGTTGCGACGGGATCTTCTCATGAAATTTCAATCACTAGTTTTCTCCTCCGATTGCGAAAACTTTCTGTTGGCATCCACCTACATAGGGAGAAATGATCATCACGATAAAATGCGACAAATCAGGGCTCACACGGAAAAATTTAAGTGCTCGTTTTTCCCGCGTGCCATTCGAGAGTGGAATGGTAGAGAGAGAGCATGAAGGTGGTTCATTGACACTCTGCCAGGCATTTAATTGTGAATAGCATAGTAATCACGTAGATGTAGATGTAATTTTATCGAATCTTTCCTAGAAGCTATCTCTCTATTGTCTTTCATCAAGTTGTGAGCATTCTGAATAATTTAAGTGAAGATTTTCACCTGACGGTAAAAATAAACATCGCAGGGCTGTCAATGAGAAGTGCACTTTGGTGGAATCACATTTAGGGTACAGGTGCTCGCTTTCCTTTCATCAGTGAATATATGATCGTATAAAGTTGAATCGGTTTGCCGTCCCCACGAGTCGATAATGAAGAAATTTTTTTTCTGTCCCACGTACGGAAGAATTAGAGAGCGCAAAAATTCTTCGTACACCACTTTCGTGAACTTCCCGGATCTCACGCAGGACGCGACTACATTTCTGTATTTCCCAGTTAATTCGTCTACTCGTTTTTGAACGTTAAGACCAAATATTCGGGACGGTTCTTGCATATACAGATAAAGCACATAAGGGAGCAGGATTCGAACACGGTACCGCCGACGCGGTAGCCCTGAATCTTTACCGCTGCGCTACGCTGACTTTCTCGGAATATATGCCATGTTACGGGTATACAAAGCGCGCTATGGACTTCAAAATCGATTTTCTCAAAAACAAAGGTCCGTTGCTAAAAACCGGACAGCCAGGTACTCAGGGTAAGTGCCTCTACAACATATGTGAAGCGCATCAAAATCCGTGATTTACTGCATGGAGGACCCCCTTGTCAGATCTATATTCGATAATAACAGATTTCTCTTCTTTAGAAATCCTTTTCTTGTCACTGATAGTCTACATTACATATCCTCTCTACTTTTTGCTGCCCAAATAACAAAAATCGTCTACCACTTTCACATACTCGTTTCCTAATCTAATTCTTTCAGTATCGCCCGATTTAATTCGACGGCATTACATTATCCTTGATTTGCTTTTGTTGACATTCCTCTGACATGCTCCTTTCAAGACACTATTCACTCCGTTCAACTGCTCTTCCAGGGCTTTTAATGTCTGTGATAGAATGACAATGTCATTGGCAAACCTCAAAATTTTTATTTCCTCTCCCTGAACTTTAATTCCTACTCCAGATTTTCTTTGGTTTCCCTCACAGTTTGTTCAGTATAAAGATTGAATATCATCGGCGATATGCAACAACCGTGTCTCACTCCCTTCTCACCACTGCTTTCCTTTCATGGCCCTCGGCACTTATAACTGCCGTTTGGTTTCTGTACAAGTTGTATATAGCCTTTCGCTCGCGGTGTTTTACCCCTGCTACCTTCAGAAATTCAAAGACAGTATTCCAGTCAACATTGTCAGAAGCTTTCTCTGGGCCTACAAATGCTATAAACGTAGGTTTGCCTTTCCTTAACCTGTCTTCTAAAGTAAGTCGTAGGATCAGTATTGCCTCGAGTGTTCCTACATTTCTCCGGAGTCCAAACTGAGCTTCCCAGAGGTCACCTTCTATCAGTTTTTCCATTCCTCTATAAAGACTTCGTGTTAGAATTTTGCAACCAAGACTTATTGAATTGATAGCTCGGTAATTTTTGCAGCTATAAGCACTTGCTTTCTTTGGAATTGCAATTATCATATTCTTCTTGAAGTCTGAGGGGTATTTCGCCCGTCTCGTACAGCTTCCGCACCAGATGGAATAATTTTGTTATGGCTGGCTCTCCCAAGTCTGTCAGTAGTTCTGGCGGAATGCCGTCGACTCCCGGGGCCTTCTTTCGACTTAGGTCTTACAGCGCCTTCTCAAATTCTTGTCGCAGTATCATTCTCATCTACGCCCTCTTTCCTTTCCAAATTCATCTCCCTTGTGTAGACCATGTATATGCTCCTCTCACCTTCCAGCTTTCCCTTCTTTGCTTAGGACTGACCTCTTGATGTTCATACAGCTGCTTCTCTTTTAACCAAACGCCTTTGATTTTCCTGTAGGCAGTATCTATCTTTCCCCTAGTAACATATGCATCTAATCCTTACATTTATCCTCTAGTCATTCCTGCTTAACCATGCTGCACTTCCTGTTAGTCTCATTTTTTAACGTTTTTATTCCCTTTCGCCTGCTTCGTTTGCTGCATTTTTATATTTTCTTCTATCATCAGTTGAATTCAATATCTGTTGGGTTATCCAAGCATTTGCCTTATTTTCTTACCTGAATGATCCTCTGTTTCCTTCACTATTTCATCTCTTAAAGCTACCCATTCGTCTTCTACTGTATTCCTTTCCCCTATTGTAGTCAACCGTTGCCTAAAGCACCCTTTGAAACCATCAGCAACCTCTAGATATTTCAAGTTATCTACGTTACATCTCATTAACTTCCTAACTTTGTTCTAATTTCTTCAGTTTCAATCTACACTTCATAGCCATTAAACTGTGGTCAGAGTCTACATCTGTCCCTGGAAATGTCCTAAAAACTTAAAATCTGGTTCCTAAATCTCTGTCTTACCATTATATAATCAAACTTAGTCGTTCCGATGTCTCCAGGTCTCTTTTCATGATTCTTAAACCACGCGTTAGTGATGATTAAATTATGCTCTTTGGAATATTCTACGAGGCAACTTCTCTTTCATTCCTTTTCCCCAGTTCACATTCACCTACTGTTTTTCCTTCTGTTCCTTTTCTTACTATCGAATTCCAATCCCCTGTCACAATTAAATTTTCGTCTCCTTTAACTATTTGGATAATTTCTATTATCGTTTCATACATTTCTTCTATCCCTTCATCACCTCCAGAGCTAGTTGGCATATAAGCTTGCACTATTGTGGTAGATGTGGGCTTCATGTCTAACTTGGCTAAGATAATACGTTCACCAAAATGTTCATAGTAGCTTGCCCACATTCCTATTTCCTTATTCATTATTAAACCTACTCCTGCGTTACCCCAGTTCGACTACATGTTTATAGCCCCACATTCACCTGACCAGAAGTCCTGATCCTCTTGCCACCGAACTTCACTAGATGGTACAAGGCCAGATCAGTCAGTCGTCCAGGCTATTGCCCTGCAACTACTGAAAAGGCTTGTGCCCCTTTTCAGGAACTACGCGTTTGTCTCGCTCCCCGTCACGGTGGCACCTACGGAACGACTATCTGTATCTCCGAGGCATAAAGCCACCCCACAGACGGCAAGGTCCATGGTTCATAGTATCTAAATATTACACTTCCATATTAAATTCTTCTTCGGGAGGTTTGTTTAAATGTAGTTAGATTTCTTATTGAGAACTAGTTGAGCAAGGGCAAGACGAACAGGGAAGAGACAGTCAGCATTAGAGGGGACCGCACTCCATTTCAAAAGAAAGACACCTCCACTCCAGCAAGTGGAAAGTTGGGAGCAGTATATGGCGTGGGGGCCGAGCACCGCTGGAAAGGACCGCCGCCTGTTTACGTCCTAAGCGACGAGAAGCTGTCGTGTACTGTTTTAACCTGTGCAGTCTGCCGGTGCCGCGAGCTTGTAGTGACGCGGTACCGGGAGCGCAGTACTGCAGTGCTCTATATCCTGGGAAACACTGGGCTAATTCATGAGTGCAATGAGAGACAATTAAGCGTTTTCGAAAAAGTGATCCTTTAATTGTGTTGTGCAGTGCAGATCCACGTGTCCCATGAGTACAGTGACATTTATATTGATATGTTGTTGTCGGACGGTGTGGCCGAGCGGTTCTAGGCGCTTCAGTCTGGAACCGCGCGACCGCTACGGTCGCAGGTTCGAATCCTGCCTCGGGCATGGATGCGTGTGATGTCCTTAGGTTAGTTAGGTTTAAGTAGTTCTAAGTTCTAGGGGACTGATTACCTCAGATGTTAAGTCCCATAGTGCTCAGAGCCATTTGATATGTTGTTGACGGTGTGGTTTGTGGTTTCCACAGAGCGCTTAACGTTGTTAAGCGCGCTTTTTCTGATTAGTTCAATAACCAATTTATGTAAATCACTCACCAAGCAAACAACAGTTAACAGTTGGTTAGAAAACCTTTTAGCGAGCAAGAATATCTCGAATTATAATAGAGCTTTGCAAGTAAAGACGTTCTTGGAACTTCTCTGTCGCAATTTTTTTTTATTTTTTTTGTATGGTTTACGGTATGAATTGTTTTATGGATGTATGGTCATTATCTGTCTCATATACTAATGATAATAGCTGCGTTTTTGGAAAGCCCCTTTTAGTAATAAATTTGAGTTTACAAGTATCTTATCTCTAATAATATGTTTTCTGATATTTTCAGTATCATAGTATTAATTTGCACCTGGAGTTATTGTGGTACGTAGCAGTGTTCCCTAGTGATTTGCTGTGGTAACCATTTTACATAGACAAAGGGTTCTACGGAAAAGAGGTTAGAGGGCCTACAAGAAAACTAGGTTATTTGGGCTGCATGCAAACAGGTAAAAGGAAGTTCAGGGTGTCCGCATACTTTCGAGCACGATAATATCTTCGTTGTGCACCCAAAGACTGTAGTATTCGTATGAGTCGAAACCCGGACATTGTGTGTCTTTGCACCTCGCCGGCGACTAATATCACGGGTAAAGATAAATAAGTTGAAAGACTTTTCTCATAGACCACTTTCAACGTTAAGCTGTAGGCCCCTCTATAACTGGATGGGTAAGTCAGTGGAAAGGTCGGAGGAAGGCAACAGGAGCATGCCTAGTAAAGCAATGTGGTGTTCAAAATAAACTCGAGATTGATGTCAATGTTACCTTTCATGTTCTTTTTAATAGCATTCCATAGTTCATGGAAATGAGATGACACTGGTACAGCCCATGTGAGTAATCCTGATGAAAATGTTTTTTTTTTTTTATCTAGTAAATGGGGAATCGAAGTCTGCTGGTGCAGCTGAAACTGTGTGAAGTTGGTGCATAAGTTCGTAGAAATTTTTCTTTGCATGTTGGTATTCCGACTGCTGTTGGTCTATTTATCGATTGTTATTTTTTATTTGTAGTTCACCATCGCTGTTTGACTTTACGTATTCTCACGTTGTCATTTGGAGATACTGAGTGGAGCTGTGAACGCTAGAAAATAGGGTGATAAGTGGAGAAATCGGAACATTTCCGACATATTCTTCTGTATGCGTTCAGTAGGGAAGTGACGCAGCGGAGACAGTCAGAAACATTTGCGCCGTGGATGGGGGTAATGGCATCGGACAGAGCACGGCAAGAAATTGATTTTTCCTCAACTTAAGGAGGACTTTTTCGATATTATTTAATCATAGGATCAGGAAGACTTTCCGGATTTTAATGAAGATCGTTCAAACGCATTAATCCACATCATCGACATCAGTGTACCCGGAAACTGGCAAATGTGATGAACTGTGATCATTCCACCATCGCGAGACAAATGCATGCAATGTGGAGGTTGAAAAATAGGGTGTATGGGTATCGCATGCCCTGAGGCGGCTGGCCACGTGTGCATCTCTGTTTGCTCATCATTACTTAGCTCGTGAAGGTTCCTATACTGTATCGTTACTGGTGACAAGAAATGGGAAAAGAAAGAAATGGTTGAGCCCAGAGTCGCTCGTATCCACAAAAGCTAATGGTATGCATCTGCTGGAACAGCGACAATGTGGTGTACTACAAATTGCTTCTCTGAGGTGTAACAATCATTATTGACATTTATTGTCAACAACTGAGACGTCTTGCAGACGCAGTTTGAAAACAACGACCAGGAAGACTTCGTGAAGTGACGTTACTCCAAGATAACGCCCGTCCGGATTCTGCTAGACCGACAAGACACACTGTACAGAAGTTGGGTTTGAAAGTCAATCTGCACCCACTTCATTCACCTGACCCGGCGAACTCGGATTTTCAATTTTCCCTCTGTCTTTCGAACGACCTTCAAAGAACTTCCTTTCCGGTTGAAAAGGATTGAATATGTTCTCCGAACAAGGTGCGAAGAGTTCTTCTCCTCAAACCCATGTGATTTGTACTTCGCGGAATCGAAAAGTTACCCCAGTGTTGGCAAATTGTTGTAAATAGTAAAGAACAATGTATTTTTGTTATGGCCTTCAGTCCAGAGACTGGTTTGATGCAGCTCTCCATGTTACTATATCCTGTGCAAGCTTCTTCATCTCCCAGTACCTACTGCAACCTACAGCCCTCTGAATCTGCTTAGTGTATGCATCTCTTGGTCTCCCTCTACGATTTTTACCCTCCACGCTGCCCTCCAATACTAAATTGGCGATCCCTTCATGCCTCAGAACATGTCCTACCAACCGGTCCCTTCTTTTTGTCAAGTTGTGCCACAGACTCCTCCCCAATTCTATTCAACACCTCCTCATTAGTTATGTGATCTACCCATCTAATCTTCAGCATTCTTCGGGATCACCCATTTCGAAAGCTTCTATTCTCTACTTGTCCAAACTGTTCATCGTCCATATGTCACTTCCACACATGGCTACACTCCATACAAACACTTTCAGAAACGACTTCCTGACACTTAAATCTATACTTGATGTTAACAAATTTCTCTTCTTCAGCAACGCCACTGCCAGTCTACATTTTCTATCCTCTCTACTTTGAACATCATCAGTGATATTTATCCCCAAATAGCAAAACTCCTTTACTACTTTAAGTGTCTCATTGCCTAATCTTATTCCCTCAGCATCACCAGACTTTATTCGACTGCATTCCATTATCCTAATTTTGCTTTTGTTGATGTTCATCTTATATCCTCCTTTCAAGACACTGTCCATTCCATTCAACTGCTCTCCCAAGTCCTTTGCTGTCTCTGACAGAATTACAATGACATCGGTGGAAAGTTTTTATTTCTTCCCCATTGATTTTAATACCTACTCCGAATTTTTCTTTTGTTTCCTTTACTGCTTGCTCAATATACAGATTGAATAACATCGGTGATAGGCTACAACCCTGTCTCACTCCCTTCCCGACCACTGCTTCCCTTTCATGCCTCTCGACTCTTATAACTGCCACCTGGTTTCTGTACAAATTGTAAATAGCCTTTCTTTCCCTGTATTTTACCCCTGCCACCTTCAGAATTTGAAAGAAAGAATTCCAGTCAATATTGTCAAAAGCTTTCTCTAAGTCTACAAATGCTAGAAACGTAAGTTTGCCTTTCCTTAATCTGTTTTCTAAGATAAGTCGTAGGGTCACTATAGCCTCACGTGATGCAGCATTTCTACGGAATCCAAACTGATCTTCCCAGAGGTCTTCCCCGAGGTCGGTTTCTATCTGTTTTTCCATTCGTCTGTAAAGAATTCCTGTTAGTATTTTGCACCCATGGCTTATTAAAATGATAGTTCGGTAATTTTCACATCTGTCAACACCTGTTTTCTTGGGACTGGAATTATTATACACTTCTTGAAGTATGAAGGTATTTCGCCTGTCTCATACATCTTGCTCACCAGATGGTAAAGTTTTGCCAGGGCTGACTCTCCCAAGGCTATCAGTAGTTCTAATGGAATGTTGTCTACTCCCGGGGCCTTGTGTCGGCTTAGATATTCCAGTGCTCTGTCAAACTCTTCACACAGTATCATATCTCCCATTTCATCCCCTTCTACATCCTCTTCCATTTCCATAATATTGTCCTCAAGTACATCACCCTTGTATCGATCCTCTATATACTCCTTCCACCTTTCTGCTTTCTCTCCTTTGCTTAGCTCTTGATATTCATACAAGCGGTTCTCGTTTCACCAAAAGTATCTTTAATTATCCTGCAGGCAGTATCTATGTTAACCCCTAGTGAGATATGCCTCTACATCCTTACATTTGTCCTCTAGCCATCTCTGTTTAGTGATTTTGCACTTCGTATTGATATCATTTTTGAGACGTTTGTATTCCTTTTTGCATGCTTCATTTACTGCATTTTTATATTTTCACCTTTCATCAATTAAATTCAATATATCTTCTGTTACCCAAGGATTCCTACAACCCCCCTTCGTCTTTTTACCTACTTGATCCTCTGCTGCCTTCACTACGTCATCTCTAAAAGCTACTCATTCTTCTACTGTATTTCTTTCCCCCATTCCTGTCAATCGTTTCCTAATGCTCTCCCTCAAACTCTCTACAAGCACTGGTTCTGTCAGCTTATCCATATCCCATCTCCTTAGATTCCCACCTTTTTGCTGTTTCTTCACTTTTAATCTGCAGTTCATAACTAATAGATTGTGGTCAGAGTCCACATCTGCCGCTGGAAAGTCTTACAATTTAAAACCTGGTTCCTAAATCTCTGTCTTACCATTATATAATCTATCTGAAGCCTTCCAGTATCTCCAAGCGTCTTCCATGTATATAACCTTCTTTTATGATTCTAGAACCAATTGTTAGCTTTCTTTTATCTCATCATACATTTCATCAGTCTCTTCGTAATCTGCGGAGTTAGTTGGCATATAAACTTATATTATTTTGGTAAGCGCGGGCTTCATGGCAATCTTGGCCACAATAATGCTTTCACTATGCTGTTTGTAGTAGCTTACCCGCACTCGTGTTTTTTTATTCATAATTAAACCTACTCCTGCATTACCTTTATTTGATTTTGTATTTATAACCCTGTAGTCACCTGACCAGAAGTCTTGTTCCTCCTGCCAGCGAACTTCTCTAATTCCCACTATATTTATCTTTAACCTATCCATTTCCCTTTTTAAATTTTCTAACCTACCTGCCCGATTAAGGGATCTGACATTCCAAGTCCCGATTCGTAAAACGCCAGTTTCCTTTCACCTGATAACGATGTCCTCCTGAGTAGTCCCCGGCCTGAGATCCGAATGGGGGACTATTTTACCTCCGGAATATTTTACCCAAGAGGACGGCAAAATCATTTGACCATACAGTAAAGCTGCATGGCCTCTGGAAAAATTACGGCTGTAGTTTCCCTTTCTTTCAGCCGTTCGCAGTACCAGCGCAGAAAGGCCATTTTGGTTATTGTTACAAGGCCAGATCAGTCAATCATCCAGACTGTTGCTCTTGCTACTACTGAAAAGGCTGCTGCCCCTCTTCAGGAACCACACGTTTGTCTGGCCTCTCAACAGATACCCCTTCGTTGTGGTTGCACCTACGGTACGGCTATCTGTTATCTCTGAGGCACGCAAGCCCTCCCACCAACGTCAAGGTCCATGGTTCATACAATATATAAGTGATGACAAAATTCTCTGATAAATGTACGTCTTGTGTATACGAAACTTATGAGAAAACGCTGCGAACTTATGCTTTAACTTACTACTATAGACCATTTCCCGGCTACTTTCACGACTTGATGCTCAACTAATTTTGCATGTCTTATATCATTACACGCCTGTTTTCAAAACTTATCGAATAGAATTAAAAGAAGAATCTTATTAACAATTTAAATAAAACTTTATTGCTATAGAAAGAAAAATAGTGACTGTTGTACCAGCAGTTGCGAAAATCTGTCTTTCGATTTAATTAACGGTTTCGCACATATCTGAAGTTAACAGTTTAGATGAATACGCTCTACAAGCGTCGTTTTTCCATCCTCTTCGCAGCTCGTCAGTTAAAATTCGTATGGGAATCCACTAATGACCAACAGAGTCTGAAGGGCACAACAGTCACCCCTCACGAGGGAGCTCCATTTCATTCGCATCACGTCTCATCTCCCCGCCTCCAGAAACCTCTGAAAGTTTAAAGGGCTATGCTATGCCTCCCGGCTGTCCTCTGCCCAATTATGAACTTAATGGGTATGTAAATGTATAAAAGGTAGTTATTAACGTAGTTTCCAGTTAAAGACGCACTGAAGAGGGGCACGAGCTCGTAATGAGAGAGTTCATCACTTGATGTGGGGAAAAATTTGTGTAGTGGGTAGGGAACAGCGTCGCAGAAAAATTCAAAAGCTTCAATTTAAAAATGCATTCAAAAGGTAGCAGTAATGAAGAATCTTTTAAAAATTGTCGAATTTTCTTAAATGTCGTGCAAGTACGCCACATCCATAAACTGTCTAATTTGCACGGATTTTCTTCTTTCTAGACCGAATTAAACTCGCCAATTATTGCGCGATAATATTCCGATTCAAAATTCCACTTTTAGTTGTCACATCCAGGTAGTAAAACTACTGTTATTTTTTGTCATTTTTGGCACATATGTACAGTTTTGCAGCAGGTAACCTGACCAAGCTAGAGGCACGGACGTACAAATTCATATAGGAAGGTTCCTCGGCATTATGACATTCAAGACGATGCCATTTACTTAACAACACCTTCTACAGCATGTAGCACACCTTGAACAACGTAGGTAGGTAGGAAAATTACGGTTTTCTGGCTAAAAAAAGAAAAAAAACATAGATTTTATCAAGCGTTTAAGTGGGATTTCCTGACTCGGGATTCGAGCACGGATCGATACATATGGCGCGCAATTTTCGCACCTACTCAGTTATCCCAGCAGGACCCACGAGTGGTATGAACTACCGATCTCTCAAGGGGGTGGGGGTGGTGGACGAAAAGAAGCTTATCTCACGACGCGCAGATAGTTAGTCTACATTCATCTAGTATTTAAGAATGAGAGCACTTAGTGGCTTTAAATCAACTTTACACATAATTTCAAACCTTTACGAGATTTTTTTCGTTGATACCACCTGAAAATGATGAAAGGAGAAGAGTGTATCCCTTACTACATTTTAACCGTTCAAGCAAATAAAATTGCCGCATCAGGCATGATGTTTTAAATTATTACTTCTTTACTACTAACTCTATTCTAAACACATGTCGAAGACAATATCCACTTATACCACTGGATGTACCTGCAAAGTTATATCACACAGTTCAGGCAGTATGATGTCATAAACATTAAACTGTGTAAAAACGAAACTTCAGTGCGAAATTCTCTGCAAATGCAGGTGAAATACGTGTACAAATATGTTTGATATATGTTAAATATATGTGAAATTATATGTGCGTAACTGAGCAAAGCCGTGAGTTTCCCCCTAAAGACATGAATCGATTTCAACCGGGTACACTTTTTACTTACTATTTGAAAATAAATGCAATAGGGGTAATAATCAGCAACCTGCCATTGGTGTATAGGTGGTGAGGTGGAAAGAGATGGAGGGAGGATGATATGGACAGACAGAGAGGAGAAGGAGAAGATGGACACAAAGAATGCGCTGAAATGTGATGACCCTACAATATAAACTGGTTCAAAAGGCTCTGAGCACTATGGGACTTACCTTTTGAGGTCATCAGTCCCCTCTAACTTAGAACTACTTAAACGTAACTAACCTAAGGACATCACACACACCCATGCCCAGGGCAGGATTCGAATCTGAGACCGTAGCGGTCGCGCGGTTCCAGACTGTAGCGCCTAGAACCGCTCAGCCACTCCGGCAGGCCCTACAGTACATAACTTATTCAGTCACACTTGTATTACATCATTAATTCACTATGTTTTCACCCATAAATCAAAATATTCATTTCGTAAACCTCTCTATAATACTTCTATTATAACTTATTGAATGATAATACGTCGCCATCTGGGGCCTTATGTGATTTATCTAAGACATCTGTATGCGTCAGTTATGGAATACGTGGTTCAGGACGTGTATGCTTTAGTTTCTGTTCAAGAAACACAAAATTACATTCGACTATCTAAGTAATTCACACATGGACACCATATCATAAGTATAAGTAGAAATTACAGTGAATGTTGTGGAGAATTGTAAGCCTACTGCTGTCCTTGGTCTATGTTAACGATTTAACATTGGTGACAGTTTTACAGGAGATGCAGCGCAAGATTACATGGGGAAAGGCTGGGCAAGAATGTCGCGTCTCTTCAAATGTAATCGTATTGATATTTGACTAAATAAATTTACGAATACCAAGGAAAACCGTAGTCAGAGGGCTGGACGGGAGAATAATCCCTCCCCTACTCTCACGAATGCAACCATTTCGTTTTTGGATCAAGATGCAGAATTACTCAGTTTTTGTGAATAATACAAGCATTACTGTCAATCAGAATAAAGATGCATAAAAAAGAGTAATGATTAATATTTTGTGGGAGTTAGTATCTGGTTTTACACAAGCGGTCTAGCAATAAGCTTGAAAAGCACAATATCTTCAAAAGTATCGTACGTCAGTTGGAATACACCAACAAGAAATGTTAAATAAGATGTCCAGTTGTAAGATCTGAGGCGTTCACATTCATGAAAACTAAGGCTAGAAAAACTAGTATAGTAGCCCTGTTAAAGTTACAGCTACTTTTACCATAAGAAAACCTTCAACTCCAGGGATACAAAAAATAATAAGTTAACATATTTTTCATCTTTTCATTAATTCAAGTTATTTGATATGGTATTTTTGGATTACATCTCGCTTAGGCAAAAAATATTCAGTAGACATTAGAAAACATCGTCGTGCGAAATTCAGCTTGCAGTTTTCTCACATGATATGTTGCAAACTATAGACGAAGGGCAACAGGCAGATTCCATGTTTCTATATTTCCGGAAAGCATTTGACACGGTGCCCCGTTGCAGGCTATTAGCGAAGGTATGAGCATATGGAATAAGTTCACATATATGTGACTGGCTCGAAGACTTCTTAAATAATAGAACCCAGTATGTTGTGCTGGACGGCGAGTGTTCATCAGAGACAAGGGTATCGTCAGGAGGGACCCAGGGAAGTGTGATAGGTCCGCTGTTGTTTTCTATATACATAAATGATTTGGCGGACAGGGTGGGCAGCAATCTGCGATTGTTTGCTGATGATACCGTGATGTACGATAAGGTGTTGATGTTGAGTGACTGTAGGAAGATACAAGACGACTTAGACCTGCGCAAGCTTCTGCATCCCCCAGTACCTACTGCAACCTACATCCTTCTGAATCTGCTTAGTGTCTTCGTCTCTTGGTCTCCCTCTACGATTTTTACCCTCCACTCTGCCCTCCAATACTAAATTGGCGATCCCTTGATGCCTCAGAACATGTCCTACAAACCGATCCCTTCTTTTAGTCAAGGTGTGCCACAAGTTTCTCCTCTCCGTAATTCTATTCAATACCTCCTCATTAGTTACGTGATCTACCCATCTAATCTTCAGCATTCTTCTGTAGCACCACATTTCGAATGCTTCTATTCTCTTCTTGTCCAAACTAGTTATCGTCCACGTTTCGCTTCCATACATGGCCACATTCCATACAAACACTTTCAGATACGACTTCCGACATTTTGGGCTGCTGCACTATGACGGGGAAAAGGAGGTCCAACACTATATTAGGAGGTATCCCATGACTTTTGTCACCTCAGTCTACGACTAACCTTGACAGCCATAACTGATCAGTATCCTGTGATAACGAAATCTGTGGCTTTCTGCAATCAGTTGAACATCCCTCAGCTGTTAGGGAATAAGATGAGACCAACCGATGATGTTTTTGGTTTTTGTTTACTATTGAACAACCTGGACGAACTTGTTACTGATATTGGCAACATAACTTACATCGAAAATGGTTCACTCCTTTTACACCCATTGCAGAGACGTTTAGCGGCAATATTTTGCTGTGTAAAATCTGTCATCAAGTGGACTTCCAAGAACAGAATGAAGGGACGGTCTTTAATGTTAAAGAATGAAAATGTGTGGTTTATTTAACAATTATTTACGTGGTAAATTCTCCAGTTTCGACGTTAAAAGACACGGTGTCAAGGTGGAACTACCATTTCTCTTACAAGAGAACCTTATTGTTAAAAGTTGGTAAAGAAGCACTTCAAACCATTTCGAGGAAATATAAAAGTCCAGTGACTATGCTGTATAAAGTGGAATGACCTGCTTTAAAATGACTCTACTAGTGGATGAACTGCTGGTATATTGCAGCGGCTCCATGGAGACTACTATCACCTTACGGACCTGGATATAACCCAAGATTTTGCTGGGATTTTTAACAAAATGCACATGTGTGTCTACCTAACGCCAAACCACTGCTTCTGTGTGCAAGAAGACTACCAAGGAAGTAGTTGCGAACAATGATAACACAGTTGGAATAGACTGTTTAATCTGGACTAGAACCAACTGTAGAATAAAGGTCTACAACAAATTTATACGTCAAATCACAATCCCAGGAGTGAACAAAGATAATGATACGGTTTTATCGATTTCACAAAATGCCCTGGTATGCGTCTATGAGAAACTTCCTTGGCTCAAGAACATAGTATTACCAGACTGGAAATTACAATTTATGACTAGAGAACTAATTGTTTTTTATTTTTCTATTTTTAGCATGTCAGACACTAAGGGATGCAGCGTGAACGGAACACGTTACTGTGATCTGCTTCGTCAACATATAATCGGTGTTCTAGGGGAGGGACTATTTTGATGCAAGAAGGAGCTCCATCTCACATTGTTCGTGAGGTCATGCGGTTGCTCATAACACAGTTGGAGAAAACCGAACCATTGGCCGATCGTTCCATCTTTGGGTTGAAGATGAGCATAGCGAAGTAGGTGGCCAACATCACACCTGATATGTTTCAGGTAGCAGAAGAGCAATCTCTAGTGCTGTTCCCCTCTCGTGGATGCAGATTGTCGGCACACTGAGCAACGTTTGGAATCCTGAACGTAAACTTTATGCAAAATTAATAAACGTTACCCTCTCATGTAGAAAATAAAATGTGTTTCTTTGAATTGTTTATGTGTTATTTCTCTTTCAAATGCCTTTACAAAGGATTCCACGAAGTTTAATTGTCCTACGATCACTGGTTTTTTCACGAGAGCGCCCTCAGGTAGCAAAAGGTTAATTGCAACCATCCTGCCCTCTCAGGCCTGAAGATGGTGACATTTCCGATCAAATGATCATGACATCGCTTTTATTTAAACCTCCTAAATTTAGAAGGCTTCTGGTTGCTCTCCCCTACTTCCATGATCTAAAAATATCATTACATAGTGTATATTAGTCTTGTAAGCGGCCATATCACTAAATACAATATCTCCCTACTGAGGTGGCGAAAGTCGTGAGATCGCCTCATATCGTGTCGGACATCCTTTTGCCTGACGTAGTGCAGCAACTCGACGCGGCCTGGGGTCTAACAAGTCGTTTGAAGTCCCCTCCAGAAATAATGAGCCTTGATGCTTATACAGTCGTCCATGACTGCAAAAGTGTTGCCGGTGCAGAATTTTGTGTACGCACTGACCTCTCGATTTCGTCCCATGAATGTTCGATAGGGTGGATGTCGGGCCATCTGGATGCCCAAATCATTCGCTCGAACTATTCAGAATTTTCTGACATCGCGCACCAACATCCATGAAAATACCATCGTTGTTTGGGAATATGAACTCCACGAATGGCTGAAAATGGTCTCCAAGTAGCCAAACGTAACCACTTCCAGTCAATAACCGGTTCAGTTGGACAAGAAGACCCAGTACATTCCGCGTAAAACCAACCCACAGCGTTATGTACCCTCCACCGACTTGCACAGTGCCTTGTTAACAAGTTATTCCCAGTGCTTCGTCGGGTCTGCGTCACACTCGAACCCTATCATCAGCTCTTACCAACTGAAATCTGGACTCATGTGACCAGGCCACGGTTTTCCAGTCTTCTACAGTCCAATCGATATGGTCACAAGACCAGGAGAGACGTTGCAGGCCATGTCGGCCTGTTAGCAAAGGCATTCCCGTCGGTCGTCCATTAACGTCAAATTTCGCCGCACTGTACTAACGAATCGTTTGTCGTACGTTCCTCATTGATTTCTGCGGTCGTTTCACGCATTGTTGCTTATCTGTTAGCACTGACAACTCTACTCAAATGCCGCGGCTCTTGGCTGTTAAGTGAAGGCTGTCGGCAACTGCGTTGTCCGTGGGGAGAGGTAGTGCCTCAAATTTGGTATTCTCGGCACACTCTTGACACTGTGGATATCGGAATATTGAGTCCCATAACAATTTCCGAAATAAAATGCCCCTTGCGTCTAGCTCCAACTACTATTCCGCGTTCAAAGTCTGTTCCTTCCCGTCGTGTGGCCAAAATTACGTCGGAAACTGTTTCATATGTATTACGTGAGTACAAATGCACTGCCCTTTTATACCTTCTGTACACGATACTGGTGCCATCTGAATATGTGCATATCGCTGTCCCGTGACTTTTGCCGCCTCAGTGTACATTCCTGAGGTAGATTTTCGGCCACCGCCTATTACCTCTGTGAATTGAACAATGGAAAAGATTAGTGCCCCACAGTCACTCTTATCTCATAATCCCTACGAGGGATATGTAATGGTGGCAGCATTATAATCCACAATGTTCTTCGGATAAAGGTTTCTGAAATTTATCTAGCACATTTTCGCGAAAACTACGATATATTTCTTCCACGGAATTCCATGTAAGTTCCCTGAGCAGTCTTCTTACACGTTTTTATGAGACTGTACCTACCTGTTAAGATCCTAGCAGGGCATCTCTGAATTCGACGGCAGTTGTCATACCTTCTTGGTAAGGGTTCTGACACAGGATCAATAATCTAGAATTGTTGGCACTGGGACTTTGTATGCGACTATCATTACAAATCTGTAATTGCGGACAACAAAATTCGATCTTGCGCTCAAAAATAAAATTCTTTGTATTATTTATCACAACACATAAGATTTTGAGTACAAAACCCACGTGGCTCTGTTGTCGTAGCTTAATTCTTCTATAGCAGAAAAAAAGTCGTGGCTCACATATTGGCACTGCTGATAATCAAAATAGGTAAAGACATTGGCCGTCGCCGATACTGATCGTTCCATTTAATAGCTGTCAAGCTACAATATACTCGGATGCAATGACACGTATCTATACTTTAATAAACGTACAACACTAATTTTCCTTCTTAAGTAGATGTTTTGAGGTAGGGAGTAACAGCATCCTTAACAACACAAGAACGATGCTAGTCATAATAGGGAAGTGTGATTACAAATCTGATCGCAAACGACAAAATTCGATCCAGCGCTCAAAATAAAGTGGTCTTTATTGTTTATCAAAATATGTAAGATTTCAAGTACAAAACACACAGCCACTACAATCATAAGTTAATTCTTCCATAACAGTAAAAAAACATACTGGACTCGCATATTGGCCCAACTGGTGACCAAAATATGTAAAAATTGCTTCTATAACATAACAAAACACACAAGATCTACCATACAGCATAAATTTCACTTTTAGACGGAAATAGTTTTATCTTTATACCAAAATAAACAACGATAACCCACATCTAAACTGTCTGTATAACTTGTCAAAAGCTCGTCTTAGTTCATCTAAAAGGGATATAAATTAAGCAAACACAACTCTGCCCCCATGCTAGGTTAAAAAACTTATCTCACAGTACTACATGATCGTTGTCTGCTGCTGATAATGATACGTCTAACTCGTGTGTATTGTTTGTCAGAACCCCGTCTTATTTTGGCTAAAAACCAATAGCAATTTCATCCATACATTACAGCGATGCCGTCCTAGGATAAAAGAATGTGTGGGATTCAAGAAGTTGGTCGTCTTCGTCTATTTCGATACACATTAGATTACAGTCTGAGTTAACTGCAAGTCCCAGCACCAGTCATCGATTCTCTGCAAGTCTTCCTCTATTCTGGTATCGTCTATTGACGTTGCAGCCTTCGCATGGACAACAGTATCGGCTGGTAGAGTCTTTATGGATCTTTCATGTTGTTTATCGTAGACAGTAACCACACTATGGCAACACTTTGATTCGAGATTACGGTTACATCTATCGATTAAGTCCTGTTGTATTTTATTAAGATGTAGAGGGAGCACAAGCTTGGATTAGGCCTCTGTAACAGCACTACTAAATTTAACATCAGCATAAATATTTCGCTGTCGCGCCACTTCATTAACAGACAGTAACAATGGGGTGTCACTACCACCCAACTACCCCATTAAGTGTGAAGGTAGTTGTTTAGATGTGTTGAAGAAAGATGAACTGCAAAAATTTACACATGACCCGATTCATTACGTCATACTATCCCCCATGAACCATGGACCTTGCCGTTGGTGGGGAGGCTTGCGTGCCTCAGCGATACAGATAGCCGTTCCGTAGGTACAACCACAACGGAGGGGTATCTGTTGAGAGGCCAGACAAACGTGTGGTTCCTGAAGAGGGGCGGCAGCCTTTTCAGTAGTTGCAAGAGCAACAGTCTGGATGATTGACTGATCTGGCCTTGTAACAATAACCAAAACGGCCTTGCTGTGCTGGTACTGCGAACGGCTGAAAGAAAGGGGAAACTACAGCCGTAATTTTTCCCGAGGGCACGCAGCTTTACTGTATGATTAAATAATGATGGCGTCCTCTTGGGTAAAATACTTCGGAGGTAAAATAGTCCCCCATTCGGATCTCCGGGTGGGGACTACTCAAGAGGACGTCGTTATCAGGAGAAAGAAAACTGGTGTTCTACGAATCGGAGCGTGGAATGTCAGATCCCTTAATCGGGCAGGTAGGTTAGAAAATTTAAAAAGGGAAATGGATAGGTTAAAGTTAGATACAGTGGGAATTAGTGAAGTTCGGTGGCAGGAGGACCAAGACTTCTGGTCAGGTGACTACAGGGTTATAAACACAAAATCAAATAGGGACAATGCAAGAGTAGGTTTAATAATGGTTCAAATGGGTCTGAGAACTATGGGACTTAACATCTGTGGTGCCCGAGGCAGGATTCGAACCTGCGTCCGTAGCAGTCGCGCGGTTCCAGACTGAGCGCCTAGGACCGCGAGACCACCGCGGCCGGCAGGTTTAATATTGAATAGGACAATAGGAATGCGGGTAAGCTACTACAAACAGCATAGTGAACGCATTATTGTGGCAAAGGTAGATACAAAGCCCACACCTACTACAGTAGTACAAGTTTATATGCCAACTAGCTCTGCAGATGATGAAGAAATTGAAGAAATGTATGATGAAATAAAAGAAATTATTCAGATAGTGAAGGGAGACGAAAATTTAATAGTCATGGGGACTGGAATTCGAGTGTAGGAAAAGGGAGAGAAGGAAACGTAGTAGGTGGATATGGATTGGGGCTAAGAAATGAAAGAGGAAGCCGTCTGGTAGAATTCTGCACAGAGCACAACTTAATCATAGCTAACACTTGGTTTAAGAATCATGGAAGAAAGTTGTACACATGGAAGAACCCTGGAGATTCTAAAAGGTATGAGATAGATTATATAATGGTAAGACAGAGATTTAGGAACCAGGTTTTAAATTGTAAGACATTTCCAGGGGCAGATGTGGATTCTGACCACAATCTATTGGTTATGAACTGTAGATTAAAACTGAAGAAACTGCAAAAAGGTGGGAATTTAAGGAGATGGGACCTGGATAAACTGAAAGAACCTGAGGTTGTACAGAGTTTCAGGGATAACATAAGGGAACATTTGACAGGAATGGGGGAAAGAAATACAGTAGAAGAAGAATGGGTAGCTTTGAGGGATGAAGTAGTGAAGGCAGCAGAGGATCAAGTAGGTAAAAAGAGAGGGCTAATAGAAATCCGTGGGTAACAGAAGAAATATTGAATTTAATTGATGAAAGGAGAAAATATAAGAATGCAGTAAATAAAGTAGTCAAAAAGGAATACAAACGTCTCAAAAATGAGATCGACAGGAAGTGCAAAATGGCTAAGCAGGGATGGCTAGAGGACAAATGTAAGGATGTAGATGCTTATCTCACTAGGGGTAAGATAGATACTGCCTACAGGAAAATTAAAGAGACCTTTGGATATAGGAGAACCACTTGTATGAACATCAAGAGCTCAGATGGAAACCCAGTTCTAAGCAAAGAAGGGAAAGCAGAAAGGTGGAAGGAGTATATAGAGGATCTATACAAGGGCGATGTACTTGAGGACAATATTATGGAAATCGAAGAGGATGTAGATGAAGATGAAATGGGAGATACGATACTGCGTGAAGAGTTTGACAGAGCACTGAGAGACCTGAGTCGAAACAAGGCCCCTGGAGTAGACAACATTCCATTGGAACTACTGACGGCTTTGGGAGAGCCAGTCCTGACAAAACTCTACCATCTGGTGAGCAAGATGTATGAAACAGGCGAAATACCCTCATACTTCAAGAAGAATATAATAATTCCAATCCCAAAGAAAGCAGGTGTTGACATATGTGAAAATTACAGAACAAGCAGTTTAATAAGACACAGCTGCAAAATACTGAAACGAATTCTTTACACACGAATGGAAAAACTAGTAGAAGCCGACCACGGGGAAGATCAGATTGGATTCCGTAGAAATACTGGAACACGTGAGGCAATACAGGCCTTACGACTTATCTTAGAAGAAAGATAAAGGAAAGGCAAACCTACGTTTCTAGCACTTGTAGACTTGGAGAAAGCTTTTCACAATGTTGACTGGAATACTCTCTTTCAAATTCTAAAGGTGTCAGGGGTAAAATACAGGGAGCGAAAGGCTATTTACAATTTGTACAGAAACCAGATGGCAGTTATAAGAGTCGAGGGTCATGAAAGGGAAGCAGTGGTTGGGAAGGGAGTAAGACAGGTTTGTAGCCTTTTCCCGATGTTATTCAATCTGTATATTGAGCAAGCAGTAAAGGAAACAAAAGAAAAATTCGGAGTAGGTATTAAAACCCATGGAGAAGAAATAAAAACTTTGAGGTTCGCCGATGACATTGTAATTCTGTCAGAGATAGCAAAGAACTTGGAAGAGCAGTTGAATGGAATGGACAGTGTCTTGAAAGGAGGGTATAAGATGAACATCAACAAAAGCAAAACGAGGATAATGGATTGTAGTAGAATTAAATCGGGTGATGCAGAGGGAATTAGATTAGGAAATGAGACGCTTAAAGTCGTAAAGGAGTTTTGCTATTTGGGGAGCAAAATAACTGATGATGGTCGAAGTAGAGAGGATATAAAATGTAGAATGGCAATGGAAAGGAAAGCGTTTCTAAAGAGGAGAAATTTGTTAACATCGAGTATAGAATTAAGTGTCAGGAAGTCTTTTCTGAAAGTATTTGTATGGAGTGTAGCCATGTATGGCAGTGAAACATGGACGATAAATAGCTTGGACAAGAAGAGAATAGAAGCTTTCGAAATGTGGTGCTACAGAAGAATGCTGAAGATTAGATGGGTAGATCACATGAGGAAATGTTGAGTAGGATTGGGGAGAAGAGAAGTTTGTGGCACAACCTGACCAGAAGAAGGGATCGGTTGGTAGGACATGTTCTAAGGCATCAAGGGATCACCAATTTAGTATTGGAGGGCAGCGTGGAGGGTAAAAATCGTAGAGGGAGACCAAGAGATGAATACACTAAGCAGATTCAGAAAGATTTAGGTTGCAGTAGGTACTCGGTGATGAAGAAGGTTGCACAGTATAGAGTAGCATGGAGAGCTGCATCAAACCAGTCTCAGGACTAAAGACCGCAACATGAACAACATCATAATTCTCTTGTCGCTATCTTTGATGTGCTTAAAAAGACAATAAGAAGACAAACCTGATTAATGGACCACTCTCCCAGAACGAAATTTTCAATCTGCAGCGGAGTGTGCGCTCATACGAAATTTCCTGGCAGATTAAAACTTGGACCACTCTCCCAGAACGAAATTTTCAATCTGCGCCGGAGTGTGTGGTAATAAGAAATTTCCTGGCAGATTAAAACTGTGTGCTGGGTCGCGATGCGAACTCGGGACCTTTGCCTTTCAAGAGCAAGTGTTTTACCGACTTCACGCCTTTATTTCTGCCAGTGACTCACTTCCTACCTTCCAAACTTCACTGAAGTTCTCCTGCGTAACATACAGGACTAGCGCTTCTGGAAGAAAGGATATTCCGGAACATGGCTTAGCCAGAGCCTGTGGAATGTTTCCTGAATGAAATTTTCACTCTGCAGCGGAGTGTGCATAGATATGAAACTTCCTGGTATGTTCAAACTGTGTCAAACTGAGATTCTAATTCAGGAAGGTAGGAGATGAGGTACTGGCGGTAGTAAAGCCGTGAGGACGGGTCGTGAGTCGTACTTGGGTAGCTGAGTCGGTGGAGCACTTGCCCACGAAAGAGATAGGTCCCGAGTTAAAGTCACGGTCTGGCATACAGATTCAATCTGCCAGGAAGTTTCATCACAGCTATAGGTTACAGCTGTGGACAGTACAACACGACCCACACAAGGTGAAGAAAATGACAAATTTTAGGATATACAACAGCCAAAGTAAAATAATGCGTGTATTAGACACTTAAATCTTTCCGTGTGAGTTCTCGTTTCTCTCAAAGTAGCTCTGCGATGCGCTTCCACCTCGTGGGAAAATGCTGTATGAAGTAATGGCGTCCACTTGTAACAGTGTAGCGTCTAAAAAATATGCCTGCATCTGTGCATAGAAAAATGAGGTAGGATGAAGGGCAGGTGCCACGCCCATGTGCAGTTGCGTGTTTAAGTCCAATCCAAGCCTTGAGAGTGGACTGAGGGGCGAGGGGGGGGGGGGGGGGGGGGCAGGAGAGGAGGCGCTCATTCCTCCAAGAGCCGTGTGGCTGGCACGCTGGACTCGCATAGGCGATCATTGACAGACAGATGGTGCACGGCCATGTCTCTGGCACTTCTGCACGCATGCGCACTAACCCTGTGGCACATAGCACATACGGTCTCGAGTTGACGACAGCGGAATGGTGGGCCGCAGGAGCAGTGTAGCCCCGAATGCTTATAACAGAAACGTTGTAACTGTTTGTAAGTAACGTCCCGAACATCTCCCCTTCCTACTACGCGTAGATGGCGTCCCGGCAATTCAGCACGACTGTAGAAAACGCCACAATTCTTAGCAAGAATAACGTCCCAACATCCTCTACACACGATGTCTGCATTAGTCCTGTGCGCAAAGCTAGGTTACCTATTGTGGTGGTCCTACGCGCAAGGGTAAAGAAGGATTGTGTTCCACTGTCTGCCTAAAATTCAGTGGATCTGATACAGGCTTGGCCACCGATTAATTCTGACATGTGTGCAGCCAATATAAGGTGGTCTTAAAGTTTAACATTAATTTGACCTGGTAGGGTTAACAGCCATGGGGATTGCAGGGACCGCATTTAATTCAGCTGTCATCTGTGCAAGTGGTTCAAATAGCTCTGACCACTATGGGACAACTTCTGAGGTCATCAGTCCCCTAGAACTTAGAGCTACTTAAATCTATCTAACCTAAGGATATCACACACATCCATGCCCGAGATAGGATTCGAACCTGCGACCGTAGCGACCACTCCGGCCGGCTGTCATCCGTGCAGGATGTACTCGTTCTCTCAGGTCCGCAATCGTGAATCACCATCGTTGATTGCCTACCATGGCCAGGTTGACTCGTTGCCCCACCTTGCATGCACATCCACCATTTGGGACTTTTTTCTGCTGCTGAATTTTTTATAGCTGGCTGCCTAATTTATTATTGCCGGCCAGCTGCCGATAACATTATATTCCATATTCCACGGGTGCACAAGTAAAAATGATCGGATTTATGAATTATTGAGAATGCCCCAAATATTCGTGTAATATGTGCATTTACTACAACAAATATCATCTTCATAAAATTAAATTGCAAATGAAGCCCTAACACACGGATCACTTTCAAGTTTCTTCGTTGAAAAGTTTCCATGACTGTTTTTACTTATTCTCGAATTTTGGATGCATTAATATAATATTGATTGAAAAAGTACACGTGAGAGGTGATATAAAATTAATATATCAGAGTCCAATTTTATTATAAAATATTCTATTTTCAGGCAGTTTTTTCAGAAAATAATTGAGGGTCACTTTGACCCTGCTGTACACCTCGTGTAACAGTTTCAAAGCTGTACACTATTAGGGTTAAAAAAAGGTTTTTTTTAAAAAAATCAAAAATTTTAGCACTGCTCTATGGCTAGGTGATACTTCGTCTTTTTTTTAAATCGGTTGTCAGTAAAAAATTGCAAACACCTGTTATAACGGAGACAGTAGAAATACCGAAAAATACCGGTTATTCGAAATAAAAATACCGGTATCGGTTTCAACCGGTCGGTTTTTCTCATCCCTAAGAGACACGTGTCACATATTAAAGATGGGAGGCGAGGCCGGGCGCCGCAGATAAGTGTAACACGGGCACGGGAGAGTCGGCGGGGTGAAGCTGGGCGCTATCGATCGCCGCTGGGAGCGCCGGCAGCGCCGGCAGCGGCGGCGGCGTCTGTGGCGGCCGGCGGAGACGACGACGACGACGATGGCGTCGCTGGTGCGCTATGGCGAGCAACGGCACGCTGGCCACGCCTCAGCCGCCCCCGCAGCCGCCCACGCGGCCAGACCCCGCCGTCTCTCTGCTGCTCGCCATCATGCTCGCTATCGTGCTCTCCATGTCCATCTTCTTCTGGAAGAAGTACCGACACATCTCTGTCAGGTAGGTCCGCCGCCCGCCGCCCGCGGCTTTCACAAAGAGCCGTCCTCTGCTACGGGAGGCCTCGCGTGCGGGAGTAGTGCGTGTGCGAGGCGTTCGCGTATTACGTGCTTCCTTTGTTTGCAAACGACACGGGAGGCTACGCGTATGGATCTGTTGATGTCAGTAGTGGCCCGTGCGCCATGCCGCGCAGCTCCGCGACGCACCGCAGGTATCGCCGACGCTTTTGTTTGTGTGTCTTCCCAGGCTTACCTCGTGTCGTGTACTGGACTTCGTGCCGTGTAATATAAGAAATTCGTATCATTTCGATCAGTGTCACGCTGTAAACAATAAAAAGAACCTTATACTTCAGTTACTCGTTATAAACGTACCCGACCGAAAACAAGTTTTCGCAATATTTTTCTTAAACCTGAGCACAGTAGTCGTGTAACAAGAAACGAGTAATATTGTGCGTGTAAATATTTCACTTCGCACGTGCATTCCTGTGTCTGTATATCGTTACACATAGGGATATTAACTAAAAAGTATGAAATTTTCAAATAGACCTTTAATTCGCTAAAATACTCATTTTAATCCTACTATTTTTGGCCTAGTTCACTTGTTTTCTACCTATTTCCTCAGTTGTAAGTTCAGAGGCGTGTCAGTTGCAAAGAAACGTATCCAATAAAACGAAATCTATTTTTACTCATTTCGTGTTGCTCAGAATATCAGAGACTTTGCTCACTATTAAGTTTTCTATTTCTCACTGAAATTCAAAGCTTGTTTTGATTCACCTTTTGTTACTGGATTCTACCCGTGTGCATTCTTCGTTAATCTCATTTAGTATTAACCGTACCGTATATTACTGATACTAAATCACTGTTATCGTTAACGTGCGTAAATTTGTCTTCGCGTGTCAAACTGTCATGTGAGAGTTACACTAACTTTCCTTCTTTTCGCCACTACCATATGTTGCTAAAGATATACACAGGTGTCCCAAGAAAAATGAATACCCCTAATATTTGACAGACAATGGTTTCGGCATGTGGTAGTTCACGTATTGGTGGGCAGTTTGCAGTGGGGCTTATATTCCTGGTAATTTTGGCTGCATAAATACAATACGAGGAATGTTTTTTGACATTACATAGATCTAGCAATGAGTAGTAAAATAATACAACGTAAAGCTATCCAAATTTTGCTATGCGCCTTTCCCCAAAAGCAGCCAAAAGGAAAATGCTAAAAGTGAAGACCAGTGCTGCAGGAACAGACAAGTTTCACCCCTACAAACACGCTAGAATCCCATATTTGGGCAAAACTGCACTGTAAATTGTAATATCAGGAGCCAAGATCGCTCGACGTGAAATGGTTTATTTCATGGCCAGTTTCGACAGTAATTAGTTGTCATCTTCTAATCTCAGATCTACGTGCAATGTACGGATAGAATAACACTACTATAGTATAGTATAACGTTAGTATAGTATAGTGTAGTATAGTATAGTAATGTGCATGATCGTATAACATTTACACGCGAGATACCATATTATCTGAATAATAAAATTTACATACCTCCGAGAAAGACAACCACATATCATACTCATCGACATACGGAGAAAATGCTCCAATTAAAATAATAAAACTCCACACTGGTCATGAAATAAACTATTTGACATTAAGTGATCTTGGGTTCCAATGTTACAAATAACAGCCTTAAATCGACCGAACAACATGTGCAATTTATATAAAAATCGCACTGTGCTGCCTCATGCTCGTCTCATTTTTCAGTGACAAGTATTAACCTTCGTTCAGAATATTCAGCCCTTTATTAACTGCTGTTATCTTTAACTGTTTATGAAGTATTTGGTGTGTTCACATGGAGAACACTGTACATTAATCCCCAATACTCTAAACCTTCACGAATAGGAATTTCTACATTAAAACATTGCACGAAAACGACGACAGAAAAATTTTAGTTATATATGTATGAAGTTGAGGAAGTGACTACAGTGTTGGTGAGGTGTGTTCTGTCACACAGCAGCACAGTGAACTCGCCAACGCGCAACAGCCTGTGGGCTATAACTCGTTAAGCGAGTGGCCACCACGCTGTTGCACGACTCATTGCCACCCGCCGCTATGTCATTAGAGTGGAACGAGACGACTCGTTTAATTTCCCATCAACATCCGGGCCACACCAGACGAAGCTCAATGAGAAAGGGGGGGAGGGGGGGCGGCAAGCAATTGATCGTACCCACTCTGGAAGAATTATCCCACCACTCGCATAATGCAATTTGGGGACTGCAAGGGAAACCCAAATCACTATGGTCTTAAGGCGATTTAAACTACGCCCTTCCCGATAACGATTCAAATTTCTTACTTTAATTCGCTACGTCACACAGAATTGAAGTTCTCAGGCACTCGGTGTCTGCTGTACCCCATTCTACAGAACTCTGGTAATTATTCGTCGTTTTCCATATTTAGCCATAAGAATCCCACTGCACTACCTGCTGCGATAACAGCTGATGAAGTGAGTTGTATCCATCTCGGAACGCAGCTCTTTTTTTTTCAGGTTCGCTCATTTGCTCTTTGCTGTGATATGGGAATTATTCGAATAGCGACGGGCGCTTCATTGGCGCCTGATTCATAATTTCAGATAATCACTCTGTAACCGTTATTCCATTAACTAACTCCACTGAAGATCCGATTTCTCAGAAATACTGAGAAAAATTGCAGTGAGCGAAAAAGAAACTGTATTTACTATCAGGTTGACCCATTCAAGACGTTTTCATTCATTTTTACGTCTGGCTATTTTATATTCAAAACATACTTGTCTTACACCTTCAGGAAGGTGATTTATAACGTATATTTTACAACCTGTTCCTCTTTCATTAATCTCAAATTTGTTTCATTGTTCCAGATTTTCTGGTTTTCTATTTTTCTTTTAGTCTTTCCAGGCGAGTAAAAAGGTATTCCACAGGACAACAATCAGACGTAATTTTATCTTTTGCAGTCTGTAGAAAAATCACTTTTTTTTCAAATGCCGCACGTCTCAGGTGACATCTCAAATGATTTCTTACTCTTCATGTCTAGGTACCGTCTTTAGCGTGGCAATCATAATCACATTAATGTAGTGTTATTTGTTGAAAAGAAACAGGATTTGTCATGTAGATTAACGTATCATAGTGTATCACCAGTTATGAGAAGTAATCTACGTAACTTTTAATAACGAAATATCATATAAAAAAGCTTGCTATGTGCTGTTAGTATTACTAGAGACCAACAGAGGCACAAAAGAAAAAAGCTGACAGTAGGTTATTCACTGTAAAAATGTATCCAAGGGCGCCCATGTGCCCATACCCGGAAGCAAGCCACCACCCCTCCTTTCCTCCCCCCCCCCCCCCCCCCCCCACACACACACACCAAAGCTCTCATGGAAAGCAAAAACATATGGTTCAGTCAGGTGTTTTCCTCAAATAAAATGATTTAAAAGTGAGTGTTCATACAGGTTTTTAACAGGGTCGGAACTGGAAGATTTCTATGGCTACTTACAAGTCACCAGTCGTTTTATAAAACATTCAAAATAGTCCATATCCGCAGGTCTACCCTCCACCCCCGCTACAAGCTATAGTATTGCTGCTCTTGAATACATTTGCTGGTGCCATGTCTAATGAAAGTAAGCCACTACGTTTCCTGTCTATAAACTCCATATGTGAGGGGCTTTCTTTTCGATATCGGTCAGTTTCCTTGGATAATTATGTGCTGTGATTTTAAAAGAAAATCTGGCCACGGCTGAGAACAGCGATATACATCTAAAGTAAGTTGAAAAGAACATTAAGTTAAATAAATGCACACATCAGTATTTTTCGCAAAGAATTGATGAAAGAGACGAAGGCTGAATTCGACAGCACGGATGCAGCTGTTCAAGACGCTCTGTACAGACGGATAAAAACTTATATTAGGGAGACCGCACATACAGTTCTGAGCCCGGCCACCCTTATATAGGTTTTCGTGATATTTATCCTGAAATCTCGTCAAGGAAATCCATCTCATGACTCTCATAGAATCCACGAAACAATACTTCCTTAGGTTCACCTAAGCCTTAAAAAACAGTTGAGAGTATATGCTGTAGCAGTTGTGAGTTTTTTGATATGCTGGTAATAGCACACGAATCTTTGACTATCGATGCAATTGTTCGACCTTTGATATAGGTAACTGGTAAGATTTCAGGATACACCACTCTTGTTTTCTCTTTCCTTACATTCTTTTCAGACTCATATGTTTTGTATGACGAATCATACAGCAGAAACATCGAAGAGAAAAGGTATGTGGATGAGAAAGACTTTACCAGCGTCTAAGCTTCATTTCGGAAAGAAATATGTAATTCAGCAATGATACGAAACCGCTTGGCAAGTTTGCAAGGATAGCTAGGAAACTTTCTGCCCACACACTGCTAAGGAAATATAAACATCATTCAAGTAATAAAGAATAATTATGCATAATACAACAACAAACGAATTGTTCATAACTGCCTTAAGAGCAGTGCGTCTATCGACACGGCAATTTCCTCTGGCTCTTTCTTCTAAAGCTATTACTTCTATCAAGTCTTCTAAATTTTTACTATACTTTCGGCACTGTCCTGTTTCTTACATGTAATGTAAGACTTAGTAATCGCAGCACGAAAACACTAATGTGGCCACTGGTCAGTGCTTACCGAAAAAGCGCTATTACAGAGTACAATCCTGTCACAAGAAGAACGAGAGAGCTTTCATTAACGCTATTTATATAGAAGGTCGATGTTCTGAACAGACTTATTAGTGAGCAAATTCTTGCCAAAATTTGAAGGAAATAGATAAAATATTACCTAATAATATGAAACACCAGCAGCCGTGGTTTTGGTGTTATTTTATTATATTGATACCTGTTTCGGTGACTCACTACACCATCTCCAGGCCTGTATGCATAAACAATAATGATAGCATCATCACATTACAAACCATTCAAATACAAAGACAGATTAAAAATGAACCAGAATGAAGGAGAATAGTACACTGAAGAGCCAAAGAAACTGGCACACTTGCCTAATAGCATGTAGGGCTCCCGCTAGCCCACAGAAGTGCCGCAACACGACACGGCACGGACTCGACTAATGTCTGAAGTAGCGCTGGAGGGAACTGAAACAATGAATCCTACAGGGCTGTCCATAACTCCTTAAGATATCCCAGATATGCTCAATAATGTTCATATCTGGGGACTTTGGTGGCTAGTGAAAGTGTTTAAACTCAAAGGAGTGTTCCTGGAGCCACTCTGCAGTAATTCTGAACGTGTGGCCTGTCGCATAGTCCTGCTGGAGTTGCCCAAGTCCTTCGGAATGCACAATGGACATGAGTGGTTGCTGGTGATCAGACAGGATGCTCACGTATATTTCACCTGTCAGAGTCGTGTCTAGAAGTATCAGGGGCGCCACATCACTCCAACTGCACACGCCCCACACCATTACAGAGCCTCCTCCAGCTTGAACAGTCCCCTGCTGACATGCAGGGTCCATGGATTCATGAGGTTATCTCCATACCCGTAGGCGTCCATACAGTTTGAAGCTAAACTTGTCCGCCCAGGAAACATGTTTCCAGTCATCAACAGTCCGATGTCGGTGTAAAGCTTTGTGTCGTGCAGTCATCAAGGATACGCGAGTGGGCCTTCGGCTGCGAAAGCCCATATCGAAGATGTTTCGTTGAATGGTTCGCACACTGACACTTGTTGATGGTCCGCCGTTGAAATCTGCAGCAATTTGCGGAGGGGTTACACTTCTGTCACGTTGATTGATACTCTTCAGTCGTCGTTGGTCCTGTTCTTGCAGGATCTTTTTCCAGCCGCAGCGATGTTGGAGATTTAACATGTTACCGGTTTCTTGGTATTCATGATACACTCGTTAAATCGTGGTAAGGGAAAATCCTCACTTCATCACTGCCTTGGATATGCTGTGTCCCATCGCTCGTGCGCCGACTATAACAGCACGTTCAAATCACTTAAATCTTGACAACCAGCCATTGTTGCTGCAGTAACCGATCTAACAACTGCGCCACACAATTGATGCTTTATATATGAGTTGCCGTCCGTAGTGCTGTATTCTACCCGCTTACGTATTCTGTAGTTGAATACGCATGTCTATACCAGTTTCTTTGGTGCTTCAGTATATATAACTGAAATAACAACAATCATTTGTTACAAATCAACAGACGCATCCATAGCCACATACATAATATAGAATAACTTATTGTACACCATAACGATTTCCACTGTATGCATTGTAAAAATGTACTATCTATTAATAAAATCATTAATTAAATATTCCATGAAGAAAAACGGGTCAGTGAGATGATACACTAAACTGCTACATCCTGAACAAACCTACCAGCCTACAAAAATAACTAGAAAATGATAAATGTATGAAAGAAACTACAACAATATCAGAATGAAATAAACTACATAAATATGCATCTATGTGCAAAATGTCCTTGCAAAAGGACAGCATCAACAATAAGTAAATGTATGTGAAGCTATCAAGATAACAAAATAAATGTACCTATATGTCATAAAAAAGTTAAAAAATTCTAAAGTGCAAACTCATATGCATAAAATGAGCATCCAAAACAGATAAAAAGTAAAAATTTATATTACCGTCTATGTCATAACATATACAGAATACTGTATATGAAAACCCCCCGCTAGTTACTCCCATAACATAGTATTCAGTGTGAAAAACATTCATGGGATGCATCCATATACACTCCTGGAAATGGAAAAAAGAACACATTGACACCGGTGTGTCAGACCCACCATACTTGCTCCGGACACTGCGAGAGGGCTGTACAAGCAATGATCACACGCACGGCACAGTGAACAAACCAGGAACCGCGGTGTTGGCCGTCGAATGGCGCTAGCTGCGCAGCATTTGTGCACCGTCGCCGTCAGTGTCAGCCAGTTTGCCGTGGCATACGGAGCTCCATCGCAGTCTTTAACACTGGTAGCACGCCGCGACAGCGTGGACGTGAACCGTATGTGCAGTTGACGGACTTTGAGCGAGGGCGTAGAGTGGGCATGCGGGAGGCCGGGTGGACGTACCGCCGAATTGCTCAACACATGGGGCGTGAAGTCTCCACAGTACATCGATGTTGTCGCCAGTGGTCGGCGGAAGGTGCACGTGCCCGTCGACCTGGGACCGGACCGCAGCGACGCACGGATGCACGCCAAGACCGTAGGATCCTACGCAGTGCCGTAGGGGACCTTCTGGGGTATCGGCGTGGGCCATTCGCAACCATCTCCATGAAGCTGGGCTACGGTCCCGCACACCGTTAGGCCGTCTTCCGCTCACGCCCCAACATCGTGCAGCCCGCCTCCAGTGGTGTCGCGACAGGCGTGAATGGAGGGACGAATGGAGACGTGTCGTCTTCAGCGATGAGAGTCGCTTCTGCCTTGGTGCCAATGATGGTCGTATGCGTGTTTGGCGCCGTGCAGGTGAGCGCCACAATCAGGACTGCATACGACCGAGGCACTCAGGGCCAACACCCGGCATCATGGTGTGGGGAGCGATCTCCTACACTGGCCGTACACCTCTGGTGATCGTCGAGGGGACACTGAATTGTGCACGGTACATCCAAACCGTCATCGAACCCATCGTTCTACCATTCCTAGACCGGCAAGGGAACTTGCTGTTCCAACAGGACAATGCACGTCCGCATGTATCCCGTGCCACCCAACGTGCTCTAGAAGGTGTAAGTCAACTACCCTGGCCAGCAAGATCTCCGGATCTGTCCCCCATTGAGCATGTTTGGGACTGGATGAAGCGTCGTCTCACGCGGTCTGCACGTCCAGCACGAACGCTGGTCCAAGGTGGAAATGGCATGGCAAGCCGTTCCACAGGACTACATCCAGCATCTCTACGATCATTTCCATGGGAGAATAGCAGCCTGCATTGCTGCGAAAGATGGATATACACTGTACTAGTGCCGCCATTGTGCATGCTCTGTTGCCTGTGTCTATGTGCCTGTGGTTCTGTAAGTGTGATCATGTGATGTATCTGACCCCAGGAATGTGTCAATAAGTTTCCCATTCCTGGGACAATGAATTCACGGTGTTCTTATTTCAATTTCCAGGAGTGTATTTGAACAGAAAACCACATGAACAGTTAGGCACATGTATTGGATACAGCTAAAATACCCCATTCTCCCTAACAGTACATATGTAACTCACTAACGGGTTCTATCTAGGCAAAGTGGGCAATAGAAACAAAATAAAGATGACTTATCCAAATATCCTGAACCGAATTACCATCAGATATGGTCTGTACAAGTGAAGAAAATAGTTATGTCGTAAAATAAAAACAAAAACATGGAATTTGTGTATGGAACGCACATACTCGTCTGAGTAATGTCGCAAGTGGTGGTGTAACTGTGTAAGACAACCACTACTACCAAACTCTGTACGACCTGTGTAATCAAGTAAAGAACCAGGCAGTAATATATTATAACGACAGCAAATGTCCCAGTCACTACGATTATGCGTCAGTAGACAAATCAAACAGAGGACATTTGGAAGAGCGTTGAGGTAGATACTCTGTAGTAATCGTACTCACGAGAAGACACTCCCTGAACGTCTATTTTACGCCCTACCAAACTGTGTGGTACTAACCTCCGAGAATGCAGTGCAACATAAATGATTACACAACAGTATCAGTTCATGAAGTGATGATAGAACCCATACTGGAATTACTTATTATTTGTTACTGGCCTGTTATTAGCCCTCCTCACTAGTTGCCTTGTAGATGATGTATGTTGTCAGTACCATTCATTTGAGATTTTGGTTTACATGAATTTAATGGCTTTTGATTTTAATGTGCCTTAAAAAACTAAGGTTTGTATTGGTTTATGATAAATATTCTCATAGTTACATGGTATTTAAAATTTATTTCATTTTGTTTGTTCACTTGTGTTTAAATGCCTATGAGTAACTTTTTGGGTGGTGCTAGCCAAAAAACTTTTATACACGTCATGAACTGATATAGTTGATCTATCCTTTACATTGCTCTGCAGCCTAGTACCACTCAGTTTGGTAGGGTATAACGTAGACATTCAGGGCGTGCCTTCTAGTCGGTACACTTATTACAGAGTATGTTCCTGAACATTCTACTGATCCTCTACTTCTGTTTGTCTACTGACATGTAACCTTAATGACTGGGACGTTTGCTGCCTTTATACTGTATTATTGTCTGGTTATTTACCTGGTTACACAGGTCGTACAGAGTTTGGTACAAGTGGTTGTCTTACACCGTTACACCACCACTTGCGACATTACCCAGTCGTTTATGTGGGTTCCACACACATATTCTATGTTTTTGTTTTTATTTTACGACATAAATATTTTCTTGACATGCACAGACATGATCTGACAGTAATTCGATACAGGATATATGGATAAGTCATCTTTATTTTGTTTCTGTTGTCCACTTTGCCTAGATAGAACCCGTAAGTGAATTACGTATTTACTGTTGTGGAGAATGGGGTATTTTACCTGTATCCAGTATATATAATTAACTCTTCATGTGGTTTATTGTTCATATATTTTTCTGATACTTCATGGACTGATACTGTTGAGTTATCCTTTATGTTGTACTGCATCGTCGCAGACTAATAACACTGTTATTGGTATGATATGAAGTAAATTGTCTGGGTGTATCTTCTATTGGATATCTTTATTACAGGCTTCCCAGCTCAACAATTATCTTACTGTCCCATAGTTAGCCTCCCAACCTTAATGCCTGTGACATTTGCTGACACTGTATTATATTACTAACCAGTTGTTTACCTGTTTAGACAAGTTGAACAGATGTTAGTGAAAGTGGTTGTCTTACAATGTTACACCTTTTTGCAATGTTAGACAGTAGTGTATGTTGGTTCCATACAGGTATTCGATGTCTTGTTTTACGACGTATTACCTTCAGATATCCAGACAATATGTGACCGTATTGATACAATGTATATCGATAGGTGGGTATTTTTGTGTTTTTCACGTTTTGTGGCTGTTGACCACTTTGCCTCGATAGAATTAGGTGAAGAATAATATAATTCTTCATCTGTATCTAATCCTTCAGTACAACCTTGGATACATATGAAGTTTTTTCGCCGGCCAGGGTGGCCGAGCGGTTCTAGGCGCTACAGTCTGGAACCACGCAACCGCTACGGTCGCAGGTTCGAATCCTGCCTCGGGCATGGATGTGTGTGATGTCCTTAGGTTAGTTAGGTTTAAGTAGTTCTAAGTTCTAGGGGACTGATGACCTAAGAAGTTAAGTCCCATAGTGCTCAGAGCCATTTGAACCATTTTTGAAGTTTTTTCACTGTTGATATTAGTGATAACTTATCATATGATCTGTAGATACTACATGTTATGTAGATATATATATTATTAGTTCCTGACATTTACGTGAGATAGATAGTAGTTCTCATTTTATACTTGTTTCCTAGCAGTGCATTATATATGGATGCAGTCCATGAATGTTGTTCACACTGAATACTGTGTTATGGGAGTACCTTGCAGGGTTTTTTTTTTATATACAGTACTCTGTACATGTTATGACATAGGTGGTTTTAAACATTTGGTCTTTTGACTCGTTTTGGACACTCATTTTATGTTTATGACGTAAATATTACCCTGTAAGGTTTGTACTTTAGAATTTTTTAACTCTGATGTGGCATATAGTTGTATTGTGTTTTTGATAGTTTTACCTGTATTTAGATTTTGTTGATACTGTCATTTTGAAAGAGCTACTTCCACACAAATGCATATATGGTGCTCATCCTGAACATTTTCTTGGGTTCTGTATATTCTGTGTACGATATGAAAGGTGGTTTTCTACATTTGGTCTCTTGACACGTTGGTGGACACTAATTTTACGCATACGTTACAAATATGGCCAAATACTGTTTCTGCCTCAGATTTTTATAACTTTGGGATGACATATAGATGTGTGTGTACCGTCCTTTTGATAGCTGTACCTGTACTGACACTTAGATATTGTTGATGTCGTCCTTCTGCAAGGACTACTTACGCATAGATACATATTTCTTTGCTTTATTTATTTCTGATATTGTTGTAGTTCCTTTCATACATTTATGATTTTCTACAGTTATTTTTGTAGATCGGCAGGTTCATTCAGAATTTTAGCAGGATTTATTCATGGAATATTTAATTAATGGTTTTATTATTAAATAGGGCAATTGTACAATATATAGACTGGAAATCGTTATCGTGTAGTATAAGTAATTCTGTTTTATGTATGTGACAATGGATGTGTCTGTAGATTTTTACTAAATGATTACTGTAAATTCACTTACATTCTGTTGTCGTTGATTCTTGTTCTCTTTTGAATATGTCTTTATACACTCATGTTCAGAAAATCAGAGCAACAGGAACGACTAAAGACACGACATTCATATTCGCTGTTGATGAAGATTTGTATGTTCTGCAGAAATGATTAGCATTTCAGTCATTTCGGTTCAGCATGTGCCCTGTTAGCTAGTGGGAACAGGGTCCACCATGAGCTCTGGTGACCTGTTACACGCGTGATGGCATCGGCGCGTATTTTCCGCGAGTGGCATCCTGTTGCGTGGCCAGGCCATCCATGTTGCATTCACATGGTTCCAAAGCCTGTCTGTGGTGGTTGGCATTGGCTCACAGCAAAGCGTCGAGTGCACAGTCAGCCGAATGAAGCATTTAACCGGCGTTGTGTCGAGTATGCAGTTTAAACAAAGGTGGTTCTTTAGAACTTGGGGTGCTTTTCATACCATGACTTGAGCCCATCCATCCAGCTTACCGTGAGCGTGAATCGGGATGTTTATTTTAAAATTCTCGTTGACCACGAGTTGTCCTTTGTTCTATGACTTCATGAGTATTCTGTGGACACTTTCGTCTTCCGAGACGCTAAGATCCGTCGTCACACAGACTGGAGGGGTAATGCTCGCCCCGTCCGTAGCATTCGATAAGCCACATAATTCTCCCGAGTTGCGCCAATGCCGAGCACCGCAAAGAACTCGTCTTCATTAGCAGGGAACTGGCTTGGTGAATTCGGGTTTCCTGAACTGGAGACTGATGAGAACCTCCCGGCATCCGTAAGCTTCGGGCACGCTTCCGCGACCACCGTGTGACGATGTCCGTTACAGGGAAAAAAAATCTTGTCTTAACCGTCCGGATCGCAAGGATGGCGCAAATTTGTTTACAAAAAAATCTCAACCCCATGTTGAGCTACATGGCGCCGGAGTGGATGGCCGTTGAGACGAAACAGTCGCTAGTGGCAACCTCTAGGGGACCTGTCACTTTTCTGTTATGTAAAGCTTACTAAGTTATGCGGGGCTTTGTCTCGATGGACTGTTGTTTACCTAGCTGCTAGTGGGGTGATCATGAAATTTACAGCCAATCTAAATACTCCCAGAAGTTCGGGTGGTCTGTTGGGCAGTACTGAAACCCAAATCCCAAAGAGGTCTCTTATGGCTAGTCCACCTGAGACGTCTGTCAGTACTAGAGGAAGTATAAATGGTAAAAGACCACATCCTGTAGTAAAAAACTGTTTTCATTTTTATTAAAGTGAAGATTATTTTGAAAAAACTGTCTCCTTTTTATAAGGGCTAGTCCAAAAGAAATGCACACTATTTTTTTAATCCATCTTTTATTCTTCATGTTTGAAAGTTTTACAGTGTGTAGATACATCCATTATGGACAATATTTTCATTTCTCCACATAATTTTCATCCCTCTCAACTGCCTTACGCATTCTTAGAACCAGCGCCTGTATACCCGCACGGTAAAATTGTGGACCAACCTGTTGGAGCCACTGTTTGGCAGCGTGCACAAGGGAGTCGTCATATTCAAACCATGTTCCACGAAGAGAGTCTTTCAGTTTCCCAAAGAGATGATAGTCACATAGAGCCAGATAAGGACTATAACGCAGGTGTTTCAGTGTTGTCCATCCGAGTTTTGTGATCGCTTCCATGGTTTTTTGACTGACATGTGGCCGTGCATTGTCGTGCAACAGCAAAACATCCTGCCTTTGCCAATGTGGTCGAACACGACTCAGTCCAGCTTGAAGTTTCTTCAGTGTCGTCGCATACGCATCAGAATTTATGGTGGTTCCACTTGGCATGATGTCCCTAAGCAAGAGTCTTTCGGAATCGGAAAACGCCGTAGCCATAACTTTTCCAGCAGAAGGTGTGGTTTTGAATTTTTTTTTTTTCTTGGGTGAATTTGCATTATGCCCCTCCATTGATTGCCTCTTCGTCTCTGGTGAAAAATGATGGAGCCAAGTTTCATCACCTGTCACAGTTCTTCCAAGAAATTCATCTCCACCATTCTCGTACTGTTCCAAAAGTTCGCTGCATACCGTTTTTCTTGTTACCTTGTGAACCACTGTCAACATCATGGGAACCTATCTGGCACAAACCTTTTTTAACGCCAACACTTTCAGTATTCTGCAATCACTTCCTTCCCCTATCCCAAGGTAGCATGACAATTCGATCACTGTGATGCGTCTTTCAGAAGTCACCAATTCGTTAACTCTGTGCACATTGTTTGGAGTGTGTGCAGTACGAGTCCTGCCACTGCAAGGACAATCCTCAATATTGCCTTGTCCGCTTTCATCACGTAACCTGCTTGCCCACCGACTAACTGTACTACGATCGACAGCAGCATCTCCATACACCTTTTTCAACCTCTTGTGGATGTTTTCCACTGTCTCGTTTTCACAGCGCAGGAATTCTATGACAGCACGTTGCTTCTGACGAACGTCAAGTGTAGCAGCAATCTTGAAGACGTGCTGTGACGGCGCCACTCACAGGAACAGGTTGAGCTAAGTTTGAAAACAAGCGACAAGGATGAATTTTCACACTGTAAAACTTTCACACATGCAGAATGAAAACTGTATTTTTACAAAATGGTGTGCATTTCTTTTGGAGTCACCATCGTATGCAAACGAAGTCTTAGAGGGACTTACAGGGCAACTTACATCTAATAAGAAAAAACGAGGGAAGATTAGGATTTAATGACCCATTGACAACGGGGTCATTAGAGACGGAAAATCTGTTAAGATACTGTATAACGGTACACTCCTGGTTATAGTTGCGATGTTGAAGCAGAAATATCTCCAGAAAACGGAGCATTATTTTGCTATGGTCACAACCGCTGCATGCAAGGATCGAGCACTTTGTAACCACAGTGTGACCATAGAAAGGGGTCTGCTGAGTCACATACATTCATCAGTCAAATGAAAATGTCTTCGCTGTGAAATTTAATTAATCTGTCTGCCCAAGGAATTCACTTTGTTTGTTGTAGAATTACACACGACCTAGGAGGTGCTAGAGCAGATTTAGTGTGTTGAGACTGCTTAACTCGCCATCTGCCCCGACTCCCTGAATGCCCTTAACTCTTTACAACGCTTGTACCCAGCAGGTAAAGTTGTCCAGAATGACAAGAACGCTCTTCTCCGCCTACAAAGGTTGGAGACCTAGTTGTCGTTTACTGGGTACCAGGACAAATAGCTATTAAGGGAAACGAATTATTACATGTAGCAACCAAAGATGCCCACAGAGATAATAAAATACACTGCCTGACATAGTTGAAGCACCCATAAAGAGAGGAGGAAACGGAATTAAATTAAATGAGTTGAAATGATATATGATCCTATTGCACTAATTACAAAATCGAGTATTATTTACAAAGAACTTGGTAATATGAAACCACTTGTCAGTATGACGTTGCACCCCATCATGTCCTTCATAGCGATCACTAAATGTCTGACGCTGTTGATGCCAGTAGGAATGCAATGGCGACGCTGGTTCAAATATAGTCACAGCGTGCGCAGTGTGCACTGCCCTTCTGTGTACATGGTGTTAGCCCACTTATGATGACGTCATCGCCCTAATCAATAATTTTGTCATCATCATGTGACAAGCCATGCCCTACCCTCCCTTCCCTTCCCCCTTCCCCCTTCCCCCTTACTACCCCCTTCCCTCTTCTGCCAATCTCAGTACGGTATTTTAGCAGGAACTAAAATGAAGCAGTTAATCACAGCATAGTATTTTGGTACTATTATAATGCAGCAGCCAAACACGATGTAACCGCGAAATTACTTCTGCCTACCTACTTTCAGCTATTTTTCAAGGTAACACACATACGCTCCACCCTCACTGTGTACCCTCTCCCTCCCTCCTCGGCGCATGTGTATGACCTTGGGATGTAACTGATAGTAGTTAGGTGAAAGCACAGCGACACCTGTTTCTTATCTACAACAAATGACATATTGAACAGTAGTAATAAACATTTGCATAAGTATTAAATGAGATTTGCTATGCTTCAAAAGTCATCCAATCATTACAGCGACTCTACCTTAGGGTATTAAATTTATCTTGTGCTGCCAAACGTTTGAAAAATTCTGCTGATAATGCTAAACATTATAGTAAACATCATTCTAGGGTATTAACTTTATCGTGCAGTACAAAACGTTATCATCATCTAGTGATAATGCTAAGCATGCAGTACAGTGAGAGATGACACAAACAAATAGGTGTTCAGAAATGAAATAGTATTCTAAGACCAGAAGCTGACAGTGTTTGTGTGACAACTTGACAATGATTGTGTCATGACCCGATAGTGCGTTTCAGCTACTAGATCTTAAAACTACATTGCAACACCTGTAAATAACAGTGTGTATGTCCAGTGGATGTCAGCTACTGGAGGAGTCAGCTACGGGAGAACACTCAGAATCTCCCATGTTACAGCAAACTGCAACAATTTGTGAGTTAGAAAGAAACTCGCCCTCCATGTTACAGCAAAATGTAACAAGTTGCCCCATGTTACATTGAAACTGTAACAAGCTGCCCTCTATGTTACAGTTGCATGGTGGAGACTAGTGGGGGTAATGCAGATGACATGGTGACTGCCATTACCTGATCATGGTGACTACTATTACTCCAAAATCATGGTGATAGTGTATGGGCGATAACCATACAGTAAGTACATGAAAAGTGTTCGAAGCTGCGATGGGCCATCATCAGCTGTATAAAGGAATGGCGACAATGAAAATTTGTGCCGGACCGGAATTCGAACCCGGATTTCCCGCTTATCGCCAGCAGTTGCCTTGCCATTTGGCTATCTGAGAACGGCTTACAGCCAGACCCAATCTTTCTGTGTCGCCTACTATGTTTCTACGACCCGTACTCGTACATCCGTTATGTATATTCCCATACAGAGGAAGCATTTTACTTGAAAGTCGCTTGTAACACATGGTTTACGACATATGGAAGTTTGGATCTGGCCGTGAAGTGTGCTCGGATAGCCTATGGTAGTAGTCGGCGCTCAGCCGTGTTGCGGAGCGGACGTGCGCGGGGCTGTATGCGGCGCTCCGCAAGCGGGTTGTTGTTTTCTCGCACGGGTAGTGGTATTGTAGTGTAAACAGATCACCTCGAACGACGATATCGCTTTCTTATAGAAAGCCCACGATTAAATTAACGTCCCATGCTCTTTAGGCAAGACCTAAGTCATACGAAGTAGAACGTTTCCTGCGTGAAGTAATGTACGTCGGTCCACAGGAACTTCTCGGTATACATCTTTCGATGGTCTCCAGCAGTTTACCTGAAACTTGTCGATGAAGCAGCGTGCGAACGGCTTATTCGCCGTTCTACCGATGGATATCGTTTCCACCACTCGGACAACACGAGGGTATAGTGACTGTCGACCGTGCAGGACTCGGCGTTCGGAACATAAGAATCTTCGAGCTGCCGTTCGAATTTCCGGCCACGCTTGTCGTGAACGCGCTGCGGCCTTACGGGGAAATACTAAGTCATGTGGAAGAAAAGTGGCATACGTTCGAGACGTATTCTGCACTGAATCGAGTGCGTCAGGTGCCAATCGAACTGAGAAAACACATCCCATCGTACGTGACCGTTGGTGGCTGTCGAGCGATCGTCAATGGCAGACTTGTTCAAGGTGCGAGCAGGGAGGGCATGTACGCTCTGAATGCCTGCAGCGACGCTTCGTCCAGATACCACGTGCAGACACGATGCCTACATCGCAATCGACAACCCTGCATACTACATACGTTGAGGCAGTGAGGAACATGACGGACGCGGACGTAGTTCCGTTTCCGTTACAGACCCCGCGGGCCCGGATTCCATACCCACGACGACGCAGCCTCCTTCGGAACCGTCACCATGCTCGACAGCAGCGACAACGTCTGCACTCAAGCTGTACGGGGAAGGAGAGATTCAGAAGGTCGATTCGAGCTGGAACACAGAGATGCTGGAGGTGCCCACTGTTTGTCGCTATTCACAGTACGAGGACACGCGTTCCCGCAAGCAGAAGACACCCAAGCGACGAAAGAAAAGGAGGCTGTCTATAGGAAATGCTTCGCGAGATGGTGACACGTTGCAAGAGGATGAGGAAAATCCATCTGCTGCCCGGGCTTTGGACCTCACACCAACAGTTCCTTGTTCGCTGCTGGCAACGTCCGCCCAAGAGCAAAGCCAAGTTGACGATGTTCAACTCACCGACCAGCCCCCTGCGGATTTTACTGCTAAGACATCGGATGAACGTCTCGCATCGCCTAGCGTATCACACCTCCAGCTTGGTGACTGGGAGTCCGAGATCGAGATGGAAAGAATGATATCGGACTAGAGTGGCAACTAGACGCCCGCGGCCGGATGATCGTCGGACGGACATCTTGTCTCAGCCGATCAATAATATATAAGGTGCGGGTAAAGGAGACAGACGGACGGGCGACGCGGCGCATATTGGCTTAAACGACTGCAGTATACATCATGGTACTATCAAATGACCCTGGTGTATCGGATAGGTACAGTCAATGTCAACTGCATTAGTTCCACGATCAAAACCCAGTTGTTAAAGTTCATGATTCGGGCGGCGGACATTGATATCGTGTTTCTTCAAGAGGTACGACCTGATCTGCACCTGGGTGTTTATGGATACACGTCTTACGTCAACCCAACTTCCGACGGTGGTGGTGGTACTGCCACACTACTACACGATGGCACCGAACCAACGGATATTCAGTATTTACCATCAGCGAGCGGCATTGTGCTCACCATCGGCGCAGTCCGCCTTGTGAATCTGTATGCCTCATCTGGTACGGTGAAGCGTCAAGGCGGACACTATGTTACTCCACTGATGTATCTCCATTGTTCCAAGGCGCTATAGAGCGCTTGATGTTGGGCGGGGACCTAAACAGCTTCTTACATCCTGAGGATCAGATCCCTCACCATGTCCCATGTCCAGCCCTTCATGGTGTGGTCAGGGATCTCGCTTTGCACGGTACATGGACACTAATCCACGGTGACCGACGAAGATATACACACTTCACCAGCCACTCTGACAGCAGGCTGGACAGAGTTTATGTCTCCCGAGGTCTTCAAGCAGCAACTGTCGGTGCTGAGCTGTGGCCTACTGCATTCACCGACCATCAGGCCTTCATCTGCGCCGTGACTCTGCCACGACAATAGACGAGCCGTAGCAGAGGACCTTGGACTCTTAACGTCAACATTCTCCGGGAAAAGGCTTACCGTGTAGCCGTCACTGCTACCTGGCACAAATGTGGGTGACGGCGTCATACCTATGATTCCACGACACGATGGTGGATGTACTGCGCCAAACCAGCTCTTCGCTTCACACTCGTGGTGTATGGACGAGACAGGGCGCTTTGGCTCCGATCCACCACTGAGTTTTACTACACGGTCTTGCGAGAACTAGCGTCGCAACAACCTTGGCCAGAGAGCCAAATGGCCGTCCACCGAACACGGGCACGGTTTGTGCAGATCACGGCTGACAGATTGGACGCCTCGCGGGTTCGAGCGAGACTGCAAGATTCCATCCCAGAGGAACGTACTTCTCTTTATCACATCGCCAAAGAAAGGATACATCGTAAGAGACGACTCATCACGGCAGTTATTTGTGCGGACGGGCAACGCGCAGATACACACAACGCCATCTCCCGTGCCCTCACAGATTATAACAGCACTCTCTATCTAGCACATCAACGGCGAGACAATGACACTGGGGGCGTCCTGCACGACCTGCCACCTTCGAGTAGGGTGCAAGGCGACACCACGTTCTTGGAGGCCGTCACGTGGGAAGAAATGCACTTGGCCCTGTCGCCGGGCGCGAGAAACAAATCTGATGGTCTTCCACTTAAATTTTATAGCATCTGCCAAAACCAAACGGGTGCTGCAAAACGCAAGACTTCCGACCGTTGACGTTATTGAATTCGGATTAGAAGCTGTTTGCCCACATTCATCGTGCTATGCTCCTCGCTCTTGTCAAAGAGGCAATTCATGCCGACCAAACATGTCTGACGGGGCAGTAATATACACACGGCGTTAAGTTCTGACAGAGATGTGGTGGCGCTCATGCCGCTTAGAAGGCGCCCTTGTGGCAGTTGACCTAGACCACTCATTTGACGGAGTTGAGCACCATTCTTGCAGGCTGTCTTAGAGAAGGTGGGACTGTCCCCAATATCGGCAGGTGTGGTTCTCCTACTTATCCACGGAGCTCCTTCCACAGTTCTGGTCAATGGCAACCGCTCGGCACCGTTCACTATTGAGCGCTCAGCGCGACAAGGATGTCCTCTGCCTGCCTTTCTCTTCTGCCCCGCCCTCGAGCCTGCACTTCATGGTCTACGACAGCGTTTGGAGGACATTCGCCTCGACAATGTGCATTTTAAATATTGTGCCTATGCGGACGAGTCCGCAGCTCGTGGTCGCGTGGTAGCGTTCTCGCTTCCCGCGTCCGGGTTCCCGGGTTCGATTCCCGGCGGGGTCAGGGATTTTCTCTGCCTCGTGATGACTGGGTGTTGTGTGATGTCCTTAGGTTAGTTAGGTTTAAGTAGTTCTAAGTTCTAGGGGACTGATGACCATAGATGTTAAGTCCCATAGTGCTCAGAGCCATTTGAGCCATATGCGGACGATGTAGTTTTCTTGGCGAGGTCGGCAGAAGATATATGTACGGCGATCGCGTGGTTTCAGCGACACGGAGAGGTACCCAGCATCCATATCAACCTGCGTAAGTCGCACTACATGGATGTGGGCAGAGGATTGCATATGAGTGCGCCAGTGCCCATTACCAAACTCCGGCGATAAAGCGTTTGGGAGCGCCTTGCATGGGAACGTGAAGCGTACAGCAGCAAATACGTATCGCAGACTACTTAATGTGATCCGCACACAAGTTAGTCTCCATAACTTTCGAACACTTCACTTGATCATGCGGGTGCATTTTGTCAATGTCTACCTCCCTCCGACACTTAATCACACACGTTCTCCCAATGGCCGTCACCGTAGCTGCCAAGTTCGAGGCGGCCTTAGGTCATTTCGTCAGCGAGTATAGGGTGTTCAAGAATCGTTACGGGACGCTAACGTTACCCACACATCCAGGCGGTACTGGAATGATAAACGTGCACAACAAGGCGCATGCTCTCTTCCTGCGGACGACGCATCGCCTACGTATTTCGGACAAGGACACCCTCGCTGGATTCAGGATGTGGTGCCACAATCCCTCCAGCCTTCGATTCCTGCTGGACATCTCACGCCAGCACTGTGTCACATTCGCACCTAACTGGTCGACATGAGTTATCTGTTGGATGTCTTACCGACCACGCAGGATCCTAGAACCAAGGACTTTTACCGCTACTTTCAACGGACGCTGCCTGCTAATGTGGTTGAACGCCGACATCTGGCGGTTGGCTGGTGGTGCGTGTGGAGTAACATACACTCGGCTTTCCTTCCCACCACAGTCAGGGCGCTGTGGTATGTGACAACGACTGAAAAATTCCCCACCCGGCAACGTTTACACATTCTATATCTTGCCGAGGATCCTCTCTGCCCCAGATGCGACGCTGTCGACACCGACATGCACCGTTTCGTTTGTGGTACGGCTACCGACTGCTGGCTCCTCACACGGTGGATGTTGCCACTGTTGCTGCGACGGACGCCTCAGTCCGTAGAGCCCACCGTACTGAGCCATCCGGACGTGACTTACTTCCCTGCTGCTCGTCATAATGCCACGTTGTGGATTAAATGATGGCATTGTCATATTTTTTTAGTGAGAGCGTTGCAAGGTTGTTAGATTTTTGGGATTATTTAACGAGCAACTACACGGTTTTACGGCGCAAAGCATCGTATGGTATTCTCTTTGCGAATTACTTGAGGTCTTTGTTTAAGCGCCCTCCAGAACATTGGGGTGTACCGAGTGTGAGAAGAAACTGAGCTATTACACTGGACTGATGAGAGACATCAACGGTAATTATAGGGTGTTTCACCCTCGCTGAACAAGAAGACAACCAGAGCATCCTGCCGTCTGGCTGCTGTGGAGACCTCCGAAAGAAGAGAAATGAAAATCAAATGAAATATAATATAGTATTGTACCCCTCCATTTATTCTTTTCTTTTTTAATGAAACGTTCAGGTGGCACTAGCCTTGTTTTTGTTTTTAGATTAGATAGGTTTTTGGTGGTAGTATGGGTGATAGGTGCCAACGCCTGAAGTGGAAGAGCTTTAAGGAATGAAAAAAAAACAAAAGAAATGCTAAGGGACAGCTCGCGATAAGCGGGAAATCCGGGTTCGAATCCCTGTCAGGCACAAATTTTCATTATTGTCATTCCATTATATAACTGATGGTGGTCGATATGCGGAACTGTGAATACATTTGATTTAATAACGGCTGTAGTAGCCGCAGTGCCTGTTCATTTGGACATGCGTTCATATCCGAAAGAACTTTGCATCGTAATTCGAAATAATACAGGCACTGCAATATCGTATTCTGACAGTATATGTCAGATAGACGATCTCAGATAGTATTCTAACACCAAAATGTATGTGCCATAACCTGACGGAATGTTCCAAATACTTCCGAGTACTTCTGTGTGCTTCCCACTAATTCCGACTGGTTCCAACATGATACATTGTCATGATACAGTAAGTGCCATGACTTGACTGTGTATGTGCCATAACTTGACAGTGGGTGTCAGCTACTAGATCGTAGAACTATTGTAACATCAGGATCTGACAGTGTGTATGTGCAGCGGGTGTCAGCTACTGAAGGCGTCAGGTGCTGGGAGTATCAGCTAACCGGATGGTGTCAAAAATGGTTCAAATGGCTCTGAGAACTATGCGACTTAACTTCTAAGGTCATCAGTCCCCTAGAACTCAGAACTACTTAAACCTAACTAGCCTATGGACATCACACATATCCATGCCCGAGGCAGGATTCGAACCTGCGACCGTAGCGGTCACGCGGTTCCAGACTGAGGCGTCTAGAACCGCACGGCCACAACGGCCGGCAGGATGGTGTCATCTGCTGAAATTGTCCTCCATGTTACAGTGAAACTGTAAAAAGTTATTATGTTACAACAAAACTGTAATAAGGTGCCTTGAAGCTGTAACAAGTATCCCTGAAATTGTAACAAGTAAAATTTTCTGTAACATGGGACACTTTGTTATAGTTTTTGGGGAATGTGTTAAAGTTTCGGAACAAATCTCTACAGTTTTGGAGCAACTTGCTACCATTTCAGGGCAGCTTGTTACACTTTTGTTGTAACATGGAGGGCAACTCGTTACAGTGGAGTGTGTGCTGGAAAAAGATTCAAATTGCTTAGACAATGTCATGATTATTTTTATTGGATAGAGTATCCACAGTGCCAGACTCTGAGACAGAAGTGTTTCCGAGTAGGAGGAGATTTGAGCCTTGTGAGACTGCACTGTTTAATATAGGCAGTATACCTGGTTTTGAGTCTTGGGGATGCCGCATTGTTTTCAGTGTGTAAACTAGTAACTGTGAGCAGAAACTCAGGCAGAGAAATTAAGCTATAGTAAGAAGTCACGTGATAATATTACAGTTAAGTATCCTCGTTGTTTGTGATTGGTGTGTTAATCACATTAGAATGCAAATATGTCTAATGAAATAGTGGCCATGGGAGCTGACAGGCACATTTAGTGGTGGCAATAAACGTAGTCTTGCACAGTAGAGTTACTCCAGAGCATGTGGAAAGGAGACGGAAAGAGATTTATGAGTTGATGCGTAAAAACAAGCACTGGTATATTCCTCCTGCTATGAGACATATGACGATTTTGGAGAGGACTGAAAGAAGGAAAAAGGAAGGAACTCAACTCAAATGACTTGTGAAAATGTGGAGTCTGAATCTTCAGTAGTGCTGGACGAAGTAACTGAGTGTGTGAACAGCAACACTGATGATATTGATCTAAACGCAGTAGTCTCTACGGCATTGTGAATGTTAGTTATTTCAAGGCCACGGACCCTGAGCCAATGTACAGGGAAATACGTGTACTGCTAATTTTTGTGTCATGCAGAGAAGTAATAAAGACTGTATTTTTTGTAAATATTGTGGAGGTTAACGGAAGCTATTGATATGTTAATTGCAATTGCCGATAATGTGAGTAATTAAGTGGGACATACACATTTATCACTGAAGGTCGCAGATTCGTCGCCACCTGTGGTGGCTCAGCCTCCTTGGAAGCAGTGAGGCGTTAGGAGAGGAAAGAGGAAAAATTCTTATGAGGCTATTCTCCGAATTTACGAGGCTAAATCCTTTCGGGACAGTATACCTCTGGATCAGAAGATTCATAAACGTGATGTCACTTGCAGTATAATATGTACTGGAGGTATGAGGCAACATCATACAAAAATTGAACTTTGGTGATTCACGGTGGACCTTGGGTGAAAAATATTCCAGCTAGGGGAAACTGTCACCAGTGATAAAGGCTACGTCTTCACTTGAGTGACGTAGTACTGCAGGCCGCAAGGAAACGTAACTTGTAGGAAGAAGTTTTGTGTTAGCAAAAGAGCTAACACCGTGTTACGAGTGGAGGCCGAAATGCACGCGTTTTAGCTCACGCAGGCTAGCGTGAGGAGGGAAGAACTATACTGACGTGAGGTCTGGAACATGACAAGGAATGAGAATTCAGAAAGCGGACGTAATTAGTTTGATACTTAACTTTAATCCGTTAATGGTGAACGTCGCTCTTGACGGTACATGAGTCACAATAGTATCTGTTCAGAATACATTCTTGAAGATAGTACTTATAGTAACTGAATATGGCGCTTTGCTAGGTCGTAGCAAATGACGTAGATGAAGGCTAAACTGTCGTCTCTGCAAATGAGAGCGTATGTAGACAGTGAAACATCGCTAGCAAAGTCGGGTGTACAACTGGGGCGAGTGCTAGGGAGTCTCTCCAGACTAGACCTGCCATGTGGCGGCGCTCGGTCTGCAATCACTGATAGTAGCTAAATGCGCGTCCGATATATACTAACGGCCCGCGGCCGATTTAAAGGCTACCACCTAGCAAGTGTGGTGTCTGGCGGTGACACCACAAGAAGTCAGTCTGTGATTAGTATTATAGTGAGTTAAATACGTTTAACTACCTGTCAACGTATTTTGTGTGCTAGTGCGGTATGGGGCTTATGTGTGAGCATAGTTTTAGGGGTGTATTTCCTGGGGTAACATAAGGACAATTCTTGTTGCAAAGTTCCAAATATGCGAAAGCAGTGAGTAACAGCAATGTCGAGCATGAGACATCAGAGGAATAGCTCCATTTACCGTTGAAGATGCTTTGTTAACAGGGATAGGGTTTTCAAGTATTATTTTTATTTTTGCGTAATATTAAAGGGTAAGAAACGAGGAAAGCTCACCAACTTCTAGCTACACGAGAGGTACCGGATTACTTCTAACCAATATGGAAATTTGGTGTGGAGGCTGTTTGACAAGCGTGAGGAATTTATTGAGTAAATCTATTTATAATCTATTATAATTTATATAATGAGTCGAGAGTAAGTGGTAATTCGATGAATTAATGGTCACGCATAAAAAGGAGAGAAGCCAGTGGGCTATTAGTGGAAAAAGGCCATCAGATTATGTGTGCCGTCCACGAACCTTGTAGTTCAAGCTGGTTGTTGTAAGAGAAGAGCTGCATATGCTGTACGTAATTGTCAGCTCAAATATCCCGAAAATGGGAGGTGTGTAACGCCATGACTATTTTTGGCATGGCTAAGTAAACGCCACTGCCGCAGTTAATGCAAGAGGCCATGGAAGTGGGTTCGACTGGAACCGGCCAGAGGCAGTTACATCAGGGGCTACCTGCTGATTGGCAAGTACAGGTCCCAAGGCATCGGGACGATTACCACATCTCCAACAAAGCTGAAGCACCAGAGGTGTAATAGTATTGACGCAGCAGAAAGGCAGAGTCATTGCAACGTGGGTGGGCCTAGTTGCTTCTCCTCTGAACCATGGTTCGTTGTGGCTTACCTGATAGGCACCAGTTCTGTAGCAAAACAAAGACAGGCCAAGTCCATAACATATTCGTAAGCTCTAACCAAAGGTGTCGCAGTCTACCAGCCACCAGTCCAGAGGGAAGGGGGAGGGGGGGGGGCTGCAATGATCTACGAGTTTCCATGAATCAAGTCACCACCAACGGACCTGACGATGCCACCTGTGGTTCTGCTGCTTGTGCCAAGTCTGATACTGTGAATTTAGCACCCTTCAACTGGCAGGCCATCTGGGGGTTTACCATATGAGGCTGTGGTCGTGCAGTCATTCAGCCGCCTATAGAGAACTCTTTCCTGCCTGCCTCTTGTCATGTGGACAGACGCTGATGTTGCTGTGACCTGTCTCATCCGCACTGGGTCCATAGCGTGATTCAATGTTCCTCAGTGCACCTCATCTCGTGGAGCTGGGCACCATATAAACTGCAATGAGAGCAACCTCCTTCCACCCTACTGCTGGGGTCAGTATCCTTGCAGAATCACTTCTATCATTACACGATGGCCGTACACCACTGTAAGCTGCCATGCGTCCTACTGATTGCTGCACCTCCCGACAGGCCATGCACAACTTAAGTCCTGGAGACACTGATTTCCTATGAGCATTGTCACGACTGGTGTAGTTTATTATGTAATAAATGTTCCAATAACGACGTCCTCCTGTTGATACATCAGACAGATACCAAGGATCCACAGACTGCTCCACTGGTACGCCAGGGCAGTGTACTGCCGGCTTCCTGATACTTACAACTCATCGATGAGACCATCCACTCCTAACAATTATATCAGACTTACTGTGGCCTGTGCATGTGCATTGATGAGATCCTCAAGGAATGTAATATTTTGCTGAGTCAAGATAATTACAGACACCGTGCAAACTGACCATCAATGTCGCATCTAACAGTACCTAAAACGGTTACACTGGAAGACGCATAACATATGGCAACTTGTTACAATTCTGCAGTGAAATTGAGGGCAAACCCTAGTATCTGAAGCCCTTCAGGAGTTGACACACACACTGCCAACTACTGGTGTTAGAATACAGTAGCCAGATCGAGTATCTGACACCTGCTGGTAAGTTGTAGCACAGAGATTGTCAGCTTATGGTTTTAGAAAACTATTTCACTTCTGACTGCCCGTTTATTTGCATCAGCAAACGATGATTTGCCTGCTTAGTATTATCAAAAATGGCTCTGAGCACTATGGGACTCAACATCTGAGGCCATCAGTCCCCTAGAACTTAAAACTACTTAAACCTAACTAACCTAAGGACAGCACACACATCCATGCCCGAGGCAGGATTCGAACCTGCGACCGTAGCGGTCGCGCGGTTCCAGGCTGTAGCGCCTAGAACTGCTCGGTCATACCGGCCGGCTTCGTATTATCAGCAGAAGATAAAAACGCTCTGTAGCGCAAGATAAAAATTAATACCCAAGCATGAAGTCACTATAACGTTTGAGTGAATTTGAAAGTGGGTAGTTCTAAGCATGGCAGTCCTTGTTTCTTACCTATATTTATGCGTATTACTACTTTTCAGTATGCTGTTTCATTCAAGTGTGATGTGGTCTCCACTGTGTCGCATAACATGCTAGCACTATCATCGGAAGATGACAAAATTCTTTATTGAAATATAAAGTTAATACCCTAGCTTGATGATTACAGTAATGTTTGTCATTAGCAGAAGAAGACGGAAAAAGGCTTGTACTGAAGGATAAAGGCAACAGCATAGCATGGAGTCGCTATGGGTCACTATGATGTTTGGCTAACTTTGATACTGATTTTAGAGACGATTTTTTTTAACGAATTTAGGGTTAAGAATAATATTGTGTACTTTGTAAATTTTCATCAAGTACACATTAAGCTGTTAAGTGACATCAGTGGTAGTGCTCTCATGTTTTCTGCAATGTTACCGAACCAAATTTTATGTATTTTTAGGAATTTAATGTATGGTGTTAATGCATTGCATAAAGATCGAACTACGATTGCTTCCAAATCTATAAATTATTACAGAAGCGCCAATAAGAGAACCACATGTATTTTACTAAGTAATAGAGGCAATTTAGATGTGGAAATATTTAACCTGAAGTTCTATTGTGCTTGCTCAATATAACACAATCGAACTTTGGTCGTCATCAACATGTGTTTTCTGCATTTATAAACTTAGTCCGGTTAGTTTCGCTGCATCACCTCATTTAGACCTAACACGAACTGTCAACTGTCTGTTCGGTAATTTAAGAGTGTCGAGGGCCACGTATTTTTTTGTTTGGTTAATGGCTTGGCTCAAATGGCTCTGAGTACTACGCGACTTAATTTCTGAGGTTATCAGTCGCCTAGCACTTAGCACTAATTAAACCTAACTAACCTAAGGACATCACACACATCCATGCCCGAGGCATGATTCTAACCTGCGACCTTAGCGGTCGCTGGGCTCTAGTTTGGTTAATGTTTTTAGCGCTAGTATCAACTGAGATAATGAAATAAGCAGTTATTTCTAGTGAAACCGTGTACTTTTTATAACTGAATTCGATAGCTCTTGAGACGACAAGTGCAGTGATATAGTGTTTTTTAATGTTGACCTTGAAACCTGTCGTAAAAATTCGAGAAATGTACTACAATGTGAGATCACGATGGCTTGAATCGGTATTTGTGGCGTAAGGACTGCTAAGCAGACGTCTCGGACCAGGCTGCGTAGCTTTATACCATAAGATAGTCCTGCACTACGAGAATAAAGATTTGTTTCCTGTTGAACCAACTGACTACCTAGATGCAGGTTCACCTACGGATATTGTATATGAAAATAAGCCATAGACTAGAATCTAGCGTATCACAAAGGGCTTAGGGAAAACTATTTCACATCTGTGTAACTTCCCAGATTTGCATGAACTGAGACAGAGAAATAAACTGTTCATCGTTCAAAAAGAAAGAGGTCTTACACGCTGTATTAAACATCTAAATGTTAGTAGGAAGATTAGACCTCTGTTTTCCTGTATGTGGCTGTGTTGTTCTTAGAGGTAAAATACATGCTCTCGGACAACTGTCTCTTCTTACCCCTCTAAATTATCTCATACCGGATACATTCTTTGAATTAAACACTTTATTATAAATACTTCGGTGTCCACCTGTGCACAGCAAAATAAATATTCTTCTTAACGAAACGTCATTTCATGCTGAACGTAAGCGTGTGATGACAGTATTACCACATACGTGCAGTCAATACAGTTTCGTACACTCGTAACTGAAGTAAAAAATTTATTAAAAATGATCTGGTAAGCACCCAAATCACATAACATAAATTTTATCTTCCAAAAAAATAACTTTATTCCTTATATAAGCATGTGTTCAAACTGTTGACCACGGGCTGAAAGGCACATTTGCAATTGCAATTCGAAAGAACGATGGACAGACGTAATTACAATGGATGATATGGTAGAGCATGCAAAAAGTGTGCTTATGAATGTCTATTTAGAAAGGCAGAGACGAAGTAAGGTCCAAAATGTAGTTTCCTATGGTGCCGCACCATACGTTTACGCTCCACGGCCGTTGATGCTGAACCTGACTACGCCAGTGTGGATTTTCGTCTGCCCAGTATTGCATGCTATGCAAATCTGCATTAGCGTGTTTAGTAAACGTTGCTTCTTTGGCAAAGAGCATACGTTGGAAAAACGTAGGGTCGTCTCTCAGTTGCTGAAGGGCAAACCGACAAAATTCTGTACGACGTTCGAAATCACCGTCGTCGAGTGCCTTGTGTAGTGACAGATGATAGGGATGAAAATACGTCGATGAAGGATGTGAATGACATTCGTCTGGCTGATTCTACATTTCTTGACTGTATGTTTCGTACCACTGTGCGGATTCATTAGCATCGTAGGCAGAACAGCTTCTTTGTGTTCTTTCTTAGTTGCAGTCTCATTTCTTGTCCTCTTCCTGATGTTAAGAAACCTATCCACAATAGTGTCTTAATAGTTCGTGCAATTGCATGGCGTGTCGGACAATGGCGATCTGTATAGGTAGCCCTATACCGCTGTATTGTTTTTACGGCATTTACATTCACCATATAAAAGTTGTATACCCAGCTTCTCCTCATTGGTGTACATGTCTGCGCGCAACGAACGTTGAAGCAGAAATGAGAGGCCTGCAGTGCAGACACGTAAACAGGCAAATGTGTTGACATTCTGACAGAGCGAAGCACGAGAGCTCTGCTTGGCGGTGTTAGCTCCGCTAATGCCAATTCCGTACATCGTGCTCTCAAACTCTATCACATTTCTTGATTTTTTCCGACAAGTTTCAAGTTATTTCAGGTTTGAAATACTGCAAGGTACACCCTTTACATAATTTTTCACGCAGTTCAAGTAGAGTTAATGGAACTATTTTAAAACGGCACTGTTTTACCCACTCCCAATGAAGGTTAGGTATTTTATTCGATATGGAAATAGTGTGCATCTTTGAATAAGGCGGATGCGTACTGTTTGAGCTGTTCATTTTAGTGGCTCCTAAAATACTGCTCTATGGTGATCTGTTTGGAAGTAGTTTCGTAGTAATATACAGTCCTGAGATTAGAGAAGAGGGCGTGACTTACCTCCATCTCCGTTTGTGACATCACATACAAGAGGGATGTGGCTTGCCACGTGATGGATAAGGTGGCGTGGCTTGCCACCATCTGGGATTTTTTTTTTAATTTCTTGTCACCGCCAGCGTCTGAGCTGAGTGTCATTGCAGCTGATTGCGGCACCACCAAGCGGAGACTGTCTGAACTCGCCACAGCAATGCTAACCACGTTCCTTATATACCCTACCAGGCCTGGTAGCCGTTATACCCGTCACAGAAAGCTTCAACTCGAATCATTTACATACCAGCCAATGTTGTGTGCACGTACGAAATTACATTGACGTCCGACCATGTTTTCTACGTCTTTCACTTTCCTTGTCAGGCAGTATAGTTCATTATGCCGTCCCCTACTTGTTATCAAAGTAAAGTGACTTTTTGCTCTAATAAGAGGATGCTCCAATGTGTAGTACTTGTGGCGCACATTTTAGTTGACTACATTTAATATTCAGACAGGAGAACAAAGCCGGCAAAATGGTTCAAATGGCTCTGAACACTATGGAATTTAACTTCTGAGGTCATCAGTCCCCTAGAACTTAGAACTACTTAAACCTAACTAACCTAAGGACATCACACACATCCATGCTCGAGGCAGGATTCGAACCCGCGACCTTAGCGGTCGCGCGGTTCCAGTCTGTAGCGCCTAGAACCGCTCGGCCAGCCCCGCCGGCAGACAGGAGAACAGCACGTAATTTACTTGCAGATTTAGCCTCTATATTAGCTGAGAATGGGACGAATTTGATCTGACTATTAATATAATGTGAAATGTCTGACTTCTCACTTAAAATTTTTGGGAGAAGTTTCTAATGTGTTATTATCAGGGTTGCTGCTCATCCATGTTTTTTGTAAGTGATCGGCTGGCCACATATCCCTGTGGAATTATTTTTGTTTCCTTTGTGTTTCAAAAGAAAGCTTTAAAACGTGCAAAAAGGTTTACGGTTTCTTAAGGGATGTGAAATGGCGTGACTGTACGTTTGTGTATCAGCTGAGACAGATTACCATATTCACTTGATCTGCGTCAAAAGACTGTGACATTGAGATTGAGAACATTTTTCTTGCTGCTCGATAATGGGAGGTGACAATCAATTTCTGAAAACAAAGGAACGAAAGAGACTGTGAGGAATCCTCAAAACTGGGAAAAACAGGAGATGTATCCGCTAATGTGATCGTTAATGAGAAGTTTCTATAACACGCCCATATGAATCTGAGAGATCTGATACTCGCACAAGACGAGCACATTACAAGTTTAGAATGATGTAGATAAACTAATTTAAGCACTGAGGTCAAATTCAGCCTGTTCTGCTAAGAGGCGCAGTGGGAATCCCAATAAATATGCCGAAATAAATATTCCAGTAACACTTTGTTAAGTACTTCCATTGCCCATCTTAAAACGAACTATTTCCAAACACAACAAGTTATCATTACACTGGAAGGCTTTTATTCTTATCTCCAAACTTAAATAAGTCTGAGTCAATGATGGAAAATATATGTGAAAATATTGAAAAAAGCCTGAATATGACGTTGCAAGAAAGATAAAGCTTCAAGACTCTCATTATTGTTAAATGTTTCACGAAAAAGTATTAAACCTGTTGTATACAACTTCGTACATAATGGTAAGGAGAGGTGGTCTACAGAGTGGTGTAGCAACTGTGGTCGTAAGGAAGCTAAACGGGAACAGAAATGATCGGCGAACAAGTTAACACAACAAACTGAAGATATGCTAACTTGTATTTCTTCAAATGTATGAAGAGTAGTTACAAATAATGCAGCAATAATTAGAGTCCAGCTCATAAAGTAGAAATAGGATTAAGCTCGCTGTACTAAGCACAAAACGATGGTGACGTAGCGAAGGGGCTCCATGTGCAAGTGTGTCGAGTGGCTCCCACCAGCAGTCCTACAATGTGCTCGCAGTTCCGAGCCAGTGGAGACGTGGCTCAGCGGGTGTGCGCCACTGGGTCCGCCAGATTCCGCGTCAGCACTATTGGTACCTAATGCAAACTTGAAATTCCGTTGCCAACTTTGCGACGTCCGTAGAGTGGTACTGATACCTGATACCACAAAACCTAATTACCGCTCTGAAATGTGTAAGAAGCTAACAGGGATCACCATGTTCTAAAGCTAACGATATGAAGCGATCGCCAGGCTTCCTTACCAGTGACTGTAGATGTATTTGGCTGCAGATCAGGTGCAGAGCTGAGAGACTGAACGATCCTCCTAAAGAGGAAATATATTGGTATCCACTCTACTCGACCCGTAGCCACAAGAACGAATACATGATGTCAACACGTGTGTGCGTGTTGATGTGTGTAAATCTAGAATATCCCTGCCGGATGACACATAAATAGATGTGTTGTGGCGGCAATGAAGTTCGGTGGAGCTGTATCTCGTAGATAGTACCATTACACTCAGCTGTTGGCGAGGAAGAGGCCTGGACTATGATCTTTTTTGTTACCAGCAGGACAGTGTTCATCCCCACAAAGGAAATACCGTTGCATCGATGTTCAAAGAAATTAAGGAAATTTTTTTGAATTTTCCAGACTTTTTGCATCAAAGTTGTAAACAGGAATCCCACTGAACAATCATCTGATCAGACAGAAACCCAGCAGCGATGCAGACCAGTTAATTAAAAAAATAGCTGCAACTATTAACCATACTTTAGAGAGATTGTAAATAAATTCAACTTTCATTGAATCAAAAGTTAATGGAAAGCCTTCCTGCCTTTCTGAAGAGTGAATGATGTTACAACAACAAAAAAAGAACGTTCTACCCATCATTATTACATAGTTAGAATGTTTGAGATGAATAACAATCGGTTTCAATAAACTTTCGGTCATATAGTGTAAGTAGGTAGGAGAAAAGTTTGCAAATATGGGTTGAGTGATCTTTAAACTAGGCGAACTTAAGTCATACTGTGCAGGCAGTCCTTTTGCCTTCAGCACAACAGTGAAGTGAGGTGAGAGTGGTGCAACGAAATGTTGTAGCAGAGTTATGGGATGGGCTACAAAGCTGCGGTCAGAGTGCTCTCCCCAGCGAGGAGTTGCACCATTACGAGAAGGCCAGTTTCTCCTAAATATGATCAAATGCTTGAAGTGCAGTTACAGTTATTGGATAAACTGTCGGAATGAGGTCACTTCTTGCTCTATGGCTGTGCCGAGCGGTTAATGTGCTCTCATTTGAAGTTACACCTTTCGTGTTCTAAAAAATAGTTCAATCTTTGCTCTTCACGTTGACTAGGCGGAAACAAGCATACAAACGCAGCGCATCTCCTCAGAATTATTTGACGCATTTTAAATTGTTACGTATGGTGAACACAGAAATTGTTATACAAAGATTATGTACGCTTATATCATCGTACCTTACTGAGATCCATGTAAAACCACGCAAGACGGCCGGTGTGGCCGAGCGGTTCTATGCGCTTCAGTCTGGAACCACGCGACCGCTACGGTCGCAGATTCGAATCCTGCCTCGGGCATGGATGTGTGTGATGTCCTTCGGATAGTTAGGTTTAAGTAGTTCTAAGTTCTAGGGGATTGATGACCTCAGATGTTAAGTCCCATAGTGCTGAGAGCCATTTTTATTTAAAACCACGCAAAAAAAATATATAACTTGACACAACATATTCAACGTCCGAGAAATAAAAGTCGCACTGGCGATAGGCAACCCAACTTACATCATCCACTACTGGTGTAAGTTGGGTTGCCTATCTCAAGGTGTATGACCAGGGCCCTCAAACCAGCTCATGATTTCGACGATCTGACGCACCAGTTGGACAAAATTTGGCACGACAGCCTTCAGGAGGATATCCAACAACTCTGTCAATCATTTCCAAGCCAAATAACTGCTTGCATCAGGGCCAGAGGTAAGGATGGAATAAACCAACCGGTTAAAACCGAAACCGGTATTTTAGTTCCGATTAACCGGTACTTTTCGGTATTTTTTGGTCTCATATATAACAGTTGTTTGAGGTGTGGAAAGCACTTTCAAGTGGAAGTAACATGAGAATTTTCGGCTTCTACATAACTTTATTTTGCTTTTACGCCAAGATCATGTGTTAAAATAAGACGAAATCAAGTTAGCAGTCTTTTCATGAGTTCCGTGACAAAGTCGCTTTTAGAAGGAAAGTATCTTTATTTTTCTAGACATCTGGAAGATCGATTATCGCCCTACGCTGAAAAGAACTAGCATTTCTGACGTCACCGTTCGCATTCAAAGTATAAAAATACTTGTGCAAACTCAGCGAATCGACCTTCCGTGATTGAACGTAAGTTATCTGCGTCTGCTTTCTGAAGGAGATCTCCGCTCGGAAACGTCCACTGGGGGAACGTTTACAATAAATACGAAGCGTAATGTTCGAATCACTCTCCATTTCTCGGCAATGATGATTTTTTCGTGTGCTCTCACAGTGCGTGCTGTGGCTAGTTGATAGTCGTGAACAGAATCCCAGCCATAAGCGTGATTCTTCCTTTAACTTTCAGTATACCACGATACATTTGACGCTAAGGATTCATGTTATTATAAATTTTTCACAGATTTGTATCTCCTTCATAGACGTTTTAATTTTCTGAACGGTAGTTACAACGTGAATTTCGAATGTATAGATGAACGGAATGTATTTTATTGTAAGTGCGATAATACATTGCTCGAGCGTTATTCACATCTGTAGACTTTTCATATTAGTGTAAAAAATAACTCCAAAGTTTAACTATAAAGTCAACAAACTGACGCATACAGTATTATGGAACGGTAAGACTCGTATTACCCCATACATTCAGCTATGGTTTTTGTGAAATTTATGGCACTGGGTTCTTTACATTTCAAAAAGAGCAGCAGGGAGACGGATATTCAGACCTGGTACGTTCCATATTTTTTACTTGTAATACTTCAACATTCTTGTATTCTTGACTACCATTTTACAAACGATCTGCGTACAAACGCTGTGAGCCATCTATTTCTGATACTATGAAACTTACAAGAAATTAAATAGGTTCTGAAAGTATTAGAATTTAGATGAACATGAAACAGTTATAAAAAATATTCCGTGCCAATGAAAAATACTAAACGAACCACACAAGATGAATGACGAAGTGGAAGACTATAGCTGCAAAATTATTTTTTATAAAAAATAACAACAATCGGAAACAAACAAGCAGTGTTTTCGTAGATTCAGAGCCAGTGCCTGTGATTGACGACTTTATCGAATAGTAGTGTCACTTAACGCTTGACTATTCTGACATTTGTTTCATTTAGAGTTCAATGCCGATAAATAATTCCATAAGAAAAACTTCAGAATGTCTCTGATAATTTTAAAGCCAAATATTTAAACAATAAGTGATCTGAGCTCATGTCGAGATGGTCGTCAGAAATATTACCATTTTCGAAAAAGATTCAGATATCTACCGCGAAAACAAATACGCGTAAATTACATCAGTAAATTGTGAAGCTCAGTATGCAAATCTAATAATTCTTGTCTTTTATCTGTTACATGTAAAGAAAGGCGTAACATTAACGAAGAAACATGCCTATCTTTGTTATTCAATTCTCACCATTTCGATATTATATGCTTTAAGTTCCTGTGACAACTACCGTATCACCCAGCGTAAAATCCGATATAATTTACTTATACGATTAAGGACAACTAAATTCGTGGTTGCAAATTGACAAGTGTTTGCATTTCAGGACCCTTGTAATGTCTTCTTACTCAGTTACTTGTGATATCTAGCTAACGGGGAAAAGCAGTAGGCATTGCTAGAAAAAATTGTCGTGTACAATGAACCAAAAATTGTTTGATGAATTACGCAAATTAGAATATCAAACTGCATGTTCGTATTCGTGGGGTCATAATTATCATCATAACCATCTGCGACTCAGTCAGAAGACAACTTCACAACAGCAAGTGGCGAATATCAGCTTAGCGAGAAGTTAAAAGAGTGTTGGGAACCTTACAGTAGTTCAGTGAACATGTTCTCGTGTGGCATAGCACAGTGCTCCGTTTGCAGCAATATGGAACGTAATTGGATTGAATATACGTCTCTCTCTCTCGCACACACTCACTCCCCTCCTCTCTTTCTCTCTCTCTCTCTCTCTCTCTCTCTCTCCCTCTCTCTCTCTCTCTCTCTCTCTCTCTCTCTCTCTCTCTCTCTCTCTCGCCGGCTTCTGTGGCCGAACGGTTGTAGGCGCTTCAGTCCGGAACCACGCGGCAGCTACGGTCGCAGGTTCAAATAAAAAAGTGGTTAAAATGGCTCTGAGCACAATGGGACTTAAGTTCTGAGGTCATCAGTCACTTAGAACTACTTAAACCTAACTAACCTAAGGACATCACACACATTCATGTCCGAGGCAGAATTCGAACCTGCGACCGTAGCGGTCGCACGGCTCCAGACTGTAGCGCCTAGAACCGCTCGGCCACTCCGGCCGGCCTTGGTTCGAACCTGCCACGGGCATGGACGTGTGTGAAGCCCTAGTTTGGTTTACTTAGTTCTAAGTCTATCGGACTAATTACCTCAGATGTTAAGTCCCATAGTGCTTAGAGCCACTTGAACCATCTCTCTCTCTCTCTCTCTCTCTCTCTCGCTCTCTCTCTCTCTCTCTCTCTCTCTTTCACACACACACACACACACACACACACACACACACACACGAATTTAAAGAATACGCGGACATTATTCTGACTGGAAACGCTACGGGGACTTCAGTAATTGCATAGCAGCTTGTGGAGTAGACCTTAATGCATAGTTGAAGAGAAATTATCAATCAGCTGAAATACCGGCAAGAAGACTTAAATCAAGCACTCTTACCTTTAATCGCCACTGTAAGTCCAATCACAATATATAGGGGCATAATATTCTGCATTTCAGAGGCGAAACCCGTTATGACTTATCACAGGCTTTCAGTAGCATATGGAATAACTCTTGTCCAAAGGCTACGTTTAAACGTATTTTTAAACAGAGCGATGTACGTGTGTTACTCTCCGTCAATGGCTTGTAGACATTAAGTTGCTCTACACGGTTACACAGAATCTTAAACACTATGTGATCAAAAGTATCCGGAAACCCGCAAAAACATACATTTTTCATATTAGGTGCATTGCGCTGCCGCCTACTGCCAGGTACTCCATATCAGCAACCTCAGTAGTCATTAGACATCGTGAAAGAGCAGAATGGGGCGCGCCGTCGAACTCACGGACTTCAAACGTGGTCAGGTGATTGGGTGTCACTTGTGTCATACGTCTGTACGCGAGATTTACACAGTCTTAAACATACCTAGGTCCACTGTTTCCGATGTGATAGTGAAGTGGAAACATGAAGGGACACGTACAGCACAAAAGCCTACAGGCCGACCTCGTCTGTTGAATGACACAGACCGCCGACAGTTGAAGAGGCTCGTAATGTGTCATAAACAGACATCTATCCAACACACAGGAATCCCATACTCCATCGAGATCCACTGCAAGTACCATGACCGTTACACGAGAGGTGAGAAAACTTGGGTTTCATGGTCGAGCGACTGCTCATAAGCGACACATCAAAAGACGCATCGCTTGGTGTAAGTAGCATAAACATTCGACGATTGAAGAGTGGAAAAACGTTGTGTGGAGTGACGAATCACGGTACACAATGTGGCGATCCGATGGCAGGGTGTAGGAATGGCGAATGTCCGGTGGACGTCATCTGCCAACGAGAATAATGTCAACAGTAAAATTCGGAGGCGGTGGTGTTATGGTGTGGTCGTATTTTTCATGGAGGGGGCTTGCACCCCTTGTTTTGTGTGACACTATCACATTACAGGACTACATTGATGTTTTAAGCACTTTCTTGCTTCCCACTGTTGAAGAGCAATTCTGGGGTGGCGATTGTATCTTTCAACACGCTCGAGCACCTGTTCATAATGCACGGCCTGTGGTGGAGTGGTTACACGACAATAACATTCTTGTAATGAACTGTCCTGCACAGAGTCCTGACTTGAATCCTACAGAACATCTTTGGGATGTTCTGGGACGCCGACTTCGTGGCTGGCCTCACCCACCGATATCGATACCTCTCCCCAGTGCAGCACTCCGTGATGAATGGGCTGCCATTCCCCAAAAAACCTTTCAGCACCTGATTGAACATATGCCTGCAAAAGTGGAAGCTGTCATCAAGGCTAATTTTGAGCCAACACCATACTAAATTCTAGCATTACCGATGGAGGGCGCCACTAACTTGTAAGTCATTTTCAGCCAGCTTTTGATCACATAGTGTAGCTGTCCATGAGTATTCCGAAATCTTATGTAGGTTATAAGTAATACCTTATAGTAACATTCAGTTTTGAACATGGGACTGCTGGCCTTCGATTATGTGCTTGCGGTATATAAGTTGGGGAACAAAAATATGGAAACACGAAAAACACAATATATTACTGCGCCTAATACGGCGTAGGAAACTCATTGGCAGCCGGCCAGTGCGGCCGAGCGGTTCTAGGTGCTACAGCCTGTGCTCAGAGCCATTTGAAACTCATTGGCATTCAAAACAGTTTCCAGTCGTCTCAGAATGGATAAATGCAGGTACTCTGTGGATTTCGTGGGAATATCATCCCATTCTTCCTGCAAAATACTGGCAACTTCCGGTAAAGGTGATGGAGGGGAATAGCAGTCTCGCATCTCCCTCCATAGTAGATCACAAAAGCTCAATCATTTTAAGATGTGATGACTGTGGTGGCGAGGGGAGACGTGCTCACAAATCCAGTCCCTGACGGTGCGAGTTTTGTGAACGGGGACTTTCTTACCTTGCAACACAGCATCACCATTGGGGAATAAACATCGTACCATGGCGTGGACCTGATCAACCAGAATAGTCACATAATCCTTGGCGGTAATGCGGCCGTGTATACTGATCGTGGGACCCGTAAAATCCCAGGACATGGCTGTCTAAATCATCGTAGGGTCCACGCCATGTTTCAAAAAATAGTTCAAATGGCTCTGAGTACTATGGGACTTAACTTCTGAGGTCATCAGTCCCCTAGAACTTAGGACTACTTAAACCTAACAAACCTAAGGACATCACACACACCCATGCCCGAGGCAGGATTCGAACCTGCGACCGTAGTGATGCCCGAGGCAGTATTCGAACTTGCGACCGTAGTGGTCGCATAGTTCCAGGCTGCAGCGCCATGTTTCACTATTGGCACGTAAATTTGGTCAGCAGCGTGAAACAAACTCACGCTTTCTTCCATTGCTCCAAAATCCAGGTTTTATGGCTTCGGCACCACGTTTTTTAGTTACACGCATTTACATCACTGTGTTGTTTCGGTGCTGACAGCGTTCGCGAGGGCGACACGCAATTCAGCAGTGATTTTTGCAGCTGTCGTCCTCTTACTTTTCGTCACAATCCTCTTCAATGATCGTCTGTCTCCATCACTCAAAACACACTTGCACCCGCGTTGTTACTATTGGATCATGTTTTTGCGCTTTCCCTGAATACGGTATAAATCTTCGATAGGATGCCTCTTGAAACACCAAACACTTGGGATAGAAGAACCCACCATACGGACGCCAATAATCTGCCCACGTTCGAATTCCCTTAGCTCTGACATAATGCACTCGCAACACATAACTCTGTTCTGACTACGGCTGACACAACGTTTCTCGGTGATGAAAATGAATAAATCAAGGTTTCGATCAAACATAAGTGATGAAAATCTTCGCAACTGCTTGCGTTTGTCAATGAGCTATGCTTTTGTGCCCGATATTAACTATATCATTTCTCATGACCAGTGATAAACGTGTTTGGATTTATTCCTTTCATATTTAAAAATTATTCTTTACTAACTGTGTATTATTGACTCATTCTGCTCCATGTTACATTATTATCAGGAAAATTGGTCATTAAACCGATTGTTCCAATGTATATTTACATTTAGGGTTTTTTTAATGTGTGAAGGGCTACGCTCAGCTGAAGTCGACAAAGCATAACATTCATCTAATTGTCGGTAATTATGCAGATTTCAGACGGAACTGATTAAAGATATAGCAATAACGGTACTGAAATAACAGGTGATCATCGAGAGGTCTGCGGTTATCATTCTGTTCAGAGCTCAGTGAGACAGAAATTATGTGGGTGTAACTGAGGGGACCGGGAATTAGTTATAGGAAAACTCGCATTAGTTTAATGTTACTTGAAATCACGAATAAGATTCGCTGGAAGTCGCTAAGTGCTCTCTTTCTTAAATTCTAAATCAAAAACATTAAGCGTATTTACGTGCAGTCAGTCAAGCTGCCTTAATAAAAATCCACGGTTGTTAACTGTGTTACTTGTCTTACTGGGTTAAACTGTTAACATAAAAGTATACGTCTGAATGAGTAGACTGTGACAGTATTTTAAATGTTTAATACGCGAAATACCTTCCCACGGTTGACTTGCAAACTGTGGAAAGATGCACTAGAATGCGCCGGTACAGAGTACCCAGCAAGTGGATAAAGTGACATCTGTGCGTAGAAACATGCAGTACACGAACGCTGACGGCTGCGGCGTGCACGCTGTGACCCGGAAGCTGCACATGTGCAGGAGCACAGCATGCGTGCAGAATTTCTGGCCGGCCCTGCCTTAACCGGTGTTCACGGTGGGCACCGCGGTGACTAGGCAGGCAGCTGGGGCCGCGGGCAGCTGGGACTGACCTTTCATCTGTTTTGTATGAGATACAGTTGTGGTGACTTCTTGAGATTATAGCACACGAAATTTCGAAATGGAAAATTATAAAAATTTAATTTTGAAAAAGAGAGAAAGAAGACAAGAAAGATTAGTGTTGGAGGTAGTTGTACCTTCACGGGAGCTGCTCACGTCCCTGGGCAGCTTATCCAGTTGTTAATTTGTTATGCAAGATAACTCACGTATTGGGTGTCACGAGTCGATCTATCTCTGGCATAACTCATCTAAGACTGAAATGCTGAATTCCGTTTCCCGAAGTTTTTTTTCCAAATAAGGAAGCAGATTGTATCAGAGAGCAGTATCGGTGAAATGTGTTCGTACACGCGCTGGCTAGAGTGCCACACACCTACACTAATGAAGAATATTCTGATGTGGCGTATGTTTACGACGTGTGCGATAATAGTGCTCCTGCTGCCGTCGAAGAACACCGTCGGCGCTTTCCGATACGTCAAATTCCTCAGCGTAGAGAGTTTACCAAAGTTTTGAGCAGGCCGCGTGAAACAGATATTCTCCATGTTCCCGTTTTTCTTCCTAAAGTGTAGCTCAGAAACTTGTGTAGGAACAGCAACACGTTGATGTGGAGCAGCGTTGTTCTCCTACCAGCACACAGTGTCGCATGAACACATGTATGGCAAACATTGCTTGCGGAAATATTGTCCCCATTTCACATACAGCATGTCCATAATCTTCACATTGGTGACAAGGCCGCAAGACGTGATTTTTGTCACTGGTGCAACTAAAATCGTTATTTTCTTCCATTAATACTGAGGAAGCCACGTTTAAACGAAATGGAATCAGAAACAAATGTATTAATCGTCTGTTGTCGCAGGAAAATCCACACACTACAGTAGAAACCAATTTCTAAGTTCGCTTTTGCGATCAATGTTTGATGGAGTATGATAGGTAACATGTTGATAGGCCCAGTCATTTTTAAAAAGCGAATGAGGAAACAGAATTACTTTTTTTGGAAAATTCGTTTGCGTGAGCGAAAATCCCAACCGCACTTATCCTAATCTCTGGATTGATCGTAGAAGTACAATTAACTGACCACCAAGATCGCTAGACTTTATACCATTAGATTTTTGTTTATGAGGTAGGATGAAGTCTGAGGTGTACAAACGAAAGGTAAATACGCGAGGTGAATTGCTTGGTCACATCGTTAGGGAAATTGCAGAGGCACTCAGACAAGCAACATAACATATTCTCTCAAGAGTGCACAAAAGATAAAACTTGACGGTGGGATATTCGAGCTTTTATTATGAACTGCATAACAGCGGTAATGTGACACGTAAGATAATTTTTATAGGTGAATAAGTTAAAATTACCTATTTTTCAATAGAACCTCTGTAAAATGCATGTTGAAATGTTTATTAACTATTGCAATGCCTAAATTGTACACTACACAAAATAAGTACATATACATTAAATGTGTTCTACATAATGTGATCAAAAGTATCCGGACACCCCCAAAAACATACGTTTTTCGTATTAGGTGCATTGTGCTGCCACCTACTGCCAGGTACCTCAGTAGTCATTAGACATCGTGAGAGAGCAGAGTGGGGCGCTCCGCAGAATTCACGGTCTTCGAACGTGGCCAGGTGATTGGGTGTCACTTGTGTCATACCTCTGTACGCGATATTTCCACGCTCCTCAACATCCCTAGGTCCACTGTTTCCGATGTGACAGTGAAGTGGAAACGTGAAGGGACACGTACAGCACAAAGGCAAACAGGCCGACCTCGTCTGTTGACTGACAGAGGCCTCCGACAATTGGAGAGCGTCGTAATGTGTAATAGGCAGAAGACATCTATCCAGACCATCACACAGGAATTCCAGACTGCGTCAGAATCCACTGCAAGTGCTAGGACAGTTAGGCGGGAGGTGAGAAAACTTGGATTTCATGGTCAAACGGCTGCTCATAAGCCACACATCTCGCCGGTAAATGCCAAACGACGCCTCGTTTGGGGTAAGGAGCGTAAACATTGAACGATTGAACAGTTGAAAAACGTTGAGTGGAGTGATGAATAGCGGTACACAATGTGACGATCCGATGGCAGGGTGTGGGTATGGCGAATGCCCGGTGAACGTCATCTGCCAGAGTGTGTAGTGCAAATACTAAAATTCTGAGGCGGTAGTGTTATGGTGTGGTCGTGTTTTTCATGGAGGGGGCTTGCACCCCTTGCTGTTTTGCGTGGCACTATCACAGCACAGCCATAAGTTGATGTTTTAAGCACCTTCTTCCTTCCCGCTGTTGAAGGGCGATTCGGAGATGGCGATTGCATCTTTCCACACGATCGAGCACCTGTTCACAATGCATGGCTAGCGGCGGAGTGGTTACACGACAATATCATCCCAGTAATGGACTGGCCTACACAGAATCTTGCCTATGAATCGTACAGAACATCTTTAGAATGTTTTGGAACGCTGGCTTCGTGCCAGGCCTCACTGACCGATATCGATACCTGTCCTCAGTGCAGAACTCCGTGAAGAATGGGCTGCCATTCCCCAAGAAACCTTCCAGAACCTGATTGAAAGTATGCCTGCGAAAGTGGAACCTGTCATCAAGGCTAATGATGAGCCAACACCATACTGAATTCCAGCATTATCGATGGAGGGCGCCACTAACTTGTAAGTCATTTTCAGCCAGCTGTCCGGATAGTTTTGATCACTTAGTGTATATTGGGAAGCACACAGAACAGGGCGTATGTCCGTATGAAGCTTTTTGCTCCACATGGTTAAGTCACCATTCCCCTTCAAATGCGCGAGGCAGGCTGACCGAGCCGCACAGCTTGCTTGCTCATTAGTCACACAGCGTGCGCGCGGCCGGAAAATTAAACGCGTTTTGCTGGCTATTTATGGAGCTGACAAGGAGTTTGACGGCTTCTACCGACATGACGTCAGCTCTCCAAGCTTCTAGTTCAAACTGTCTCTCGGAAATAACCAAGAAAATTAGCATAGCGAACCATATCACTTTAATTTATTCGGTGGTTGAATTTTATGCGTAATTTTGATGATCGTTTAATGGTTTGAATAACATACCATCAAAACAAAGCATTTTTTGGAAAGGTATTGCACAAATTACCAGATTAATTTTATAAAAGCTAAATGTAAAAAACAGCAGTCTTTGTTCTTCATACACATCTTCTAGATTCACATTGAAAGACGGTAAAAAAATTTTGTGTTTCGTGTATTACTCTCCGCTATGAAAGCATTATGTTTTATCTTTTCTTGGGTGACTATGTAAGTGGTTTACTATTATTTATACAAAGGAAATGTTATACCCCCAATCCATGGATGTGGACGTTAATGCAGAAGATACCCTTTGTGATGTTATTGACGAATTCATTCTGGAAACCGTCAAAGTGATTTAGAGAAACCACAGAACATCCAGGCAAGAGTAACTGTACCGGGATTTAAATACAGCTTTTCTAGAACGTGAATCTACTCTCCTAAAGATTCCCCCCTCTCGCTTCCTCTCACTCAGTTCAATCGGTTTAATGAAAAGATTCCCTTTAACGACCTGTCGACGAAGATATAACACAAAAACACAACCTCGGACTGGACGAGAATAGGGCAGAATTTTGGCCAAGTCCTACTATTCTCTGATCCACAGTAGAAGCCTTCTACATAAAGACATGACAGTTTAACTGGGTTTCCAAGCAATCAGGAGGAATATAAGATTACAGTGACTGGCTGTTACAGTAACTGTCGTTTGAAAATTGATGATATACGTTGTATAGTCACATTAATCCACCTGTCAGAATCCTGAATAACCACCTTTTGTAGCACGATCTGCTGTGAGATGTGCAGGAAGAGAGACAATGAGGATCTCAAATGTACTGACAGGATGTGAAGCCATGACAGCTCCAGTGCTGTGGCCAGCTGCGCTAAGGTTCTCAGCTGAGGATCTATAGAGTGAACAGCCTGATTGAGGTGGTTTCACGGATTCTCGATTGGGATTAAATCTTGGGAATTTGGTGGCCAGTGGAGTACAGGAAACTCATCCCAGTGTTCTCTGAACCACACATATACGCTGTGGGCTGCATGACACGTTGCAATGTCCTGCTGGTAGATACCATGATGTTGAGGAAAAACAAATGGTCCCCACGGATAGACACATAACTGTGTTGATCGATTCTGGCTTCTATAATGACAATATCACCCAGAAATGCCACAGAAACATTCCCCAGACCGTAAATGCTACAGGCTATGTTTTCAGACGTTTCACTCTGTACATACCAAAGGGCATCTGTCCGTTGGAGCATAAAACGTGATTCATCTGAAAAGGCCATCTGTCACCACTCAGTGGACGTCCAGCTGTGGTATTGGCGTGAAAATCCAACCCTCGGCGCCAATGAACACCAGTCACCATGAGTGCATGAACCAGGCGCCTACTGCAGGGACCCATACGTTGCAGCAGTCACAGGGCAGTCGCTGTGGAGACACTGTTGGTAGCCCTTTCGATCGTGTTGGAGGTCTGTTGCCCAGCGGTTGCAAATGTATTTGCTCACACACATCTTCACAGTCGTCGTTCACTCCTGTCATCTATCCATATATGGGTCATACCTACCATAGTGCTGGTTTTGGACTAGTCATGCACGATACACAATTTTATTATATATATCCTCTGGTTCAGCAGATCTCAGTTCTGCCAGCACTGAATTAGGGGCTGTTTGGACTGCAGACGTTATCTGCTGTGGCCGTGATACAGCATAGTCGAGTGTTATTCGGTCCTATAGGTCAGGCAGACATACTATGCTGTGTTTAAGGTACTACTATGTTGCAGGACACATCCATTTCTCGTCTGCAACAGAAACACAAAAAGTTCATATAAACACATTAAATAAGAGAACATGAAAATGTTATTAATTTATCATAACAGGTCAGCTCGCCTGTTAAATACATGTTAATAGTTGTCTTCGTCTGGCACAGAACGAGTATAACGTTAGCTGCTACCCTCGCACACTGCACTGGTGTGCTTTGATGTCCACAAGCAAACATTGGCTTTGCTAACAATAACCATATTGTTATAACAAAAAGAATTGACAAATGCTTTCTCATAGTCTTCTTTTCCCAGCTGATCGGTGCTGCTGCTGACAGCGCTTCAAACTGGATGTCCATACAGACAGTGAACGCTGGTGCACACACAACTGAAGTAAAAAAATTAAAATTGCTCAAAGGGAGAGGAAGTGAGCTTGCACACCACTGATACTTTGAAGGCTCATCAGCATAATGTCATTGGTCACAGGGAAAGGGGGAGGGATGGTGTCACTGCTGCTGTGCTGGCTGCTGGTGTTAGCGATTCAGGGAAAGCTGATGCTAATGCCATCAATTCTGGGAATGCTGATGCTGACATCAGCAAGTCTTGGCCCAAAACCCATAGTGATCCTCTACTAACGTTCTGCAGCTGTCCTTGATTCCATGTCACGCAATTTTCTGGGCTTTACACTAGGTATTGTCCTCCGAGACAGAGACCGTGAGAGGTTTTGTCATGCAAATTATATCTTTATTGTTATGTTGTTGTATACCTAATATGTGGTATTAAGTTCGTTTCCGTCATATGCATTCTTTTGATTTCCAATTTTCACAAAATTTGGGACAATATAATAAGAAATACAGGTATGGGAAAAAACAATTATGTAGTTTTGTATTCATGATGTCCTCCAGCTTCCATTAAGTTGATGAATGACAATGAATACATACGCAGAAAGGCTGTTTTCTTATTATTTATTTATATCGACCAGACCAGTTTCGGGCTGTACACCCATCTTTATCAGTCATGTAATTTACCATTGCACCCTCATATAATTTCCAAATTTTTACTTTAATATGACTTTTTGTTAGATTTCAGCACGACCTTGTCCATTTACAATAGCTGCAACTTACCAATTGAAATTAGTTTTGTAACTGTAACAGGACGTGCTAAAAGCAATCGAAAAGTCAAGTTAACGAGTTCGCACATTATATTCAAACCTGTAAGATACTATCATTAATACTAACGTAAATAGATGACATTTCAGCACCCATACAGTTTTATATACGTTCTTTGTGGGAAGATAGCTTTGATAATTACTCGGGGCGAAGAATTCCTTGCATTCTGAACAAGAGCAAACTTATGAACAGCAGAGCAATGATTGTAGCAGAGCAACAAATGTTCTACAGGTAACTAAAAACTTGCATCAGATGTATAGCTCAATGAAAATATGAGGAATGTGAAAATAGTACACTGCTCTGCAAAACATAGTTGCGAAATAGATAAAGTAAATTAACATATTAACTACTCGGTGGCAATGAATGAAAGTGTGGAAGCATGTTGCCACATGTGTCCCAGTCGTACACAGGTACTTGTGCGTCACATGGCGTGAGGTCACCGTGAGTACAGCACCAAATGAGGTTGGTCCCACAGGCAGTTAAAGAAATTGGAGGAGACAGTGTGTGTGTGTGTGTGTGTGTGTGTGTGTGTGTGTGTGTGTGTGTGTTTGTGTGTCAGTCAGTAAACACACTGCATTGTGGTGGTGTTGTTCATTGCAACATGGCCCAGAAACAACATTTGGATGACTTCGCACGGGAAAGAATCATTGCGGAACTGGAAGAAGGACGAAGTGCGACGTGTGTAGTCCAGGAGATTGATATTGCTCACAGCAGTGTTTCACGTTCATGGGGAGCTTTTCAAAACACACGCTTTGCTGCCCGAAAGAGAGGAGGTCGTCGACCAAGGTCAATTACAGCACCCTAAATTTATCTCAAATACTAACTTCTACGGTACCTTTGTGGTTTAAAAAATTTAAGCTTTTTAAGTCCGAGCAATCAAATGATAAGGCCATTTATGTCACATATTTTGTTACTCACAGACTCACTCATGAAAATCTTTTGATGAACTATCTGTATACATGTTTGAGTTTGTACGGAACCCTCAGAGCGAGAGGCCTACTCGCTTTTTTTTCCCGCTGACAATGTGGGACCGCCTCGAACAACGTAGTTGGAGGATCTGTTGGATCGAGATGATATACCGCGATTGGACTTCTCCGCCCATTTCCTCGACTTAAATACCATCGATCACACGTATGGGATGTGGTGGAGATACATGTTACAGTACATCCACATGCACCACCGACCATCCAGCAGCCAGCGACCCCGTCGGTGGGGGAACTGAACGCCCTGCCACGACAGTTCCTCACCAAGCTTGTGGCCAGCGTGGAGGCACGTTGCAGAGCGTGCATTGCTGTCCGTGATGATGACACACTCTATTGAGAACCGTGCCGCACCTTTAGTAATATCCAGCAGACCCTCATAAATCGCGGTGACTTCTGTGTAATTATTGTCTTTGAATAACTGTCATTTTTGTTCTTCCCTCTAAGTGCTACTTTGAGGTACCTTCTGTGCTGTGCTGTGGAAGTTGTTTCTAATTATGCTCCACGTTTCATCGAGCTATTTTTCTTGACAGTAACACACCACGAGTAATTTGCTTTCGTTCTCACGTTTTGCTCACCAGTGTATCACCGCATTACCACAATAAGGTTTTGTACTTAGATATTTTAAGAAAACGCCCTGCTGTGCTTTTAACTCTGCTGAAGACTCATTATATAATCTCCAAATGCAAACAAATGCTTACGTATACAAACTCTAGACAGTTCTCGAATTTTCAACACTCACAGAAGCATTTCAAACAAGATTATTACTTTCTCCGTATTTAGATAATGCTGTCTCTCGGCGACTGTATACTGATTTAATGAATGGTCCTTTCGGTTGCTAATAAGTTCTTTATTTTTGTCCACTTGAAAATGGTTCATACTTAAAGGTGAAACTAGTCGCGAACAAAAGTAAAGAACATATTAGCAAGTGGAACAGCTATTCTATTAACTCAGGAGGAGGCAGACTACATAGTAGCACGTAAGAGTAAATCAGTTACTAAAAAGTAGAATATTGGATATCTTTCGAAAGCGAGTGAGCCGTGTAAGAGAAAATCAATGTTCTGCCAAGCTACAATGAATGTTGTTTACCTGGAGTGTATAAGATATTTGTACTTTGTTCCAAATTATCATTTCTATTCTTAATACACGTGCGTCATCAATCGTTTCCAGCCATCCCGAACAGTATAGTCTACTCTTTTATAGCTCCACTATCATAGTATTTGGTTATAGCGTTCAGTACCGGACACTCATTGTAACAAATGGTGCATTAAGAAGCAAACTGGTAGTAAAGAAAACATTACCTGTGTTATCAGCCGACATGCTTGGAGATTTGCTCTGCTATTATATCTATGATAAAAACAGCAATAATATCTTCGTTTTCCATTTTGCCTGTCTTTTGTTTCTCAAGTTAGTAGTCTAGGACTCCAGGTAAATACACACAGAGAGACTACCAGATACTCTGTTATGTAATTCGCGCAGTCATTCGTTTAAAACTCTACTACTGTGATACAATGCGGTTACTTCCACGATAAACTTAATTAGCAATTTCCCCATCTCACTAAGTCTCCTTCCTTCATCAGAGTTCCACATTATCAAAAATGGACCACTACTTCATCTGTACAACAATGAAAGAAGGAGACAGTTTTCTCAAATATATCATTCCAGTATTCAAATACAGTGGTTTGCTCTAACGGTCTGTAATTCGTACTCTCAAGAAGATACGTATGACAGAAATGAATGTTTGTCACAGATTAAGTTCTTGACAATGTCCAAATGATTAATCTTCAGATTTTTACATCACCTCTGACTTCTAGAATTCAATGCGGTACAATAAAACTCTCAGTTTGTGCATTCAGAGCCGTAAAGCATCGAAGCGTAGAATGGGAGAGAAGCGAAATATGTCCCACGAGAGTCTCCCTCCGTGCAAGTCCACAAAACGTTGACACAGATTGATGCAGGGCCGTGACAAACTAGTTGTGGACACGTTCCATGGACGCCATAACACTAGAGCATGTAGGACAGGAGAGCTGTGGTATCTGCCTTTATTTTGAAATGGCCTACACATTCCTTGCTACATATACGTGGGCAATGTTCCGCTGAAATATGACATGTTGTGGTTGTAAGCGATGACAGTTATGACAAGATCAAAAATGGTTCAAATAGCTCTGAGCACTATGGGACTTAACATCTGAGGTCATCAGTCCTCTGGATTTTAGAACTGCTTAAACCTAACTAACGTAAGGATATCACACACATCCATGCGTGAGGCAGGATTCGAACCTGCGACTGTAGCGGTCGCGCGGTTCGAGACTAAAGCCGCTCTGCCGCAACGACCAGCTATGACAAGATCCCCGAGGGATTGATAGTACCTCAAGCTCTGAAGTCTTACGCATGTTGATGTTGCTGCTATGATTTCCCTTGGCGTGTAGGAGATGATTTGCATTTTGCACACAACTACCCTTCAGATCATCACACCTGATGTTTCTCCGTCACACCAAAGAAGTATACACATTTCCATATTGCAGTGACTACATTAATCCTACTCGGCACACTCATTCATTCCTGTCTTAGTTTTTGCTGGCCCAATGCCACAGGTGCCACCAATCCGGCTTTCAGAACACGCACTCAAACTGTTAACGTAGACAGGATGATGCCTCATAAGTCACGTTGAATATTTTGATGATTACTTAGATTTTACTTTTTAGTTCATTTATATTTATTATTATGAAACTCATGATTATCGGCTTACATTAACATGTGGTGATCTAATGATGTAAATCACTTAAATATGTTACCTAGACATTACTCTAATTCTTTCCATATACAAACGAAGGCGCTGCCATAGATGAAACGGATATCAACTGCGTTTCTTTTTTATAAATAGGAACCCCCATTTTATTACATATTCGTGTAGTACGTGAAGAAATATGAATGTTTTACTTGGACCAATTTTTTCGCTTTGTGATAGATGGCGCTCTAATAGTCACAAACGTATAAGTTCGTGTTATCACGTAACATTCCGCCAGTGCGGACGGTATTTGCTTCGTGATACATTACCCGTGTTAAAATGGACCGTTTACCAATTGCGGAAAAGGTCGATATCGTGTTGATGTATGGCTATTGTGATCAAAATGGCCAACGGGCGGGTGCTATGTATGTTGTTCGGTATCCTGGATGATATCATCCAGGTGTTCGGATCGTTCGCCGGATAGTTACGTTATTTAAGGAAACAGGAAGTGTTCAGCCACATGTGAAACGTCAACCACGACCTGCAACAAATGATGATGCCCAAGTAGGTGTTTTAGCTGTTGTCGCGGCTAACCCGCACATCAGTAGCAGACAAAGAGTGCGAGAATCGGGAATCTCAAAAACGTCGGTGTTGAGAATGCTACATCAACATCGATTGCACTCGTACCATATTTCTATGCACCAGGAATTGCATGGCGACGACTTTGAATGTCGTGCACAGTTCTGCCACTGGCCACAACAGAAATTACGGAACGATGATAGATTTTTTGCACGCGTTCTATTTAGCGCCGAAGCGTCATTCACCAACAGCGGTAACGTAAACCGGCACAATATGCACTATTGGGCAACGGAAAATCGACGATGGCCGCGACAAGTGGAACATCAGCGGCCTTGGTGGGTTAATGTATGGTGCGGCATTATGGGAGGAAGGATAATTGGCCCCCATTTTATCAATGGCAGTCTAAATGGTGCAATGTATGCTGATTTCCTACGTAATGTTCTACCGATGTTACTACAAGATGTTTCACTGCATGACAGAATGGCGATGTACTTCCAACATGATGGATGTCCGGCACATAGCTCGCGTGCGGTTGAAGCGGTATTGAATAGCATATTTCAGGACAGGTGGATTGGTAACCACCGGATCTGACGTCCCCGGATTTCTTTCTGTTGAAGGATATTTCCTATCGTGATCCACCGACAACGCCTTACAACATGCGTTGGCGCATTGTCAATGTATGCGTGAACATTACGGAAGGCGAACTACTCGCTTTTGAGAGGAATGTCGTTAAACTTATTGCCAAATGCATTGAGGTTGACTGTTATCATTTTGAGCATTTACTGCATTAATATGGTATTTACAGGTAATCACGCTGTAACAGCATGCGTTCTCAGAAATAAGTTCACAAAGGTACATGTATCACATTGGAACAATCGAAATAAAATGTTCAAACGTACCTACGTTCTGTATTTTAAATTAAAAAATCTACCTGTTACCAACTGTTCGTCTAAAATTGTGAGCCATATGTTTGTGGCTATTACAGCGCCATCTATCACAAAGCGAAAAAAGTGGTCCAACTAAAATATTCATATTTCTTTGCGTACTACACGAATATGTAATAAAAAATGGGGTTCCTGCTTTAAAAAACACAGCTGATATCCGTTTGACCTATGGCAGCGCCCTCTAGCGGGCCAACCATAGCGCTATCTGGTTTCCCCCTTCAAGCTAGACAAGTTTCGTTCTTTGTAGTTTTTTCGTTTGATGTTTATTTCGTGAGATATTTGGACCGGTCACGATCAATGGACCACCCAATAAAAATATATACATATAGAAAAAAATTAATGTAGATTAATTAAATTCGGCGAATACATTTATGTAGGTAGCAAATTTCAGTGATTAGCATCGCAAGATCATGTACACTCCTGGAAATTGAAATAAGAACACCGTGAATTCATTGTCCCAGGAAGGGGAAACTTTATTGACACATTGCTGGGGTCAGATACATGACATGATCACACTGACAGAACCACAGGCACATAGACACAGGCAACAGAGCATGCACAATGTCGGCACTAGTACAGTGTATATCCACCTTTCGCAGCAATGCAGGCTGCTATTCTCCCATGGAGACGACCGTAGAGATGCTGGATGTAGTCCTGTGGAACGGCTTGCCATGCCATTTCCACCTGGCGCCTCAGTTGGACCAGCGTTCGTGCTGGACGTGCAGACCGCGTGAGACGACGCTTCATCCAGTCCCAAACATGCTCAATGGGGGACAGATCCGGAGATCTTGCTGGCCAGGGTAGTTGACTTACACCTTCTAGAGCACGTTGGGTGGCACGGGATACATGCGGACATGCATTGTCCTGTTGGAACAGCAAGTTCCCTTGCCGGTCTAGGAATGGTAGAACGATGGGTTCGATGACGGTTTGGATGTACCGTGCACTATTCAGTGTCCCCTCGACGATCACCAGAGGTGTACGGCCAGTGTAGAAGATCGCTCCCCACACCATGATGCCGGGTGTTGGCCCTGTGTGCCTCGGTCGTATGCAGTCCTGATTGTGGCGCTCACCTGCAAGGCGCCAAACACGCATACGACCATCATTGGCACCAAGGCAGAAGCGACTCTCATCGCTGAAGACGACACGTCTCCATTCGTCCCTCCATTCACGCCTGTCGCGACACCACTGGAGGCGGGCTGCACGATGTTGGGGCGTGAGCGGAAGACGGCTTAACGGTGTGCGGGACCGTAGCCCAGCTTCATGGAGACGGTTGCGAATGGTCCTCGCCGATACCCCAGGAGCAACAGTGTCCCTCATTTGCTGGGAAGTGGCGGTGCGGTCCCCTACGGCACTGCGTAGGATCCTACGGTCTTGGCGTGCATCCGTGCGTCGCTGCGGTCCGGTCCCAGGTCGACGGGCACGTGCACCTTCCGCCGACCACTGGCGACAACATCGATGTACTGTGGAGACCTCACGCCCCACGTGTTGAGCAATTCGGCGGTACGTCCACCTGGCCTCCCGCATGCCCACCATACGCCCTCGCTCAAAGTCCGTCAGCTGCACATACGGTTCACGTCCACGCTGTCGCGGCATGCTACCAGAGTGAAAGACTACGATGGAGCTCCGTATGCCACGGCAAACTGGCTGACAGTGACGGCGGCGGTGCACAAATGCTGCGCAGCTAGCGCCATTCGACGGCCAACACCGCGGTTCCTGGTGTGTCCGCTGTGCCGTGCGTGTGATCATTGCTTGTACAGCCCTCTCGCAGTGTCCGGAGCAAGTATGGTGGGTCTGACACACCGGTGTCAATGTGTTCTTTTTTCCATTTCCAGGAGTGTATTAATGTAAGTGCGAGATACGCCGTTGCAAATGTGAAATGCTGGTACATTAATAACAGATGTAAACGCCAGAATTTTGAATGGAAGAATGAAAACCTGCATGCATTGTGTTGTACAGGTGCCGGATGTCTGTTTATGGGTTGGAGTTCAATATCTGTTGCACTTGATCGGTCGATACACGGACGGTTGATGCTGCTTGTGGATCATTCTGGAGTTGTTGTGCGACGATGTTCTATATAGGCTCGATTGTTCACAGATTTGGTGATTGACCACTCCCAGGGAACATGTCATGTTGGGTTACAACAGCGCTATGTGGGCGAGCGTTATCCTGTTGGAAGACACCCCATGTGGTGCTGTTCATGAATGGCACACGACAGGTCGAGCCACCAGATGACGTACAATTTTACAGTCAGAGTGCGTGGGATAACCACGAGAGTGCTTCTGCTGCTATACGGTATCGTATCCCAGACCATAACTCCAGTGTGTCTAGCACGCAGACAAGTTGGTTGCAGGCCCTAAACTGGCCTCTTTCTAAGCAACACAACAGACCTGCATTCTACCCTCCAATGAGCTTTCGCGTGACACTACGAAGTCACAAATGACGGTGGCTTGGGGTCAATGGAATGCAAGCTACAAGGCGACCTTTCCGGAGCCGTCCATGAAGTAACAGATTTGTAACAGTTCGTTGTCTCGCTGTGGTGCCAACCGGTGCTCAAGTTGCTGCTGCAGATGCAGTACGATGTGCTATGGTCCGTCACCGAACACGAAAGTCTTCCCTCTCGGTGGCGCCACGTGGCCGCACGGAGCCTGATTTTCCTGTGACTGAACTTTCTTGTGACCACCGCTGTTAGCAATCATGTACAGTGCTTACATTCTTGCCAAGTCTTTCTGCAGTATGGTGGAAGGAATATCTAGCTTCTCGTAGCCCAATTAAACGACCTCGTACAAACTCAGTGGGGTGTTGATAACGGCGTCTTTGTCACCTTAAAGGCTTTCTTAGCTAACACCAACACATCATGTACTATCTTAAAGGTAATTACTCACGACCGTTACAGCGTGTATTTAAAGCAAACCTGATTGGTACCATCATAGTGGCGCTATGCGACAGGCGCGAAATTTGAGCAGACGTCTAAACACGCCTACCAACTTTCGTTTATGTCACACAAATCCTCGGTGTTGCGACTTTTCTCTATCAGTGTATAGATATATTTTTCAACACAGACCGATAAGCAACATACAATACAAGTAGTCTCACTAAATTGGTGAGTGACAAATTCTAGTAATTATACGACTTGTAACATATCTGTTAATGTACTGAACGCTTATCTACGTCTTGGAACTATATATACTAAATCCTGACTACCTACTAGCTGTGAATAAAACGAATGACATAGTATCTGAACTGGTAGAATGTTTTCCCACGAATGGCTCAGGCATCGTGTGCGACACCTATAAAAAGACATGCATGGTATAAAAATAACAAAATATTAAAATACTATGTTATTACATTTCACATATTAACACGAAATGTAGAAATGCAAACCATACAAAAATAGAAAAAGGTAGTGACGTTATCTTAACTAACTGGAAACTGTAAAATCAGAAAGTGGCAAAATTTGCAGGAACCATTTTATGATGTGAAAGTTTTAATGTGCACTGGAATTTCTACAGCCCGCTAAGAATTTCCTGGACTGGATAATTTGGATATTTCATAAGCTAATACGTTATTTTAGAAAATCTACACATTTTTTGAAACAGGAAACTTACGCTAACTGTTGTAATTACGCTTTGCTGTCAACGCGTACGTTGGCAACAAACTCTGCAATGCCTCCGATGTCACTGTAAACAAAGGCTCTACTCCGAAACAAACATCAAACACGCATACCTATAAGCACAACTGCTGAAATGACCACAATTCTGTTTCCAAAATATACATTTATTCAATGGCCCATAAACACTCAACTTCGAGAGATGTCGTTCGACATGCCTAGCCTGTTACAGTCCTGCTCTATGTGCAACTTGGGCTCACTAGAATCTACTATACGGTGTAAGCACTACCGTGGCAGTGTCGTGCGTTGTATAAGAGCGGCAGATCCTTCTTCAGACAGGTGAGTTGTTATGAACTGGAGCAGTAGCGGAGACGGCGACTGCATAGGGGTCTGAGCACTATGGGACTTAACATCTGTCATCAGTCCCCTAGAACTAAGAACTACTTAAACCTAACTAACCTACGGACATCACACACATCCATGTCCGAGGCAGGATTCGAACGTGCGACCGTAGCGGTCACGCGGTTCCGGACTGAAGACGGCGACTGCAACTGGAACTGGAACTCCGGCAGGCTCTTGCTGGAACTCTTGCAGGAACACTCTCTCGAAGCACTCGGCCGGGAACGTGGCTTGTATTCCGGTGACTAATGATACTACGTTCCGCACTCTTCGTTCCATGTGACGCGTCACGTGAAACATACAGTGAAGAGTCAAAGAAACTGGTACAACTGCCTAACATCGGGTAGGGCCCCAGCGAGTACTCATAACTGCCGCAACATGTCGTGGTATTGACTCGACCAATGTCTGAAGTAGTGTTGACGGGAGTTGACAGCATGAATCGTACAGGGCTGTCCATAAATCCGCAAGAGTGCTAAGGGGTGGAGGCCTCTTCTGAACAGCACGTTGCAAGATATCGCAGATATGCTTAATAATATTTGTGTCTGGGTAGTTTGGTGGCCAGCGGAAGTGTTCCTGGAGCCAATCTGTATCAGTTCTGAACTTGTGGGGTGTCACATTGTCCTGTTGGAATTGCCCAAGTCCGCCGGAATGCACAGTGGACATGAATGGATCCAGATGATCAGACAGGATGGTTACGTGCGTGGCACCTGTCGGAATCGTATATCTAGACGTATTAGCTGACATGCAGGGTCCATGAATTCATGAGGTTTTCTCTATACCCATACACGTCCATCCGCTCGATACAACTTGAAACGAGACTCGTCCGACCAGAACATGTATCCAGTCATCAACAGTCCAATGTCGATGTTGATGGGTCTAGGCGAAGCGGAAAGCTGTGTGTCGTGCAGTCATCAATGGTACACGAGTGGGGCTTCGGCTCCGAAAGCCCATATCGATGATGTTTCGTTGAATGGTTCGCACGCAGACGTTTTTTAATGGCCCACATTGAAATCTGCAACAATTTGCGGAAGGGTTGCACTTCTGTCACGTTGAAGAATTATATTCAATCGTCGTTTGTCCCGGATATTTTTCCGGCCGCAGAGATGACGGAGATTTTATGTTTACCGGATTCCTGATATTCACGGCACACTTGTGAAATGGTCGTACGGGAAAATCCCCACTTCATCGCTGCCTCGGAGATGCTGTGTGCCATCGCTCGTGCGCCGACTATAACACCACGTTCAAACTTGATAATCTGTCATTGTAGCAACAGTAGCCGACCTAACGACGCCGTCTGACACTTTTTGTCTTATATAGGCGTTGTCGACCGCAGCATCGTATTCTGCCTGTTTACATATCTCTGTATTTGCATATGTATGCCTATACCAGTTTCTTTGGCGTTTCAGTGTACTTTCACTCTCCTATCGACGTCTGCAGAAGGTCGGTAGAATTTGCTGGGAGACTCGTTTCGCCTGAAGAGTCAGCCGTCCTGTGTAGCTTGCGCTGTTTCAGGGAAGTCTACCTTGCAGGAGTTGCAACACACTGCCACAGCAGCGACAAAACTGTGATACTGGACGTAAAGAGTTTTTTTAAGATTCAGATATTCTGGAGTGCGAAAATTTCTGATACGAACAACTTTTGGAAAATTAAGTTTTCTGTGAAAGTGAAACGTTTGCTTGAAAAAGGAGAATGAGGGCTTTCAAATATGCTACGTCAATCAACAGTGCATACAGAGTATACGAAATGATTACATTTACAGATCAGTGGCACAAGCGGAGGCAGGATTCGAACCTGCGACCGTAGCAGCAGCGCGGTTCCGGACTGAAGCGCCTAGAACCACTCGGCCACAACGGCCAGCTCTACCTCTTCCATAAGGTGTTTCGTTTGTCTTCAGGTCGAGACTCTGGGCAGGTCTGTTTATTTGAGGAATTTTATTGTAAACAAACAGTAATCTCACACATGCTGCTTTAAGACTGCGTGCATTCTCATGCCAATACAATCGGCATTTTGAAAGAAATAATCCGCATTAGCTACAGAATATAAGTATTCTACAGCCAATGCGGATTATTTGTTTCAAAATGTGGAAGTTTTGCTGCAGTTGCCCCCAATTTAAAATAACATGATACAGTCAAGCATAGTCTCCGAAATGTTCCTCTGCTGTACGCAGTAGACAGTGTTGTAAAACGTGTTCATATCCTCGCACATTTAACGTTTTCTTCAGCACAAAAATTTGATGTGAAGAATGAGGAAGTAAATAGGCCATGTCCGTTTTCTAGGAACTACTCCAGTATTTGTCTTGAAAGATTCAGAAAAACCATAGAAACCCTGAATTTGGACGAGTATTTGAATCGCCATCCCCGAATTGCTCTTCAACCGTGGGAAACAAGAAGGTGTTTCAAACATCAATGTAGGCCTGTGCTGTGATAGTGCCACGCAAAACAACAAGGGGTGCAAACCCCCTCCATGAAAAACAAGACCACACCATAACACCACCGCCTCCGAATTTTACTGTTGGCACTACACACCCTGGCAGATGCCGTACACCGGGCATTTGCCATACCCACACCCAGCCATCGGATCGCTACCTTCTGTTCCGTGATTCGTCACTCCACACACCGTTTTTACACTGTTCAATCTACCAATGTTTACGCTCCTTACACCAAGCGAGGCGTCGTTTGGCATTTACCGGCGTGATATCTGGCTTATGAGCAGCCGCTCGACCTTGAAATCCAAGTTTTCTCACCTCCCGCCTAACGGTCATAGTATTTGCAGTGGATCCTGATGCAGTTTGGAATTCTGGATAGATGTATGCCTGTTATACATTACGACCCTCTTCAACTGTCGGCGGTCTCTGTCAGTCAACAGACGAGGTCGGCCTGTACGCTTCTGTGCTGTACGTGTCCCGTCACGTTTCCACTTCATTAACACATCGGAAACAGTGGACCTAGGGGTGTTTAGGAGTGTGGAAATCTCGCATACAGACGTATGACGCAAGTGACACCCAATCACCTGACCACGTTCCAAGTCCGTGAGTTCCGCAGAGCGGCGCATTCTGCTCTCTCACGATGTCTAATTACTACTGAGGTCGCTGATATAGTACCTGGCAGTAGGCGACACCAGAAAGTACCTAATATGAAAAACGTATATTTTTGAGGGCGTCCGGATACTTTTGATCACATAGTGTAAATGACTACTACCTATAAAATCGTCTGACGACCCCGATCCTATAGGGAAAATATTGTGCAAGGAGAAATGGGCAGTATTCAGGGATATGGCAGGAACGATCATTGGAAGCAAAAAGTCCAGTAAATATGGGCTCTAAAATGCTAGGAGAGCTTATTGAATAGAGGGTATGTGTTCCATAGCAGTGAAGATGAATAATTATGACCCTCAGTGTTAACCATTCCTCCTGTGACACACTGTAAATGATGTTATTCTGCCAAAACGATTTAAATACAACGCAGTAGCTTCCAAAGGAGCAAATTTACACATTATCATTTCTCCTACTAAAAATATTTCATGTGTTAAGATTTAGTATGTTATAAGCCCTGATATAATCTAAAAGTCTAATCGAGGTAAATGTTTTCAGCTACCCGTATCCACGATGTGGTAGAGATAACATTAACAGTGTCAGTCTCCAGAAAACCCTTTCGTGGATGCGGTGACCACTTGGATCCGCTGATGCGTGGCAATTAGTTACAAGCGACAGCGTGTTTCTTTTATTTACTTCCAGCCAGGGATGAAGGCAGTGAATGTTTGCGCAGCTGTGTGAGTGTAGGGGGCGCACGTGCCCCTGTCGAAGGCGCTCCTTCTCGGAACGCGTAAAGCTGGGGCGCGCCTCATTACCTCCCCGCGCTGCAGTCCCTGGAAATCAACCGACCGGGAGCATTACGTGACCACAGCCTGCGAGGCCACATTACTTGCCAGACAGAACGTCGTCTCTGAAGCGGTGCTCACTGACTCTATATCACCACAGCACAACGTCCGACATGTAAACCTAAGAGGTTTCCATAGGCACGCCACCACTTATTTATTTACTGCCGTGATTGTTTAAGAACCCTCATCCGGAATTCTAAAACGGAGTTTGTCTTGCACTGTGAATAGGACCAGTTATAATTTTTTAAAAATGGTTCAAATGGCTCTGAGCGCTATGGGACTTAACTGCTGAGGTCATCAGTCCCCTAAACTTAGAACTACCTAAACCTAACTAACCTAAGGACATCACACACATCCATGCCCGACGCAGGATTCGAACCTGCGATCGTAGCGGTCGCGCGGTTCCAGACTGTAGCGCCTAGAACCGCTCGGCCACTCCGCCCCGCAGAATTTAAAAAAGTAAGATTATATGTCATTGCTGGCTGGAAGACCCCGAAGAGAACGTTCAGCTTGCTAATTAGAAAGGCTTTTCTGTCCTTCATGTTCAGGATGGCACCTTTACTTCGCAAAGCGTGAGAGTTGTGTGTTTAAAGTGTAGGCGTTAAGTGTAGGTGACTTTAATGGATGTGTGTAGTGTGGTATCATGTTCGTATTGGATGACAGTGAGAGACGGGGGATACTGAAACCCGGTGCCTGCACACAGTCTATTGCTCTCGAATAGTACCTCTCGTGTACGACTTCGTACACAAAGGTAACGAAAGGTGTGGCTACAAAGTGGGGTGGTAACTGTCGTCGTAGGGTACTGGACAGAAGATTTTCTTAACCCGTATTTCTCCAAGCGTACGAAGATTCATCACAAATAATGCAACAACAGAGTCCAGCACTCTACGTCAACAAGGAAGAAGCTCACTGTACTAAGCACAAATGAGGGTGTCGTGTCGGGAGGAGTGGCCAAGAGGTTGTAGGCCCTAAAGTCTAGAACCGCGCGATCGGTACGGTCGCAGGTTCGAATCCTGCCTCGGGCATGGATGTGTTGTGATGTCCTTAAGTTAGTTAGGTTTAAGTAGTTCTAAGTTCTAGGGGACTGATGACCTCATAAGTTAAGTACCATAGTGCTCAGAGGGTGTCGTAGCGAAAAGGGTCCAAGTGCAATTGGGCTGAGTGTCTGCCGCCAGCCGTCCTCAACTGCTGCTTGAGATGTGGCTCGGTAGGCGTGTGCCATTGAATCCGTCAGACCCAGCAAGACCTTTACCGGAATCTGCCGGAAACTTGCAATTCCGTTGCCAGCTTGATGACGCCGGCAAAGTGATACTGATACGCGATACCACAGTACCATCCGATGGACGGATCACCGCGACATTGGAGCAAAGTTTGGTGAAGTTGAGCCTTACGCTACTGCCCCTCCTTTTCTTTCCCTTGAACGGTCAACAGTACGTGGCGCACCCAAGTTGTTACCCATCCAAGTACTGGCGATACCCAACATTGCTTAATTTCGGCGACCTGATGAGAACAGGTGTTTCAACGGGGCGAGGCCGTTGGCACTGCTTACAATTATGGGATATCTTTCGGATTAGTACCAACGTAAAAGGCCAAAAAATGTTTTCGTCGTTGTCGTCGTCGTCAGCTGCAAACTCAGTTCATAGTATGCACAGTTTCTTCCTGCTTATTATGAGCAAATGGTTCAAATGGCTCTGAGCGCTATGGGACATCTGAGGTCATCAGCCCCCTAGAACTTAGAACTACTTAAACCTGACTAACCTAAGGACATCACACACATCCATACCCAAGGCAGGATTCGAACCTGCGATCGTAGCGGTCGCGCGGTTTTAGACTGAAGCGGCTAGAACCGCTCGGCTACACTGGCCAGCTATTATAAGCATTTCAATTCAACTTACGGATTTGTTTCCGGTGGTTGGACAGACCGATCCTGGCATAAAACATGCCTCCACATACATCGCACTGAATGGTTGGAGGAGGGAGGTGCTGTAATTGAGGGAGCTTCCTTGCTTGTCGCTTCGCGTCTTATTGTCTGCGGCGTTCTCCTTCAAAAAAGTTTACAGCGATGCATGTAGTGTTCCTCCACAGTAAGTAGTCTACAGCTCGTTCTTCCCGTGTTTGTACGTTTATGGCAGTTGTCTTCGTGGTGTGTTTTATCTGGTCCTTGAAGCACTTGAGATGGCTCCATGAGGTCTTCTGCCAGAGCAGAGTTCGCCGTAGAGAATTTGGCGGGGAAGCCTTGAATCACTCATGCGATGAACATGGCCTAACCATCTCAGTTGATGAGCGATGATGGTTGATTCAATGCTGCTTAGATCCGCTCTCTCTAGAAATGCAGTGTGGATCACATATCTTTCAAAGTAGACTGTATTAGATACAAGGAGAGCACATAATCAAAGAATAAGCTTTCTTGATATAAAAATATAACTTTACTGTGAAAAGAAAACCAAATAAAAGTAGTCTGTTAGAAAGAGTGCATCGCAGTAGACCTGTGAAATCTGATCCTGGGTAATATTTAATATGCTGTTGTTGCACTCCGTGCATTGTAACATGCTTGGATCTTCCACAGGGTGGTCAGCACGTTATTGCTCACGTTCACCCCACTCGTCCAAGCTGCACCTACATCTACATCTACATTCATACTCCGCAAGCCACCCAACGGTGTGTGGCGGAGGGCACTTTACGTGCCACTGTCATTACCTCCCTTTTCTGTTCCAGTCGCGTATGGTTCGCGGGAAGAACGACTGTTTGAAAGCCTCCGTGCGCGCTCGAATATCTTTAATTTTACATTCGTGATCTCCACGGGAGGTATAAGTAGGGGGACGCAGTATATTCGATACCTCATCCAGAAACGCACCCTCTCGAAACCTGGCGAGCAAGCTACACCGCGATGCAGAGTCTGCCACTTGAATTTGCTAAACATCTCCGTAACGCTATCACGGTTACCAAATAACCCTGTAACGAAACGCGCCACTCTTCTTTTGATCTTCTCTATCTCCTCTGTCAACCCGATCTGGTACGGATCCCACACTGATGAGCAATACTCAAGTATAGGTCGAACGAGTGTTTTGTAAGCCACCTCCTTTGTTGATGGACTACATTTTCTAAGGACTCTCCCAATGAATCTCAACCTGGTACCCGCCTTACCAACAATTAATTTTATATCATCATTCCATTTCAAATAGTTCCGCACGCATACTCCCAGATATTTAACAGAAGTAACTGCTACCAGTGTTTGTTCCGCTATCATATGATCATACAATAAAGGATCATTCTTTCTATGTATTCGCAATACATTACATTTGTCTATATTAAGGGTCAGTTGCCACTCCCTACACCAAGTGCCTATCCGCTGCAGATCTTCCTGCATTTCGCTACAATTTTCTAATGCTGCAACTTCTCTGTATACTACAGCATCATCCGCGAAAAGCCGCATGGAACTTCCGACACTATCTACTAGGTCATTTATATATATTGCGAAAAGCAATGGTCCCATAACACTCCCCTGTGGCACGCCAGAGGTTACTTTAACGTCTGTAGACGTCACTCCATTGATAACAACATGCTGTGTTCTGTTTGCTAAAAACTCTTCAATCCAGCCACACAGCTGGTCTGATATTCCGTAGGCTCTTACTTTGTTTATCAGGCGACAGTGCGGAACTGTATCGAACGCCTTCCGGAAGTCTAGGAAAATAGCATCTACCTGGGAGCCTGTATCTAATAATTTCTGTGTCTCATGAACAAATAAAGCGAGTTGGGTCCCACACGATCGCTGTTTCTGGAATCCATGTTGATTCCTACAGAGTAGATTCTGGGTTTCCAAAAACGACATGATACGCGAGCAAACAACATGTTCTAAAATTCTACAACAGATCGACGTCAGAGATATAGGTCTATAGTTTTGCGCATCTGCTCGACGACCCTTTTTGAAGACTGGGACTACCTGTGCTCTTTTCCAATCATTTGGAACCTTCCGTTCCTCTAGAGACTTGCGGTACACGGCTGTTAGAAGGGGGGCAAGTTCTTTCGAGTACTCTGTGTAGAATCGAATTGGTATTCCGTCAGGTCCAGTGGACTTTCCTCTGTTGAGTGATTTCAGTTGCTTTTCTATTCCTTGGACACTTATTTCGATGTCAGCCATTTTTTCATTTGTGCGAGGATTTAGAGAAGGAACTGCAGTGCGGTCTTCCTCTGTGAAACAGCTTTGGAAAAAGTTGTTTAGTATTTCAGCTTTACGCGTGTCATCCTCTGTTTCAAAGCCATCATCATTCCGGAGTGTCTGGATATGCTGTTTCGAGCCACTTACTGATTTAACGTAAGACCAGAACTTCCTAGGATTTTCTGTAAAGTCGGTACATAGAATTTTACTTTCGAATTCACTGAACGCTTCACGCATAGCCCTACTTACGCTAACTTTGACATCGTTTAGGTTCTGTTTGTCTGAGAGGTTTTGGCTGCGTTTAAACTTGGAGTGAAGCTCTCTTTGCTACCGCAGTAGTTTCCTAACTTTGTTGTTGAACCACGGTGGGTTTTTCCCGTCTTTCACAGTTTTACTCGGCACTTACCTGTCTAAAACGCATTTTACAATTGCCTTAAACTTTTTCCATAAACACTCAACATTGTCAGTGTCGAAACAAATATTTTTGTTTTGAACTGTTAGGTAGTCTGAAATCTGCCTTCTATTACTCTTGCTAAACAGATAAACCTTCCTCCCTTTTTTTTATATTCCTATTAACTTCCATATTCAGGGATGCTGCAACGGCCTTATGATCACTGATTCCCTGTTCTTCACTTATAGAGTCGAAAAGTTCGGGTCTGTCTGTTATGAGTAGGTCCAAGATGTTATCTCCACGAGTCGGTTCTCTGTTTAATTGCTCGAGGTAATTTTCGGATAGTACACTCAGTATAATGTCACTCGATGCACTGTCCCTACCACCCGTCCTAAACATCTGAGTGTCCCAGTCTATATATGGTAAATTGAAATCTCCACCTAAGACTAATATGCTGAGAAAATTTATGTGAAATGTATTCCAAATTTTCTCGCAGCTGTTCTGCCACTAATGCTGCTGAGTCGGGAGGTCGGTAAAAGGAGGCAATTATTAACCTAGCTCGGTTGTTGAGTGTAACCTCCACCCATAATATTTCGCAGGAACTATCCACTTCTACTTCACTACAGGATAATCTACTACTAACAGCGACAAACACGCCACCACCGATTGCATGCAATCTATCCTTTCTAAACACCGTCTGTTCCTTTGTAAAAATTTCGGCTGAATTTATCTCTGGCTTCAGCTAGCTTTCTGTACCTATAACGATTTCAGCTTCGGTGCTTTCTATGAGCGCTTGAAGTTCCGGTACTTTACCAATGCAGCTTCGACAGTTTACAATTACAATACCGATTGCTGCTTGGTCCCCGCATGTCCTGACTTTGCCCCGCACCCTTTGAAGCTGTTGCCCTTTCTGTCCTTTCCCGAGGCCATCTAACCTAAAAAAAACACCCAGTCCACGCCACACAGCCCCTGCTACCTGTGTAGCCGCTTGCTGCGTGTAGTGGACTCCTGACCTATCCAGCGGAACCTCCTGTGGTCATCTAGATTTAAGGACAGTTCCTCGAACGACGCACTGCAAGATTCAGTTGATCACAAGCACGTGCAATCGGGTTCATGTCAGCACAAATCGTAGGCCATTCCATTCGGCTGATTCCTGTGTCCTGGAAAAAATGTATTCACGTGGTGGGTGCGGTGTGCGACTACATTGTCGTCTCGAATGAAATACCTATCACCGAAATGTTGACTGTAGTTTTGAGGATCCTGTCCGATACTGCACAGCCCTCAAATTAAGCTCGAACGGCAATGAGAGGCGTCCAGTAGCAGTACATCATAATAGTAAACAGTAAGCTCCACCGTTCTGGCCTCAGACGGGCCAATCGGGACCGACCGCCGTGTCATTCTCAGCCAATGGAGTCATTTTGATGCGGCATGGAGGGGCGTGAGTGTGGTATGGAGGGGCGTGGGGTCATCACACCGCTCTTACGGCCGTTGTCTGCGTTGATGATTCCAAGATGAGATTTTCACTCTGCAGCCGAGTGTGCGCTGATATGAAACTTCCTGCAGATTAAAACTGTGTGCCGGACCGAGACTCGAAGTCGGGACCTTTGCCTTTCGCGGGCAAGTGCTTTACCAAACGATCTACCCAAGCACGACTCGCGCCCCGTTCTCACAGCTTTACTTCTGCCAGTACCTCGTCTCATATCTTCCAAACTTAACAGAAGCTCTCCTGCGAACCTTGCAGAACTAGCACTCCTGAAAGAAAGGATATCGTGGAGACATGACTTAGCCACAGCCTGGGGGATGTTTCCAGAATGAGATCTTCACTCTGCAGCTGTGAGAACTGGGTGTGAGACGTGCTTGGGTAGTTCAGTTGATAGAGCACTTGCCCGCGATAGGCAAACGTCCCGAGCTCGAGCCTCGGTCAGGTACACAGTTTCAATCTGCCAGGATGTTTCATATCAGTGCACACTCCGCTGCAGAGTGAAAATCTCATTCTGGAAACATCCCACAGGCTGTGGCTAAGCCATGTCTCCGCAATACCCTTTCTTTCAGGAGTTCTAGTTCTGCAAGGTTCGCAGGAGAACTTCTGTAAAGTTTGGAACGTAGGAGACGAGGTACTGGCAGAACTAAAGCTGTGAGAACGGGGCGTGAATCGTGCTTGGGTAGCTCAGATGGTAGAGCACTTGCCCGCGAAAGGCCAAGGTCTCGAGTTCGAGTCTCGGTCCGGCACACAGTTTTAATCTGCTTCCGTACAAAGTCCCAATTTTTTCACAGTCCAATCTAGCCATTGTCACGAAGAATGAGGAAATGATGAAGACAACACAAACACCCAGTCCCCGGGTAGAGAAAATCCCCGGGAATCGAACCCGGGACCCCGTGATCCAGAGGTAGCAACACTAGCCACTAGGCCACGATCTGCGGACGTTGTCGGCTTTGCAGGCCTTGGAGCCGCAACTTCTCATTCAAGTACAAGTGTTGGACAAAAATACGGAAAAACCGCGAGAATTGCATTATTAAACATATATGCAGATGCTAGCCAAGCTAGCAGGTTTCACTGCTCTCTTTGACCACGAATGGCACCTGTGCAATTTCCGCAGTACATTCCAAGTCTCAATTGTTGTGAGAACAGTATTCTCTATAGTTGTGAGTGTTTTATGTTGGAGCTAAGTGAATTCGAACGTGGGAAAATTGTTGGTACGTGTATGATGGGTACTTCCGTAACCAAGGTACCTGAAGTATTTAGTGTTTGAAGAGGCACCGTATCGAAGATTCATACTGCGAACAGGGAAAGCGGAAAAACATTCTCTACTAAGTCACAACACGAGAGTAAGTGAGTGTTGAGTGATCGCAACAGAGGGCCATCGAAGAGGAATGTGACGAAAAATAAGAGGACGACAGTTGCAAAAATCACTGGCGAGCTAAAATTTCATAACCTCTCATCAGCGATGCAAATTCCTACAACAGGGGAACGGGGTGCTGAAGCCATAAAACTTGTACTACGGATCGATGGAAGAAGTCATTTGGTCATATGAGTCTTGTGTCATATTGCTTCCAACTTCTGGCCGAGTTTACGTCCCAAGATTGAAACACGGGGGAGGCTTAATGATGATTTGGGCAGCCGAATCGAGGTATTCCATTGGCCCCATGGTAACTCTGCAAGGTCGTTTTACTGCCGAGAATTATGTGACTATTATGGATGATTAGGTTCATCCTATGGTACAGTGTTTGTTCCCTTCTCCGCTGGTAAAAACAGTAACCAGATCTAAATGGTATTGGGCCTTTGTGGTCTGCTTTGGAGAGAATGTTTTGTGTCACTGTCCACCTCCATCATCTTTGCCTGAACTTGCCAATAATTTGTAGAAAAAATTGTGTAAAATTTCCTTGCACACCACACAGTAACGGTGTTTATCCATGCCGAGGCGACTAGAAGCTGTTTTGAATGCCAGTTGGTTTGCTACAACGCGTTAGTCACGGTAATGTGCTATGTTTCCATATCCTTGTCCATCCCCTGTAGCTCATTCGTTGTACCACGAGGCTGACGGGACACCACTCCACTCTTCCCACCAAGCAAATATCTGTGGCAGTACCGAGAATTGAACCCGGTCCTCCATATGGCAGTCAGCCACGCCGACCACACAGCTGCTTCTCTTGTTTCTTGTTTAGAGATCCACCGTCCAGCCCTTTAGCCCCACCTAATGCCTCAGTCGGCTTAAGCTTGTAGCTCGTGATGATCATTTCCTCGCGGAATTTGCCCTAACATGACTTCCACCCTTCTTACGTAACTCGTCTTGGTATAAAATTGGCTTCCTCATGAAAATCATTAATAAAGTAATCTCTTCGTGGATACTAAAATAAATAAATAACCTTTTGGAAAAGTAATCAACTACACCATGCGATGAAAAGAGTTATGATAAATTACTGTGGAAGACTACAAGAAAGAAAACTATTCTAAAAAACCAACAGCATCTTATCTTAAAGGAACAATTAAAACATACTGGTAAAAAACGCTGAGCGTAAAGAACAAGTGAAACTTTTCTTGAGAAAAAATAGGACTCTTCTCGAAAAGTAAAAAATACTAATATAAGAGTCTCGGTCTACTTTACTGAGAGAATTTCCAGAAAATGTTATAAAAATTCATTATATTTCTGTTGCGCCTTGTTTTTTATTAAGCAGTGTTGCTGAATTAAATACTCTCTATTGCCCGTTGTTTCTGGCGTTGAAATTGTACGTAGCCGACAAAGCGAGCCACGTACCAGACACAGCTGCTCTGCTTTGCAGCTGGATAGAAGTGCCCATCTGGTCGCAATAAATTTTCAAGTAGTATTGTTGAAGAGACTCATCTACACTGAGAATCCAGATTTACTTTTACCTCCATTAGACAAATGGCGTTTCGTAGCAATATCCTGAAGTCCAAAGAGTATTCAGAAAGCGCTTCACGATTAAAAAAGAAATACGCAAGTCACGAGGGTGATTCAAAACATTTTTGATCATTTCATACTATATGTGAAACTGCAGCTATGAAAACTTCCAAGAAGGCATACCCACTGTGAGAAAAACAAAATAAAAATACAATGAGGTGACATAAGTCATGGGGTAGCGATATGTACATACAGGGTGAAAAGTATTTAAACCGAAAAACTCTGGGAGGTTGTAGGAGACATCAAAACAAATATTTTTCCCTAATGTCATTTTTTCCTATAAGGAGTATTCAAACCAGGAGAGGAAGATTTCTCTGGCGGCAAATCAATTAAACCAACAAACACTTTTCCATTTTTTTTATTTTTTTTTGTGGCCAAGGGACAACAGATTAACAAAACCCAGTTTCAGTTAAGTAGATTTTCAAAAATGACTCCATTGACACGTAAACAAAGGTTACATCGTGGGATCATGTTCTGTCTGACACGGGCAAAAACCCCAGGAGTATCCTGAGTTGTTCCTGCTGCTGCTACTATCGTGGCAACCAGATCCTCTTCTGATGCAACAGGAGTTGCAGAAACAAGGTTGCGCATCTCTCCCCATACAAAATGGCCACAGGGGACATATCTGGGGATCGAGCAGGCCATGTTACAGGACCACCTCTGCCAATCCACGTTTCTGGTAACCGTCGGTACAGGAATCGACGCACACGACGGCTGAAATGTACCGGCACTCCGTCATGTTGGAATCATATGCGTTTTCTTGTAGGGAGCAGGACGTCTTCCAGAAATTCTGGCAATGCTCTGGCGAGAAAATTGTAATAGTGCCTGCCATTTAATAGCCTAGGCAGCAGATACGGCCCAATTAAACAGTCCCCAGCAACACCGATCCACACATTAACGAAGAACCGCACTTGATGAGCGCTAGTAACTGTGGCATGTGGGCTATCCCCACTCCAAACATGCGAATTGTGAATGTTAAAGACTCCATCACGCCCGAATGTTGCTTCATCGGTAAACAAGACACAGGATGGAAGTATTGGATGCATTTCACACTGTTCCATGTACCACTGCAAAAACTGTTCTCTGGGTGGATAATCAACTGGTTCCAGGTTGTGGGCACGCTGTAAGTGAAATGGACATAACAATTTCTCTCGAAGGACTGTTCTCACATTCGTATGATTCGTCCCCATGTTACGTGCAATTGTACGAATGCTGTCTGAAGGCTCCCGCTCCACATGTTTCAAGGCAGCTTCCTCAAACTGCAGGTTTCTTACCGTGTGACGGCGTCTCTGTCCAGGTAATCTGCTAAATGACCCGGTCTCACGCAGACGCTGGTACACAGCAGCAAAGGTCGTATGATGCGGGATACGGCGATTAGGATATTGTTGTAGATAAACTCGCTGTGCAGCTCGTCCGTTGTGGTGCGCTATGTAGTACGCACCAACCATATCAGTGTACTCACTCCAGGTGTATCGCTCCACTAGTAAACAGAGACAACGCACTACTACACTGGTGGACAGCAGTTGCCTACAACTGGAGAGCGTAATACGCCCTATAACAACTGAAGATCGTAATATGGCCTCTAACAACTGAAGAGCGTAATACGGCCCCCATCGGTTTAAATAATCCTCATAGGAAAAAAATGACATTAGGGAAAAATATTTGTTTTGATGTCCCCTACAACCTCCCAGAGTTTGTCAGTTTAAATACTTTTCACCCTATATACACACGGCGGTAATACATTGCGTACAAAAGGTATAAAAGGATCATGCACTGGCGGAATTGTCAATTGTGAGGTTTCCAACATCATTATGGGCGCCCGGTGGGGATTAACAGACTTTGAACGCGGATTATTAGTTGGAGCTAGACGTATGGGACATTCCACTCCGGAAATCGTTACAGGATTCAATATTTCTAGATCCACACTGTCAAGAGAGTAGCCAGAATACAAAATTCCAGGCATTGCCTCACACAGTGGCCGACGGCCTTCGTTTAACGACCGAGAGCGGCAGTGTTTGCGTAGAGTTGTCAGGGCTAACAGACAAGCAGCACTGCCTGAAATAACCGCAGAAATCAATGTGGGAGTACGACGAACGCAACCGTTAGTACAGTGCGGTGAAATCTGGTGTTTAATGGAAAAAAAATTGGAAATTTGTGGTAAGGTCTTATGGGACCAAACTGCTGAGGTCATCGGTCCCTAAGCTTACACACTACTTAATCGGACTTAAAGTAACTTACGCTAAGGACGACACTCACAACCATGCCCGAGGGACGACTCGAACCTCCCACGCACGGAGGGTGTTGGGGGCGGGGGGGGGGGGGGGGGGGGGGGGAGCCGCGCCGACCGTGACAAGACGCCCAAGACCGCGTGGCTAGGTGTTAATGGACTTTAGCAGAAGACGACAGACATGACTGCCTTTACTGACAACCCGACATCGCCTGCAGCGCCTCTCCTAGGGTCGAGACCTTATCTATTGGACTCTATACCACTGGAAAACCGTGGCCTGGTTCGATGAGTGCCGATTTCAGTTGGTAAGAGCCGATGGTAGAGTTCGAGCGTGGCCTAGAGCCCACCAAGCCATGGACCGCGGTTGTCAACAAGGCACTATGCAAGGTGGTGGTGGCTCCATAATGGTGTGGACTGTGTTTACATGGAATAGACTGGGTCCTCTGGTCTAACTGAACCGATCGTTGATTGGAAACTGCTATTTTCGGTAACTTGGAGACCATTTGCAGCCATTTATGGACTTCATGTTCTCAAACAGCGATGTCATGTCCCCGGGCCACAATTGTTCGCGTTTTGTTTGAAGAACATTTTGGACAATTCGAGCGGATGATTGGGTAGCCTAGACCGCCCGACATGTATCTCATCGAACATTTCTAGGAAATAATCGAGAGGTCAGTTGGTGCACAAAATCCTGCACCAGGCACACTTTCCCAGTTATGGACGGCTGTAGAGGCAGCAGGGCTCAATGTTTTTTCAGGGGACTTCCAACGACTTTTTGAGTCTATGCCACGTCGAGTAGCACCACTACGCAGGACAAATGGAGGTCCAACACGATATTAGGAGGTATCCCATGACTTTTGTCACCTCACTATAATAGGATTTCTACTTATCTTAATTTAATGGACAAAGCAGAAAACGATGGAAAAGAGGGAAGAGAAGAGTAGAAAGAGTGTGTTACATCTTCTAGTAAGAAACACAGCAGTTTTTTTTCCATGGGAACAGTTACCCACGATCGGTGACAGAATTCGGGAAACCAGTCTAACGGCAAGTTATTTGCGACAATTTCACGCTGCGAAGGTACATATCTGTGTGGATGTCAAAATGATCCGCATCGTTTGGACTAGCTCCCTATGGGCTCATACGTATTTTGATAGAAGGTGTCACGTAACGGCTAACTAACAGGACACGGGTGGGTGCCACTAGTGAACATGGGACATGGCTGTTTCACCTCTCAGACTACGACAACAAACAAGGTGATGATCTACGAAATTAAATAATGGTCCATATTAATCCTTGTTCGTTACAAATTTCCCTGTCAACGTACTCGTAAACAAGAAATTATTACAGACTGCAATCTACGAATGAGTTACAAATGCGTAGGGGATTGCCTGAAACCAACAGAAGAGTAAAGAACTACTACATCCAAATAACATCACTGATTGAATCATGAGTGAGCAAGGTCCGCAGAATACACTTGATCCCAACGACGAACCTATGAACGTTCGGTAATTCTCATACCCTGCTCTCCCAATCTGCAGTTTCCCACCATATCTAACACTCAGTCGAGAGTTGCAAGAACCATGATCTACTGCTGACTGCAACACACGAGCTGCTGACTGGAAGAACAGCCCTTCTCTAGATCTGCAGAAGCTATCCTCTCTTCCGCGGCCCCAAACCAAGTCTCTCGTTTCTGTCTTCAACCGAAGATGTTCTCTTCAAGATCCCCAGATCACGTCTTCTCTTCCGAACCTCCAAATGAAGAGTTTCTCTTCCAGCACAGAGTTCTTTCTCGTCCCTACAAGTCGGCGCACTTCCTGCGCACCAGTGAAGAATGCTCCTCAAAATATTGGCCAACGATATTTTTGTTAACAAGGCAATAATCTCTCCTTCTGGAAAAGTTTTAACCAATCGTTTCACTTATTTAAGAACTGTGATACACTCCCATTCTTCTGCTAAATTTTCCACTTCATCCAGTACACTCGTCTGCAAATCCGCATTTCTCTACTAATTTTTAAGCTTAACCAATAAGAATCCCTCTTACAACTTTTTAGACAAGAGAGAGTTCTTGTCGCGTAATGTGGTGCTAGGAAGCTGGCACATCACTTTACGATGAGAAAAAAATGCCTGTCCACGATGCAGTTCTGTCACTTCTCTCAGAACGTCGTGATATTTACCTGTTGCAGACTTCCCCCCGCACAGCTTTCTCGGAGACGACTCATCGGCAAAAAAGAAAGTTCCTTTGATACATTGATCAGCCAGAACCTCATGACCAACGACCTACCATCGATATAAACCCGTCCAGGTGATAGCAGCGTCACCTGGCGAGGAATGACTGCTAGTCAGATACATATGCAGTATCAGTGACCTTGCTGTCCGTGTAAAGAATGGGGAAGACGCACGATCTATCTAAGTTTGACCGAGGGGAGATTGTGGTGGCTCGGAGGCTCGGCACGAGCATTTCGGAAACTGCACGACTTGTCGGGTATTCTAGGAGTGATGTCGTGAGTGTCTTAAACACGTGTCGAAACCATGGTGAAACCACATCCAGACGTCGTGGTGTTGGGCGGCCACGCCTCATTACAGATGTCGGACGTCGTAGGCTCGGCACACTGGTAAAACAGGACAGGCGACAAACTGTTGAGGAGCTAACATCAGACTTTAAGGCTGGCTGGAGTACGAGTGCGTGTGAACACACGGTGCACCGAACACTCCTAAGGATGGGCCTCCGCAGCCGACGACCCGTGCACGTGACCATCGGCACTGGACGTTGGCGCAGTGGCGGCGCGGTGCGTGGTCTGACAAATTCCGATACCTTCTTCATCACGCCGATGGGAGGGCGCGGATCCGACGTCTTCCAGGGAACAGTTCTTTGACACCTGCACTGCGTTATGCTCAGGGGAACATTGTCGTGGGCATCCATGAGCCCAATGGAGCTCGTGTAAGCCACCATGACTGCCAAGGAGTATCGTACATTGGTTGCAAATCACGTGCACCCCTTCATGACGATCACGTTTCCTACGGCAGTGGCATTTTTCAGCAACATAGTGCGCCATGACACAAGGCCAGCAGAGTGGTGGAGTGTTTCGAGGAAGGCAGTTCCAGTTGATGTGCTGGCCCCCATCTCACCAGATATGAATTCGATCGAAAACACCTGGGATGTGGTTGAACGTGGCAACAGAGTTCATCACCCCCCTCCCCGAAATTTAGGGAATAGGTGACTTGTGTGTGCAGATGTGGTGCCACCTTCCTCCAGCGACCTACCAAGGCCTCATTGCTTCCAGGCCACGACGCGCTGCCGTTGTTATCCCTGCCAAAAGTGGACATACCGGGTATCAGGTAGATGATCGTAATGTTCTGGCTGATCAACGTTTGTGTATTAACTGGATGGCACAGCCTGTAAAAACTAAGCCTCTGCGCGAGTGCTGGGGTTCGTCACGCGATGTTTTATAACATCTGTGAATGTAGCCCTGGACCCTTCATTTTACAGGGCGCTTTATGCCAAAAACTGTAGTAGTGTGACTCCCAGACGCCCAGGTTGAACAGTGCTTGCGCTGTCGTGCAGTACACAGCCCTGCTCATCAGGGACCCAATTAAACTACAGATAATATTGCGTGTAAAACATCCGCTAAGAAAAAGAAAGATTTAATATAAAAGTAGATGGCCTAATCCTGGCAATCATTGACGTTAATTACTACAATTGTTAAATATTTTATTAATTGGTAAGAATGAAATTCAGATACTAATTTCTTTAAATCAGTTATGAATAACACGTCAGACATGGTAATCTGGTAATGGACTGACACGTGTTGAGGCGACACAGTACTTCAGTGAAATCTAACTGCTGTCTGACGATGGATGTAATAAATACGGATGTGCATCAAGAGTTAGTAAAAGACGTTTGAGAATCTGTAGAGCATAGCCCAGTTGGTACCCCGACTCATATGTGTTAACTACCTGTCGTTAACACGTGAAAAGACAGCCAGATTCACGTCACAGCTGCAAATACTTCACCCTATTTCAGCAAACCAGCTTCGACAGAGACATATCGACTGTATGTATGTGATTAGAGATTTTCGTTTTTGTGCCCACGAAAGTTTGCAGAGAAGGGAGACATTCGTTAACGGTGAATGGGGAAGAAGAGGAAGTTCTTGTTAACTCAAGTACTACTGGAATCTTTGTTTTCAAGTGACAAGGTACTGAAACACAATGATGATACGGGATAGGTTATCAATTTGGATATAAAATAAGCCAGCCTGTGCTCATAGTCTGCTTCATCTCCACAGACTTGTAATAACTTCGTGCATCCCTGGCCAGAACCAAAGATATAATCTCAGTTCATGGAGTGTCCCGTTTCCACATACGCCAAAGATCTAGAGAGACAGTTCTCAATTGAGCACCAACCTTTAACAATTTCGTTAAATTTAATGTTCACATCAATGAACTACATTAAAATTTGATTCAAATATGACTAATGACTACTTGCTACATACACATATCCCTGAAATGCTGAGACCCCCAATTACCTCTCCTTCGTAATACCTATTAGAGCGATCTGGAGCCCGCTAAGCCCCCTGTTATGTCATGCCTTAATTAGAAGCAAGCCAGTTACCACGAAGAGAATAAGCCTTCTTACCCTGGCAACGGTAGAACGATCGTGATTACAAACTTCGAGCGTTGCAGCCTACACTATCCCCTCTCCTTAGTTTATTCTTTGGTATCACTCACACTATCATCTTGCACAATTTTTCTGGGTTTGAGGAGTCGTAACTAGTGCACTCGCTACTTCTGCATCTATACTCCATAAGCCGCATTACAGTGTGTGGCGTGAGGTACTTCTTGCACGACCACCCTCCCAAACCCCTTCCCTGTTCCATTCACGAATGGCGCGTGGTTGTAGGTAAACCTCCGTCTTATTTTTTTCTTTTTTCTTTGTCATTGTGGTCATTTCGTGAAACGTATATAAGAGGAAGTACAATACTGGCCATTAAAATTGCTACACCAAGAAGAAATGCATAGATAAGAGGGTATTCATTGGTCAAATATATTATACTAGAGCTGACATGCGATTACATTTTCACGCAGTTTGGGTGCATAGATCCTGAGAAAGCAGTACCCAGAACAACTACCTCTAGCCGTAATAACGGCCTTGATACACCTGGGCATTGAGTCAAACAGAGCTTGGATGGCGTGTACATGTACAGCTGCCCATGCAGCTTCAACACCATACCACAGTTCATCAAGAGTAGTGACTGGCCTATTGTGACGAGCCAGTTGCTCGGGCACCATTGACCAGACGTTTTCAGTTGGTGAGGGATCTGGAGAATGTGCTGGCCAGGGCAGCAGTCGAACATTTTCTGTATCCAGAAAGGCCCCTACCGGACCTGCAACATGCGGTCATGCATTATCCTGCTGAAATGTAGGGTTTCGCAGGCATCGAATGAAGGATAGAGCCACGGGTCGTAACACATCTGAAATGTAACGTCCCCTGTTCAAAGTTCCGTCAATGCGAATAAGAGGTTGTCGTCCCCATCTGTTGACTCAGGGATCGAGACGTGGCTGCACGATCCGTTACAGCCATGCGGATAAGATGCATCTCATCTCGACTGCTAGTGATACGAGGCCGTTGGGATCCAGCACGGCGTTCCGTATTACCCTCCTGAACCCACCGATTCCATATTCTGCCGCCGGCCCCAGTGGCCGAGCGGATCTAGGCGCGTCAGTCCGGAACCGCGCTGCTGCTACGGTCACAGGTTCGAATCCTGCCTCGGGCATGGATGTGTATAATGTCCTTAGGTTAGTTAGGTTTAAGTAGTTCTAAGTCTAGGGGACTTATGACCTCAGATGTTAAGTCCCATAGTGCTCAGAGCCATCTGAACCATTTGAACCATATTCTGCTAACAGTCATTGGATCTCGACCAACGCGAGCAGCAATGTCGCGATACGATAAACCGCAATCGCGATAGGCTGCAATCCGACCTTTATCAATGTCGGAATTGTGATAGTACGCATTTCTCCTCCTTACACGAGGCATCACAACAACGTTTCACCAGGCAACGCCTGTCAACTGCTGTTTGTGTATGAGAAATCCGTTGGAAACTTTCCTCATGTCAGCACGTTGTAGGCGTCGCCACCGACGCCAACCTTGTGTGAATGCTCTGAAAAGCTAATCTTTTGCATATCACAGCATTTTCTACCTGTCTGTTAAATTTCGCGTCTGTATCACGTCATCTTCGTGGTGTAGCAATTTTAATGGGCAGTAGTGTACTATGTTGCCCGACTGTTACTGATAACTCTCGCCGAATTTCAAGAGTAAACCTTTCCGTGATACACAGCCCCTCCCCTGTAGCGTCTGCCGCAGGATTTTGTTGAGCATCTGCGTAACCCTCTGGCGCCAATTAAACGACCCTGTGACAAAACTCGCCGCTTTTCGTCGGTTCTTCTCCGGTTCTTGTATTAATTCATCCTGGTAATGGTTCGATACTACTGAGATATACTCAAGAGTCGGTTGAACAATTGTTTTGTAAACCACTTCTTTCGTCAGTGATTTACATTTCCTCAAAGTCTCCCAATGATTTTCAGCCTGGCATCTGCATTTCCTACAATTTGTTTTATGTGGTCGTTCCACTTCAGATCACTCAGGATTGTCACATGCAGCTGTTTTACGGTAGTTACTGTGTCCGGGGATTTGTCGCCGGTAGTGTAACCTATGGCTTTCTCTGTGTATTCATGCGACATTTTTATTTGCGTTTGCGGTCAACTGCCAGTCCCTGCATTAATCTTCAGCCACCTACATGTCTTTCTGCTATTTGCTACAGTCTTTTGGAGTTGGCACCATCTTATAGACAACTGCATTACCCGTAAACAATTACATGGAACTTCTGACGTTTACCACTAGATAATTTACATATACTGCAAAGATCCTAATATAAAGCTGTCAGCCTTCCAGCCGAGTGAGTTCGTCACACGCACGACGTTTCAGACAGTGTCGCTCCCATGATCTTCTGGCGAAATGTTTCGGCGCCATCTGAGTTGTTGTTATACGCTGAGGTGACAAAAGCCAAGGGACACCTCCGCATATCGTGTCGGATCTCTTTCGCTCGACATAGTGCAGTCACTTGACGTGGCATAGACTCGACAAGTCGTTGGATGTCCCCTGCATAAATATTGAGCCATACTGCCTCTATAGACACCCTTAATTGTGAAAATGTATCCGATACCGTTTTTTTTTTTTTTTTTTTTTTTTTTTTTTTTTTTTTTTTTTTTTTTGCAGCAACTGACCTCTTTATTATGTCTGATAAATGTTCGGAGGGATACATGTCAAGCAATCTGGATGGTCAAATCATTCGCTCGGATTGTCCAGAATGTTCTTCAAACCAATCGCGGATACATTACACCGCTGTTTGGAAGCATGACGTCCGTGAATGGCTGCAGATAGTCTTCAAGTAGCCGAAAATAACAGTTTCCAACGATCGGTTCAGATGGACCAGAGGACTCAGTCCACTCCATGTAAACACAGTCCACACCGTTATGGATTAATCATCAGCTGGTACAGTGCCTTGTTGACAACTGGGGACCACAGCTTGGTGGTAGCTGCGCCACACTCGAACCTTACGATCAGCTCTTACCAATTGAAACCGGAACTCAGCCGACCATGCCACAGTTTTCCAGTCGTCTAGAGTCCAATAGATATGGTCACGAGCCCAGGAGAGGCGCTGCAGACCATGTCCTGCTATTAGCGGTCGTCTGCCGCCATAGCCCATTAACGCCAAATTTCGCAACACTGTCCTAGCGAACATGTCCGTCGTACGTCACAAATTAATTTATCCGGCTATTTCACTCACTGCTGCCGGTCTGTTAGCTCTGACAACTATACGCAAACGCCGCTGCTCTCGGTCGTTAAGTAAAGGTCGTTGGCCACTGCGTTGTCCGTGGTGAGAGAGTAATGCCTGGAATTTGGTATTCTCGCCACACCCTTGATACTGTGGATCTCGAAATATTGAATTCCAAATGGTTCAAATGGTTCAAATGGCTGTAAGCATTATGTGACTTAACGTCTGAGGTCATCAGTCCCCTAGACTTAGAAACTACTTAAACCCGACTAACCTCAGGACATCACATACATCCATGCCAGAGGCAGTATTCGAACCTGCGACCACAGCAGCAGCGCAGTTCCAGACTGAAGCGCCTAGAACAGCTGGGCCACAGCGGCCGGCTTATAGAATTTCCTAACAATTTTTGCAATAGAATGTCCCATGTGTCTCGCTCCAACTACCATTCCGCGTTCAGAATCTGTTAATTCCCTTCGTGCGGCCATGATCACGATGGAAATCGTTTCAAATTAATCACATAAGTAGAAGTAACAGCTCCGCCAATGCACTGCCCTTTTATACCTTGCGTACGCGGTACTACAGCCATCTGTATATGTGCTTATCGCTACCACACGACTTTTATCACCTCAGCGCATACGCTTCAGGTAAATGCCGGGATAGTTCCTTTGAAAGGGCACGGCCGATTTCCTTCCCAATCCTTCCCTAACCCGAGCTTGCGCTCCGTCTCTAATGACCTCGTTGTCGACGGGACGTTAAACACTAACCACCACCACCACCACCTCAGTGCATAGGCGCTGCAGCTCCGCGGCCCATCCCTCGCCTCGTCCAGGGCTGGTGGGGGTGATTGAGTGGTGGAGATCAAGTTCCGGTCAGTCACTCTCCACCTCGCAAACCCTACAGATATCACTCTGGAGCATCTTGTGGCCAGTATTGGGATAGACACCATCACCACCATCTCTGTTTATCAGGTCAACAATAGTCCTAATTTCGGTGGCTTCCTTCACTAAGGAGTCCCAAAATCCATTGGCCCTGCACAATACTCTCATCTGTTCATAATTTTAAAAAATGTAGCTTTCTTACAAGATATACTCAGCAACCGTAGATTTGTGTTTCTGCCCTAACAGTGATGTTGTACATAGCGTTGAGTCTGGTCGTTGTGGTGCAGTGCACACTCACGTTAAGTGCTGCAGACGAAAGGGTGTTCATTTCATAACGAGGCAGTCGGGATTTACTTAAAAAGGCGCTAATTACTTGAAAATATGACTGAAAACATCGGACAACCCAACTCCGTTCAAATGGCTCTAAGCACTATGGGACTTAACATCTGAGGTCATCAGTCCCCTAGACTACCTAAACCTAACTAACCTAAGGACATCACACACATCCATGTCCGAGGCAGGATTCGAACCTGCGACCGTAGCAGCAGCGCGGTTCCGGATGAAGCGCCTAGAACCGCTCGTCCATTACGGCCGGCCCCAGCTCCGTGTTATAACGAAATTTTAGTACGCGTGGGAATAATATCCTGCTATTGGGTTCATGTACTGACAATTTGTAATTCAAATGAAACAAGACAAAAAAAATGGTTCAAATGGCTCTGAACACTATGGGACTTAACATCTATGGCCATCAGTCTGAAACAAGACAGCTACGACAAATGGAATGTGGACATAGACCAGATAACAACGACTTACGTTGTATCACTGAATCACATAATACGAGGAGTGTGACAAAAATAATGACACTGACTTTTTATGTACAAAAGCTTTTATTTTTTTCAAACAAAAATTTTGTCCCCTTCATAGAAGTTCCCTTCGGCAGCTATACACCGGGAAAGTAATTGTTCCCAGTCTTAATATCAGCGCTGAAAGGCTTCAACTGGTAGGGCCTTTAACATGTCGGTCACATTCTTTTGAATGTTCTCCGCCGCGTGGGATTAGCCGAGCGGTCTGAGCGTTGCAGTCATGGACTGTGCGGCTGGTCCCGGCGGAAGATCGAGTCCTCCCTCGTGCACGGGTGTGTGTGTTCGTCCTTAGGACAATTTAGGTTAAGTAGTGTGTAAGCTTAGGGACTAATGACCTTAGCAGTTAAGTCCCTAAGATTTCACACACATTTTTGAATGTTCTCCAGAGTCATAAGATTACGTCCTTTTAAGGGATTTTCCAATTTCGGGAAAATAAAATGGCATAAGGACTCAGATGAGGTGACTAGGAGGGCTGTTGTCATGATGCACCATCCACTTGGCACAAACCTTCTGCATGTGCAAATCTTCGCTCAAAATTTCATATATGGTGTCAGTCTTTAAATTTTATAGGTCATCCATCGTCCGTATTGTTAAACGTCGGTTTGATCTCACACGAGCTGCACATGTTCGACGTTTTCGTCGTGTTTTGGAGATGGATGTCTCCCCGAGTGAGGTTCATCTTCAGCGTGTTCACGGCCTTCCAAAAAATGATTTGTGGCACCGAAAAACTTATGCTCTTGATAGAGAATGTTCTCATAGACCTGTTTCATTTTTCCAAAGGTCAAACTTGTGGATTCCCCAAGTTTAACACAAGACTTGATGACATAACGTTGCTCTATATTACGCTGTTCCAGTTTCGTAACACACAACAAAAACGCAACTTCACAGATGGCGTTCTCAAAAGTCATGTGAAGGCTGTACGGAGCTGAAACTCGGACTGAGCACCTGGAAGGGATGAACACACCGGCTTGCACAAGTAGAACAACACAGTGTTGCCAGATCTCTCGCAGCACTGTCAGTCTCATTACTTTTCTCACAAACCTTGTAATTTAGTAACTTAACAACGACAATAATCATTCACATCATCGTGCGTACACACTAAAATAATATTCATGGAATAATCAATATAAAGATTTAAACAGATAACGTAGTTACTAAGCTCAATAATTTTCTCCAATGGCGGAGACAGGACGCTCATGAAACTTTATAATTGAGTGCCTTATATTTAGCAATGAAGGGCTGTGAAAATAGTTAATTAAAGGAGTCAGTTGTTTACACTGTCCTTGATTATTTAGTTTTAGATTGTGAGCGCAAATTGTAAGCGAGAAACTGCACTTCGCAAGTAAATATCACCTGTGACGTCGCTCTTTCCATATCTTTCTTCCTTCTTTTTACTGCCATATACTTTAATTATTCTGTAGTGGCACAGCTCTTCTTGTAGTATCTCCATATACAGCCATATTGTACAAGGTGGTCAGAAACTTTCTGGAAAGCTTGTAATGCTGTTGCAGGGTAGGTTGTGCTGAGAAATAATTGATAAGAAAAAATTCGATACGTTGTGCCGTTTTCGAGTTAATTAGCACTGAAGTTAGCCAATTAGGCCTCTGCTCGCGCAGATTCAAGCGGCCCGCCAGATACAATTGAAGGGCTTATTTCAACAGTGGAACAAGTCCATTTTTGTTCATTCTGAGAGATAGAGTCCTAAAGTTAAATGAGCGCTGAAAAATCTGCAGTTGAGATACCAGAAATATTCAAGTATATATATTTGAATATTTCTGGTATCTCAACTGCAGATTTTTCATCGCTCATTTAACTTTAGGACTCTGTATCTTAGAATGAACAAAAATGGACTTGTACCACTATTCAAGTATATATACTTGAATATTTATGGTATTTCAACTTCTGATTTTTCAGCGCTCATTTAACTTTAGGACTCTGTATCTCAGAATAAACAAAAATGGACTTGTACCACTATTGAAATAAGCCCTTCAATTAGTTTCGATTGTTCCTATTGCGTAGATGATAGCATAAGAGACTTCTCAGGCTTTTGCTGGGGTTTGTTCCTTGCTACCATCCCTTGTGCATTTTTTATATCGCTCTCTTATTCGGTTTTAGGAAATCAAGCGAAGAACACGTTTGGCGACACCATCTCTAGCGGACCGCTTCAATTTGCGCGCGCAACTGCATGAGTGGCTAACTTCAATGCTAATGAACTCGAAAACGGCGCAGTGTATCAAATTTCTGTCTGAGCAATTATATCTTAGAAAATCTTACCCTATAACACTCTTACAAGTTTTTCACACTGTTCTGACGATTCTGTATATATTCCTCCATATGTATTTCATTGACAATCACAGAATGCTCTCAGATACACACCGAACGCACGCCATAACCACCACGAACCAACTGAAACAGATTACAAGTCTCAAAAGTTCTTACAATAAAGTAAATTTCTGCCTAACTACTGCAGTTACTCGTACAAGAACATTAAATGTTTTAAATACGTTGTTTCTTTTTAAAGCCCATCCTTCTTTTCAGTACAGTTCAACATTTAAAGTAGTTGCTAACACTAATACTATTATGCGAAAATACTAAAGAGCTCATACAGATTGACAAAATTTATGCAAATAGTTCCTTACGCTACTAACAAATGACATTAGTGCTTACAGTCTCAGAATAGTGGCGCATACTTTGAAATATTCTAGGTCGTATCATGAATTGAAATTAATAAACTCAAATAAAATGTATACTGTGCTCTTATGCTTCGCAAGGTGATTGACATGAAGGGTATGTTACCGATTTGACATAATAGTGTCGTTTCAAGTCCCACTAGATCCTCGGCAGAGGCAAATAGACCTTAAATCTTCTGAAGCGATCGGAAGATTGTTATAACATCATACGTCTGAGGGACGCTTGCGATCTTCGCTTTTGGTGATTCCATTTATGGTAGAAACGCAAGTCGCTTGTCCTCTTTCTGCATTATTTCGGAACTGCACGATGTGTGCATTGCCATTTTAATTTGTGTGGCACTCTAGCCCTTCGTTTGGAAGATTACACCAAGGTATTTCAGTTCGGTAGATTGGCTTTCGTGGTCACTTACGGCCCGAGATCTGTGAATGAGAGTCCTAAGAACAGTGTTGCGTTGGGCCAGGTGGTGGCACCTAGATGCATGCAAATACAGCTCAACGTACGTCGCTTCCCTGCGCAAAGAGTGACCTGACTTGCCATCTTTCTTCTTCCTTAGCCAAATGTCGAGGAATGGGAGACAACCGTCTTTCTCAATCTTCATGGTTAATTTTATGTTCTCGTGCATGACGCTGATTTGACGAAGAAATTCATCGAGGGCTTCCCTCTTATGTGGCGACAAAACGAAGGTGTCATCCAGGATTCTGTAGAAGTGTTTGTGTTTGGGGCGTGCGGTGTGTTTACTAATTTCCTCGATACTCCTACACAGGGTGCAAATAGAGTCCATCTGCAGACTTAAAAGACATTTTCCTTACACCAAAACAAGAAAAAAGTGTAGTAAACATGGGTCCTAAAATACATATCTTAAGAGCTATGAGCACTTCTTTATCTTCGATACTGTGAAACGCCTCTCTTCTAGTGCAAGCTCTTACCTTTCCATATTTCGGTAGGAGTTAGAATGGATGATAACAAAGAAAAAAATTACAGTGACATTGGGCTCTAAAACCGATACCTTTGAACACTTGTTCAATAGAAGACATGTGTTTCACAGTATCGAAGATGAACACGTGCTCCTAGGTCTTAAGGTACGCATTTTAGAGCCCATGTTTACTAGACTTTTTTTTCGTTTTCGTGTAAGGAACCTGTCCTCAAAGAGTGTGTGAAGGGAATGCAGTTACACCCTGTACTAACTGGCTGTTTCGAGGATGACATGTATCTTTGAATTTTAAATGCGAACATTTTGGGTTAGGCTTTACTGTGACTGTTACTGATATCGAATGAAACAATAAGTTTAATGTTACTAGTCACAGATCATTTATATACACGAAGCGATTCGAAGGTTTAAACCTTCATCATCAGGTGGGTTAGTATGACATATGTGTGTGTTGTTTACGAAATACGACAGTTTACTTGTGACGTGTTACGACAGAGAAGGGAGCCTGTGATCACTGTAGACAGTGCCATAAGCTACCCAAAATCGTAACACAACACACACATATATATTACTAACCCATGTAAATCCACCCGATGATGGAGGTTTAGACCTTGGAAATGAGTCGAGGATATAAATAAACATTGACTGGTAACAGTAAAATTGTGGTTTCATTCGATATCTTTGAATTAAATATTTAGATAGATACATAGATTATCTATCTATTATTATTACCTTTACCTTTCCCAACATTTTAAAAAACAAAAAGCAGCTCCGTGCTAGATTGAAGCCCACGTCGAATCAGATATACCCGCAGAGACCTACTCAAAGACAACTAATGCAATGTTGAGTAACCGCGGGATAGAATGCTAAATAAATACTCGACATACGTTAACCAGAAAGGTGCAATGGTAGGAGCACACCGCACTGCCGCCGTAACTTCACGTCAAGCGGGCACGTATGTGGGCGATGGAATGAGGCTTACAAACAATACTGTATGTAGCGCTCAAAGCAGTTACGTCAACGTCAGCATGTTTAATGCTTACAGAAAAGATCTAAAAATGGTTGGTTCACCACAATGACATTAAGTGGTTACAGTTAATCGGAACACAATCGTCCATAAAGATATCTTTAAATTACTCCAAATAGATAAAATAGTAGCATCAGCCGCAACTACTAAATAAAATTAGTAAAATAACCATCAAAGATGGGAGTCATCACAATAACTGTGAGTGTGGTGCCGGCCGCTGTGGCCGAGCGGTATCTAGGCGCTTCAGTCTGGAACTGCGTTCTAGAGGACTGATGACCTCAGATGTTCAGTCCCATAGTGCTCAGAGCCATTTGAACCATTTTTTGTGAGTGTGGTCCTACCATTGCACCATTCTGGCCTGCTGGTACGACTTTATTGAGGTATGTCTCGTCCATTTTTATTATTTATTTAGCATTTCATTCACCTGTTGCACGAGACTGCGTTAGTTGTTTTTGACTATATCTCGGCGGGCTACCTCCTTCGAAGCGTGCTTCAGTCCAGCACAGAGGCGTTTCATTATTTTTAAAGTGTTGTAAAACGAAATCTTAAGATCAGTAACAATTTCTTATTCACATTTTTAATCGTGCAAGCTTGGGGCACACCCTAATTTTTGCTTATTTTCTTATCCCTATAGATAATCTGAAGATGCCCCACGAAGGCGAAACGCGTTGTTAATAAAAGAATAAGTTGCAAACAAGACTGTTTTTAATTCAGTTATTCTACCTACGGTTGCTATACAAAATGGCCTAATAGAGTGGAAGAAATTTTACGAAATACACTCCTGGAAATTGAAAAAAGAACACCGTGAATTCATTGTCCCAGGAAGAGGAAACTTCTTCGACACATTTCTTGGGTCAGATACATCACATGATCACACCGACAGAACCACAGGCACATAGACACAGGCAACAGAGCATGCACAATGTCGGCACTAGTACAGTGTAGATCCACCTTTCGCAGCAATGCAGGCTGCTATTCTCCCATCGAGACGATCGTAGAGATGCTGGATGTAGTCCTGTGGAACGGCTTGCCATGCCATTTCCACCTGGCGCCTCAGTTGGACCAGCGTTCGTGCTGGACGTGCAGACCGCGTGAGACGACGCTTCATCCAGTCCCAAACATGCTCAATGTGGGACAGATCCGGAGATCTTGCTGGCCAGGGTAGTTGACTTACACCTTCTAGAGCACGTTGGGTGGCACGGGATACATGCGGACGTGCATTGTCCTGTTGGAACAGCAAGTTCCCTTGCCGGTCCAGGAATGGTAGAACAATGGGTTCGATGACGCTTTGGATGTACCGTGCACTATTCAGTGTCCCCTCGACGATCACCAGAGGTGTACGGCCAGTGTAGGAGATCGCTCCCCACACCATGATGCCGGGTGTTGGCCCTGTGTGCCTCAGTCGTATGCAGTCCTGATTGTGGCGCTCACCTGCACGGCGCCAAACACGCATACGACCATCATTGGCACCAAGGCAGAAGCGACTCTCATCGCTGAAGACGACACGTCTCCATTCGTCCCTCCATTCACGCCTGTCGCGACACCACTGGAGGCGGGCTGCACGATGTTGGGGCGTGAGCGGAAGACGGCCTAACGGTGTGCGGGACCGTAGCCCAGCTTCATGGAGACGGTTGCGAATGGTCCTCGCCGATACCCCAGGAGCAACAGTGTCCCTAATTTGCTGGGAAGTGGCGGTGCGGTCCCCTACGGCACTGCGTAGGATCCTACGGTCTTGGCGTGCATCCGTGCGTCGCTGCGGTCCGGTCCCAGGTCGACGGGCACGTGCACCTTCCGCCGACCACTGGCGACAACATCGATGTACTGTGGAGACCTCACGCCCCACGTGTTGAGCAATTCGGCGGTACGTCCACCCGGCCTCCCGCATGCTCACTATACGCCCTCGCTCAAAGTCCGTCAACTGCACATACGGTTCACGTCCACGCTGTCGCGGCATGCTACCAGTGTTAAAGACTGCGATGGAGCTCCGTATGCCACGGCAAGCTGGCTGACACTGACGGCGGCGGTGCGCAAATGCTGCGCAGCTAGCGCCATTCGACGGCCAACACCGCGGTTCCTGGTGTGTCCGCTGTGCTGTGCGTGTGATCATTGCTTGTACAGCCCTCTCGCAGTGTCCGGAGCAAGTATGGTGGGTCTGACACACCGGTGTCAATGTGTTCTTTTTTCCATTTCCAGGAGTGTACGTATCGTCAGGAGTGTCCCAGGGAAGTGTGATAGGACCGCTGTTATTTTCTATTTACATAAATGATCTGGCGAACTGGGTGAGCAGCAGCATGCGGCTGTTTGCTGATGACGCTGTGGTGTACGGGAAGGTGTCGTCGTGGAGTAACTGTACGAGGATACAAAATTTCTAGTTTGTTTTATGAATGGCAGCTGTCTCTAAATGTAGAAAAATGTAAGTCAATGCACATGAGTAAGTAAAACAAATTCATGCATCATTAGTAGTGTGCTGCTTCATATAGTCATGTCGATTAAATATCTGGGTGTAACGTTGCAAAATGGAACGAGCATATAAGGATTGTACTATGGAAGGTGAATGGTTGACTTCGGTTTATTGGTAGAATTTTAGGAAAGTTTTGTTCATCTGTAAAGGAGCCGCATAAAGTGCGACCCATTATTGAGTACTGCTCGAGTACTTGGGATCCGCAGCAGGTCGGACTGATGGAAGACGTCGAAGCAGTTTAGAGGCGGGGTGCTAGATTTTTTGGTGATAGGACCGAACAATTCGCAAGTATTACAGAGAAGCTACTGTAACTCAAACGGGAGTCCCTGGCTGTAAGGCGACGTTCTTTTCGGGGGACATTATTGTGAAAGTTTAGAAAACAGGTATTTGAAGCTGAATGCAGAACGATTATGCTCCTGCCAACATACATACACGAAGATAAGATAAGAGATATTATGTTTCATACGGAGGCACATAGAGAGTCGTTTCTCCCCCGCCATATTAGCCAGTGCAAGAGGAAAGGAAATGACTAGTAATGGTACGGATACCCTCCGCCACGCACCGTACGGTGGCTTGCGGAGTATGTATGCAGATGCAGACTTCTGGTGTCTAGTGCCTACAATAAACAGTAGCCTTCAGCGTCTCAGGGAAGAAGACCATCACAAAAGAAACCATTCTAAACCTAGCATACGAATGGTGAATAATGGAGTGATGTCGAATATTGCAGAAGTGTAAACAGTCACCGACAGATATGTCTCATAAATCGTTTTCGGGGGGGATATCAACGATGCATGTGCAGTGTCTTGTAACGACGTGTCAAGTAATAGAGGCGCGGGCGAAAGAGAATGGTTTTCGGCTAAGTTTGTGGGGCCTGACATTATTCGTGGCTCGATGTTGGGATCTATCGTGTAGTGTTGCCCCTTCTGTTTGTTCTTGAAAACATTTATTTAAAATAGGTGAAATTCTACACTGACGGAAAAAAAATCCCAGCCCGAAGAAGGAGTTGGACCTCATAAACGAAAGTTCGTAGGAGTGTTTCTACACCTGAAAGGTATTGTGTATTCAAATTTCGCGCCAGCTGCATAATATTGACGCTATTAGGACCACTGTGAGGATGCAAATCAGATTTGCTTTAAATACACGCTGTGACGGTTGTGAGCGTTAGATACCTTTGTTTGGATGTGGTGAGTTGCCTTTAAGGCGACAAAGGTGCCATTAGCACACCTCACTGAGTTTGAACGAGGTAGTGTGATAGCGCTATGAGAAGCTGGATGTCCCTTCTGCGATGTTGCATGATGGCTTGGCACGAATGTAGCCCCTGTACACGATTACTGGCAGCGGTGGGTCTCGAGAACGTACGGTCGCAAGAAGACCGGGTTCTGGACGGCCACGTGACACGACCGAGAGGGAAGACATCTTGTTTGTCGTACGGTTCTGGCCAGTCGTACTCCATCTGCAGCAGCTGTCTGAGCAGCAGTTGGCACCACTGTGACACAACGAACTGTTACAAATCGGCTACTTAATGGATAGCTCCGAACAAGACGCCCTGTTGCGTGCATTCCACTGACCGAGAACCACCGCCACTTGAGACTTCTGTGATGTCAAGCGAGAGCTCATTGGAGGGCAGGGTGGAGGTTTCTTATGTTTTCTGATGAAAGCCGGTTCTGCTTCGTTCCTAGAGATGCCCGTGTGTTGGTTAGGAGGAGGCCAGGTGAAGGCGTGCAACTAACCTTTCTACGTACTACTCGCCCAAATATCGATTATGCAAATTTAACAAGCTGTACAGAGTGTTGACATGTTGCCTCTGTCTGCTCGATCGCCAGATGTGTCTCCAACGAGCACATGTTGGACATCATTGGACTGAAACTCCTGTGTTATCCTCATCCAGCATTAACCGTCCCTGTACTGACCGACCAAGTGCAACGAGTATGGAACTCCGACCCACAAACTGACATCCGGCAACTGTGCAACTCAATACGTGCACGTTTGCATGCTTATGTTGAACATTCTGGGAGTTACACCTGTTATTAATGTAGCAGAATTTCGCATTTCCAGTGGCTTATCTCGCGCATACATGAACTTGTTACTTAGACGAATGTGTTCCCAAAATTCCATTGCTCTACATTAGTTACTTTTGGTGATACCTAATTGTAGATTGAATTTATTAGCTGTATTATTGTTGGAACCTAGTAGCTTTTCCTGAATTTCTTGATGAGGGTGGCGTGGATGTGTTGCAGGGTGCCATCCTACCAATACTCGCAGCTGCAGCAGAGCGAGGCGGAGGCGGACCTGACGGATGTGGCGGCGCAACTCGGCCTGTCGCTAGCGGTTAACTCCTCTAGTGACGACGAGGTGAGTCACTCTTCTTGCTCGCATCTTCCAGTGTCGAGCGATTCGGAGACAGCCGCGTCCGAGGGATCTTCATCAGTAGCACCACGAGCGGTTACTAGAGTGCGCAATGCCTTGCGATAAGTCCAAAAACCTCTCCGCAGTGTCTCATGAGATCGTAGGTACAGGTGGTTGTCACCTCATTATTATGTTCGACAGCTCCCTTACCGTTGTTCGACGGGAGAAGACTATTTGCTGGCAGCGAGTTTCAATTTCTCGACTCTCCCAGCGTCATCAACAAAGCCTTATATCATTGTACTAAATACACACACACACTTAAGCCTCAGTTTTCATATTTGACACGAAGAGGTGAGTAGATGATACCTACGTTTTGAACTTACCCAGCCAATAACTTTACTTTTTTACTACCACAGTACCGTTAGGTTATCAAATGGGTAGTACGTTTGTGGTGTCCCTCTCTGGCCAGAGGTGTCACTGATGGACGGTGGACTGACTCTTATGTCTCAGGTGACACAGCGGCTCCGCTGCTGACAGCTCTGCCCAACTTTCTGAGAGTCAGTGGTGTGCAGTGGCAGACTTTTCGGCCTTGGAAACTAAACTCTCCCTGAAAAGTTATTTGTTAAGTAAAGTCTCAAGTGTTCTTACTAAACGGTGGAAAGCTTGGACTTTACCTCTGAGGTAAACAGTAGCCAGGGAAAATATGTCAAGTACACATAGCTGGATCAACATAAACATCCTTTGTCTCTGACATCTAAGTGTCAGTATTCCAGAACTGAGATTCCACTGACATAGAGCCTGTCCCAGTATGCTCTGATCGCCATGTTCCATAGCCATCTTGTATTTCAGATCGGACATCTTGGATTCTGACGTCGCAGTTAGGCTGATGCCCGTATTCCAAGTCTCAGATTGTGATGTCAAAGAGCCAGGAAACACAGCCTTAGGAAACACAGCAGGGCAAGTGCGCTGTTCTTTTCTTAATTTACTACAAAAATTTCATTTTACCGTCATTTTTTGCATAGCGCCTTTATCAGAGGGGGAGGAGTGGCGTGCGAGGACACCCCATGACTCATCTATAACGTCACCTTTGACGTCAGCACGCCAGAAAATCACGCCACAACTGTCCTTATCCTACTACTCCGCGTCAGGAAGCCAACCATATAAACTTAAATATAATCTCTACCGTTCAGTTTAAAACAGTGTAGCCTCAAACCTTCGTCACTTTCACCACTAATTCTTTATTCTTTTCAATTCCCAGCTTGCCCCATGTGTTGCGAGAGGTCGCTTAAGAATACAATAGACTTGCGTGCTTACTTAGAGTTCCAAACGAATATTACGTCCCTTTCTCCTTTCTTGGAGGGGGGGGAGGGGGGGGAGGAGGGGGAGAGTGTGGGACACATACAGAAATTCTATGGCGGAGTCCCCTTCGTTGGTGCAGTATGTCAGATGTGCATCCGTGTTCTGTAGATGAGCGTGATGGGTGGTTCTGCATTGTCGTGTCCGTGTTGCTATTAATTATACTAAAGCGAAATGTAGGACGGTATTCAAATCCAGTACCGTAACAGAATCCACTCCTCTTAACTAACACCAAAGGGCATCCATTTTGAGCTGATACGTAATTCAAAGCAATAGTGGTCACAATTGTACGTTACCATCTGTCCTCTCCTTGTAGACCATCTCCTGGTAATTTAAGTTTCTTCCACCACGAGAATGCGACTCATCTCAATCCGGGTCCTGCTCCATGGCGTAAACATATCCGTGCGTTAACTGCAAAGCCGGCAGCAACGCGTTATGGGAGTATGGGTAACTCCATACCGTATAATCCGGCAAGAGTGCTGCAGATATACGGCTCCACCTACTGTATAAAGCATTCGGGCAGTATCCCGTCACAAAAGGAGAGCCTGGCGTACCACACAGGGTGCTTGTGTGGAGGCAGCGTCAGTTGACTCGAAGCTACGACAATTCCGGTATAATCGTTGATAAGTATACAGCCTCCCCAAAGATATAAATATCGACGGTTTCAGATTTCGTACTGAAATGGGAACGTTGCAGCCATAACTTTCTCCGTCAAATTATCAGGTTGGTAGGCCGGCCGGTGTGGTAGAGCGGTTCTAGGCGCTTCAGTCTGGAACCGCGCGACCGCTACGGTTGCAGGTTTGAATCCTGCCTCGGGCATGAATGTGTGTGATGTTCTTAGGTTAGTTAGGTTTAAGTAGTTCTAAGTTCTATGGGACTGATGACCTTAGATGTTAAGTCCCTTAGTGCTCAGAGCCATTTGAACCATTTTTACCAGGTTGGTAACGCCTGTGGACCATCCGCGATAGTATAGACACACAATGGACTCCACGAGCTAGATCCCTTTTTGATAATTTAAAATCAGACAGTGCTTCAGCACGGAGAACACTTTCAGCAACATGCCTGTTTGGAGTTCATAATGGTAGGAGAATTGCTTAAAGAACTCATCTGGACAGTAAAACAAGAAATGTTCGTTTAGTCAGTGTGGTCCCTCTTAAAACTGCAATAGTTACTACATTTGGCTACACACTGCAGCCATCACAGTTAATTTTTAGTGTCCTGTGATAACGCGCTATTGCGTGAGACTCGCGCCAGCAGCAGACTTCTGCGAGAAACACCGGATGCTCGCCGTGCAGCAGGCAACAACTTGCGTATTTCCGTCTAATGGAAACGTCAAGTGGCATGGAGATAAAACGTTTTGTCTCGCAGAGACAGCTTCATTTTCCGACACCATTATTAAGCTTGCGGCCCAGGAGGAGGAGCTACCTCAATACGATTCAGTCATTCTCGCTGGGAGGTTTCTGTTGCAGTGCTCCGTGTACGTCTAAACGTGCGAGCAGCACTGTGCATGTGGCGACGAATGGAGCGCTTCTTTCTTTTTCTGACAAATTTCCACATCTGTCTATTTAAGTGCACGGCAAATCCCGAATTTTAGTCTCACTAAAATATCCACGGACAAAAAACTTTATTTTCTCATTCCGACGAACTGCTCCGAGGCAGGGATATTTTAAATCTGACGTATAGTTAGTGAGACATTCGTTACAGGTTTAGCACTGGGATACTGTGGACAGTGAAAGAGAAAACATTTAGTATTGGCCGTGCTGAAATAACGAATCTGTAATTATCAAGGACTAATTTTATGGACATTATGGAAAAACAAAAACAGACGGGGATTTTCAATCTTGTTTTTCGTAACCAACAAACCTATGACTTAAACACTGTCCTGTTTCTTTGCGTCACTAGAGCTAGATGAAATGTGAGCGAGACTGGTGGTATGTCCCATATTTTCTCAGTTGTAAGTGACATAACTTGACTTATATGTGTAACTGGGTCAGGCATATGTGTAGTGCATGAGCAGCTAAGGTACTACACACAAAATTAAATAACTATCATATATATACGTTTTCAAACTATACTACACTATCTGATCAAAAGTATCCGGAAACCACCAAAAACATACGTTTATCATATTAGGTGCATTCTGATGCCACCTACTGCCAGGTACTCCATATCAGCGACCTCAGTAGTCATTAGACATTGTGAGAGAGCAGAATGGGGCGCGCTCTGAGGAACTCACGGACTTCGCACGTGGTCAGGTGATTGGGTGTCACTTGTGTCATACGTATGTACGCGATATTTCCACGCTCCTAAACATTCCTAGGTCCACTGTTTCCAATGTGACAGTGAAGTTAAAATATGAAGGGACACGTACAGCACAAAGGCGTACAGGTCGACCACGTCTGTTGACTGACAGGGACCGCCGACAGTTGAAGAGGGTCTGAAACCGTTGATATTTATATCTTTGGGTAGGCTGTATACTTATGAACGATCATATAGGAATTGTCGTAGCTTCGAGTCAACTGACACCGCCACCACACAGGAATTCTAAACTGCATCAGGATCCACTGCAAGTACTATGACCGTTGGGCGGGAGGTGAGAGAACTTGGATGTCATAGTCGAGCGGCTGCTCATAAGCCATCCATCACGCCGGTAAATGCCAAACGATGCTTCGCTTGGTGTAAGGAGCGTAAATATTGGTAGATTTAACAGAGGAAAAACGGTGTGTGGAGTGACGAATCGTGGTACACAAGGTAGCGATCCGATGGCAGGGTGTGGGTATGGCAAATGCCCGGTTTACGTCATCTGCCAGCCTGTGTAGTGCCAACAGTAAAATTAGGAGGCGTTGGTGTTATGGTGTGGTCGTGTTTTTCATGAAGAGGACTTACACCCCTTGTTGTTTTGCGTGACACTATCACAGCACAGGCCTACATTGATGTTTTAAAGCCCGTATCTCGTGGTCGTGCGGTAGCGTTCTCGTTTCCCACGCCCGGGTTCCCGGGTTCGATTCCCGGCGGGGTCAGGGATTTTCTCTGCCTCGTGATGGCTGGGTGTTGTGTGATGTCCTTAGGTTAGTTAGGTTTAAGTAGTTCTAAGTTCTAGGGGACTAATGACCATCGATGTTAAGTCCCATAGTGCTCAGAGCCATTTGATGTTTTAAACACCTTCTTGCTTCCCACTGTAGAAGAGCAATTCCTGGATGGCGATTGCATCTTTCAGCATAATCGTCGTAGTAATAGAATCCACCATGGCGGCTGTGCGCTACGTGAACTCCACTGCGGACCACCTGTATCCCTTCACATGTGATCTCTTCCGCGACGGGAATGGCTCCTTCCACTAGAGCTCCTTCCACTAGAGCAATTCCCCAGCTTCTACGCTGAATGATATCGTTGCAATAAATCCTGCCATAGCGGTTAGAAAAACTACGCGTCGTTCGGACACTGTCGTATCCAGCAAAATGTCTTGACACGAGATTTTCATCAGTCCCTACAGGTGTCTCGTACACAAGACTTTTCCATGACTTCTAAAGGGTAAATAAAGTGCGGTCAGAAACCTACTAACGAAACAGAACGTCTTCATACCCACTTTCCAGGGAACATCTGACGCAGACGTTCACGAGCGTGATGTGTAAAGTGAGATGGACTCCACTAACCTGGAGCCTGGTCCGTGTGCGAAGATTAAGTGGGACGTGTTCCAACAACGTTTGGAACACGTCTCTCAGAAATCCTGTGTTCAGTGGTGCACCTAAACTGAAAGAAGCTGACTCAGATCTGTTAACCATTCATTGGCGATGCCCTCGCAAATATGTCTTGGTGACTCTTTACAATTGTAGCTTTGGAATTCTCAACAACTCTTACATGACTGCTGAGAATTCTGGGAATTTTGTCTTGAAGAAAGAGAGTTCATTCGAGAAAATTACAATACAGGGAACTGGAGATCGACCATATAGCCCTGCAACACCCACTGGATCAAACCATACCAGATCCTAAGTCAGGGAATCCGTATCGTTCATTGTCCTCCACTTACCCTACATCGTTTTGCTTTTGGAACAGTTTTCGTGGACATCTCCGACATGGGTACACGGACCGACACAGTCAGTCAGCTTCCCTATAGCTGGTATGCGCTTTTCTGTAGACGAAAACCATGTCTCTTAAACTCGAAACTATACAACACCATTTCACTATAGCCGATCAACTATCGACTTCAACCTCAAAATACAGACTGCTCTTTGACATACATTTACGTCAGGACCGATAATACATGTAAACACATCACGCCATCCGCAGTACATTAGCGGAGTTTGCCATCCCCACACCTGATTGTGTACACCAATGGGTTTTTCATGTTTTCGTAACATAAAATCTAAGCAACTGCGTTCATATCGCGAAATATTTCATTTCTTCTGAAAGTTATTTCTTAAAATTTCAGCCTTTTTCCACAGTTAAACCATTATTTTCTCTTGGATTGAGCTTATTTTTAGTCTCGGTGGCACTTGTTCTGCTAATTCCAATCCGATTTTTTATATTAAAACTTCGGTTTGCTACCCTGGTTTTCCGTTACTCGTACCTGCTTCTCAATTGTGGTCATTCTTCGCTATCCAGAATCTGAGTCTTCTTACATCTTCATGTTTTTGCTGTCGCCTGACCAACATTCGCATTTAAAATTTATCCTTATAGACCATCTTCATGTTTACAATCACTTTTTCGAGTTACATTTCTCTTTTCCTGTCTGTTGCACGAAATCGACTATAATTTATCTATTCGATATCAGTCAAACGTCTACGTTTGTGATGGCTTACGTCACATTGTGGGGGGACAAATATACTTAAAGGTCTCTTGTTTTTGTTGTTGTTGTTGTGGTCTTCAGTCCTGAGACTGGTTTGATGCAGCTCTCCAAGCTACTCTATCCTGTGCAAGCTTCTTCATCTCCCAGTACCAACTGCAACCTACATCCTTCTGAATCTGCTTAGTGTAGTCATCTCTTGGTCTCCCTCTACGATTTTTACCCTCCACGCTGCCCTCCAATACTAAATTGGTGATCCCTTGATGCCTCAGAACATGTCCTATCAACCGATCCCTTCTTCTTCTCTTCTCCCCAATTCGATTCAGTACTTCCTCATTAGTTATGTGATCTACCCATCTAATCTTCAGCTTTCTTCTGTAGCATCACATTTCGAAAGCTTCTATTCTCTTCTTGTCCAAACTATTTATCGTCTATGTTTCGCTTCCATACATGGCTACACTCCATACAAATACATTCAGAAATGACTTCCTGACACTTAAATCTATACTCGACGTTAACAATTTTCTCTTCTTCAGGAACGCTTTCCTTGATATTGCCAGTCTACATTTTATATCATCTCTACTTCGACCATGGTCAGTTATTTTACTCCCCAAATAGCAAAACTTCTTTACTACTTTAAGTGTCTCAATTCCTAATCAGCCGACTTAATTCGATTACATTCCATTATCCTCGTTTTGCTTTTGTTGATGTTCATCTTATATCCTCCTTTCAAGACACTATCCATTCCGTTCAACTGCTCTTCCAAGTCCTTTGCTGTCTCTGATAGAATTACGATGTCATGGGCGAACCTCAAAGTTTTTGTTTCTTCTCCATGGATTTTAATACCTACTCCGAATTTTTCTTTTGTTTCCTTCACTGCTTGCTCAATAAACAGATTGAATAACATCGGGGAGAGACTACAACCCTGTCTCACTCCCTTCCCAACCACTGCCTCTCTTACATGTCCCTCGACTCTAATAACTGCCATCTGGTTTCTATACAAATTGTAAATAGCCTTTCGCTCCCTGTATTTTACCCCGCCTTCAGAATTTGAAAGAGAGTATTCCAGTCAACATTGTCAAAAGCTTTCTCTAAGTCTACAAATGCTAGAAACGTAGGTTTGCCTTTCCTTAATCTAGCTTCTAAGATAAGTCGTAGGGTCAGTATTGCCTCACGTGTCCAACATTTCTACGGAATCCAAACTGATCTTCCCCGAGATCGGCTTCTACTAGTTTTTCCATTCGTCTGAAAAGAATTCGCGTTAGCATTTTGCAGCTGTGACTTGTTAAACTTCGGTAATTTTCACATCTGTCAACACCTGCTTTCTTTGGGATTGGAATTATTGTATTCTTCTTGAAGTCTGTATTTTCTCCTTCTTCTCCCCAATATGACCAAAGAACTGTATTGTTTTTTGGCTGAGATGAGAATATGATAATGATGATAATGTTTTGTGATTCTTGAGTTTCTTCCGGCGTATTTGATAATCAAAATATCCACGGGTGTACTGCCGGTCTATAGTGTCCAACGGGCACAATATTTCGGCGATCAAACATGTCGCCATCATCAGGTGAACTGACGGACTGAGCTCCTGTGAACGTGCCGGCACGGAGATCCGTACGCTATGGCTGCTCAGGGGGAACTGGGTTCGGTCGCGGCGGCGGCCGATTTAAATACCCTCCGCCGAAATATTGTGCCCGTTGGACACTATAGACCGGCAGTACACCCGTGGATATTTTGATTATGATAATGTTTTGTTTGTGGGGCGCTCAACTGCGCGATTATCAGCTCCCCTACAAATTCCCAACCTTTTCTCAGTCAAATCTCGCCACTTTCATAAATGATGATGAAATTATGAGGACAACACAAACACCCAGTCATCTCGAGGCAGGTGAATGTCCCTGACCGCGACGGGAATCGAACCCGGGACCCCGCGAGAACGCGACCGCGAGACCACGAGCTGCGGACTGAGATAAGAAGAAAGACTCCTGGAGACTGACTTCGTCAATAAGGGACACATATGGTTTATTTTCGGTCCATTTTACACGTAGCATTCCGCGCCATTAGAAAAGCTCAAATGTATCAATAATATGCTGCTTGTTTCTAGTCTTCAGGGTCCATGTTTTGCAACCATAGAACATGGAAAACACTAGTGTTTCAACAAGCCGGACGTTTGTGCTGTCGTTATCGCTCTGTTTGCCAGATCTGGATGAGCTTTTTCATTGCCGATTGCACTGGCCTGAGCCGTCTTCTTATCTCATGTTCACAGCTTCCCTTGTGCCAGAAGGCTGATTCAAGATAGATGGAATAATGCACGTCTTGGAGTTACTTTACTTGGCCTGTGAGTTTGACCTGTACTCCTCGCTCAGCTATCATGAGTTTAGACTTGTGAGTACACATTCGATACAGTTAATCGTCTTTGGTAGAATGTTGAACCGATACTGGAAATTTATTAAAAATGCGTATCAACGACAAAAAAACTGACTCTGTGACCCAGCGTAAGCTAGCCTCTTCCTGTTGCGTACAAAATTCTCGTACAATTATTACATAATTATGAAAAACTGGAAAATTCAATTAAACTGACCGAGGCAGTTAGGTGACGAGTGAAGACAACCTATCACATCCTAGGAAAAGTGTTATGTCTGGGATAGTTTGAAGTAAACCATTGAATATTAGCATAGGAAATACTTTGAAGATAAAACCTGTCACACTTATACATAACCGTCATCGTAACTGAGTTTTCTAACGCATGTTTATACGAAGTACAATAAGATAAAACTAAATTCCGTCCAGACAGACCTCATAAAGTCCAACTGTACCGACCGACCGCCGTGTCATCCTCCACCGACAGGCGTCACTGTATGCGGACATGAAGGGGCATGTGGTCAGCACACGCTCTCCCAGCCGTTGTCAGTTTTCGTGACCAGAACCGCTACTTCTCAGTCAAGTAGCTCCTCAGTTGGTCTCACAAAGGCTGAGTGCGTCCCAGTCGCCAGCAGCGCCCGGAAACCCGGACGGTGACCCATCCAAGTGCAAGCCAAGCCAAGCAGCGCTTAACTCCAGTGAGAGGACGGGAACCAGTGTTACCACTTCGTCAAGGGCGTTTACTGTTCTGTAAGATAGCAGGCTCAAATGTTCATGGTGGAAGAGCTTTTACCGCTATTATTTGGCCGCGAAGGGGAACATGGAAGATGGTGTAAGGTTTTTTATCCATAGACTTCGTGATAATTTCCAGAGCTATATTCCAAACATTTCTGCTTTATCTTAGGACGTTATTTATTTTATTTAACATTTTACAAACAAACAAAAAATAGACAACTAGTAAAACAAACAATGACAAAATAAAACTTAATGTCAAGGATTTTCAGCTAATTGGTTGCTTCAGGGCTACTTAGATGTTAGATGCAGCTCTTCCAGAGATCCGGCGAAAGCGAGCTGGGGGCTGTACAGTTCCATATGTGCCACTTCAAGCGACACATCGCTGCTGCCTAACCTTGCAGAGTCTAGTCTACCCCGGCTGTGGACTGTAGCAACAGTTTCTCCTAACACACATCCAATGAAGTTGCGTTTGTGCCATGTGGAGCGAAAAAGATTGACACCCAAGAGCCCTCAATTCGGTCTTCGGCTTGGAATTTGGAAATTTGTGATAAGTTCCTACGGGACCAAGCTGCTGAGATCATCCGTCCCAATGCTTAAACACTACTGAATCATACTAACTTGCGATAAGTACAACACATACACGCACACGCCCGAGGGAAGACTCGAAACTCGAGGAGGGGGAGGGGGGGCGCGTTAACCGTGACAAGGTGCGTGAGACCAATCGGCGGTCATCGGCTTCCAAGAAGCCTTGCTGAGTTGAAAATGACCATTCTGATTCTAGATAGTCACAAGTTTGAAATCACTAACAGTCACATGGTGACTCTCTGGCTTGTTGACGAAATTTCAGTCCGATTTCGGAAGCTTGCCGAATTATAAGCCCACGGGACAAAATGTTAGACACTCCCATAACAGGACATACTGGTCAGCTGTGTATTGTTGTCATGTGACCCTCCACCACTGACCTACGCCATGACAGTGACGTGTGAGCTTGTACCAGCGGCTTGTATGGGAAAGCGCAGTAGAAATGGCCGACACAATGACGTGACAGATTGGGAGAAATGACCTACCATCTTTGGGCGTGCAAGTCACTTCATAGTGAGTGAAGCTGCCGATTTGTTGATGTGTCAGTGTGGTCTAATAACACGTTGTAGAAAGAGCGGTACTAAAAGATCGTAACCGACAGGAGCCAAAATCGAGTGTCACACGTCGTCAATGACAATCGGTTTCACCTCGACAGCGGTTCCTGCTGTCAGGGAATGCCTGTCCATCTCTACTAGTTTCCAAAAGAACTGCATACAATAGGCATTCGGAGTCGAGTACCTGGTAAAAAGACAGTGTTGACGACAGCACCTAAATCTGCCCAGCTACACAGGACAAGATAAGGCATAAACTTGCCAGCAGCTGACTGGAAGCGTGTAGTTTGGTACGGTGATGCATGATTTTGCGTCTATTCAAACGGTGCGAGGCGTCCAGTGCACCGACTGCTGAGTGGGACGTTCACCCGCAATGAGTCAATGAGTGGAAAGGTGTATTTCAGTCTGTAGGTAGTTCGGTTTTGTAGGTTTTTCTCGTGCAATGACTAAGACCCACTCAGTGCAGTTCCCGTGAATGTAAACCAGGATGTTTGTTTCACAAACTAATTTATGTTCCGGGCAACCGCAGCTGTTGAAAGGCATGAGGCTAGCAAGAACTCAGCTATCAGATGGTAAAACTGCGCTTATTAAAACACAACCGGTTTCGCGGCTTAAAACTGCATCATCAGGTGCAACCTACATGGTAAAAAGCAAATACAGTGTCACCACATTGTTGGTTATTAAAATTAATTATTGTTGTTGTTGTTGTAGTCTTCAGTGCTGAGACTGGTTCGATGCGGCTGTCCATGCTAATCTATCCTGTGCAAGCTTCTTCATTTCCCAGTACCTTCTGCAACCAACATCCTTCTGAATCTGCTTCGTGTATTCATCTCTTGGTCTCCCTCTACGATTTTTACCCTCCACGCTGCCCTCCAATACTAAATTGGTGATTCCTTGATGCCTCAGAACATGTCCTATCAACCGATCCCTTCTTATAGTGAAGTTGTGCCACAAACTCCTCTTCTCCCCAATTCTATTCAATACCTTCTCATTAGTTATGTGATCTACCCATCTAATTTTCCGCATTCTTCTGTAGCACCACATTTCGAAAGCTTCTATTCTCTTCTTGTCCAAACTATTTATCGTCCATGTTTCACTTCCATACATGGCTACACTCCATACAAATACTTTCAGAAATGACTTCCTGACACTTAAATCTATACTCGATGTTAACAAATTTCTTTTCTCTAGAAACGCTTTCCTTGCCATTGCCAGTCTACATTTTATATCCTCTCTACTACGACCATCATCAGTTATTTTGCTCCCCAAATAGCAAAACTCCTTTACTACTTTAAGTGTCTCATTTCCTAATCTAATTCCCTCTGCATCACCCGACTTAATTCAACAACATTCCATTATCCTCGTTTTGCTTTTGTTGATGTACATCTTATATCCTCCTTTCAAGACACTGTCCATTCCGTTCAACTGCCCTTCCAAGTCCTTTGCTGTCTCTGACAGAATTACAATGTCATCGGCGAACCTCAAAGTTTTTATTTCTTCTCCATGGATTTTAATACCTACTCCGGATTTTTCTTTTGTTTCCTTTAAATTAATAAAGGAATATATAAAATATGCTCACAACGTTTAAAGATCATAGGCACTCCCATCGCTCCTAGTCAGAATTTACTAATCAGTGAATATCGTCAATACTATGGCGAGCGAAAGGCAACGAAGACGTGCTCCATTCTTTAAAATTTGCCTGCATCTAAAAAGAAAAAAGAAAATATTTTATAGCGAGCGGGCGCTAAAAGTTTTTAAAGAATTTTTAAAAAGGGGCAGGACTGGCGATAAAAATTTTGTCACTGCTAACATTATTAGTCGCGGCACTATGCAAATGACTGTTTGGAATGAATCAGGTGGCAGTGTCTTACCGGTGCGACGGCAGGGCAGCTCGGTGCTGGGTGGAGTGTGTGTGTGAATAACCTAAGGGACCAAACTGCTGAGCTCATCGGTCCATAGACTTACATACTACTTCAACTAACTTAACTTACGCTAACAACAACACACACACATACGCCCGAGGGAGGATTCGAACCTCAGGCGGGAGGGGCCGCGCAATCCGTGACATGGCGCCTCTAACCGCGCGGCCACTCCGAGCGGCGCTGGGAGAAGAAAAAGCAGCCCGCACGAACTACAAACAGAGATTTCTCGTTGGCGGAACGGAAGCTATCCATCAGAACAGTGTGACGTCATATACTCATGACTAGGAGCGCTGGGTCAGTACCTCTACAAGGGACAAAAATGCGGAATTTTATTACGTACTATCACCTAATCGTATAACAATCAAACCTAGCCAGAATGCTATGTTGCTTTAATTCTAATTGGATATTCAATGTGAACAGAGTGTTTTCGTTTTACACCTGAAAATTTCTACTTCCTCTAATATTTTCAAAATACGGTTTTTTTCTTTTTTATGAAGTATTTGTAAATTTTCTGTAGGGCTTGTGATGCTGTATACCTCTTCGCTTAAGTATGCTGCGATGAGAGCTGATGGTAGGGTACGAGTGTGTCTCAGACCCCACTAAGGCACTGTGCAAGATGCTGGTGGCTCCATAATGGTGTGGGCTGTGTTTATTTGGAATGGAATGGATCCTAGTTATGTTCGACTGCTTGGAGACCATTTGTAACCATTCCGGTCTTCACGTTCCAAACCAATGATGGAATTTTTATAGATGACACTAAACCACTTCAGCGGGTCAAAATTCTTCGCGATTGCTTTGAAGAACATTCAAGACGATTTGAGCAAATGATTTGGTCACCCTGATCTCTCGACATGAATCCTATCGATCATTTATGGGACATAATCGACATGTCAGTTCGTGCACAAAACACAGCACCGGCAACACCTCCCGGCTGTAGAAGCAGCCTGGCTGAGTATTTCTGCGGGGACTTCCTGTGACTTATCGAGTATTAGCGTCATGTCGCCTGGTGGGTGATTCATTTTTGTCCCACCTGCTATACACGAGTGGGAAGATTTTTTTTTTCTTTTGTATCTTTGTCCTCAGCCTAGTGAGAGTCTGCTCTCTTGTTATGTGAGCTAGGATGATATTGCTTGTCACCAGGAGCCGTTAAACAGGTATGGACGGAAGTGTAGCACATACATTTCAGAGCTGAAAGTGCACTACTGTTTGACATATGGCTGAACTAATACAGTTGATGGTGACCTGTTGGACTCTAAGCTTGCTTTTAGGTAGGAGAGGACAATTCACTGGCTCCGACTTACACCTTCTCCCTTTCTGTCTTCCGTGGCATAACAGACACAGCGTTAGATTATATTGGCACACATCAATCATCAACGGTACAGAAACATCTCTGACTTCATAACGGGGTATGGGAAGCCAACGGCAGACAATCTTCAACAGGGCCTTGCCCTGGGCGGCAGTACGAACTCCCCGTACCTATATCCAACAATCATTTCACGTGTAATGGACTACTTTGACCTATGTCTACATACATAGACGCAAAACTATTATATGGACGATTTCCGTCGCCGTCTCCACTTGATAGCATTACCGTGCGTGTTAATTGTTTAACGCATGGATGCACAAACCTCGACCAACTGGCTGCATGCGGCCTTGCCATTCATCTGATTGAGCCTCGTCCCTCATCGGTCGCTCTTGTAATTTTTTCGTCTCATTACTCATCTTTTATTCCCTCCTGAAATGGGAAGAGCGGACCCTTGTAGGATTTGGTTCTTTTCAGCCCAGTCTAATTGAAACTGGGCAGGGGATCCCAGTTCTAAATAATAACTTGCCTCTCGGCACGATATTTCTGAACTTACCGCCTTTGCGTAATCATAGCAAGGGTTTGATTCCTGGGGTACTAGCAAGACTGTACACCCCTGCTTTAAAGAAAGGGATAGCCGACTAGCAGTTGTCGGGTCTTCATTTCTCTTGACACAAAATTTGTGAGTAAATGCGCCAATAAAGAGAGTAATGACATTTTAGCAGTCTTACAACGCTTTTAGCGATTTTGTGTTGCGTAATTGGTGCAGTTTGCCTTTGACGTCGTGTTATTTGTTAGAATTTTCGTATCACACGGTTTATTGCTGAACTGACACAAAGCGAAAATAACTAGAAAACTCGTTGCATTTTGGAATTAGCTTCCCCATTCTTGTAGCATTGCCAAAAAGCTAATAAACTTCTTGAAATATTCAACGAGTCTAGCGTGTGCTACTGCAGTCTCGTTGAGGCGGTTGCGCGTTGCCCTCCCCTGCTCGTCACTTATGTCCTGCTGCATTATCGACTTTTCATTTTTGTCGCCGCAGACCTTATCACGATAATGATGTTCGCCTTCTCACACGCAGAGATTCTGTCATCTCCAAGACAAGTTGATGAGGTTAGTGCAGGTCCTTAACGTCCCCTTTACTTCGGGAAGTTACAGGTGCAGTATATCACAGATAACACTGTCCAACTTTCTTTTTGTGAATTTTTCGATGGATGTAGTCTCAAGACGCCTCCTTAAGTCGCAACACTAAATAAAGTTATCCCGCGTTAGATGTTATTGTAAAGCCACAACGTGTGGCAGTGCGACTCCTGGTTCGTATCATAATATATAACTAGGTGGCACAGTGATTAGACACTGAAATTGCATTCGGAAGGGGTCAAGACAGTGTTAAGTCATTTTCCATATTCCCCTAAATCGGTTAAAGCAAATACTAAAATGGTTTCCTTCGAGAGAACACTTCCTGTCTCCTTTCGCATCTTTCCCCACTTCTCTTTCTAACAACCTCTTCGTCGAAGGGGCCTTAAATCCTAATGTGCCTTCCTTAGTTCTTGAGGTAACTCTGACTAGGGTTAACAGATTGACGTTCACTTTTCACATTCAAAGAAGCCTAGAGGGGAACTGATGTAAAAATGTCGAGTGTCTAAAACTTGTAGTGTAACGAGGAAGTTTTCTCTGGTAATCCACAAACAAACTTTCAACAACCAAGACAGCATGTGGTTTCATACCCTCTGGCCGGGGAATGTCACCTGTACATTGACATTTATAGAGTTTACAATTTAATTTTTCGTTGACGCCACTACAGACATACTATCAGGCTCAAAAGTAGTCGAACGCCTCATTTGCATACAACTCACATAACTCAAGTTTCTTGCAGATCTTCTAATCACTTTCCGGTAAAGACGTTTCACTATGTAAAATGATTACCACAAGTGACCACCAAAGAAAACTGCTCTGTATGGCAATAAGCTCAGATATTAATTAATACCACGCTAACACAAATACAAAGAAACATCAGTTTTTAATGTCAAATTTATTGCAATAAGCGACATATCTCAAATATTACACGCTCATTAGAATCACGAAGAATTAATGCCAGTAACTCAACCGCATAAATCTTTCCGTAATCCTTGCCTAGAGCTTTTTTTTGCGAATGAGAGATTTTTCAAGAATATCTGGATTCCCATAGTTCGATAAAAATTAAAGTATTATTACGCTCTAAAAGGTTTCCTAACCAGCTATTAACCATCGTTAGAATAGACTGATTTATGAACTAACCAGTTAGACCACCATTAACAGCTTCAAGTGCTTTATGGAAAGTTTATCATCAATAAAATATCACTACTAATTTCACTGTATTCATGATGGGACGTGGGTCGATCTGCAGTTCGAAAGTCACTATCGCCCTTTTCATCTAACACAAAGTGGCATTAAAAATCAGTTGAACATAAGTTTGAACTTCTAAAGACATAAAAAAATGTTTTGTTCTGTATGTGCATATGGATTCAAACTCAGTATATATAGATAGTGCAGACTAATGTCTGAACGAGATTCGGAGAAAGGACTGATCTTCGTTGCCGATTAGTCATAAAGAGATGTAATAGACCTCATTTTTAGTTAGCATCAGTTAGTAAATTTACATGACAAAAAGCTTTGTACTGGACCGGGGCTCCTACCTAGTAACTATTGTTCCTGTTAACTAACCACGAAAGATGCTAAATGTGGTTTCATTCACAAATAACAGACTTCAAATGATGTTAAGTAAAATTTCCTGGTGGACGTAGATCCTAACCCAGTACCTAATCGGATCGTTAACTAAGCACAATAAAACGTCGGATATCAAAATTATTCAGCAGTACCGAGATGTTTGAATCTGAACTTTATCTTTTGCCTTCCCAAAATTTAGACTCGACACCTACGGACGTTGTTTTCTAGCGAAAATGGATGTTAAATACATCTGTAGCGATATGTGTGTACGTTTGAACTACGTAGAAATGACATCAAAAAGGGTTCAGTGCTAACTGGAGCTCGTAACCCACACATATCGCCGTTGACTACACACGAGGAGATGTCAACTACGGCATTCTTTTCCACCAGTAGCTAGGCGTGGCATGTATGACGTTGAAATGTTGTGACAACAAGTTAAGAGTATTACTGGGAGTCGAAACTGTCCCGTATCGTTGCAGTTGACGACGAACGGAGACGTCAAAAATCAAAATTGTTCTCCACTAGAAGTTCGGTGTGATCATGCCAGAGCTTGGAAAAGACACTATGATAATTTCTGTGCTGGACAAAGATTCAAACTCAGACGTGTGCCTTACTTGGAGATAACGATGATTTGGAATCTTGAGCAGACAAAGAATTGAAGGAAATGTGTTGTCATGAAGGGAACTAATCCTGCAAAAGGAAAGATCCGAGTTAGAATCCCAGCCCAGAACCGATATACTCAACATCTCTGGCTCGAATGAATTATGGAATATGTGTACTGTGACATTACATGGCGTTTGGTTCATAAACTAAATAGATGTTGCAAGTGTAAGAAAGGATCAAATGGCTCTGAGCACTATGGGACTTAACATCTGAGGTCATCAGTCCCCTAGAACTTAGAACTACTTAAACCTAACTAACAGGAGGACATCACACACATCCATGCCCGAGGCAAGATTCGAACCTGCGACCGTAGTGTAAGAAAGGTTACTGGTGACAGAGTTTCTGCATGCTGAACTTCTACATCACATATAACGCAAATATGGAACCATGGTGCAATCTTATGTTGCTCCCTTTGCATTACTAGAGGTGAATAGGATCTGTTTGCGAAAAATTAAAAAGGACCGCTTGAAATACACAACTCTACCATCGATCCACCACACCACCAAACTCCACAGGTCATGATTTTGTCGTTATGTACATATGCCATACTGGATGAGATTTCTGACTCCCTTTGGTGGATTACAGCCTGTTCCATACATTCATTTCCTTAATCTTTTTGCGCCTACGAGTGGCACATCTGCAGATTATCCCCTCCTTGACCCGCGGTGGTGGCGCCAACGGGAGTCGTAAAGGGAAGGAGTGCGTAGGCAGTGTGGTGGGGGTCGGCCGGAATCCGAGTAGTTTTTGGCTTTTTAAGGTGTTGTCTGGCGAATAGCACTTGTTTGCGTTTCGGACTATGTCAGTGCTTTCCTGGAGGTGTCTTATAGTTGTGAATTGAGATGGAGAAGATTGAAGATAACTGAGCTTTCTGACAGGAGTAATACGATGCCATATTCTTAGCAAACAAAGAACTGATTCGGTACGTTAACTTGAACACTCCTACATCCAATACTTCTGCTGTGCTGATAAACGTTCGGCACCAGGTGGCGTAAGTTACTGGTATATTATAAGTACACAAATTATTCACTCTATTTTCTTAACGTAGATGAGCGTGGTGGTATCGAATAATTGACATATGTGATGTTCTTCTGTGCTGCCTGCCATGATTCTTACTTCGCCATTGTCTTTCTCAGTTTCACACAGCTACCCACATTTGTTGGCCTGGTAAGGTATTTGCTATTGTGTGTGTGTGTGGGGGGGGGGGGGGGGGGATTTTGAGTCCGAAAACTTGTACTACTTGTTGGCAGAAGGACACAGAAATTTGTAAGAAATTTCTGCTTACATCCGAGAGGTTTGATTTGATACTGTGTTATGTATGTACAGGTTTACGTACAGGTATAAATTTGGAAATTTGTGTAAGGTGTTATGGGACCAAACTACTGAGGTCATCGGTTCCTACTTTTACACACTATTTAATCTAACTTACACTAACTTACGCTAAGGACAACACACACACCCATGTCCAAGGGAGGACTCGAATCTCCGACAAGGGGAGCAGCGCGAACCGCGGCAAAACGCCTAGACCGCGAGACTACCCCGCGCGGCAAAGGTATTAATATTGTGTGCTTGTTTAACTAATCAAGAACACCGTCGCCTGATTACTAGGAGTAAAAGCGAAGATGAGCAAATTATTGTTAATGCTGTCATTGTAATTATCTTGTGAACTTGAAACTCACGGCAACAAACAGTTGTAAGCCTTTAGGGGGGTTGTTTTGGGGAAGGAGACCAGACGGCGAGGTCATCGGCATCATCGGATTAGGAAAGGAAGTCGGCCGTGCCCTTTCGAAGGAACCATCCCGGCATTTGTCTGGTGCGATTTAGGGAAATCACGAAAAACCTAATTCAGGATGGCCGGACACGGGATCGAACCGTCGTCCTCCCGAATGCGAGTCCAGTGTGCTAGAAGCCTTTTGCCTTCAAGCGTTAATTATTGTTTTTTTTTTCAGATTGTGGTTCAAATGGCTCTGAGCACTATGGGACTTAACTTCTGAGGTCATCAGTCCCCTAGAACTTAGAACTACTTAAACCTAATTAACCTAAGGACATCACACACACCCATGCCCGAGGCAGGATTCGAACCTGCGACCGTAGCGGTAGCGCGGTTCCAGACTGTAGCGCCTAGAACCGCTCGGCCACCCCGGCCGGCTTCAGGTTGTGTATGAAATGTCTAATTTATGAGGTTTTGGATAGGTATTGGAGGTCCAGTAAATGTTGGATTTTGAAATGATCCGATGTAAGTTGGCACTGACTGGGGAGCCACTGCTATTGGCAATACCAGTCCTGTAGCAGACTGTGGCCGCTTGATTGTGCTGACCGAAGTTCGGTCATAAGAAACTACATCACTTGGGTGGAGCCTTGTATTGTATGATAATTTAAACCATTGTCATTGCATTTGCTTGTTTCATAAGTTATGAATATCTACTTGCTTTCAAGGTGGGTAAATGGTTTCATAAAAATGTATTGTTTACTACTTACTTGCTCATGAAGTTTGTTGAAGGATTATCAGTGCCACGATCTTTTACAAAAATTCATACAATATCAGCTTTAGACAATTTTCACATATGACGAGTACATATACACATTGATTTATCAATAACAAAAGCTTCGCGACATGTCTGTACGTGTCATTACTTCAGCTTGCGAACGATAAAAGTCCTGTAGGTAAGTACATCAAGAGGTGGAAATATCTCGAAGCTGGGACTCTTTATATAGCAACGCGCAAATAGGATGTCGTAATCTCGGGTAGTGCGCAAGCGCCAGCAGGCTCTTTGTGAGGCTGCCTCGATTTGGCGCGCTTTTCACAGCTCGAGGACGGCGCGTTGCACTAGCTACTGACAAGGAGAACACGGCAAGTCCCAAAACCCATTTCCCAGAAACTTCAATCAGTGGGAGAGGGGTCAAAATAAGCAACATGTGTCCCCGCTTATCCGTAGATATTTTAGCGTTTCTGAGAAAGTGATAGTCAAGGTCTTCGACGCATTTTAGATGACTTTTAAGGTGCAATAAGTTCATCTGAAGCGTTGGCACTGTTGGTAGCTTCGCAGTTCCGCACTTTTGTGTCCGTGCTATAGTTTTCATTTTATTTTATTTTTGTATTTCACATTTAACTGCCCACGTCTGTAGAAGGTTTCCTATCAAGTTAGAGGATACAAGGACGTTATATTAATTGAAAAATTACAAGCGTGCTTCTCAATAGGTGTCATACATTTATTATGTAGTGCGTGTGTATGGTCCGTACCTGCCTGTTCACGTTGAGAACTAATTTGGGAATAACGTTTCCCTTAGTGACTCCCTCAAGGGACAAAACCAGCTGGGCAGGCCAGAATCGATTGACTACAAACCCTCCTTGCAGGCTGCAGGAATAAGCGGGTATGCTTGCTGGAAGACCGAAACCCACTTCTCGGCAACAAGTACGAAACACCACCAATGTTATTGACAACACACACGACAGGAATTGGACTGAAATTCTTTTACACATTCGTGTAGTAATCTTCTGTGGGCATGGGTAGATACATGAAAAAAAAATGTAAATATTGTATTCTCGTCGCCACTGTAGAGTCCTTTATCATAGGAATCGAGGAAGAGGATCTTGTTTGGTGGCCGGTATCCTCTTTCTACACACAACTGCACACATATATTAACAAAGTTGAAACTTCCTGGCAGATTGAAACTGTGTGCCGGACCGAGACTCGAACTCGGGACTTTGCCTTTCGCGGGCAACTGCTCTACCAACTGAGCTACCCAAGCACGACTCACGCCCCGTCCTCACAGCTTTACTACCGCCAGTATCTCGTCTCCTACCTTCCAAACTTTACAGGAGGATATTGCGGAGACATGACTTAGCCACAGGCTAGGGGATGTTTCCAGAATGAGATTTTCACTCTGCAGCGGAGTGTGCGCTGATATGAAACTTCCTGGCACATTGAAACTGTGTGCCCGACCGAGACTCGAACTCGGGACCTTTGCCTTCCTTTCTTTCAGGAGTGCTAGTCCTGTATGGTTCACAGGAGAGCTTCTGTAAAGTTTGGAACGTAGGAGACGAGGTACTGGCAGAACTGAAGCTGTGAGAACGGAGCATGAGTCGTGCTTGAGTAGCTCAGTTGGTAGAGCACTTCCCCGCGAAAGGCAAAGGTCCCGATCCAGCACACAGTTTTAATCTGCCAGGAGGTTTCATATCAGGGCACACTCCGCTGCAGAGTGAAAATCTCATTAAAGTTCTTTATTTACATAAACAGAAAGCTATTTAACTTTAAGAGTCCATGTGTCGTGGTACAAGCTCTTTACTAATGGTCCATGCTAGCCTCACTGCTGGTGAAGTACGAGTCCCGCTATACGATGAATGGCAGACGCCGAACTAGGTGCGAGTTAGTACGCCACTGACTGAGCCTGTGACTGAGCAACTGCGACCGAGACTGAAACTGAGTTACCGCCTGACACTGAGTGAATGTGGCGGCGATCTAAATATTTGCGGTCGAGAGGTCGTTGGCGGCATGTTGCTTGCAAGTCTGTCTTTGGCCTTGATCCAGCGCCTACTATCGATCTTCTTACTACATCTTTGCTGACCGGTGTGCTGGTGACAGCTTAGGCCAGCACATTCCTCCCTCCCAAAATTCTGCACCATTGTCGTGTACATGCGAACTCGAATGGGGAGGGAGGCAGGATGCAGGACTTAGAGAGGAGCCAAGAGCCGTGGCTGTGGAGGACGGCGTACTCCCGACCGTACCCCGCCATCGGGCTTGCGAGGCAACAGGAACATCCTCTGCAACACTGCTGCCAGGGCACGTGTCCAGGACTGAGGGCGTGTCGTGGTGCGATGACGGCGACGGCGATGGGGTGAGCGGGAGCGAGAGCTCATCGTCCATCCGCTCTTCCTGGGGTATCCTGGTGGCACCAGCGGCCAGCTGCCAAGGCCGCGCGGTCCCGTGAGGCCGTGAATCTGGGGGAAAAAGGCAGCACACTCACAGGGAAAATGACACGTACGAATTTGGTTCTGACGATAGCGCTCCAAACCATCGGGACCTGTAGTCAAGTACATAAAAGATCAGTTTCCGATCAGGCGACGATGCAGAAGTTCTGCCGGTGATGGTCCGTCTCGTGGGTGGGAGCGAGCGATAGGAGGCGAGAAAGAGTTGCAGCGCTTGTTCACGTGTGTGGGTGGTGCAAAGCTTAAAAGCGCGTACGAAGCGTTTTGCTTCTCCGTTGGACTGTGGGTGTAACGGAGCACTTGTTAGATGACGAACGCCATTTCGTTCACAAATCTGTTCAGAATCACGGAAAGTGAATTGTGGTACGTTGTCCGCCTCATGTACTTCTGGCAAACCTTATATGCAAAATATGGAGTACAACGCTTGAATGGTGCTATGTAATATGGTAGAAGCCATTGGTACCACAAATGGGAACTTGCTAAGACAATCTACCACTATGAGCCAACGAGTGCTCCAAAATAGCCCTGCAAAGTCAATGTGCACTCGTTGCCATGCAATTGAGTCTTAGGCCAAACTGAGAATGTGTGAGGCGGAGCATGCGCGGCACTGTGTTCAATGTGGGCGTCCGTGCTCCGCCAAGTACAGTGCCGGCGTGACTGTCCACCGGAACTAGTCTCACACCCTGTTCAACTGACGTGCGAAATATCGGCTCAAAACTGAGTTCTGGATGCTGTCCAATGAACGAGGCCAAGACTTGCGAATGTAATGCAACAAAACCTTGCGATCTGGCTCTGCTTCCGTGGACGATGCAATTTGTCTATAGTGCAAGGATATAGAGTCCAGCGCATCGATTTGGCAACAAGATGCGGCAGATGCATCAAAATCAGAGTCTGGGCCAATCGGAAGGCGCCATAGGGCGTCTGCATTGCCATGCTTTGCCGTAGGTCTGTACACAATCTCATACTGGTACTGCGAAAGCAACAAAGTCCAACGTTGCAACTTTGAGCAGTGCGTGTAGGAACCCGCTTTGACGTATGAAACAAGGCTTGTGATCTGTCACTAAATAAAACTTACGATCAAACAGATAGTGATGGAACGTTGTCACACCATATACAATAGCGAGAGTCTCTTTTTCTATATGAGAGTAACTGCACTTAATTTGAGTTAATAACTTTTAGGCAAAAGCCATAGGTCTCCCTTGTGCACCAATTATGTGCGAAAGCACAGTGCCGATGCCGTAGAAAGAAGAGTCGACTTGCAAAACTACTCGCTTGGCAGCGTCAAAATGCACTAATAATCAACTGTCACAAAGCAAGGAATTTTTGAGTTTCTGAAATGCGTCTTGACAGTCTTTTTGCGACGCAATGGAGCCGCGATCTGAGCGGCATTATCTATGAAAGGAATGTAGTATGTCATCTTGCCTAGTACTGACTGCAGTTCAGACACATTGCGATGAACAGGCAGGTCACGGATTGCAAATGTTCAAATGTGTGTGAATTCCTAAGGGACCAAAGTGAGTAGGTCATCGGTCCCTAGACTTGCACACTACTTAAATTAACACCCGTGGCCGAGGGAGGACTCGAACCTCCGGCGGGATGCGCCGCGCAGTCCGTGACACGGATTGCAAGCAAATGAGATCCGAGGGGGTGCCCACCCACATCACCTAAGTACTGTAGTTCAGTTTGAAAAAAGTCACACTTTTCGAGACGACACTTGAGTCCTGCTTCTGACAACATTCGAAAAAGAGTGCGCAAATTGGCAATGTGTTCCTCTGGGATACTACCTGAAACGACAATATCGACAAGGTAGTTTCAACAAAATGTCACTATTGCAGTCAGCTGTTCCAAGCAACGTTGGAAAATGGCAGGTGCGGAAACACTGCCGAAGGGCAAACGCAAATACTTGAACAGCCGTAAGACTGTATTTACAACAAACACTTCCTGTGATTCTTCATCCAATGTCATTTGTGAGTAGGCATCACACAAATCTATCTTAGAAAAGTAACATCCTACACCAATCCTGTCCATGAGTTCCTCAGGGCGAGGTCATGGATAAGTATCAGCTACCGTCTGTGGATTGACTGTAGACTTGAAGTCAACACCAATGCGAATGCCAACAGAAGGCTTAGGCAACAAAACGAGAGGACATGTCCATTGGCAAGCTGGAATGGGAAGAATTACACCATTATCTTGCAATAATTCAGTGCACTGGATATTTTGTCTCTTAGGTTGTGCATTGTCTTTCAATGTAACATGCGCTAAGAAGTTATTAGTTTTTTTCCATTCCTTCTGAAAATGGTTCAGGAAATTCTTTAAGTAAGCTAGTAACACTGTCTTTTGGTGCAAAATCCGATACTGAAAGTACATTGTCTTGCATTCTACATAAAAACAAATCAAAGGCATCTAAACCGAATATCTTCTCACTGTCTCTCGATTTCAACACAATAAAATTCACTGTCCTAGTGTGAGATTTGTAAGTGGCAGGCAACCTACAGTGTCCAAGCACTGGAATTTGCTGTCCGTTGTAAGCAGTGAGGTGCTTGCTAGATCTAGAAAGGCATGGTGAGCCTAACTGATCGTACGTGGCACTATTAAGCAAAGTCACTGAGGCACCTGTGTCTAACTGAAAGTTCGCACGACGGCCAGCAATTCGACATGAGACAAACAGTTTGTTAGAACGTAGTTGCACAGCACTAGGGCGCGAAGGAGGCACAATCTTAATCTTACTTTTGTCAGAACTTATTGCAGGTTTTGAAAACACAAAGTTTGCTGCCTGTGCACGAGCCTGTTTCTCAAAGGGGAATATTGCTTCGACATGGCCTTTTTTTCCCACACGTATAGCTCTTTGCATTGCGCGATGGGCAGTCCTGTCTTTTATGGCGAGCAAAACGTCTAGGGCAATATTTTACTAAATTCACAGGTCTCTTTAGATGTCTACGTGGTGGTTCGCGCGGCTGTATGCGCGCTCGTTGTTGTGGCTGCTTGGGGCGGTCCCGAACAAGAGACGACTCGACCCGACAAATTGGGGCCTGCTCAAACTTATCGGCCGCTGTGACACCCAAATCATATTGCTCTAAGATTTGCAGTATTTGAGGAAGCGATGGATCAGATTACTTTAAGATCTGTTACCGTATTCTACTATCTGGAACATTGCATGTTATAGCATCTCATATCATGAGATCACTGTAAAAGTTGCCACAACTACACTCAAATTCACATTTCCTAATCATGCCCGTTAATTCTCTGTATGTCTGACGGTACGTCTGTTCCGACTTTTTCTGCAAGCAAAAAAACTGACTGCAGCTACTTGGACTAGCTGGTCATAATATTGAGTTAATGCAGCGATTATTTGGTCACAGCTGAGTTCGTCGGGAGACGCGGTTGGGAATAGTTTTTGTATTAACCTGAACGCTGGGGACCCCGCAATCGAAATGGAGTATTGTAGGCGCTGATGACGTCGCCGTTGAGCGCCCGTAAGCCCCAACACACACACTCACAGAAGTATTGTAACTTTACAGTCTCTTGAACACGAAGAACTTGATAATGTGTTTGGAACCGAGTCAGGTATTCGAGCCATTCCTCTTATGTGTCGTTAAACTGAAGGAACGTGGGTACCCTCGTTACTAGGGCAGTTGGTTCTGAAACTGCAAGGTTTGTGTTAGATCCATCACACTGGCCGTCTGCGACTGAGGCACAGTGGTAGGGGGTGGAGGGGGCGGGGTAACGAGGGTTTACACAAATACCTTATAGCATAAAAGCAAACAAAGCCGATGAAAACAGAAATCTGAGTAGTTCTGCGTCTTCCATCCTGGAATACATGCAAGAACAAACAACAAATTAGCAAACACGATCACCACTGCAAGCTAAAACACAAGAAAAGCAAGCAAAACCTTCGGCCAAATTGATTAACTTCGCTCTCCACTGTTGTATTCTCGTCGCCACTGCAGAGTCTTGTACCATATGAATCGAGGGAGAGAATGTCGTTTGGTGGTCGGTATCCTCTTTCTACACACAACTGCACACTTGTTCTTAATTCACATAAACAGGAAGCTAATTAGCTTGTGTTGTGGTACGAGCTCTTCACTAATGGTCCACGTCAGCCTCACAGCTGGTGAAGTACAAGTCCTGCTATGCAATGAATGGCAGACGCCAAACTAGGATGCGAGTTCGTGCGCCAGTGTGTGAGCTACTGACAGCTATTGCTTGAGACTGAGCGACTGCGGCGGCAATGTAAATATTTGCGGTCGAGAGGTCGTTGGCGGCGTGTTGCTTGCAAGTCTATCTTTGTCTTCTCTCCTGATAGGCGAGCTTTTGCAGACCGGTGTGCTGGCGACAACTTACGCCAGCACATTTCCTCCCCACCAAAATGCCACCCCATTGTCGTGTAGGGAAGATGCGAACGACAATGGGGAGGCAGGCAGGACACTGGACGTAGAGAGAAGCCAGGAGCCGTGACTGTGGAGAACCACGTACTTCCGACTGTACCCCGCCATTCTATTTTCTCCGGTAACACAAAGTGAACTACATAATACTGCATTCTGGTTCCAAATTTACGTTAAACGTCATGTGGATGTTTATAAGTAGAAACTCTGACACCAATAACCATCCTGACACCTGCAACTTTCTTTTTTGTTAGGAACAAAGCGCCATGTAATGTCACATGACCTATATTTTGTCTTTTATCTTAGCTTGAGATATTAAGTATGTTGGTTCTGGAGTGGGACTGGAACTCGGATCTGCCATTCTCATTACAGTACAGTTCCATCAATCCTTTGTCTGCTCAAGATTCCAAATCATCAGTGACTCTATGTAAGGCGCTTGTCTGTGTTCGAAACTGATTCAGCACAGAGACTATCACCGTGTCTTTTTCAAACTCCAGAATGAGCACACCTAATTGCTAGTGGAAAATAATTTTGACTTTTGACATCTTCGTTCGTTGTCAACGGTAACGATATGAGACGATTTCAACTCCCAGTAAGACACTGAACCTGTCGACACATCATTTCAAGTTCATTCATGCCATTCCTAGCTACTGGTGGAAAGGAATGCGTTACTTAACATCTCTTCGCGTGCAGTCAACGACGATATGCGTGGGGTTCGATTCTCAGTCAGCCTTGAACCATTATTGATGTCATTTCTAGTTCAAACATGCGCACATCTCGCTACAGGTGGATGAAACCTATAGTTAACGTCCATTTTTGCTCTGAATCAACGGCTATAGGTGTCGTGGTCGAATTTCGGGAAGACAAAAATTACATTTCAGGTTCAGACGTCTCGCTACTGCTTAAAAATATTGATATCCAACATTTGATTGTGCTCAGTTAACAATCCGATAAGGTTCTGCCTGTCTATTTCAACAACTGCCAACTGCCTCCGTCGCTGTCTCGATGTTTGTTGTCGCCACATGCCATGTGGAGCTCAGTTGTAAACTGCCCTTCAGATACAATACAATTTTGGTACAGGAACATATCTCGGCAGCAGATAATCAGTCGTCTACTCATGTTGACCAAACGACATCATTGCACACCTCCTGCATCTCTTCGTCCTTCACGTCTGTTCCGATGGCAACGGCAGTTATTTAAGTTTGCCGCATTAGCAAATCAATGGTCCTTGACAGCAGATATACCATCAGTTTTAAACCCTACAAATGATTTTTCTATTCCTAGATGCATAGTGTCAAGATGACCACATTTAGATGCACTGTAATCACCCTTTTTGAGCAAACGGAAATGAGAATGGAGGTTTATAAACAGATTTTTCGAATGTCGTCTAATGTATTAAACATCCTTGGAGCAATCACTTTTTTGTGAGTACTTCAAAATGCGGGCACTTTCCATTACATTTGCAGTAAAAGCTGATTCCTTGTATTCTCTAGTCGCCGTCCGGAGTGGCCGTGCGGTTCTGGGCGCTACAGTCTGGAACCGAGCGACCGCTACGGTCGCAGGTTCGAATACTGCCTCGGGCATGGATGTGTGTGATGTCCTTAGGTTAGTTAGGTTTGATTAGTTCTAAGTTCTAGGTGACTGATGACCTCAGCAGTTGAGTCGCATAGTACTCAGAGCCATTTTATTCTCTAGTCATATCCAGATTTTCCATATGCAGCGTATAAAGTAGTTTCAAAGTCTTGTTTGCACATCTGCAATGGATTGTTCTTTTCCCAATAACAAACTATATTCTTATTCTATGAAACTGTTTTCGGCAAATATTCCAGTTTGCGTCTTTTGACTTCGACCTCTTCTGTTTCCAGTTTTCTTTTGCATAAAAATTGTACGTTAACTGCACTTAAAGGAAAAATTTATGTAATAGGGAATGCCTTAGATCTGTTTAATGCATTGTTTCTGTTCCTTAAGACCTGCAGAATAAAATTATTTGTGAGAACCAGTCCCAGTTTCAACATACACTGCCGCAGAAAAATCTCAGCACCAAAATATAATTAGAGTAATGAACTTTCGGAAATATATTTGTCTAGATAACGTATTTAAATGATTAACATTACATGAACACAGGCTAATGCAAGTGTGAGATAAATCATTGCAAAAATGAAATGCTGGTGCATTAATAACCAGTATAACTTCCTGAATGTTTAATGCAAGCATTGAAATGTACATGCATTGTGTTGTACAAGTGCCTGATGTTAGTTAGTGGTATGGAGTTCCATGCCCGTTCCACTTGGCCGGTCAATACAGGGACTGCTAATGCTGTTTGTCGGTGACGCTGTAGTGGTCGTTCGATCATGTCCCATATGTGCTAGATTGGAGACAGATCTGATGATCGCCCAGGCCAAGGTAGCATGTCGACACTTTGTAGAGTATGTTGGGCTACAACAGCGGAATGTGGGCGAGCGTTATCCTGTTGTAAAACAGCTTCTGGACTGCTGTTCATAAACGGCAGCACAACAGGTCGAATCACCAGATTGACATACAAATTTGCAGTTAGCTTACGTAGGATAACCACGAGAATGCTCTTGTTGTGATACGAAATCGTATCCCAGACCATAACACCAGGTGCAGGTGCAGTGTGTCTAGCGTGCAGACAAGTTGGTTGCTAACTCTCAACTTGCCTCCTCCGACCAACACGCAGCCGTCACTGGCACCGAGGCAGGACCAACTTTCATCAGAAAATACAACTGACCTCCACCATACCCTCCAACGAGCTCTCGCTTGATATCACCGAAGTCGCAAATGGCGTTGGTTTGGGGTCAGTAGAGTGCACAATATTGGGCCTCTGGCTCCAAACTGTCCTTCAGGTAACCAATTTGTAACTGTTTGTTATTTCACTGTGGTGCCAAATACTGCTGAAATTGCTGCTACAGCTGCTGTACAATGCGCCACAGTCATAACCTGAACACGATGGGCTTCCCTCTCGGTAGTGTCACGTGGCCATCCGTAGCCTGGACTTCTTGCGACCGTAAATACTCGTGACCACCGTTGTCAGCAATCGTGCACAGTGGCTACATTCCTGCCAAGTCTCTTTGCAGTGTCGCAAAAGTAACATCCCGCTTCTTGTAGCCCTATTACACGATCTCGTTCAAACTCGGTGAGATGTTGATAATGGCCTCTTTGCTTCCTTAAAGGCATTACGGCAAGGAAAAAGGAATAAAAGTGAGATAGTGTTAATACTTTCATCCTTCTGCACCTCCTCTGCATTACTGCAGATGACGTGTCACTGAGCGCATTTGTACTGTGCATGCAGTACACGTGAGGTGCCTAGTTGTTTCCACTGCCCTGTGTGGAATACATAAGTTCTTGTACACTTTACTAACCTGTTGTCTTCATGTGATGATGTCCCCAGCGCAGAAAACAGCACGCAGGTCGTGGATTCTTTTTCTTGAGGCTGAAATTAACTTCGCAAGGAACTGCTGCTACGAATAAACTATAACTTATTTGGGATGCCACTCGCGTTTTTATTGATGTAGACACGAGAAACTATTCTTGGTCACAACGTACAGAACATATATTTCCACAGTCATTATATCTGGCTAAAATAACATGAAATACAACCTGCCACAGACAACATGTCTACTGGAGAATAAAATTACATGAATCAAATACTACTATTACAGACAACATGTCTGTACCTAGCGACGGTCGGAACTGTAGTAAATAAAATTGCATGAAACAAGTACTGCTATAACAGACAACATGTCTGTCTACTGGAACGGTCAGAACTGGAGAGCCGGACTGCGCGTGACACTTAGCGCGCCAAGCCAGCAAGGCGTGACCCGAACGCCACCGAAGTGCATCGGCAGTAATATCGTCAGTCTTTTGTTTTACTAATACTTTGATTTTAATAATTTTGAAATAATATCAACTAAAGTTAACGTTTTGGCGCCCTACCGCCGAACACAACAGCCAATCACAGAGCAGCAGCATCATGCAGGCGGTCTTTCTCACGGGAATGATACCGAAACTAACATCTGTCACCGGTACCTCATCCCACATCGGGTCATCTCTATGCTTCTTGCATCTCCACTGCCCTGGGAATAGCTTCCTGGAGCCTAATATGATGGCTGAATAAGCCATGAATATTACAGCATCCTTGACTAACATCAACTCACCACGTCCAGTTTCAACAGTAACTAACCCTCACGATTATTACAGCATGTATTTAAGCAAACTTGATGTGCATCATCGTAGTGGCGCCAATAGTGCAACTCTTAAGTGACTGGTGCGATATTTGTTCTAGACATCATCTATGAGGTGTAGAAACGCGCCTACCAACTTTTGTTTAAGCTGCACAACTCTTTTTTGATGTTGAGATTTTTTCCGTCTGTGTATTTTAGAGGTAAATAATTAAAATTATAGGCAGTCAGAATATAATTTATTTTCTCGGTCTTCATTGGAGCACAAGTAAAACTGGTAGACAGTCAACTTTCATGTATTCTTGTTGTCCCAATAGACAAATTTTAAAATACTGTTAAACGGTACACAGGTACTGTTCTCTAAGCTATCAGTTAGTTTACACTACATGGAAGTGACTGGTAAATCATACAGTAGGGGAAATTGTAAATGTTGTTTCTTGGCATTTAATGCACACACAGTCTTTCACAGGCTCAAACTCATCCATTCTGTAGTTATAAATCGTAGCTTCCAGTCTGCTAATATCATGTTCTTTAGCCAAGGAGCCGGCCGCTGTGGCCGAGCGGTTCTAGGTACTGCTAGGCGCTGCTGCTACGGTTGCAGGCTCGAATCCTGCCTCGGGCATGGTGTGAGTGATGTCCTTAGGTTAGTTAGGTTTAAGTAGTCTAGGGGACTGATGACCTCAGATGTTAAGTCCCATAGTGCTTAGAGGCATTTGAACCACTTTTTAGTCAAGGAAAACGTAAATGCTTCTCATAGCTGCACATCAGCGACACTATAAAATCAATAAGATGCTTACCGATATCTTTGTTCGCTCCTGGGCTTATGATTTGACATATTTGTCATACAGCATTATTCTGCAATCGAAGCTCAACCATATTAAAGCTGTTGCCATAAACTGTATGGGAAGAGTAACCTGTATTTATAGATTGTATAATTCCTTTTATGCTCCCAATTGTAAAAAAAAAAAAGCGATGGCCTCGTTTTCGACAATTACCAAATGGCCAAAATGCCTTGTATATGTGATTCACAAAATTCTGCTCTACTTCCACTGAGCAGTCAATTATTAATCATTAATAATGATTAAAGCTTTAACTGAACATAACCACTATGGTTTCTACAAAAGTTCATTTGCATTACACCTTTTATCCATACAGGCACAAGTAACTGACACTTTTGTGAATGAAATGCTGATATTCACAATTTCTTTGTTGATCTCAAATTATTTTAATCCAAGATAGCTCAAATGCTGCATGATGTTGAAGACCTTGTGAGCTCCTTCTCAAATTTCTAAAGGCCTGAAGATGATCTGAGGACCAGACACCAGATCTAGTTGAAATAAAATATTTATGCACTTCATTCTGTTTTCAGCCAATTTTATCAGTTGAGAGAGCAACTCTCCAAGTTTTCAACGCACATTACAGGTGCTCAACATGCGCACCATTTGTGAAGCGTCAAACGTGAATACTATAGTTGAACTCTTACCATACGCGTCCCACAGCAATTATTCCTCGTTTCAACTTTTCCAAATTAAGTAGTAGTTGAAGCATGAAGCACGATCTCTGACATCACCTCATAAGAAGAAATCACGTAGAGAAGTCAGATGACCATGAAGGCTTCTGAAGAAGAGAAGGGTCATAAGTTCTCATTAAAGTAATCACGAACGTCTGAAAGGAAGTGTGGTAGAGCTCTATCTTTTTGCAAAATGAAGTCTCCACTGTCTTGCTGTGATGGTGGCTTAAGCAACTGCGGTGTCACGTCCAGATACACGGAACCAGTCACAGTTTTCTTTGCAGATAGAAATTATTCATAAACTTTTGAAGAGGACATGGCGCAAAACATGTGAATTACGAATATGTTCCAAAACCGCGAGTGGGTGTTCTGTGTCCTAAACACACACTTTCAAGATACACCAAAAGTGGCTTATTTAGTGTGAATCGACTTTCGTATTCAAATGTGTGTGATTTCCTAAGAGACCAAACTACTGAGGTTCAAATGGCTCTGAGCACTATGGGACTTAACTTCTTTGGTCATGAGTCCCCTAGAACTTAGAACTACTTAAACGTAACTAGCCTTAGGACGTCACACACATCCATGCCCGAGGCAGGATTCGAACCTGCGACCGTAGCAGTCGCGTGGTTCCAGACTGTGGCGCCTATAACCGCTCGACCACAACGGCCGGCAAACTACTGAGGTCATCGGTCCTTACATTTACACTCTACTTAAACTAACTTACGCTAAGAACAACACACACACACACATACCTAAGGAAGGACTAGAATCTCCGGCCGCACAACCCGTGACACGGAGCCTCTAACCGCGAGTCCACTCCGCGCGGCCAACTTCCGTGAGAAACTGTCTTCCTCCAGTATCGGCTGTAAGCCATTGCAAAAACTGGAACGAAACTCCTTGTCCCGGGTACTCAGCGCATGAAACAACGTCCGACACGGCGGTATGACACGCAGATGCTTGCGTTGAATACGCCAGGCAGCTGACTGCACTATCTGCAGTTGTCTGCTCTTACGTGCCGTCGATTTCTTTGAGCTTCTGACGAATCATTCCAGCACGCTTTCCTCCATCTCAGTTGATGGTCCAGGCCTGCCTGTCTTCTTCACACCACATTATGAAGGAGTCTCAGAGAATGTCTTGTACCAACCATGGATTGTTTTTTTTTTTTTTCTTTTGGAGCTTTTCTGATAGATAAAACTCCAATGGAAGACTCTGCAAGGGAGACGCTCAGTAGCTCGGTACGGGCTTTTCTTGAAGTTTCGAGAACATACCTTCACTGAGGAGTCGAGCACTATATTGCTCCCTCCTACGTATATCTCACGAAGAGACCATGAGGATAAAATCATAGAGATTAGAGCCCACACAGAGGCATACCGACAATCTTCCTTTCCACGAACAATACGAGACTAGAATAGAAGGGAGAACCGATAGGTATCCTCCGCCACACACCGTCAGGTGGCTTGCGGAGTATGAATGTAGATGTAGACACACTTCGTATCTGCTGCGAAATCATTGCTCAAACGTTACAACTGAGTCACATATAGCGAATCGAAGAACATAAAAGGTATGCATCGCTCCATTATTTGCCATGTCGTGACAGGCCTGCCTCTAGTGGTGCGCTCTGCAACCAAGCCACGGCGCGTATTACCAATCAAAACCTGGACAGATTATTGTTATGTGTCATTTTCCTCTATGTCTTATAGTTTACTCACAGTTTTCTTCTGAAACTAGAGAGATACGTCTGAACAGCTCTGTATTTTACTAAGGAAGAGTGTGAACGATGGAAAGAAGGTAGAAAGATTACAGAGTAATCTCTTGTTGACGTCAGGGGCAGTATAAACAAAGCATTACATGAGATTAAGAAGGCTGACGGAATGAATCTGCTATGTATTGTTGAAGGAACCATTCTGGCATTTCCCTGAAGTCATTGTTACAACTATAGGAAAAGTTGAATCAGAATGAACAGATATGGTTTGAACTACTCGTCTCACAAATACGAATCCAGGGCATTAATGCACGCACCGCATTGCTTATTGCGGGAATTAGTTTCTAGGAATCAATAAAACTATTTGCCAGGAATACTAGCACATAATTATTAGAGAAGTAGGAATATCGGTGCTCTCAGGCTAGTTTAAATGGTTCATATGGTTCTGAGCAGTATGGGACTTAACTTCTGAGGTCATCAGTCCTCTAGACTTAGAACTAATTAAACCTAACTAAGCTAAGGACATCACACACATCCATACCCGAGGCAGGATTCGAACCTGCGACCGCAGCAGCTGCGCGATTCAGAACTGAAGTGCCTAGAGCCGCTTGGCCACAGCGGCCGGCTCTGAGGCTAGTAATGTTAGGAAATAGCATCTAATGGAATCATCACCAATGATTCAACTGTTATTCAGTTGTAATTATGCGGGATATCAAATTTGGACTATGGTGGACAGTTAAAGCTTTGACATGGCGCTCATGCTACTCAATTCATAACCCCACACAAATAAAATACTGTGGTAAATTTTCAATGTCAAATAATTCTTTAATAAACGGGGTGTTTCAAAAAGAATGACCTGACTTCAAAACCCCTGATTTATTGATAAAAACCAACTACATACATGGTATGAATTGCAAAATACTCACGAAATTCAAAGTTTTGCTACGCTATTACATATGCTCTATGTGTCCACCAGCAGCACCACGAACAACATCTACACGGTAGCTAAATCATCATAAACTTTACACAATGAATCTGTTTTTACAGACGTTATGGCGGCTGTTATTCTGTTCTTCACTTCTTCTGTGTTATGAGGTAAAAGGGAGATGAACACACTTCCCTTCACATATTTCCACAAGGAAAAAATCGCATGGGGTCATGTCTGCCGATCTTGGAGGCCAAGGTTGCAGAGCAGTGTCTGGGATCCCCGTGCGTGCTATCCAACATTGAGGCAGAATGTGTTAAGAAACTGACGTACGTTATTGTGCAACTCGGTCTTGTTGGAAAATGAAGTCATCGGAGTCCTCCTGAAGTTGTGGAAAAAACCAGTTCTGCAGCATTTGAAGATAACTCATAGCTTCATAGGGCTCACGAGTCAACGAGACACTGTCCTGCATCCTTGGTCTCCAAGATCGCCTGACATGACGTCATGCTATTGTTTTTATTTGTTGTAGGAATATGTGAAGGAAAGTGTGTTCATCTCTCATTTACCGCCGGCCACGGTGGCTTATTCCGGGCAACAGACTGAATCCCATAAGCTTGCGAAGTTAATTTTAGAGGGCCTCTGTAATATGCTAAGATAATATGTGCGTTCCAGCTATACTCCCACCACCAAAGCTACGTCGTAGTGTAGATCGATAGCGTGGATTTTGGCTGAATATTCACTATCTTTCTCACTGCTAAATACTTGCCTGCGAGCGTCGCTCCTAAGATCTAAGGCTATGTATTATTCATCTTTGTCTTTGTGTGAGACACAGCGTGGACTCCACGAAGCAATCCTAAAGTATTTTCTTTCTCTCATTTCACAGACCCATCGTTACGGTAGACATTTATTTCAGGCACTCTGCGCCTTATCTGTATCCATTCCCTTAAGTTTTTGCAGATTTCTGCTGCTGCCTTGTCTGGAGATTAGCATAAATATCTGTCAACAAATGCAGCTGCAGCTCTTCTCTTATTCCCATGCAAGACTTTTTCGATTCGCAAAACAATGGTTAGAACTGCCTTGCTGTGGCGGAAGTAGGAACCAAGTTTAGTATCGCGGCTTGAGGCTAACATTTTCGGAGCCGCAGCTCAATTTTATAACAATAAACATGTGCATACTTATACATGTCTGAAAGAACATACATCATTTTTCATCCCGCAGCCGTGTATACATTCGCGATGAAATGAAACAGAAATTCTGATATCGGTCGCAACCGGACATTGAAATGAATTCAATGACGACACTGACAATATTAGTGCCAGAACGGGATTACAACCTGGATTGCACGTTTTACGCGAGCAATCGCCTTAACCATGTACAAAACAGCAGACATCATACATATACAAATATATACACCTTGAAGGCGTTTAAAATCAGATTTCGGTGGACAGTGACAGAGGGGGGGGGGGGGGGGGCGTTGGAGTGGAGAGGGGGACGGCTCTATGTAAATAGTGTGCGACAAGTTGTGTTGGACGTGAAGACGAAAAGCGTGTTCGGATATTCGAAGCTGTTAAGGCGACCAGTCGAGTAAAGCGGGAAATCAGGGCTCAAGTTCCACTCTGGCAAAAATGTTCAGTTGTCGCCACCGAATTCATTTCAATGTCCGATTGAGGCCGATTTCAGAATTTCTATTTTATTCCATCATGATTATGTTCAGTGCTGGGTCAAAAAATGGTTCAAATGGCTCTGAGCACTATGGGACTTAACTTCTGAGGTCATCAGTCGGCTAGAACTTAGAACTACTTAAACCTAACTAACCTGAGGACATCACACACATCCATCCCCGAGGCAGGGATAAAGAATGGTGTCTGTTATTTATATAAATACATATGCCTTGGCAGTCATTAAGATCATTTTTGTGCAAATGCACTCCCAGAACTGTTATGGGAATGAGCGTAGGATGCTGGCAATGAGTATGGTGGACAGGGGGCGCTACGTAAGTAGTGTCGACAAGTTGCGAATTTTGGTTGGACGGTAAGTGTGTTCAGACAGATGAAGCGGTTAAGGCTACCTCTAGCATAATGTAGAAAATTACGGTTCCAATTCCGGTCCAGCACAAATTTTCACTTGTCGCCGCTGAATTAATTTCAATGCCCAAGTACAGCAGATTTCAGAATTTATGTTTCATTTCATCATAAACATATACATCTTAAGCATCATGTGCGCCACGACTTCAGCGGCTGAGATGCTGCTAGTATTTGGTATTAATGAAACGAAACGGCGACTCGCTGAAGTGACACGTAGCTCGTAGTTCATTAAGACACCTCAATTGGTGTTGCAGCACAAGAGAGGGAGAGTTATATCATGGCAGAATCGGTAATGGTTTGTCCTTCGCGAGGAAATATCTTCTTTTAAAAACGTAGGTACTATGAAACTCTAAATTATAAAGAACTACACAAGATCACGAAGAAGCATGTATAATGATTTTGTGATTACTTCCTTCTTAAAACAATAGAAAGAAGAGGTGGAGCCCAAAATGCCGAACAGAAGATAACGATCGTCCTGCGAAAAGTAGGAGACTGTGGTTTTCAGTGTGATGTTACATAAAACATCAGTGCTTTTCAGAGAGCGTAACAAGCACCTTTCAGGAGAAGCGACCGCAATGAATAAGAAAGCGTCCTACGACTGTAATTGCTGTTGAAACACCCGAGTCCAAAAAGCAAGGACGCTACACATTTCCCGACAGAATCGGGTCAGTCGACTGCACACATCTGTTAAATTAAAAAAAAAAAACGTATACATGATGAAGAACATATGAGCAGATAAGTTGTTCCAAGCCTTACTTGCTATTCACCAGACTTATTCATTGGTGTTCGTGTTATCTGTCCTGGGCTGGTACAAGTTTTAAGGATATCGAGAAATTCCAAGTAATGTCGAGTTATGACTGGCAATGCCGTAAACCTTCTCCATCCTGGAGATATACGCTATGGAAATGCGCCATAGCAGGAGTCTTCAAACTATTGGATAAATGTCTTGCAGTATATACGTCACAACTGATCGAGTTTTAGTTGAACGCTGTGACTGACAGGTGAAACAACATTTACCAGTTGTCTAACCAAAAGTGCTATTACCAAATAAAGAGCCTTTAGTAACGTTCTCGTGCATGGTTCTACACAAGTGGCTAGACACATTAGGGACGCATATCTGACATTTCGAAAGCAGAGGAAGCCGGCCAGAAGCATTTCTTTTGTTTCAACAATGAACGTCGTAAACGGAATGGTTGGGTAGGATGCGCATCCAGAGATTCAGTTTATCGTGTTATTAGTTGAAGCGTAGGAAATAAATGGTATTCATACTCACAATTCACTACAGAAAAAATAAAGCAATGCAACAGTCTAACCATATCACTACTACCACCTACCACCACACGGTCATCGCAGATTGTCGTTACGTAGTCTGTAGTCTGCTCTTCACTGAGAAACAGATAATTTGTTATTAGCACCACGTAGATTAATTAGACATTATTCAAAGTTATTTTAATGTAACAAAAACTTCAAAAGTACAAATAATTAAAGATGCGTATCAGTTCAAGGGATAAAGTACACCGACGTAAAAAAAAATGCATCATAAAGAAGAAGTTGTGCGACATAAACGAAAGTTGGAAGACGTGTTTCTACTTCTGAAAGATAATATCTGTTCAAAATTTGAGCCAGTCGTATAAAGTTAGCGGAAGTAGGGCCACTATGAGGATGCAAATCAGGTTTGCTTTAAATACACGCTGTGACGGTCGTGAGGGTTAGTTACCTTTGAGATTGGACACAGTGATTTGATGTTAGTCAAGAATGCCTTTAAGGCAACGAAGACGTCATCATTAACACGTCACTGAGTTTGAACGAGGTCGTGTAATAGGGCTACGAGAAGCTATGTGTTCCTTCTGCGATACTGCAGAAAGACTTGGCAGGAATGTAGCCACTGTGCATGACTGCTGGCAACGGTGTTCACAAGAACGGACGGTCGCAAGAAGACAGGATCCGGACGGCCACGTGACCCTACCGAGAGGGAAGGCCGTCGTGTTCAGCGTATGGCTCTGGCGCATCGTAATGTACTGTACAGTGTTACAACTAACTATTACAAATAGGTTACTTCAAGGACAGTAGGGCAGGGTGGAGGCCTGTTGTGTTTTCTGATGAAAGCTGGTTGTGGCTCGGTGCCAGTAACGGCCGTGTGTTGATTAGGAGGAGGCGATTTGAGGGCCTGCAACCAACTTGTATGCGCGCTAGACACACTGGACCTACACCTGCAGTTATGGCCTGAGGTGTGATTTCGTATGAGAACAGGAGTATTCTCGTGGTTATCCCACGCACCCCGACTGCAAATTTGTACATCAATCTGGTGATTCGATCAGTCTTGTTGTTATTCTTGAACAACATTCCAGGGGCTGTTTTCCAACAGGAAACGCTCACCTACATGCCGCTGTTGCAACCCAACATACTCGACTGAGTGTCGACATATTGCCGTGGCCTGCTCGAACACCAGATCTGTCTCCAATCGAGCACATATTAGACAACATCGGACGACAACTCCAGCGTCATCCGCAAATAGCATTAACCGCACCTTCTATAGACCTGTCAAGTGCAGCAAGCATGGAACTCCATCCCATAAACTAACATCCGGCACCTGTGCAACACGATACATACACGTTTGCATCCCTGCATTCAACGATTTGGCGGTTGCACACGTTATTAATGTACCAGCATCTCACATTTGCAATGGCTTATCTCGCTCTTACACTAACCTGTTATCTTTCAATATTAATCACTTAAATATGTTCTAGACAAATGTATTCCCGAAATATCATTACTCTACATTAATTACTTCTTGGTGTTGGGATTTTTTCATTCAGTGTATTAGGTACCGATAAAAGAGCAAACTGGTCGCTTTGGAACTCAGCGGATGGTGTGAGCCTGGTTCCAGGCGGTCATGCCACATTCAGCCACTGACGAAAATCACGTCAATCAATTGATGTGTATGTGCCAGTCGGTTGTATGGGATCAGTGCAGTAAGGTGAATCGGCGTGGAGACATGACAGGATGGGCTGCGGTGCTTGAGCGGGCCCATAACAACGCCACGAATTGCACCAGAGACGAGTGCCAAGACTCGTCAACGACAGTCGGTTTCAATTGGTGCAGTGCAGAGTTCAGGTCCATCTTAACCAGTTTCCGAGCAAACATTGTGAAAGGAGCTGCATGCGATGGGCGTTTGAGGTATATGGAAAGAGCAGCACCTCGACACTAGCTGACAGGAGGCGCGAAGTGTAGACCGACACGTCCCAACCCCGAATGAGGCATTTGACCCACACTGTGTGAAGATGTAGCTCAGAATGGAGATGGCTCTATATGTTACTGGTGTGCTTTTATTACCATGAGTTAGATCCATTCATTCAGATTACAACAAACATGAGACCGTATGTTTATTTCAACATTCTCGGTGCCCAAATGTTCTTCTAGACTTTCATGGCGAGTATGCTGTGAACACTCCCGTCTTCTAGGATGATAACAGCCGTATTCACAGTGCTGCAGGCACACGTTCCCGGTTTTCTGAACACTCAGGCGTCCAACGTATTCCAACTGACCCGATTGTACCCCGTAGTAATCGTCTCGGACTGTTTGAAATAAGGGTGATATGTAGCAATCAACATCCCCGCGGTTTGGTTGGCCAATGCGATCACTGAGTGGCTTCAGCTGGATATGGTACATCTGAAAAAGTTGTGTACTTTATTCCTCGCGGAACTCAGGCCATTATAAAGGCTAGAGGCGACATTACACAGTATTAACTGGATGTCTCCTTTGTTCAATATGCTTACGTGTCATCTTCAGTCTGTCTGTGTCTTCGTTCTTTCTTCCATAAGCGTATTTCCTTTTCTAAGCGTATCACGTCTACCTGTCTACCTGTAGTTTGTCGTTGTTCTGTTCCTTCATCGCAATGGCTTTCAGCAGTCGGAGCGTGACTATCTTCTGCACATCAGTAAGTGCCACTCGTCTCTTTATCTCGTATTCATCAGGCTTCCTTTTTTTACCACTCTTACTGACTCTCATCCCAGGTGTCGATCCTGTCTCCATCTCACTGAGATACACATTCATAGACGAAGGCCTCGCCTCATTGTTATCAACTTTACAAACCCTTTGAAAAATGCACGGTTTACAAAGTCTGTCACATCCCCTCAATCCGACGAATTAAATTTCTTAATAGGTGTTCGCGTACATAAGGAGATCAGGAGTAAGGTTATCCGTTCCGACTACTGCCGAATCAAAATATGGAAACGAGTAAAACTCACTGCCGAGAATGGAAATGACAACTCATTCAATTGCAGTAACTTTTTTTATATGGAATTATTAACGAAAAGTGGTTTAAGATTAGTACTGCACATGCAGGAAAATAAGCACACGGACAGAAGAAAATCGTAACACCAACAAGTAATTAATGTAATTTCGGGTATACAACAGTCTGGGTAACATATCTAAGTGATTAACATGGTACACATCACACATTCATGTAAGCGCGAGATAAACTCTTGCAAATGTGAAATTCGGGTAAATTACTAACATGTATAACCGCCAGAATTTGAATTCAAGGATGCAAACATGCATGCAGTGTGTATTACAGCCGGCCTGTGTGGCCCTGCGGTTCTAGGCGCTTCAGTCTGGAACCACGCGACCGCTACGGTCGCAGCTTCGAATCCTGCCTCGGGCATGGATGTGTGTAATGTCCTTAGGTTGGTTATGTTTAAGTAGCTCCAAGTTCTAGGGGACTGATGACCTTAGATGTTAAGTCTCTTAGTGCTCAGAGCCATTTTGTGTTTTACAGCCGCTGGATGTCAGTTTGAGGATGGCGTAAAACGTCTGTTGCACATGCTCGTTCAGTACAGGGACAGTTAATGCTGTTTGTGGATTATGCTGGAGTTGTCCGATGATGTCCCATATGTGCTCGATTGGAAACAGATCTGGTGATCCAGCAGGCCACGTTAACATGTAGACACTATGTAGAGCATGTTGGGTTACAACAGCGGTATGTGGAAAACACGCCTTGGAATGCTGTTCATGAATTACAGCACAACAGGTCGAATCACCAGACTGACGTACAAATTTGCGGTCACGGTGCGTGGGATAACCACAACAGTGCTCCTGCTGTCATACTAAATGTCACCCCAAAACATAACTCCAGATGTAAGTCCAGTGTGTCTAGTACACATACAGGCTGCTTGCAGGTCCTCAACTGGCCTCTTTCTAACCAACGCAGGGTCATCGCTGGCACCGAGGCAGAACCAGCCCTCATCAGAAAACACAACAGACCTCCGCCCTGGTCTCCAATGAGCTCTAGCGTGACACCAGGAAGTCGCAAATGGCAATCACTGGAATGCACAATACAGGGCATCTGGCTCCAAGTTGTCCTTGGAGTAACCGATTTGTAATAGTTCGTTGTCTCACAATAGTGTCAACTGCTGCTCAAATTTTGCAGCAAATGCAGTACGATGCGCAAGAGCCATGCCCCTGAACACGGTGATCTGCCATCTTGGTACTACCACGTGGCCGCCCGGAGTCCGGTCTTCTTGCGATAGTACATTCTCGTGATCACCGCTGCCAGCAACCACATTCAGTGGCTACGTTCCTGCCAACTCTTTCTGCAGTACCTCAGAAGGAACATACAGCATCTCGTAGCCTTATTACACGACCTTGTTCCAACTCAGTGAGGTGCTGATAATGGCGTCTTTGTTGCCTTACAGGCAATCTTGACTAACATTCACTCACCACATCCGATCTCAAAGGTAACTAGCACTTACGACCGTTAGAGCGTGTATTTAAAGTAAACCTAATTTGCCCCCTCCTAGTGGTGCTACCAGCGCTAGTATTAAGCGACTAGCGCGAAATTTGAACAGATATCATTTTTTCAGATGTAGAAACACACCTGCCAACCTTCGTTTATGTCGCACAACTTCTATTAGTGTTGGGATTTGTTTTCCGTCAGTGTATGTACACTGGCTGAATAATTTAGTTACTTGGAATGAACTTGAATAATTTTGAAATAATATGCTCGTCTGTCCAATTCGACAAACTTCTCTGTAAGACCAGTTGATTACGCCAGTGTCATATGTAATCCACAATGGTGTGTACCAGTCGATTACGTTATTTTGCTCCGTGCCTGCTGACGAAAATATTCAATGCGATTGCAGTATCGCTCCGTGCAATAATTTTGACGAAACACTCTTAATACAACAAAACGTACTATGATTAGTAAAACTCTGAAATGTCCTTGAACACGACAGTACATAGACGTCGCAACAGATTAACACTTACCATAAGAAAATTATTTTGTTATGACTAACCAAAACAGAGCGGTATATACTTTCAAATCCTTTAAACCCGTTATGAAATATCAACTGCTGAAACAACGCTGAAGTACTCCACACTAAGCCATCAGAAAACAACAACATAGATGCAAATGTAATTATTCTCTTCGTGTCAGCACACAAATTAAATTAAATAAACCTCCGAAAGTATGTTACATCGCATACTGGCTTTTAATTAATTTATATTTATTCCTCAGTTTATCCAAGGCAGAACATTTGATATATTTATATTACAGTGTGTTACATAACTATGATTTTCGGTTAGGTAAATAGGATTGTTGCTATCAGAAACCATTTCTACGTATTAATAACACAGGTCAATAATGTAGACTATTACACAAAACCTACACTAATTATAAACGTTATATTATATGGAAATTACTGTTTTCAGAAGATTCACTTGGATTTACAATTTCAATTACTGATAAATCTAAGCGTCAGTCTTACACTCTCCTTATGTTGGCGTCGTTGAACGAATTAATGAAGCGCCAACGACATGGTGAAGAACTGTTCCATATGCGAAGTTTGCGACATCTCAATAATATTGTGCAGTGGCATAAACTTTTGTCAGACAGCAACTTGCATGCAGATAAATCGTGCTTCGCAAATTCCCAGCATTTTCAACCAGCCCCACTGCTCAAACCTGCTGCTAACGACACGTCTAGCGTCCAATAGCATTTTCGACTCGCCCACGCCAAGTTCCGAAGTCACTGCTAGGGAGATGTACCAGTCCTAACTTGTACAATTATATTTAACCTGTTGTATCCCAGTGATTACAATAGTTACATAATAACAACATAAGCATTGATTTTTTTTAAAGTGTGCTTTATTTAAAACACACAGGAAAGGATAAATCTTACAACATGATTGTATATTTGAGAAACAAAAGAATATACATAACTGGCACTGGTGGAGCGTTACAAGTTGTGTTCAGATCAACTGCATAAGTTAACGAAAAGCCGCATGGAGTGGCCGCGCGGTTTGAGGCGCCATGTCACGGATTGCGCGGTCCCTCCCCCCCGGAGGTTCCAGTCCCCTGTCAGGCATGGGTGTGTGTGTTGTTCTTCAGTCCCCCCTCAGGCGTGGGTGTGTGTGTTGTTCTTAGGAAAAGTTAGTTTAAGTTAGTTTAAATAGTGTGTAAGTCTAGGGACCGATGACCTCAGGAGTTCGCTCCCTTAGGAATTCACACACACACACACACACACACACACACACACACACACACACACACTCACACAGTTAATGAAAACTAACATCGTTCATTTCATATATTCTTACCTGACACCCTACACAGAGTACATTATTTTCTGCTTACAACGGATCAGCACATACTTTTCGCTACTTTTTTTTAGATATATTGCTTCGTTTTATCTATTTCACATTAGAT